>NW_027116836.1:1200000-1800000 GCF_024137725.1 Prorops nasuta
AAGTGAGTTACCCTAGCCCCTTTATAAGTACTCCCTGACCCCCAAATGTGTTACCTTAGTCCCATAGAAGTACTCCCTGACCCCAAGTGAGTTACCCTAGTCCCATAGAAGTACTCCCTGACCCCAAGTGAGTTACCCTAGTCACATAGAAGTATTCCCTGACCCCAAATGAGTTACCATAGCCCCTATATAAGTACTCCCTGACCCCAAGTGAGTTATCCTTGCCCCTTTATATGTACTCTCTGACCGCAAGTGAGTTATCCTAGCCCCATAGAAGTACTCCCTGACCCCAAGTGTGTTACCCTAGTCACATAGAAATACTCCCTGACCACAAGTGAGTTACCCTAGTCCCATATAAGTTTTCTCTGACCCCAAGTGTGTTACCCTAGTCACATAGAAGTACTCCCTGACCCCAAGTGAGTTACCCTAGTCCAATAGAAGTACTCCCTGACCCCAAGTGAGTTACCCTAGTCCCATAGAAGTACTCCCTGACCCCAAGTGAGTTACCCTAGTCACATAGAAGTACTCCCTGACCCCAAGTGAGTTACCATAGCCCCTATATAAGTACTCCCAGACCCCAAGTGAGTTATCCTTACCCCTTTATATGTAGTCTCTGACAGCAAGTGAGTTACCCTAGTCACATAAAAGTACTCCCTGACCCCATGTGAGTTATCCTGGCCCTTTTATATGTACTCTCTGACTGCAAGTGAGTTACCCTAGTCCTATAGAAGTACTCCCTGACCCCAAGTGAGTTACCCTAGTCACATAGAAGTACTCCCCGAACCCAACTGAGTTACCCTAGCCCCTATATAAGTACTCCCTGACCCCAAGTGAGTTACCCTAGTCCCATAGAAGTACTCCCTGACCCCAAGTGAGTTACCCTAGTCACATAGAAGTACTCCCTGACCCCAAGTGAGTTACCATAGCCCCTATATAAGTACTCCCTGACCCTAAGTGAGTTACCCTAGTCCCATAGAAGTACTCCCTGACCCCAAGTGAGTTACCCTAGTGACATAGAAGTACTCCCTGACCCCAAGTGAGTTACCATAGCCCCTTTATAAGTACTCCCTGACCCTCAAATGTGTGATACCCTAGTCTTATATAAGTTCTCCCTGAACCCAAGTGTGTTACCTTAGCCCCTTTACAAGTACTCCCCCACCCCAAGTGAGTTATCCTATCCCCTTTATATGTACTCTCTGACCGCAAGTGAGTTACCCTCGCCCCTTTATAAGTACTCCCTGACCCCCAAATGTGTTACCTTAGTCCCATAAATGTACTCCATGACCCCAAGTGAGTTACCATAGCCCCTATATAAGTACTCCCTGACCCCAAGTGAGTTACCCTAGTCCCATAGAAGTACTCCCTGACCCCAAGTGAGTTACCCTAGTCCCATAGAAGTACTCCCTGACCCCAAGTGAGTTACCCTAGTCACATAGAAGTATTCCCTGACCCCAAGTGAGTTACCATAGCCCCTATATAAGTACTCCCTGACCCCAAGTGAGTTATCATTGCCCCTTTATATGTACTCTCTGACAGCAAGTGAGTTACCCTAGTCACATAAAAGTACTCCCTGACCCCATGTGAGTTATCCTGGCCCTTTTATATGTACTCTCTGACCGCAAGTGAGTTACCCTAGTCCCATAGAAGTACTTCCTGACCCCAAGTGTGTTACCCTAGTCTCATATAAGTACTCCCTGACCCAAAGTGAGTTACCATAGCCCCTTTATAAGTACTCCCTGACCCCAAGTGAGTTATCCTAGCCCCTTTTTATGTACTCTCTGACTGCAAGTGAGTTACCCTAGCCCCTTTATAAGTACTCCCTGACCCCAAGTGAGTTACCCTAGCCCCTATATAAGTACTCCCTGACCCCAAGTGAGTTACCCTAGTCCCATAGAAGTACTCCCTGACCCCAAGTGAGTTACCCTAGTCACATAGAAGTACTCCCTGACCCCAAGTGAGTTACCATAGCCCCTATATAAGTACTCCTTGACCCTAAGTGAGTTACCCTAGTCCCATAGAAGTACTCCCTGACCCCAAGTGAGTTACCCTAGTGACATAGAAGTACTCCCTGACCCCAAGTGAGTTACCATAGCCCCTTTATAAGTACTCCCTGACCCTCAAATGTGTGATACCCTAGTCTTATATAAGTTCTCCCTGAACCCAAGTGTGTTACCTTAGCCCCTTTACAAGTACTCCCCCACCCCAAGTGAGTTATCCTATCCCCTTTATATGTACTCTCTGACCGCAAGTGAGTTACCCTCGCCCCTTTATAAGTACTCCCTGACCCCCAAATGTGTTACTTTAGTCCCATAAATGTACTCCATGACCCCAAGTGAGTTACCATAGCCCCTATATAAGTACTCCCTGACCCCAAGTGAGTTACCCTAGTCCCATAGAAGTACTCCCTGACCCCAAGTGAGTTACCCTAGTCCCATAGAAGTACTCCCTGACCCCAAGTGAGTTACCCTAGTCACATAGAAGTATTCCCTGACCCCAAGTGAGTTACCATAGCCCCTATATAAGTACTCCCTGACCCCAAGTGAGTTATCCTTGCCCCTTTATATGTACTCTCTGACAGCAAGTGAGTTACCCTAGTCACATAAAAGTACTCCCTGACCCCATGTGAGTTATCCTGGCCCTTTTATATGTACTCTCTGACCGCAAGTGAGTTACCCTAGTCCCATAGAAGTACTTCCTGACCCCAAGTGTGTTACCCTAGTCTCATATAAGTACTCCCTGACCCAAAGTGAGTTACCATAGCCCCTTTATAAGTACTCCCTGACCCCAAGTGAGTTATCCTAGCCCCTTTTTATGTACTCTCTGACTGCAAGTGTGTTACCCTAGCCCCTTTATAAGTACTCCCTGACCCCAAGTGAGTTACCCTAGTCTCATATAAGTACTCCCAGACCCCAAGTGTATTACCCCAGTCCCATAGAAGTATACCCTGACCCCAAGTGTGTTACCCTATTTCCATATAAGTACTCCCTGACCCCAAGTGTATTACCCTAGTCCCATATAAGTACTCCCTGACCCCAAGTGAGTTCCCATAGCACCTTTATAAGTACTCCTGACCCCAAGTGAGTTATCCTAGTCCCTTTATATGTACTCTCTGACCGCAAGTGAGTTATCCTAGCCCCATAGAAGTACTCCCTGACCCCAAGTGTGTTACCCTAGTCACATAGAAGTACTCCCTGACCCCAAGTGAGTTACCCTAGTCCCATAGAAGTACTCCCTGACCCCAAGTGAGTTACCCTAGTGACATAGAAGTACTCCCTGACCCCAAGTGAGTTACCATAGCCCCTTTATAAGTACTCCCTGACCCTCAAATGTGTGATACCCTAGTCTCATATAAGTACTCCCTGAACCCAAGTGTGTTACCTTAGCCCCTTTACAAGTACTCCCCCACCCCAAGTGAGTTATCCTATCCCCTTTTTATGTACTCTCTGACCGCAAGTGAGTTACCCTAGCCCCTTTATAAGTACTCCCTGACCCCCAAATGTGTTACCTTAGTCCCATAGAAGTACTCCCTGACCCCAAGTGAGTTACCCTAGTCCCATAGAAGTACTCCCTGACCCCAAGTGAGTTACCCTAGTGACATAGAAGTACTCCCTGACCCCAAGTGAGTTACCATAGCCCCTTTATAAGTACTCCCTGACCCTCAAATGTGTGATACCCTAGTCTCATATAAGTACTCCCTGAACCCAAGTGTGTTACCTTAGCCCCTTTACAAGTACTCCCCCACCCCAAGTGAGTTATCCTATCCCCTTTTTATGTACTCTCTGACCGCAAGTGAGTTACCCTAGCCCCTTTATAAGTACTCCCTGACCCCCAAATGTGTTACCTTAGTCCCATAGAAGTACTCCCTGACCCCAAGTGAGTTACCCTAGTCCCATAGAAGTACTCCCTGACCCCAAGTGAGTTACCCTAGTCACATAGAAGTATTCCCTGACCCCAAATGAGTTACCATAGCCCCTATATAAGTACTCCCTGACCCCAAGTGAGTTATCCTTGCCCCTTTATATGTACTCTCTGACAGCAAGTGAGTTACCATAGCCCCTATATAAGAACTCCCTGACCCCAAGTGAGTTATCCTTGCCCCTTTATATGTACTCTCTGACAGCAAGTGAGTTACCCTAGTCCCATATAAGTACTGCTTGACCCAAAGTGAGTTACCATAGCCCCTTTATAAGTACTCCCTGACCCTCAAATGTGTGATACCCTAGTCTTATATAAGTTCTCCCTGAACCCAAGTGTGTTACCTTAGCCCCTTTACAAGTACTCCCCCACCCCAAGTGAGTTATCCTATCCCCTTTATATGTACTCTCTGACCGCAAGTGAGTTACCCTCGCCCCTTTATAAGTACTCCCTGACCCCCAAATGTGTTACCTTAGTCCCATAAATGTACTCCATGACCCCAAGTGAGTTACCATAGCCCCTATATAAGTACTCCCTGACCCCAAGTGAGTTACCCTAGTCCCATAGAAGTACTCCCTGACCCCAAGTGAGTTACCCTAGTCCCATAGAAGTACTCCCTGACCCCAAGTGAGTTACCCTAGTCACATAGAAGTATTCCCTGACCCCAAGTGAGTTACCATAGCCCCTATATAAGTACTCCCTGACCCCAAGTGAGTTATCCTTGCCCCTTTATATGTACTCTCTGACAGCAAGTGAGTTACCCTAGTCACATAAAAGTACTCCCTGACCCCATGTGAGTTATCCTGGCCCTTTTATATGTACTCTCTGACCGCAAGTGAGTTACCCTAGTCCCATAGAAGTACTTCCTGACCCCAAGTGTGTTACCCTAGTCTCATATAAGTACTCCCTGACCCAAAGTGAGTTACCATAGCCCCTTTATAAGTACTCCCTCACCCCAAGTGAGTTATCCTAGCCCCTTTTTATGTACTCTCTGACTGCAAGTGAGTTACCCTAGTCCCATAGTACTACTCCCTGACCCCAACTGAGTTACCCTAGTCCAATATAAGTACTCCCTGACTCAAAGTGAGTTAACATAGCCCCTTTATAAGTACTCCCTGACCCCAAGTGAGTTATCCTTGCCCCTTTATATGTACTCTCTGACAGCAAGTGAGTTACCATAGCCCCTATATAAGTACTCCCTGACCCCAAGTGAGTTATCCTTGCCCCTTTATATGTACTCTCTGACAGCAAGTGAGTTACCCTAGTCCCATATAAGTACTGCTTGATCCAAAGTGAGTTACCATATCCCCTTTATAAGTACTCCCTGACCCCAAGTGAGTTATCCTAGCGCCTATATATGTACTCTCTGACAGCAAGTGAGTTACCCTAGTCCCATAGTAATACTCCCTGACCCCAACTGAGTTACCCTAGTTCCATATAAGTACTGCTTGACCCAAAGTGAGTTACCCTTGCCCCTATATAACTACTCCCTGACCCCAAGTGAGTTACCCTAGTCCCTTAGAAGTACTCCCTGACCCTCAGTGAGTTACCCTAGTCACATAGAAGTACTCCCTGACCCCAAGTGAGTTATCCTAGCCCCTTTATATGTACTCTCTGACAGCAAGTGAGTTACCCTAGTCCCATAGTACTACTCCCTGACCCCAACTGAGTTACCCTAGTCCAATATAAGTACTCCCTGACTCAAAGTGAGTTAACATAGCCCCTTTATAAGTACTCCCTGACACCAAGTGAGTTACCATAGCCCCTTTATAAGTACTCCCTGACCCCAAGTGAGTTACCCTAGCTCCTTTATATGCACTCCCTGACCGCAAGTGAGTTATCCTAGCCCCTTCATATGTACTCCCAGACTCCAAGTGAGTTACCCTAGACGCTTTATATGTACTCCCATGCCCCAAGTGAGTTACCCTAGTCCCATAGAAGTACTTCCTGACCCCAAGTGTGTTACCCTAGTCTCATATAAGTACTCCCTGACCCAAAGTGAGTTACCATAGCCCCTTTATAAGTACTCCCTGACCCCAAGTGAGTTATCCTAGCCCCTTTTTATGTACTCTCTGACTGCAAGTGTGTTACCCTATTTCCATATAAGTACTCCCTGACCCCAAGTGTATTACCCTAGTCCCATATAAGTACTCCCTGACCCCAAGTGAGTTCCCATAGCACCTTTATAAGTACTTCCTGACCCCAAGTGAGTTATCCTAGTCACATAGAAGTACTCCCTGACCCCAAGTGAGTTACCATAGCCCCTATATAAGTACTCCCTGACCCCAAGTGAGTTATCCTTGCCCCTTTATATGTAGTCTCTGACAGCAAGTGAGTTACCCTAGTCACATAAAAGTACTCCCTGACCCCATGTGAGTTATCCTGGCCCTTTTATATGTACTCTCTGACCGCAAGTGAGTTACCCTAGTCCTATAGAAGTACTCCCTGACCCCAAGTGAGTTACCCTAGTCACATAGAAGTACTCCCCGAACCCAACTGAGTTACCCTAGCCCCTATATAAGTACTCCCTGACCCCAAGTGAGTTACCCTAGTCCCATAGAAGTACTCCCTGACCCCAAGTGAGTTACCCTAGTCACATAGAAGTACTCCCTGACCCCAAGTGTGTTACCATAGCCCCTATATAAGTACTCCCTGACCCTAAGTGAGTTACCCTAGTCCCATAGAAGTACTCCCTGACCCCAAGTGAGTTACCCTAGTGACATAGAAGTACTCCCTGACCCCAAGTGAGTTACCATAGCCCCTTTATAAGTACTCCCTGACCCTCAAATGTGTGATACCCTAGTCTTATATAAGTTCTCCCTGAACCCAAGTGTGTTACCTTAGCCCCTTTACAAGTACTCCCCCACCCCAAGTGAGTTATCCTATCCCCTTTATATGTACTCTCTGACCGCAAGTGAGTTACCCTCGCCCCTTTATAAGTACTCCCTGACCCCCAAATGTGTTACCTTAGTCCCATAAATGTACTCCATGTCCCCAAGTGAGTTACCATAGCCCCTATATAAGTACTCCCTGACCCCAAGTGAGTTACCCTAGTCCCATAGAAGTACTCCCTGACCCCAAGTGAGTTACCATAGCCCCTTTATAAGTACTCCCTGACCCTCAAATGTGTGATACCCTAGTCTTATATAAGTACTCCCTGAACCCAAGTGTGTTACCTTAGCCCCTTTACAAGTACTCCCCCACCCCAAGTGAGTTATCCTATCCCCTTTATATGTACTCTCTGACCGCAAGTGAGTTACCCTAGCCCCTTTATAAGTACTCCCTGACCCCAAGTGAGTTACCCTAGCCCCTATATAAGTACTCCCTGACCCCAAGTGAGTTACCCTAGTCCCATAGAAGTACTTCCTGACCCCAAGTGTGTTACCCTAGTCTCATATAAGTACTCCCTGACCCAAAGTGAGTTACCATAGCCCCTTTATAAGTACTCCCTGACCCCAAGTGAGTTATCCTAGCCCCTTTTTATGTACTCTCTGACTGCAAGTGAGTTACCCTAGCCCCTTTATAAGTACTCCCTGACCCCAAGTGAGTTACCCTAGCCCCTATATAAGTACTCCCTGACCCCAAGTGAGTTACCCTAGTCCCATAGAAGTACTCCCTGACCCCAAGTGAGTTACCCTAGTCACATAGAAGTACTCCCTGACCCCAAGTGAGTTACCATAGCCCCTATATAAGTACTCCCTGACCCTAAGTGAGTTACCCTAGTCCCATAGAAGTACTCCCTGACCCCAAGTGAGTTACCCTAGTGACATAGAAGTACTCCCTGACCCCAAGTGAGTTACCATAGCCCCTTTATAAGTACTCCCTGACCCTCAAATGTGTGATACCCTAGTCTTATATAAGTACTCCCTGAACCCAAGTGTGTTACCTTAGCCCCTTTACAAGTACTCCCCCACCCCAAGTGAGTTATCCTATCCCCTTTATATGTACTCTCTGACCGCAAGTGAGTTACCCTAGCCCCTTTATAAGTACTCCCTGACCCCCAAATGTGTTACCTTAGTCCCATAGAAGTACTCCCTGACCCCAAGTGAGTTACCCTAGTCCCATAGAAGTACTCCCTGACCCCAAGTGAGTTACCCTAGTCACATAGAAGTATTCCCTGACCCCAAATGAGTTACCATAGCCCCTATATAAGTACTCCCTGACCCCAAGTGAGTTATCCTTGCCCCTTTATATGTACTCTCTGACAGCAAGTGAGTTACCATAGCCCCTATATAAGTACTCCCTGACCCCAAGTGAGTTATCCTTGCCCCTTTATATGTACTCTCTGACAGCAAGTGAGTTACCCTAGTCCCATATAAGTACTGCTTGATCCAAAGTGAGTTACCATATCCCCTTTATAAGTACTCCCTGACCCCAAGTGAGTTATCCTAGCGCCTATATATGTACTCTCTGACAGCAAGTGAGTTACCCTAGTCCCATAGTACTACTCCCTGACCCCAACTGAGTTACCCTAGTCCAATATAAGTACTCCCTGACTCAAAGTGAGTTAACATAGCCCCTTTATAAGTACTCCCTGACACCAAGTGAGTTACCATAGCCCCTTTATAAGTACTCCCTGACCCCAAGTGAGTTACCCTAGCACCTTTATATGCACTCCCTGACCGCAAGTGAGTTATCCTAGCCCCTTCATATGTACTCCCAGACTCCAAGTGAGTTACCCTAGACGCTTTATATGTACTCCCATGCCCCAAGTGAGTTACCCTAGTCCCATAGAAGTACTTCCTGACCCCAAGTGTGTTACCCTAGTCTCATATAAGTACTCCCTGACCCAAAGTGAGTTACCATAGCCCCTTTATAAGTACTCCCTGACCCCAAGTGAGTTATCCTAGCCCCTTTTTATGTACTCTCTGACTGCAAGTGTGTTACCCTATTTCCATATAAGTACTCCCTGACCCCAAGTGTATTACCCTAGTCCCATATAAGTACTCCCTGACCCCAAGTGAGTTCCCATAGCACCTTTATAAGTACTTCCTGACCCCAAGTGAGTTATCCTAGTCACATAGAAGTACTCCCTGACCCCAAGTGAGTTACCATAGCCCCTATATAAGTACTCCCTGACCCCAAGTGAGTTATCCTTGCCCCTTTATATGTAGTCTCTGACAGCAAGTGAGTTACCCTAGTCACATAAAAGTACTCCCTGACCCCATGTGAGTTATCCTGGCCCTTTTATATGTACTCTCTGACCGCAAGTGAGTTACCCTAGTCCTATAGAAGTACTCCCTGACCCCAAGTGAGTTACCCTAGTCACATAGAAGTACTCCCCGAACCCAACTGAGTTACCCTAGCCCCTATATAAGTACTCCCTGACCCCAAGTGAGTTACCCTAGTCCCATAGAAGTACTCCCTGACCCCTAGTGAGTTACCCTAGTCACATAGAAGTACTCCCTGACCCCAAGTGTGTTACCATAGCCCCTATATAAGTACTCCCTGACCCTAAGTGAGTTACCCTAGTCCCATAGAAGTACTCCCTGACCCCAAGTGAGTTACCCTAGTGACATAGAAGTACTCCCTGACCCCAAGTGAGTTACCATAGCCCCTTTATAAGTACTCCCTGACCCTCAAATGTGTGATACCCTAGTCTTATATAAGTTCTCCCTGAACCCAAGTGTGTTACCTTAGCCCCTTTACAAGTACTCCCCCACCCCAAGTGAGTTATCCTATCCCCTTTATATGTACTCTCTGACCGCAAGTGAGTTACCCTCGCCCCTTTATAAGTACTCCCTGACCCCCAAATGTGTTACCTTAGTCCCATAAATGTACTCCATGACCCCAAGTGAGTTACCATAGCCCCTATATAAGTACTCCCTGACCCCAAGTGAGTTACCCTAGTCCCATAGAAGTACTCCCTGACCCCAAGTGAGTTACCATAGCCCCTTTATAAGTACTCCCTGACCCTCAAATGTGTGATACCCTAGTCATATATAAGTACTCCCTGAACCCAAGTGTGTTACCTTAGCCCCTTTACAAGTACTCCCCCACCCCAAGTGAGTTATCCTATCCCCTTTATATGTACTCTCTGACCGCAAGTGAGTTACCCTAGCCCCTTTATAAGTACTCCCTGACCCCAAGTGAGTTACCCTAGCCCCTATATAAGTACTCCCTGACCCCAAGTGAGTTACCCTAGTCCCATAGAAGTACTTCCTGACCCCAAGTGTGTTACCCTAGTCTCATATAAGTACTCCCTGACCCAAAGTGAGTTACCATAGCCCCTTTATAAGTACTCCCTGACCCCAAGTGAGTTATCCTAGCCCCTTTTTATGTACTCTCTGACTGCAAGTGAGTTACCCTAGCCCCTTTATAAGTACTCCCTGACCCCAAGTGAGTTACCCTAGCCCCTATATAAGTACTCCCTGACCCCAAGTGAGTTACCCTAGTCCCATAGAAGTACTCCCTGACCCCAAGTGAGTTACCCTAGTCACATAGAAGTACTCCCTGACCCCAAGTGAGTTACCATAGCCCCTATATAAGTACTCCCTGACCCTAAGTGAGTTACCCTAGTCCCATAGAAGTACTCCCTGACCCCAAGTGAGTTACCCTAGTGACTTAGAAGTACTCCCTGACCCCAAGTGAGTTACCATAGCCCCTTTATAAGTACTCCCTGACCCTCAAATGTGTGATACCCTAGTCTTATATAAGTACTCCCTGAACCCAAGTGTGTTACCTTAGCCCCTTTACAAGTACTCCCCCACCCCAAGTGAGTTATCCTATCCCCTTTATATGTACTCTCTAACCGCAAGTGAGTTACCCTAGCCCCTTTATAAGTACTCCCTGACCCCCAAATGTGTTACATTAGTCTCATAAATGTACTCCATGACCCCAAGTGAGTTACCATAGCCCCTATATAAGTACTCCCTGACCCCAAGTGAGTTACCCTAGTCCCATAGAAGTACTCCCTGACCCCAAGTGAGTTACCCTAGTCCCATAGAAGTATTCCCTGACCCCAAGTGAGTTACCCTAGTCACATAGAAGTATTCCCTGACCCCAAGTGAGTTACCATAGCCCCTATATAAGTACTCCCTGACCCCAAGTGAGTTATCCTTGCCCCTTTATATGTACTCTCTGACAGCAAGTGAGTTACCCTAGTCACATAAAAGTACTCCCTGACCCCATGTGAGTTATCCTGGCCCTTTTATATGTACTCTCTGACCGCAAGTGAGTTACCCTAGTCCCATAGAAGTACTTCCTGACCCCAAGTGTGTTACCCTAGTCTCATATAAGTACTCCCTGACCCAAAGTGAGTTACCATAGCCCCTTTATAAGTACTCCCTGACCCCAAGTGAGTTATCCTAGCCCCTTTTTATGTACTCTCTGACTGCAAGTGAGTTACCCTAGCCCCTTTATAAGTACTCCCTGACCCCAAGTGAGTTACCCTAGTCCCATATAAGTACTCCCAGACCCCAAGTGTATTACCCCAGTCCCATAGAAGTATACCCTGACCCCAAGTGTGTTACCCTATTTCCATATAAGTACTCCCTGACCCCAAGTGTATTACCCTAGTCCCATATAAGTACTCCCTGACCCCAAGTGAGTTCCCATAGCACCTTTATAAGTACTCCTGACCCCAAGTGAGTTATCCTAGTCCCTTTATATGTACTCTCTGACCGCAAGTGAGTTATCCTAGCCCCATAGAAGTACTCCCTGACCCCAAGTGTGTTACCCTAGTCACATAGAAGTACTCCCTGACCCCAAGTGAGTTACCCTAGTCCCATAGAAGTACTCCCTGACCCCAAGTGAGTTACCCTAGTGACATAGAAGTACTCCCTGACCCCAAGTGAGTTACCATAGCCCCTTTATAAGTACTCCCTGACCCTCAAATGTGTGATACCCTAGTCTCATATAAGTACTCCCTGAACCCAAGTGTGTTACCTTAGCCCCTTTACAAGTACTCCCCCACCCCAAGTGAGTTATCCTATCCCCTTTTTATGTACTCTCTGACCGCAAGTGAGTTACCCTAGCCCCTTTATAAGTACTCCCTGACCCCCAAATGTGTTACCTTAGTCCCATAGAAGTACTCCCTGACCCCAAGTGAGTTACCCTAGTCCCATAGAAGTACTCCCTGACCCCAAGTGAGTTACCCTAGTCACATAGAAGTATTCCCTGACCCCAAATGAGTTACCATAGCCCCTATATAAGTACTCCCTGACCCCAAGTGAGTTATCCTTGCCCCTTTATATGTACTCTCTGACAGCAAGTGAGTTACCATAGCCCCTATATAAGTACTCCCTGACCCCAAGTGAGTTATCCTTGCCCCTTTATATGTACTCTCTGACAGCAAGTGAGTTACCCTAGTCCCATATAAGTACTGCTTGACCCAAAGTGAGTTACCATATCCCCTTTATAAGTACTCCCTGACCCCAAGTGAGTTATCCTAGCGCCTATATATGTACTCTCTGACAGCAAGTGAGTTACCCTAGTCCCATAGTACTACTCCCTGACCCCAACTGAGTTACCCTAGTTCCATATAAGTACTGCTTGACCCAAAGTGAGTTACCCTTGCCCCTATATAACTACTCCCTGACCCCAAGTGAGTTACCCTAGTCCCTTAGAAGTACTCCCTGACCCTCAGTGAGTTACCCTAGTCACATAGAAGTACTCCCTGACCCCAAGTGAGTTATCCTAGCCCCTTTATATGTACTCTCTGACAGCAAGTGAGTTACCCTAGTCCCATAGTACTACTCCCAGACCCCAACTGAGTTACCCTAGTCCAATATAAGTACTCCCTGACTCAAAGTGAGTTAACATAGCCCCTTTATAAGTACTCCCTGACACCAAGTGAGTTACCATAGCCCCTTTATAAGTACTCCCTGACCCCAAGTGAGTTACCCTAGCACCTTTATATGCACTCCCTGACCGCAAGTGAGTTATCCTAGCCCCTTCATATGTACTCCCAGACTCCAAGTAAGTTACCCTAGACGCTTTATATGTACTCCCATGCCCCAAGTGAGTTACCCTAGTCCCATAGAAGTACTTCCTGACCCCAAGTGTGTTACCCTAGTCTCATATAAGTACTCCCTGACCCAAAGTGAGTTACCATAGCCCCTTTATAAGTACTCCCTGACCCCAAGTGAGTTATCCTAGCCCCTTTTTATGTACTCTCTGACTGCAAGTGTGTTACCCTATTTCCATATAAGTACTCCCTGACCCCAAGTGTATTACCCTAGTCCCATATAAGTACTCCCTGACCCCAAGTGAGTTCCCATAGCACCTTTATAAGTACTTCCTGACCCCAAGTGAGTTATCCTAGTCACATAGAAGTACTCCCTGACCCCAAGTGAGTTACCATAGCCCCTATATAAGTACTCCCTGACCCCAAGTGAGTTATCCTTGCCCCTTTATATGTAGTCTCTGACAGCAAGTGAGTTACCCTAGTCACATAAAAGTACTCCCTGACCCCATGTGAGTTATCCTGGCCGTTTTATATGTACTCTCTGACCGCAAGTGAGTTACCCTAGTCCTATAGAAGTACTCCCTGACCCCAAGTGAGTTACCCTAGTCACATAGAAGTACTCCCCGAACCCAACTGAGTTACCCTAGCCCCTATATAAGTACTCCCTGACCCCAAGTGAGTTACCCTAGTCCCATAGAAGTACTCCCTGACCCCAAGTGAGTTACCCTAGTCACATAGAAGTACTCCCTGACCCCAAGTGTGTTACCATAGCCCCAATATAAGTACTCCCTGACCCTAAGTGAATTACCCTAGTCCCATAGAAGTACTCCCTGACCCCAAGTGAGTTACCCTAGTGACATAGAAGTACTCCCTGACCCCAAGTGAGTTACCATAGCCCCTTTATAAGTACTCCCTGACCCCCAAATGTGTTACCTTAGTCCCATAAATGTACTCCATGACCCCAAGTGAGTTACCATAGCCCCTATATAAGTACTCCCTGACCCCAAGTGAGTTACCCTAGTCCCATAGAAGTACTCCCTGACCCCAAGTGAGTTACCATAGCCCCTTTATAAGTACTCCCTGACCCTCAAATGTGTGATACCCTAGTCTTATATAAGTACTCCCTGAACCCAAGTGTGTTACCTTAGCCCCTTTACAAGTACTCCCCCACCCCAAGTGAGTTATCCTATCCCCTTTATATGTACTCTCTGACCGCAAGTGAGTTACCCTAGCCCCTTTATAAGTACTCCCTGACCCCAAGTGAGTTACCCTAGCCCCTATATAAGTACTCCCTGACCCCAAGTGAGTTACCCTAGTCCCATAGAAGTACTTCCTGACCCCAAGTGTGTTACCCTAGTCTCATATAAGTACTCCCTGACCCAAAGTGAGTTACCATAGCCCCTTTATAAGTACTCCCTGACCCCAAGTGAGTTCCCATAGCACCTTTATAAGTACTCCTGACCCCAAGTGAGTTATCCTAGTCCCTTTATATGTACTCTCTGACCGCAAGTGAGTTATCCTAGCCCCATAGAAGTACTCCCTGACCCCAAGTGTGTTACCCTAGTCACATAGAAGTACTCCCTGACCCCAAGTGAGTTACCCTAGTCCCATAGAAGTACTCCCTGACCCCAAGTGAGTTACCCTAGTGACATAGAAGTACTCCCTGACCCCAAGTGAGTTACCATAGCCCCTTTATAAGTACTCCCTGACCCTCAAATGTGTGATACCCTAGTCTCATATAAGTACTCCCTGAACCCAAGTGTGTTACCTTAGCCCCTTTACAAGTACTCCCCCACCCCAAGTGAGTTATCCTATCCCCTTTTTATGTACTCTCTGACCGCAAGTGAGTTACCCTAGCCCCTTTATAAGTACTCCCTGACCCCCAAATGTGTTACCTTAGTCCCATAGAAGTACTCCCTGACCCCAAGTGAGTTACCCTAGTCCCATAGAAGTACTCCCTGACCCCAAGTGAGTTACCCTAGTCACATAGAAGTATTCCCTGACCCCAAATGAGTTACCATAGCCCCTATATAAGTACTCCCTGACCCCAAGTGAGTTATCCTTGCCCCTTTATATGTACTCTCTGACAGCAAGTGAGTTACCATAGCCCCTATATAAGTACTCCCTGACCCCAAGTGAGTTATCCTTGCCCCTTTATATGTACTCTCTGACAGCAAGTGAGTTACCCTAGTCCCATATAAGTACTGCTTGACCCAAAGTGAGTTACCATATCCCCTTTATAAGTACTCCCTGACCCCAAGTGAGTTATCCTAGCGCCTATATATGTACTCTCTGACAGCAAGTGAGTTACCCTAGTCCCATAGTACTACTCCCTGACCCCAACTGAGTTACCCTAGTTCCATATAAGTACTGCTTGACCCAAAGTGAGTTACCCTTGCCCCTATATAACTACTCCCTGACCCCAAGTGAGTTACCCTAGTCCCTTAGAAGTACTCCCTGACCCTCAGTGAGTTACCCTAGTCACATAGAAGTACTCCCTGACCCCAAGTGAGTTATCCTAGCCCCTTTATATGTACTCTCTGACAGCAAGTGAGTTACCCTAGTCCCATAGTACTACTCCCTGACCCCAACTGAGTTACCCTAGTCCAATATAAGTACTCCCTGACTCAAAGTGAGTTAACATAGCCCCTTTATAAGTACTCCCTGACACCAAGTGAGTTACCATAGCCCCTTTATAAGTACTCCCTGACCCCAAGTGAGTTACCCTAGCACCTTTATATGCACTCCCTGACCGCAAGTGAGTTATCCTAGCCCCTTCATATGTACTCCCAGACTCCAAGTAAGTTACCCTAGACGCTTTATATGTACTCCCATGCCCCAAGTGAGTTACCCTAGTCCCATAGAAGTACTTCCTGACCCCAAGTGTGTTACCCTAGTCTCATATAAGTACTCCCTGACCCAAAGTGAGTTACCATAGCCCCTTTATAAGTACTCCCTGACCCCAAGTGAGTTATCCTAGCCCCTTTTTATGTACTCTCTGACTGCAAGTGTGTTACCCTATTTCCATATAAGTACTCCCTGACCCCAAGTGTATTACCCTAGTCCCATATAAGTACTCCCTGACCCCAAGTGAGTTCCCATAGCACCTTTATAAGTACTTCCTGACCCCAAGTGAGTTATCCTAGTCACATAGAAGTACTCCCTGACCCCAAGTGAGTTACCATAGCCCCTATATAAGTACTCCCTGACCCCAAGTGAGTTATCCTTGCCCCTTTATATGTAGTCTCTGACAGCAAGTGAGTTACCCTAGTCACATAAAAGTACTCCCTGACCCCATGTGAGTTATCCTGGCCCTTTTATATGTACTCTCTGACCGCAAGTGAGTTACCCTAGTCCTATAGAAGTACTCCCTGACCCCAAGTGAGTTACCCTAGTCACATAGAAGTACTCCCCGAACCCAACTGAGTTACCCTAGCCCCTATATAAGTACTCCCTGACCCCAAGTGAGTTACCCTAGTCCCATAGAAGTACTCCCTGACCCCAAGTGAGTTACCCTAGTCACATAGAAGTACTCCCTGACCCCAAGTGTGTTACCATAACCCCTATATAAGTACTCCCTGACCCTAAGTGAATTACCCTAGTCCCATAGAAGTACTCCCTGACCCCAAGTGAGTTACCCTAGTGACATATAAGTACTCCCTGACCCCAAGTGAGTTACCATAGCCCCTTTATAAGTACTCCCTGACCCTCAAATGTGTGATACCCTAGTCTTATATAAGTTCTCCCTGAACCCAAGTGTGTTACCTTAGCCCCTTTACAAGTACTCCCCCACCCCAAGTGAGTTATCCTATCCCCTTTATATGTACTCTCTGACCGCAAGTGAGTTACCCTCGCCCCTTTATAAGTACTCCCTGACCCCCAAATGTGTTACCTTAGTCCCATAAATGTACTCCATGACCCCAAGTGAGTTACCATAGCCCCTATATAAGTACTCCCTGACCCCAAGTGAGTTACCCTAGTCCCATAGAAGTACTCCCTGACCCCAAGTGAGTTACCATAGCCCCTTTATAAGTACTCCCTGACCCTCAAATGTGTGATACCCTAGTCTTATATAAGTACTCCCTGAACCCAAGTGTGTTACCTTAGCCCCTTTACAAGTACTCCCCCACCCCAAGTGAGTTATCCTATCCCCTTTATATGTACTCTCTGACCGCAAGTGAGTTACCCTAGCCCCTTTATAAGTACTCCCTGACCCCCAAATGTGTTACCTTAGTCTCATAAATGTACTCCATGACCCCAAGTGAGTTACCATAGCCCCTATATAAGTACTCCCTGACCCCAAGTGAGTTACCCTAGTCCCATAGAAGTACTCCCTGACCCCAAGTGAGTTACCCTAGTCCCATAGAAGTATTCCCTGACCCCAAGTGAGTTACCCTAGTCACATAGAAGTATTCCCTGACCCCAAGTGAGTTACCATAGCCCCTATATAAGTACTCCCTGACCCCAAGTGAGTTATCCTTGCCCCTTTATATGTACTCTCTGACAGCAAGTGAGTTACCCTAGTCACATAAAAGTACTCCCTGACCCCATGTGAGTTATCCTGGCCCTTTTATATGTACTCTCTGACCGCAAGTGAGTTACCCTAGTCCCATAGAAGTACTTCCTGACCCCAAGTGTGTTACCCTAGTCTCATATAAGTACTCCCTGACCCAAAGTGAGTTACCATAGCCCCTTTATAAGTACTCCCTGACCCCAAGTGAGTTATCCTAGCCCCTTTTTATGTACTCTCTGACTGCAAGTGAGTTACCCTAGCCCCTTTAAAAGTACTCCCTGACCCCAAGTGAGTTACCCTAGTCCCATATAAGTACTCCCAGACCCCAAGTGTATTACCCCAGTCCCATAGAAGTATACCCTGACCCCAAGTGTGTTACCCTATTTCCATATAAGTACTCCCTGACCCCAAGTGTATTACCCTAGTCCCATATAAGTACTCCCTGACCCCAAGTGAGTTCCCATAGCACCTTTATAAGTACTCCTGACCCCAAGTGAGTTATCCTAGTCCCTTTATATGTACTCACTGACCGCAAGTGAGTTATCCTAGCCCCATAGAAGTACTCCCTGACCCCAAGTGTGTTACCCTAGTCACATAGAAGTACTCCCTGACCCCAAGTGAGTTACCCTAGTCCCATAGAAGTACTCCCTGACCCCAAGTGAGTTACCCTAGTGACATAGAAGTACTCCCTGACCCCAAGTGAGTTACCATAGCCCCTTTATAAGTACTCCCTGACCCTCAAATGTGTGATACCCTAGTCTCATATAAGTACTCCCTGAACCCAAGTATGTTACCTTAGCCCCTTTACAAGTACTCCCCCACCCCAAGTGAGTTATCCTATCCCCTTTTTATGTACTCTCTGACCGCAAGTGAGTTACCCTAGCCCCTTTATAAGTACTCCCTGACCCCCAAATGTGTTACCTTAGTCCCATAGAAGTACTCCCTGACCCCAAGTGAGTTACCCTAGTCCCATAGAAGTACTCCCTGACCCCAAGTGAGTTACCCTAGTCACATAGAAGTATTCCCTGACCCCAAATGAGTTACCATAGCCCCTATATAAGTACTCCCTGACCCCAAGTGAGTTATCCTTGCCCCTTTATATGTACTCTCTGACAGCAAGTGAGTTACCATAGCCCCTATATAAGTACTCCCTGACCCCAAGTGAGTTATCCTTGCCCCTTTATATGTACTCTCTGACAGCAAGTGAGTTACCCTAGTCCCATATAAGTACTGCTTGACCCAAAGTGAGTTACCATATCCCCTTTATAAGTACTCCCTGACCCCAAGTGAGTTATCCTAGCGCCTATATATGTACTCTCTGACAGCAAGTGAGTTACCCTAGTCCAATATAAGTACTCCCTGACTCAAAGTGAGTTAACATAGCCCCTTTATAAGTACTCCCTGACACCAAGTGAGTTATCCTAGCCCCTTTATAAGTACTCCCTGACCCCAAGTGAGTTACCCTAGCACCTTTATATGCACTCCCTGACCGCAAGTGAGTTATCCTAGCCCCTTCATATGTACTCCCAGACTCCAAGTAAGTTACCCTAGACGCTTTATATGTACTCCCATGCCCCAAGTGAGTTACCCTAGTCCCATAGAAGTACTTCCTGACCCCAAGTGTGTTACCCTAGTCTCATATAAGTACTCCCTGACCCAAAGTGAGTTACCATAGCCCCTTTATAAGTACTCCCTGACCCCAAGTGAGTTATCCTAGCCCCTTTTTATGTACTCTCTGACTGCAAGTGTGTTACCCTATTTCCATATAAGTACTCCCTGACCCCAAGTGTATTACCCTAGTCCCATATAAGTACTCCCTGACCCCAAGTGAGTTCCCATAGCACCTTTATAAGTACTTCCTGACCCCAAGTGAGTTATCCTAGTCACATAGAAGTACTCCCTGACCCCAAGTGAGTTACCATAGCCCCTATATAAGTACTCCCTGACCCCAAGTGAGTTATCCTTGCCTCTTTATATGTAGTCTCTGACAGCAAGTGAGTTACCCTAGTCACATAAAAGTACTCCCTGACCCCATGTGAGTTATCCTGGCCCTTTTATATGTACTCTCTGACCGCAAGTGAGTTACCCTAGTCCTATAGAAGTACTCCCTGACCCCAAGTGAGTTACCCTAGTCACATAGAAGTACTCCCCGAACCCAACTGAGTTACCCTAGCCCCTATATAAGTACTCCCTGACCCCAAGTGAGTTACCCTAGTCCCATAGAAGTACTCCCTGACCCCAAGTGAGTTACCCTAGTCACATAGAAGTACTCCCTGACCCCAAGTGTGTTACCATAGCCCCTATATAAGTACTCCCTGACCCTAAGTGAATTACCCTAGTCCCATAGAAGTACTCCCTGACCCCAAGTGAGTTACCCTAGTGACATAGAAGTACTCCCTGACCCCAAGTGAGTTACCATAGCCCCTTTATAAGTACTCCCTGACCCTCAAATGTGTGATACCCTAGTCTTATATAAGTTCTCCCTGAACCCAAGTGTGTTACCTTAGCCCCTTTACAAGTACTCCCCCACCCCAAGTGAGTTATCCTATCCCCTTTATATGTACTCTCTGACCGCAAGTGAGTTACCCTCGCCCCTTTATAAGTACTCCCTGACCCCCAAATGTGTTACCTTAGTCCCATAAATGTACTCCATGACCCCAAGTGAGTTACCATAGCCCCTATATAAGTACTCCCTGACCCCAAGTGAGTTACCCTAGTCCCATAGAAGTACTCCCTGACCCCAAGTGAGTTACCATAGCCCCTTTATAAGTACTCCCTGACCCTCAAATGTGTGATACCCTAGTCTTATATAAGTACTCCCTGAACCCAAGTGTGTTACCTTAGCCCCTTTACAAGTACTCCCCCACCCCAAGTGAGTTATCCTATCCCCTTTATATGTACTCTCTGACCGCAAGTGAGTTACCCTAGCCCCTTTATAAGTACTCCCTGACCCCAAGTGAGTTACCCTAGCCCCTATATAAGTACTCCCTGACCCCAAGTGAGTTACCCTAGTCCCATAGAAGTACTTCCTGACCCCAAGTGTGTTACCCTAGTCTCATATAAGTACTCCCTGACCCAAAGTGAGTTACCATAGCCCCTTTATAAGTACTCCCTGACCCCAAGTGAGTTATCCTAGCCCCATTTTATGTACTCTCTGACTGCAAGTGAGTTACTCTAGCCCCTTTATAAGTACTCCCTGACCCCAAGTGAGTTACCCTAGCCCCTATATAAGTACTCCCTGACCCCAAGTGAGTTACCCTAGTCCCATAGAAGTATTCCCTGACCCCAAGTGAGTTACCCTAGTCACATAGAAGTATTCCCTGACCCCAAGTGAGTTACCATAGCCCCTATATAAGTACTCCCTGACCCCAAGTGAGTTATCCTTGCCCCTTTATATGTACTCTCTGACAGCAAGTGAGTTACCCTAGTCACATAAAAGTACTCCCTGACCCCATGTGAGTTATCCTGGCCCTTTTATATGTACTCTCTGACCGCAAGTGAGTTACCCTAGTCCCATAGAAGTACTTCCTGACCCCAAGTGTGTTACCCTAGTCTCATATAAGTACTCCCTGACCCAAAGTGAGTTACCATAGCCCCTTTATAAGTACTCCCTGACCCCAAGTGAGTTATCCTAGCCCCTTTTTATGTACTCTCTGACTGCAAGTGAGTTACCCTAGCCCCTTTAAAAGTACTCCCTGACCCCAAGTGAGTTACCCTAGTCCCATATAAGTACTCCCAGACCCCAAGTGTATTACCCCAGTCCCATAGAAGTATACCCTGACCCCAAGTGTGTTACCCTATTTCCATATAAGTACTCCCTGACCCCAAGTGTATTACCCTAGTCCCATATAAGTACTCCCTGACCCCAAGTGAGTTCCCATAGCACCTTTATAAGTACTCCTGACCCCAAGTGAGTTATCCTAGTCCCTTTATATGTACTCTCTGACCGCAAGTGAGTTATCCTAGCCCCATAGAAGTACTCCCTGACCCCAAGTGTGTTACCCTAGTCACATAGAAGTACTCCCTGACCCCAAGTGAGTTACCCTAGTCCCATAGAAGTACTCCCTGACCCCAAGTGAGTTACCCTAGTGACATAGAAGTACTCCCTGACCCCAAGTGAGTTACCATAGCCCCTTTATAAGTACTCCCTGACCCTCAAATGTGTGATACCCTAGTCTCATATAAGTACTCCCTGAACCCAAGTGTGTTACCTTAGCCCCTTTACAAGTACTCCCCCACCCCAAGTGAGTTATCCTATCCCCTTTTTATGTACTCTCTGACCGCAAGTGAGTTACCCTAGCCCCTTTATAAGTACTCCCTGACCCCCAAATGTGTTACCTTAGTCCCATAGAAGTACTCCCTGACCCCAAGTGAGTTACCCTAGTCCCATAGAAGTACTCCCTGACCCCAAGTGAGTTACCCTAGTCACATAGAAGTATTCCCTGACCCCAAATGAGTTACCATAGCCCCTATATAAGTACTCCCTGACCCCAAGTGAGTTATCCTTGCCCCTTTATATGTACTCTCTGACAGCAAGTGAGTTACCATAGCCCCTATATAAGTACTCCCTGACCCCAAGTGAGTTATCCTTGCCCCTTTATATGTACTCTCTGACAGCAAGTGAGTTACCCTAGTCCCATATAAGTACTGCTTGACCCAAAGTGAGTTACCATATCCCCTTTATAAGTACTCCCTGACCCCAAGTGAGTTATCCTAGCGCCTATATATGTACTCTCTGACAGCAAGTGAGTTACCCTAGTCCAATATAAGTACTCCCTGACTCAAAGTGAGTTAACATAGCCCCTTTATAAGTACTCCCTGACACCAAGTGAGTTATCCTAGCCCCTTTATAAGTACTCCCTGACCCCAAGTGAGTTACCCTAGCACCTTTATATGCACTCCCTGACCGCAAGTGAGTTATCCTAGCCCCTTCATATGTACTCCCAGACTCCAAGTAAGTTACCCTAGACGCTTTATATGTACTCCCATGCCCCAAGTGAGTTACCCTAGTCCCATAGAAGTACTTCCTGACCCCAAGTGTGTTACCCTAGTCTCATATAAGTACTCCCTGACCCAAAGTGAGTTACCATAGCCCCTTTATAAGTACTCCCTGACCCCAAGTGAGTTATCCTAGCCCCTTTTTATGTACTCTCTGACTGCAAGTGTGTTACCCTATTTCCATATAAGTACTCCCTGACCCCAAGTGTATTACCCTAGTCCCATATAAGTACTCCCTGACCCCAAGTGAGTTCCCATAGCACCTTTATAAGTACTTCCTGACCCCAAGTGAGTTATCCTAGTCACATAGAAGTACTCCCTGACCCCAAGTGAGTTACCATAGCCCCTATATAAGTACTCCCTGACCCCAAGTGAGTTATCCTTGCCCCTTTATATGTAGTCTCTGACAGCAAGTGAGTTACCCTAGTCACATAAAAGTACTCCCTGACCCCATGTGAGTTATCCTGGCCCTTTTATATGTACTCTCTGACCGCAAGTGAGTTACCCTAGTCCTATAGAAGTACTCCCTGACCCCAAGTGAGTTACCCTAGTCACATAGAAGTACTCCCCGAACCCAACTGAGTTACCCTAGCCCCTATATAAGTACTCCCTGACCCCAAGTGAGTTACCCTAGTCCCATAGAAGTACTCCCTGACCCCAAGTGAGTTACCCTAGTCACATAGAAGTACTCCCTGACCCCAAGTGTGTTACCATAGCCCCTATATAAGTACTCCCTGACCCTAAGTGAATTACCCTAGTCCCATAGAAGTACTCCCTGACCCCAAGTGAGTTACCCTAGTGACATAGAAGTACTCCCTGACCCCAAGTGAGTTACCATAGCCCCTTTATAAGTACTCCCTGACCCCCAAATGTGTTACCTTAGTCCCATAAATGTACTCCATGACCCCAAGTGAGTTACCATAGCCCCTTTATAAGTACTCCCTGACCCCAAGTGAGTTACCCTAGTCTCATATAAGTACTCCCAGACCCCAAGTGTATTACCCCAGTCCCATAGAAGTATACCCTGACCCCAAGTGTGTTACCCTAGTCCCATATAAGTACTCCCTGACCCCAAGTGAGTTCCCATAGCACCTTTATAAGTACTCCTGACCCCAAGTGAGTTATCCTAGTCCTTTATATGTACTCTCTGACCGCAAGTGAGTTATCCTAGCCCCATAGAAGTACTCCCTGACCCCAAGTGTGTTACCCTAGTCACATAGAAGTACTCCCTGACCCCAAGTGAGTTACCCTAGTCCCATAGAAGTACTCCCTGACCCCAAGTGAGTTACCCTAGTGACATAGAAGTACTCCCTGACCCCAAGTGAGTTACCATAGCCCCTTTATAAGTACTCCCTGACCCTCAAATGTGTGATACCCTAGTCTCATATAAGTACTCCCTGAACCCAAGTGTGTTACCTTAGCCCCTTTACAATTACTCCCCCACCCCAAGTGAGTTATCCTATCCCCTTTTTATGTACTCTCTGACCGCAAGTGAGTTACCCTAGCCCCTTTATAAGTACTCCCTGACCCCCAAATGTGTTACCTTAGTCCCATATAAGTACTCCCTGACCCCAAGTGAGTTACCCTAGTCCCATAGAAGTACTCCCTGACCCCAAGTGAGTTACCCTAGTCACATAGAAGTATTCCCTGACCCCAAATGAGTTACCATAGCCCCTATATAAGTACTCCCTGACCCCAAGTGAGTTATCCTTGCCCCTTTATATGTACTTTCTGACAGCAAGTGAGTTACCATAGCCCCTATATAAGTACTCCCTGACCCCAAGTGAGTTATCCTTGCCCCTTTATATGTACTCTCTGACAGCAAGTGAGTTACCCTAGTCCCATATAAGTACTGCTTGACCCAAAGTGAGTTACCATATCCCCTTTATAAGTACTCCCTGACCCCAAGTGAGTTATCCTAGCGCCTATATATGTACTCTCTGACAGCAAGTGAGTTACCCTAGCCCCTTTATAAGTACTCCCTGACCCCAAGTGAGTTACCCTAGCCCCTATATAAGTACTCCCTGACCCCAAGTGAGTTACCCTAGTCCCATAGAAGTACTCCCTGACCCCAAGTGAGTTACCCTAGTCACATAGAAGTACTCCCTGACCCCAAGTGAGTTACCATAGCCCCTATATAAGTACTCCCTGACCCTAAGTGAGTTACCCTAGTCCCATAGAAGTACTCTCTGACCCCAAGTGAGTTACCATAGCCCCTTTATAAGTACTCCCTGACCCTCAAATGTGTGATACCCTAGTCTTATATAAGTTCTCCCTGAACCCAAGTGTGTTACCTTAGCCCCTTTACAAGTACTCCCCCACCCCAAGTGAGTTATCCTATCCCCTTTATATGTACTCTCTGACCGCAAGTGAGTTACCCTCGCCCCTTTATAAGTACTCCCTGACCCCCAAATGTGTTACCTTAGTCCCATAAATGTACTCCATGACCCCAAGTGAGTTACCATAGCCCCTATATAAGTACTCCCTGACCCCAAGTGAGTTACCCTAGTCCCATAGAAGTACTCCCTGACCCCAAGTGAGTTACCCTAGTCCCATAGAAGTACTCCCTGACCCCAAGTGAGTTACCCTAGTCACATAGAAGTATTCCCTGACCCCAAGTGAGTTACCATAGCCCCTATATAAGTACTCCCTGACCCCAAGTGAGTTATCCTTGCCCCTTTATATGTACTCTCTGACAGCAAGTGAGTTACCCTAGTCACATAAAAGTACTCCCTGACCCCATGTGAGTTATCCTGGCCCTTTTATATGTACTCTCTGACCGCAAGTGAGTTACCCTAGTCCCATAGAAGTACTTCCTGACCCCAAGTGTGTTACCCTAGTCTCATATAAGTACTCCCTGACCCAAAGTGAGTTACCATAGCCCCTTTATAAGTACTCCCTGACCCCAAGTGAGTTATCCTAGCCCCTTTTTATGTACTCTCTGACTGCAAGTGAGTTACCCTAGCCCCTTTATAAGTACTCCCTGACCCCAAGTGAGTTACCCTAGTCCCATATAAGTACTCCCAGACCCCAAGTGTATTACCCCAGTCCCATAGAAGTATACCCTGACCCCAAGTGTGTTACCCTATTTCCATATAAGTACTCCCTGACCCCAAGTGTATTACCCTAGTCCCATATAAGTACTCTCTGACCCCAAGTGAGTTCCCATAGCACCTTTATAAGTACTCCTGACCCCAAGTGAGTTATCCTAGTCCCTTTATATGTACTCTCTGACCGCAAGTGAGTTATCCTAGCCCCATAGAAGTACTCCCTGACCCCAAGTGTGTTACCCTAGTCACATAGAAGTACTCCCTGACCCCAAGTGAGTTACCCTAGTCCCATAGAAGTACTCCCTGACCCCAAGTGAGTTACCCTAGTGACATAGAAGTACTCCCTGACCCCAAGTGAGTTACCATAGCCCCTTTATAAGTACTCCCTGACCCTCAAATGTGTGATACCCTAGTCTCATATAAGTACTCCCTGAACCCAAGTGTGTTACCTTAGCCCCTTTACAAGTACTCCCCCACCCCAAGTGAGTTATCCTATCCCCTTTTTATGTACTCTCTGACCGCAAGTGAGTTACCCTAGCCCCTTTATAAGTACTCCCTGACCCCCAAATGTGTTACCTTAGTCCCATAGAAGTACTCCCTGACCCCAAGTGAGTTACCCTAGTCCCATAGTAGTACTCCCTGACCCCAAGTGAGTTACCCTAGTCACATAGAAGTATTCCCTGACCCCAAATGAGTTACCATAGCCCCTATATAAGTACTCCCTGACCCCAAGTGAGTTATCCTTGCCCCTTTATATGTACTCTCTGACAGCAAGTGAGTTACCATAGCCCCTATATAAGTACTCCCTGACCCCAAGTGAGTTATCCTTGCCCCTTTATATGTACTCTCTGACAGCAAGTGAGTTACCCTAGTCCCATATAAGTACTGCTTGACCCAAAGTGAGTTACCATATCCCCTTTATAAGTACTCCCTGACCCCAAGTGAGTTATCCTAGCGCCTATATATGTACTCTCTGACAGCAAGTGAGTTACCCTAGTCCCATAGTACTACTCCCTGACCCCAACTGAGTTACCCTAGTTCCATATAAGTACTGCTTGACCCAAAGTGAGTTACCCTTGCCCCTATATAACTACTCCCTGACCCCAAGTGAGTTACCCTAGTCCCTTGGAAGTACTCCCTGACCTTCAGTGAGTTACCCTAGTCACATAGAAGTACTCCCTGACCCCAAGTGAGTTACCATAGCCCCTATATAAGTACTCCCTGACCCTAAGTGAGTTACCCTAGTCCCATAGAAGTACTCTCTGACCCCAAGTGAGTTACCATAGCCCCTTTATAAGTACTCCCTGACCCTCAAATGTGTGATACCCTAGTCTTATATAAGTTCTCCCTGAACCCAAGTGTGTTACCTTAGCCCCTTTACAAGTACTCCCCCACCCCAAGTGAGTTATCCTATCCCCTTTATATGTACTCTCTGACCGCAAGTGAGTTACCCTCGCCCCTTTATAAGTACTCCCTGACCCCCAAATGTGTTACCTTAGTCCCATAAATGTACTCCATGACCCCAAGTGAGTTACCATAGCCCCTATATAAGTACTCCCTGACCCCAAGTGAGTTACCCTAGTCCCATAGAAGTACTCCCTGACCCCAAGTGAGTTACCCTAGTCCCATAGAAGTACTCCCTGACCCCAAGTGAGTTACCCTAGTCACATAGAAGTATTCCCTGACCCCAAGTGAGTTACCATAGCCCCTATATAAGTACTCCCTGACCCCAAGTGAGTTATCCTTGCCCCTTTATATGTACTCTCTGACAGCAAGTGAGTTACCCTAGTCACATAAAAGTACTCCCTGACCCCATGTGAGTTATCCTGGCCCTTTTATATGTACTCTCTGACCGCAAGTGAGTTACCCTAGTCCCATAGAAGTACTTCCTGACCCCAAGTGTGTTACCCTAGTCTCATATAAGTACTCCCTGACCCAAAGTGAGTTACCATAGCCCCTTTATAAGTACTCCCTGACCCCAAGTGAGTTATCCTAGCCCCTTTTTATGTACTCTCTGACTGCAAGTGAGTTACCCTAGCCCCTTTATAAGTACTCCCTGACCCCAAGTGAGTTACCCTAGTCCCATATAAGTACTCCCAGACCCCAAGTGTATTACCCCAGTCCCATAGAAGTATACCCTGACCCCAAGTGTGTTACCCTATTTCCATATAAGTACTCCCTGACCCCAAGTGTATTACCCTAGTCCCATATAAGTACTCTCTGACCCCAAGTGAGTTCCCATAGCACCTTTATAAGTACTCCTGACCCCAAGTGAGTTATCCTAGTCCCTTTATATGTACTCTCTGACCGCAAGTGAGTTATCCTAGCCCCATAGAAGTACTCCCTGACCCCAAGTGTGTTACCCTAGTCACATAGAAGTACTCCCTGACCCCAAGTGAGTTACCCTAGTCCCATAGAAGTACTCCCTGACCCCAAGTGAGTTACCCTAGTGACATAGAAGTACTCCCTGACCCCAAGTGAGTTACCATAGCCCCTTTATAAGTACTCCCTGACCCTCAAATGTGTGATACCCTAGTCTCATATAAGTACTCCCTGAACCCAAGTGTGTTACCTTAGCCCCTTTACAAGTACTCCCCCACCCCAAGTGAGTTATCCTATCCCCTTTTTATGTACTCTCTGACCGCAAGTGAGTTACCCTAGCCCCTTTATAAGTACTCCCTGACCCCCAAATGTGTTACCTTAGTCCCATAGAAGTACTCCCTGACCCCAAGTGAGTTACCCTAGTCCCATAGAAGTACTCCCTGACCCCAAGTGAGTTACCCTAGTCACATAGAAGTATTCCCTGACCCCAAATGAGTTACCATAGCCCCTATATAAGTACTCCCTGACCCCAAGTGAGTTATCCTTGCCCCTTTATATGTACTCTCTGACAGCAAGTGAGTTACCATAGCCCCTATATAAGTACTCCCTGACCCCAAGTGAGTTATCCTTGCCCCTTTATATGTACTCTCTGACAGCAAGTGAGTTACCCTAGTCCCATATAAGTACTGCTTGACCCAAAGTGAGTTACCATATCCCCTTTATAAGTACTCCCTGACCCCAAGTGAGTTATCCTAGCGCCTATATATGTACTCTCTGACAGCAAGTGAGTTACCCTAGTCCCATAGTACTACTCCCTGACCCCAACTGAGTTACCCTAGTTCCATATAAGTACTGCTTGACCCAAAGTGAGTTACCCTTGCCCCTATATAACTACTCCCTGACCCCAAGTGAGTTACCCTAGTCCCTTGGAAGTACTCCCTGACCCTCAGTGAGTTACCCTAGTCACATAGAAGTACTCCCTGACCCCAAGTGAGTTATCCTAGCCCCTTTATATGTACTCTGGCAGGAAGTGAGTTACCCTAGTCCCATAGTACTACTCCCTGACCCCAACTGAGTTACCCTAGTCCAATATAAGTACTCCCTGACTCAAAGTGAGTTAACATAGCCCCTTTATAAGTACTCCCTGACACCAAGTGAGTTACCATAGCCCATTTATAAGTACTCCCTGACCCCAAGTGAGTTACCCTAGCACCTTTATATGCACTCCCTGACCGCAAGTGAGTTATCCTAGCCCCTTCATATGTACTCCCAGACTCCAAGTGAGTTACCCTAGACGCTTTATATGTACTCCCATGCCCCAAGTGAGTTACCCTAGTCCCATAGAAGTACTTCCTGACCCCAAGTGTGTTACCCTAGTCTCATATAAGTACTCCCTGACCCAAAGTGAGTTACCATAGCCCCTTTATAAGTACTCCCTGACCCCAAGTGAGTTATCCTAGCCCCTTTTTATGTACTCTCTGACTGCAAGTGTGTTACCCTATTTCCATATAAGTACTCCCTGACCCCAAGTGTATTACCCTAGTCCCATATAAGTACTCCCTGACCCCAAGTGAGTTCCCATAGCACCTTTATAAGTACTTCCTGACCCCAAGTGAGTTATCCTAGTCACATAGAAGTACTCCCTGACCCCAAGTGAGTTACCATAGCCCCTATATAAGTACTCCCTGACCCCAAGTGAGTTATCCTTGCCCCTTTATATGTAGTCTCTGACAGCAAGTGAGTTACCCTAGTCACATAAAAGTACTCCCTGACCCCATGTGAGTTATCCTGGCCCTTTTATATGTACTCTCTGACCGCAAGTGAGTTACCCTAGTCCTATAGAAGTACTCCCTGACCCCAAGTGAGTTACCCTAGTCACATAGAAGTACTCCCCGAACCCAACTGAGTTACCCTAGCCCCTATATAAGTACTCCCTGACCCCAAGTGAGTTACCCTAGTCCCATAGAAGTACTCCCTGACCCCAAGTGAGTTACCCTAGTCACATAGAAGTACTCCCTGACCCCAAGTGTGTTACCATAGCCCCTATATAAGTACTCCCTGACCCTAAGTGAGTTACCCTAGTCCCATAGAAGTACTCCCTGACCCCAAGTGAGTTACCCTAGTGACATAGAAGTACTCCCTGACCCCAAGTGAGTTACCATAGCCCCTTTATAAGTACTCCCTGACCCTCAAATGTGTGATACCCTAGTCTTATATAAGTTCTCCCTGAACCCAAGTGTGTTACCTTAGCCCCTTTACAAGTACTCCCCCACCCCAAGTGAGTTATCCTATCCCCTTTATATGTACTCTCTGACCGCAAGTGAGTTACCCTCGCCCCTTTATAAGTACTCCCTGACCCCCTAATGTGTTACCTTAGTCCCATAAATGTACTCCATGACCCCAAGTGAGTTACCATAGCCCCTATATAAGTACTCCCTGACCCCAAGTGAGTTACCCTAGTCCCATAGAAGTACTCCCTGACCCCAAGTGAGTTACCATAGCCCCTTTGTAAGTACTCCCTGACCCTCAAATGTGTGATACCCTAGTCTTATATAAGTACTCCCTGAACCCAAGTGTGTTACCTTAGCCCCTTTACAAGTACTCCCCCACCCCAAGTGAGTTATCCTATCCCCTTTATATGTACTCTCTGACCGCAAGTGAGTTACCCTAGCCCCTTTATAAGTACTCCCTGACCCCAAGTGAGTTACCCTAGCCCCTATATAAGTACTCCCTGACCCCAAGTGAGTTACCCTAGTCCCATAGAAGTACTTCCTGACCCCAAGTGTGTTACCCTAGTCTCATATAAGTACTCCCTGACCCAAAGTGAGTTACCATAGCCCCTTTATAAGTACTCCCTGACCCCAAGTGAGTTATCCTAGCCCCTTTTTATGTACTCTCTGACTGCAAGTGAGTTACCCTAGCCCCTTTATAAGTACTCCCTGACCCCAAGTGAGTTACCCTAGCCCCTATATAAGTACTCCCTGACCCCAAGTGAGTTACCCTAGTCCCATAGAAGTACTCCCTGACCCCAAGTGAGTTACCCTAGTCACATAGAAGTACTCCCTGACCCCAAGTGAGTTACCATAGCCCCTATATAAGTACTCCCTGACCCTAAGTGAGTTACCCTAGTCCCATAGAAGTACTCCCTGACCCCAAGTGAGTTACCCTAGTGACATAGAAGTACTCCCTGACCCCAAGTGAGTTACCATAGCCCCTTTATAAGTACTCCCTGACCCTCAAATGTGTGATACCCTAGTCTTATATAAGTACTCCCTGAACCCAAGTGTGTTACCTTAGCCCCTTTACAAGTACTCCCCCACCCCAAGTGAGTTATCCTATCCCCTTTATATGTACTCTCTGACCGCAAGTGAGTTACCCTAGCCCCTTTATAAGTACTCCCTGACCCCCAAATGTGTTACCTTAGTCCCATAAATGTACTCCATGACCCCAAGTGAGTTACCATAGCCCCTATATAAGTACTCCCTGACCCCAAGTGAGTTACCCTAGTCCCATAGAAGTACTCCCTGACCCCAAGTGAGTTACCCTAGTCCCATAGAAGTACTCCCTGACCCCAAGTGAGTTACCCTAGTCACATAGAAGTATTCCCTGACCCCAAGTGAGTTACCATAGCCCCTATATAAGTACTCCCTGACCCCAAGTGAGTTATCCTTGCCCCTTTATATGTACTCTCTGACAGCAAGTGAGTTACCCTAGTCACATAAAAGTACTCCCTGACCCCATGTGAGTTATCCTGGCCCTTATAAATGTACTCTCTGACCGCAAGTGAGTTACCCTAGTCCCATAGAAGTACTTCCTGACCCCAAGTGTGTTACCCTAGTCTCATATAAGTACTCCCTGACCCAAAGTGAGTTACCATAGCCCCTTTATAAGTACTCCCTGATCCCAAGTGAGTTATCCTAGCCCCTTTTTATGTACTCTCTGACTGCAAGTGAGTTACCCTAGCCCCTTTATAAGTACTCCCTGACCCCAAGTGAGTTACCCTAGTCCCATATAAGTACTCCCAGACCCCAAGTGTATTACCCCAGTCCCATAGAAGTATACCCTGACCCCAAGTGTGTTACCCTATTTCCATATAAGTACTCCCTGACCCCAAGTGTATTACCCTAGTCCCATATAAGTACTCCCTGACCCCAAGTGAGTTCCCATAGCACCTTTATAAGTACTCCTGACCCCAAGTGAGTTATCCTAGTCCCTTTATATGTACTCTCTGACCGCAAGTGAGTTATCCTAGCCCCATAGAAGTACTCCCTGACCCCAAGTGTGTTACCCTAGTCACATAGAAGTACTCCCTGACCCCAAGTGAGTTACCCTAGTCCCATAGAAGTACTCCCTGACCCCAAGTGAGTTACCCTAGTGACATAGAAGTACTCCCTGACCCCAAGTGAGTTACCATAGCCCCTTTATAAGTACTCCCTGACCCTCAAATGTGTGATACCCTAGTCTCATATAAGTACTCCCTGAACCCAAGTGTGTTACCTTAGCCCCTTTTTATGTACTCTCTGACTGCAAGTGTGTTACCCTATTTCCATATAAGTACTCCCTGACCCCAAGTGTATTACCCTAGTCCCATATAAGTACTCCCTGACCCCAAGTGAGTTCCCATAGCACCTTTATAAGTACTCCCTGACCCCAAGTGAGTTATCCTAGCCCCTTTTTATGTACTCTCTGACTGCAAGTGTGTTACCCTATTTCCATATAAGTACTCCCTGACCCCAAGTGTATTACCCTAGTCCCATATAAGTACTCCCTGACCCCAAGTGAGTTCCCATAGCACCTTTATAAGTACTTCCTGACCCCAAGTGAGTTATCCTAGTCACATAGAAGTACTCCCTGACCCCAAGTGAGTTACCATAGCCCCTATATAAGTACTCCCTGACCCCAAGTGAGTTATCCTTGCCCCTTTATATGTAGTCTCTGACAGCAAGTGAGTTACCCTAGTCACATAAAAGTACTCCCTGACCCCATGTGTGTTATCCTGGCCCTTTTATATGTACTCTCTGACCGCAAGTGAGTTACCCTAGTCCTATAGAAGTACTCCCTGACCCCAAGTGAGTTACCCTAGTCACATAGAAGTACTCCCCGAACCCAACTGAGTTACCCTAGTCACATAGAAGTACTCCCTGACCCCAAGTGTGTTACCATAGCCCCTATATAAGTACTCCCTGACCCTAAGTGAGTTACCCTAGTCCCATAGAAGTACTCCCTGACCCCAAGTGAGTTACCCTAGTGACATAGAAGTACTCCCTGACCCCAAGTGAGTTACCATAGCCCCTTTATAAGTACTCCCTGACCCTCAAATGTGTGATATCCTAGTCTTATATAAGTTCTCCCTGAACCCAAGTGTGTTACCTTAGCCCCTTTACAAGTACTCCCCCACCCCAAGTGAGTTATCCTATCCCCTTTATATGTACTCTCTGACCGCAAGTGAGTTACCCTCGCGCCTTTATAAGTACTCCCTGACCCCCAAATGTGTTACCTTAGTCCCATAAATGTACTCCATGACCCCAAGTGAGTTACCATAGCCCCTATATAAGTACTCCCTGACCCCAAGTGAGTTACCCTAGTCCCATAGAAGTACTCCCTGACCCCAAGTGAGTTACCATAGCCCCTTTATAAGTACTCCCTGACCCTCAAATGTGTGATACCCTAGTCTTATATAAGTACTCCCTGAACCCAAGTGTGTTACCTTAGCCCCTTTACAAGTACTCCCCCACCCCAAGTGAGTTATCCTATCCCCTTTATATGTACTCTCTGACCGCAAGTGAGTTACCCTAGCCCCTTTATAAGTACTCCCTGACCCCAAGTGAGTTACCCTAGCCCTTATATAAGTACTCCCTGACCCCAAGTGAGTTACCCTAGTCCCATAGAAGTACTTCCTGACCCCAAGTGTGTTACCCTAGTCTCATATAAGTACTCCCTGACCCAAAGTGAGTTACCATAGCCCCTTTATAAGTACTCCCTGACCCCAAGTGAGTTATCCTAGCCCCATTTTATGTACTCTCTGACTGCAAGTGAGTTACCCTAGCCCCTTTATAAGTACTCCCTGACCCCAAGTGAGTTACCCTAGCCCCTATATAAGAACTCCCTGACCCCAAGTGAGTTACCCTAGTCCCATAGAAGTACTCCCTGACCCCAAGTGAGTTACCCTAGTCACATAGAAGTACTCCCTGACCCCAAGTGAGTTACCATAGCCCCTATATAAGTACTCCCTGACCCTAAGTGAGTTACCCTAGTCCCATAGAAGTACTCCCTGACCCCAAGTGAGTTACCCTAGTGACATAGAAGTACTCCCTGACCCCAAGTGAGTTACCATAGCCCCTTTATAAGTACTCCCTGACCCCAAGTGAGTTATCCTAGCCCCATTTTATGTACTCTCTGACTGCAAGTGAGTTACCCTAGCCCCTTTATAAGTACTCCCTGACCCCAAGTGAGTTACCCTAGCCCCTATATAAGTACTCCCTGACCCCAAGTGAGTTACCCTAGTCCCATAGAAGTACTCCCTGACCCCAAGTGAGTTACCCTAGTCACATAGAAGTACTCCCTGACCCCAAGTGAGTTACCATAGCCCCTAAATAAGTACTCCCTGACCCTAAGTGAGTTACCCTAGTCCCATAGAAGTACTCCCTGACCCCAAGTGAGTTACCCTAGTGACATAGAAGTACTCCCTGACCCCAAGTGAGTTACCATAGCCCCTTTATAAGTACTCCCTGACCCTCAAATGTGTGATACCCTAGTCTTATATAAGTACTCCCTGAACCCAAGTGTGTTACCTTAGCCCCTTTACAAGTACTCCCCCACCCCAAGTGAGTTATCCTATCCCCTTTATATGTACTCTCTGACCGCAAGTGAGTTACCCTAGCCCCTTTATAAGTACTCCCTGACCCCCAAATGTGTTACCTTAGTCCCATAAATGTACTCCATGACCCCAAGTGAGTTACCATAGCCCCTATATAAGTACTCCCTGACCCCAAGTGAGTTACCCTAGTCCCATAGAAGTACTCCCTGACCCCAAGTGAGTTACCCTAGTCCCATAGAAGTACTCCCTGACCCCAAGTGAGTTACCCTAGTCACATAGAAGTATTCCCTGACCCCAAGTGAGTTACCATAGCCCCTATATAAGTACTCCCTGACCCCAAGTGAGTTATCCTTGCCCCTTTATATGTACTCTCTGACAGCAAGTGAGTTACCATAGCCCCTATATAAGTACTCCCTGACCCCAAGTGAGTTATCCTTGCCCCTTTATATGTACTCTCTGACAGCAAGTGAGTTACCCTAGTCCCATATAAGTACTGCTTGACCCAAAGTGAGTTACCATATCCCCTTTATAAGTACTCCCTGACCCCAAGTGAGTTATCCTAGCGCCTATATATGTACTCTCTGACAGCATGTGAGTTACCCTAGTCCCATAGTACTACTCCCTGACCCCAACTGAGTTACCCTAGTTCCATATAAGTACTGCTTGACCCAAAGTGAGTTACCCTTGCCCCTATATAACTACTGCCTGACCCCAAGTGAGTTACCCTAGTCCCTTAGAAGTACTCCCTGACCCTCAGTGAGTTACCCTAGTCACATAGAAGTACTCCCTGACCCCAAGTGAGTTATCCCAGCCCCTTTATATGTACTCTCTGACAGCAAGTGAGTTACCCTAGTCCCATAGTACTACTCCCTGACCCCAACTGAGTTACCCTAGTCCAATATAAGTACTCCCTGACCCAAAGTGAGTTAACATAGCCCCTATATAAGTACTCCCTGACACCAAGTGAGTTACCCTAGACGCTTTATATGTACTCCCATGCCCCAAGTGAGTTACCCTAGTTCCATAGAAGTACTTCCTGACCCCAAGTGTGTTACCCTAGTCTCATATAAGTACTCCCTGACCCAAAGTGAGTTACCATAGCCCCTTTATAAGTACTCCCTGACCCCAAGTGAGTTATCCTAGCCCCTTTATAAGTACTCCCTGACCCCAAGTGTGTTACCCTAGTCACATAGAAATACTCCCTGACCCCAAGTGAGTTACCCTAGTCCCATAGAAGTACTCCCTGACCCCAAGTGAGTTACCCTAGTCACATAGAAGTACTCCCTGACCCCAAGTGAGTTACCATAGCCCCTATATAAGTACTCCCTGACCCCAAGTGAGTTATCCTTGCCCCTTTATATGTACTCTCTGATAGCAAGTGAGTTACCCTAGTCACATAAAAGTACTCCCTGACCCCATGTGAGTTATCCTGGCCCTTTTATATGTACTCTCTGACCGCAAGTGAGTTACCCTAGTCCTATAGAAGTACTCCCTGACCCCAAGTGAGTTACCCTAGTCACATAGAAGTACTCCCCGAACCCAACTGAGTTACACTAGCCCCTATATAAGTACTCCCTGACCCCAAGTGAGTTACCCTAGTCACATAGAAGTACTCCCTGACCCCAAGTGAGTTACCATAGCCCCTATATAAGTACTCCCTGACCCTAAGTGAGTTACCCTAGTCCCATAGAAGTACTCCCTGACCCCAAGTGAGTTACCCTAGTGACATAGAAGTACTCCCTGACCCCAAGTGAGTTACCATAGCCCCTTTATAAGTACTCCCTGACCCTCAAATGTGTGATACCCTAGTCTTATATAAGTACTCCCTGAACCCAAGTCTGTTACCTTAGCCCCTTTACAAGTACTCCCCCACCCCAAGTGAGTTATCCTATCCCCTTTATATGTACTCTCTGACCGCAAGTGAGTTACCCTAGCCCCTTTATAAGTACTCCCTGACCCCCAAATGTGTTACCTTAGTCCCATAAATGTACTCCATGACCCCAAGTGAGTTACCATAGCCCCTATATAAGTACTCCCTGACCCCAAGTGAGTTACCCTAGTCCCATAGAAGTACTCCCTGACCCCAAGTGAGTTACCCTAGTCCCATAGAAGTACTCCCTGACCCCAAGTGAGTTACCCTAGTCACATAGAAGTATTCCCTGACCCCAAGTGAGTTACCATAGCCCCTATATAAGTACTCCCTGACCCCAAGTGAGTTATCCTTGCCCCTTTATATGTACTCTCTGACAGCAAGTGAGTTACCCTAGTCACATAAAAGTACTCCCTGACCCCATGTGAGTTATCCTGGCCCTTATAAATGTACTCTCTGACCGCAAGTGAGTTACCCTAGTCCCATAGAAGTACTTCCTGACCCCAAGTGTGTTACCCTAGTCTCATATAAGTACTCCCTGACCCAAAGTGAGTTACCATAGCCCCTTTATAAGTACTCCCTGATCCCAAGTGAGTTATCCTAGCCCCTTTTTATGTACTCTCTGACTGCAAGTGAGTTACCCTAGCCCCTTTATAAGTACTCCCTGACCCCAAGTGAGTTACCCTAGTCCCATATAAGTACTCCCAGACCCCAAGTGTATTACCCCAGTCCCATAGAAGTATACCCTGACCCCAAGTGTGTTACCCTATTTCCATATAAGTACTCCCTGACCCCAAGTGTATTACCCTAGTCCCATATAAGTACTCCCTGACCCCAAGTGAGTTCCCATAGCACCTTTATAAGTACTCCTGACCCCAAGTGAGTTATCCTAGTCCCTTTATATGTACTCTCTGACCGCTAGTGAGTTATCCTAGCCCCATAGAAGTACTCCCTGACCCCAAGTGTGTTACCCTAGTCACATAGAAGTACTCCCTGACCCCAAGTGAGTTACCCTAGTCCCATAGAAGTACTCCCTGACCCCAAGTGAGTTACCCTAGTGACATAGAAGTACTCCCTGACCCCAAGTGAGTTACCATAGCCCCTTTATAAGTACTCCCTGACCCTCAAATGTGTGATACCCTAGTCTCATATAAGTACTCCCTGAACCCAAGTGTGTTACCTTAGCCCCTTTACAAGTACTCCCCCACCCCAAGTGAGTTATCCTATCCCCTATTTATGTACTCTCTGACCGCAAGTGAGTTACCCTAGCCCCTTTATAAGTACTCCCTGACCCCCAAATGTGTTACCTTAGTCCCATAGAAGTACTCCCTGACCCCAAGTGAGTTACCCTAGTCCCATAGAAGTACTCCCTGACCCCAAGTGAGTTACCCTAGTCACATAGAAGTATTCCCTGACCCCAAATGAGTTACCATAGCCCCTATATAAGTACTCCCTGACCCCAAGTGAGTTATCCTTGCCCCTTTATATGTACTCTCTGACAGCAAGTGAGTTACCATAGCCCCTATATAAGTACTCCCTGACCCCAAGTGAGTTATCCTTGCCCCTTTATATGTACTCTCTGACAGCAAGTGAGTTACCCTAGTCCCATATAAGTACTGCTTGACCCAAAGTGAGTTACCATATCCCCTTTATAAGTACTCCCTGACCCCAAGTGAGTTATCCTAGCGCCTATATATGTACTCTCTGACAGCAAGTGAGTTACCCTAGTCCCATAGTACTACTCCCTGACCCCAACTGAGTTACCCTAGTTCCATATAAGTACTGCTTGACCCAAAGTGAGTTACCCTTGCCCCTATATAACTACTCCCTGACCCCAAGTGAGTTACCCTAGTCCCTTAGAAGTACTCCCTGACCCTCAGTGAGTTACCCTAGTCACATAGAAGTACTCCCTGACCCCAAGTGAGTTATCCTAGCCCCTTTATATGTACTCTCTGACAGCAAGTGAGTTACCCTAGTCCCATAGTACTACTCCCTGACCCCAACTGAGTTACCCTAGTCCAATATAAGTACTCCCTGACTCAAAGTGAGTTAACATAGCCCCTTTATAAGTACTCCCTGACACCAAGTGAGTTACCATAGCCCCTTTATAAGTACTCCCTGACCCCAAGTGAGTTACCCTAGCACCTTTATATGCACTCCCTGACCGCAAGTGAGTTATCCTAGCCCCTTCATATGTACTCCCAGACTCCAAGTGAGTTACCCTAGACGCTTTATATGTACTCCCATGCCCCAAGTGAGTTACCCTAGTCCCATAGAAGTACTTCCTGACCCCAAGTGTGTTACCCTAGTCTCATATAAGTACTCCCTGACCCAAAGTGAGTTACCATAGCCCCTTTATAAGTACTCCCTGACCCCAAGTGAGTTATCCTAGCCCCTTTTTATGTACTCTCTGACTGCAAGTGTGTTACCCTATTTCCATATAAGTACTCCCTGACCCCAAGTGTATTACCCTAGTCCCATATAAGTACTCCCTGACCCCAAGTGAGTTCCCATGGCACCTTTATAAGTACTTCCTGACCGCAAGTGAGTTATCCTAGTCACATAGAAGTACTCCCTGACCCCAAGTGAGTTACCATAGCCCCTATATAAGTACTCCCTGACCCCAAGTGAGTTATCCTTGCCCCTTTATATGTAGTCTCTGACAGCAAGTGAGTTACCCTAGTCACATAAAAGTACTCCCTGACCCCATGTGAGTTATCCTGGCCCTTTTATATGTACTCTCTGACCGCAAGTGAGTTACCCTAGTCCTATAGAAGTACTCCCTGACCCCAAGTGAGTTACCCTAGTCACATAGAAGTACTCCCCGAACCCAACTGAGTTACCCTAGTCACATAGAAGTACTCCCTGACCCCAAGTGTGTTACCATAGCCCCTATATAAGTACTCCCTGACCCTAAGTGAGTTACCCTAGTCCCATAGAAGTACTCCCTGACCCCAAGTGAGTTACCCTAGTGACATAGAAGTACTCCCTGACCCCAAGTGAGTTACCATAGCCCCTTTATAAGTACTCCCTGACCCTCAAATGTGTGATATCCTAGTCTTATATAAGTTCTCCCTGAACCCAAGTGTGTTACCTTAGCCCCTTTACAAGTACTCCCCCACCCCAAGTGAGTTATCCTATCCCCTTTATATGTACTCTCTGACCGCAAGTGAGTTACCCTCGCCCCTTTATAAGTACTCCCTGACCCCCAAATGTGTTACCTTAGTCCCATAAATGTACTCCATGACCCCAAGTGAGTTACCATAGCCCCTATATAAGTACTCCCTGACCCCAAGTGAGTTACCCTAGTCCCATAGAAGTACTCCCTGACCCCAAGTGAGTTACCATAGCCCCTTTATAAGTACTCCCTGACCCTCAAATGTGTGATACCCTAGTCTTATATAAGTACTCCCTGAACCCAAGTGTGTTACCTTAGCCCCTTTACAAGTACTCCCCCACCCCAAGTGAGTTATCCTATCCCCTTTATATGTACTCTCTGACCGCAAGTGAGTTACCCTAGCCCCTTTATAAGTACTCCCTGACCCCAAGTGAGTTACCCTAGCCCTTATATAAGTACTCCCTGACCCCAAGTGAGTTACCCTAGTCCCATAGAAGTACTTCCTGACCCCAAGTGTGTTACCCTAGTCTCATATAAGTACTCCCTGACCCAAAGTGAGTTACCATAGCCCCTTTATAAGTACTCCCTGACCCCAAGTGAGTTATCCTAGCCCCATTTTATGTACTCTCTGACTGCAAGTGAGTTACCCTAGCCCCTTTATAAGTACTCCCTGACCCCAAGTGAGTTACCCTAGCCCCTATATAAGTACTCCCTGACCCCAAGTGAGTTACCCTAGTCCCATAGAAGTACTCCCTGACCCCAAGTGAGTTACCCTAGTCACATAGAAGTACTCCCTGACCCCAAGTGAGTTACCATAGCCCCTATATAAGTACTCCCTGACCCTAAGTGAGTTACCCTAGTCCCATAGAAGTACTCCCTGACCCCAAGTGAGTTACCCTAGTGACATAGAAGTACTCCCTGACCCCAAGTGAGTTACCATAGCCCCTTTATAAGTACTCCCTGACCCCAAGTGAGTTATCCTAGCCCCATTTTATGTACTCTCTGACTGCAAGTGAGTTACCCTAGCCCCTTTATAAGTACTCCCTGACCCCAAGTGAGTTACCCTAGCCCCTATATAAGTACTCCCTGACCCCAAGTGAGTTACCCTAGTCCCATAGAAGTACTCCCTGACCCCAAGTGAGTTACCCTAGTCACATAGAAGTACTCCCTGACCCCAAGTGAGTTACCATAGCCCCTAAATAAGTACTCCCTGACCCTAAGTGAGTTACCCTAGTCCCATAGAAGTAGTCCCTGACCCCAAGTGAGTTACTCTAGTGACATAGAAGTACTCCCTGACCCCAAGTGAGTTACCATAGCCCCTTTATAAGTACTCCCTGACCCTCAAATGTGTGATACCCTAGTCTTATATAAGTACTCCCTGAACCCAAGTGTGTTACCTTAGCCCCTTTACAAGTACTCCCCCACCCCAAGTGAGTTATCCTATCCCCTTTATATGTACTCTCTGACCGCAAGTGAGTTACCCTAGCCCCTTTATAAGTACTCCCTGACCCCCAAATGTGTTACCTTAGTCCCATAAATGTACTCCATGACCCCAAGTGAGTTACCATAGCCCCTATATAAGTACTCCCTGACCCCAAGTGAGTTACCCTAGTCCCATAGAAGTACTCCCTGACCCCAAGTGAGTTACCCTAGTCCCATAGAAGTACTCCCTGACCCCAAGTGAGTTACCCTAGTCACATAGAAGTATTCCCTGACCCCAAGTGAGTTACCATAGCCCCTATATAAGTACTCCCTGACCCCAAGTGAGTTATCCTTGCCCCTTTATATGTACTCTCTGACAGCAAGTGAGTTACCATAGCCCCTATATAAGTACTCCCTGACCCCAAGTGAGTTATCCTTGCCCCTTTATATGTACTCTCTGACAGCAAGTGAGTTACCCTAGTCCCATATAAGTACTGCTTGACCCAAAGTGAGTTACCATATCCCCTTTATAAGTACTCCCTGACCCCAAGTGAGTTATCCTAGCGCCTATATATGTACTCTCTGACAGCATGTGAGTTACCCTAGTCCCATAGTATTACTCCCTGACCCCAACTGAGTTACCCTAGTTCCATATAAGTACTGCTTGACCCAAAGTGAGTTACCCTTGCCCCTATATAACTACTGCCTGACCCCAAGTGAGTTACCCTAGTCCCTTAGAAGTACTCCCTGACCCTCAGTGAGTTACCCTAGTCACATAGAAGTACTCCCTGACCCCAAGTGAGTTATCCCAGCCCCTTTATATGTACTCTCTGACAGCAAGTGAGTTACCCTAGTCCCATAGTACTACTCCCTGACCCCAACTGAGTTACCCTAGTCCAATATAAGTACTCCCTGACCCAAAGTGAGTTAACATAGCCCCTATATAAGTACTCCCTGACACCAAGTGAGTTACCATAGCCCCTTTATAAGTACTCCCTGACCGCAAGTGAGTTATCCTAGCCCCTTCATATGTACTCCCAGACTCCAAGTGAGTTACCCTAGACGCTTTATATGTACTCCCATGCCCCAAGTGAGTTACCCTAGTCCCATAGAAGTACTTCCTGACCCCAAGTGTGTTACCCTAGTCTCATATAAGTACTCCCTGACCCAAAGTGAGTTACCATAGCCCCTTTATAAGTACTCCCTGACCCCAAGTGAGTTATCCTAGCCCCTTTATAAGTACTCCCTGACCCCAAGTGTGTTACCCTAGTCACATAGAAATACTCCCTGACCCCAAGTGAGTTACCCTAGTCCCATAGAAGTACTCCCTGACCCCAAGTGAGTTACCCTAGTCACATAGAAGTACTCCCTGACCCCAAGTGAGTTACCATAGCCCCTATATAAGTACTCCCTGACCCCAAGTGAGTTATCCTTGCCCCTTTATATGTACTCTCTGATAGCAAGTGAGTTACCCTAGTCACATAAAAGTACTCCCTGACCCCATGTGAGTTATCCTGGCCCTTTTATATGTACTCTCTGACCGCAAGTGAGTTACCCTAGTCCTATAGAAGTACTCCCTGACCCCAAGTGAGTTACCCTAGTCACATAGAAGTACTCCCCGAACCCAACTGAGTTACCATAGCCCCTATATAAGTACTCCCTGACCCTAAGTGAGTTACCCTAGTCCCATAGAAGTACTCCCTGACCCCAAGTGAGTTACCCTAGTGACATAGAAGTACTCCCTGACCCCAAGTGAGTTACCATAGCCCCTTTATAAGTACTCCCTGACCCTCAAATGTGTGATACCCTAGTCTTATATAAGTACTCCCTGAACCCAAGTGTGTTACCTTAGCCCCTTTACAAGTACTCCCCCACCCCAAGTGAGTTATCCTATCCCCTTTATATGTACTCTCTGACCGCAAGTGAGTTACCCTAGCCCCTTTATAAGTACTCCCTGACCCCCAAATGTGTTACCTTAGTCCCATAAATGTACTCCATGACCCCAAGTGAGTTACCATAGCCCCTATATAAGTACTCCCTGACCCCAAGTGAGTTACCCTAGTCCCATAGAAGTACTCCCTGACCCCAAGTGAGTTACCCTAGTCCCATAGAAGTACTCCCTGACCCCAAGTGAGTTACCCTAGTCACATAGAAGTATTCCCTGACCCCAAGTGAGTTACCATAGCCCCTATATAAGTACTCCCTGACCCCAAGTGAGTTATCCTTGCCCCTTTATATGTACTCTCTGACAGCAAGTGAGTTACCCTAGTCACATAAAAGTACTCCCTGACCCCATGTGAGTTATCCTGGCCCTTTTATATGTACTCTCTGACCGCAAGTGAGTTACCCTAGTCCCATAGAAGTACTTCCTGACCCCAAGTGTGTTACCCTAGTCTCATATAAGTACTCCCTGACCCAAAGTGAGTTACCATAGCCCCTTTATAAGTACTCCCTGACCCCAAGTGAGTTATCCTAGCCCCTTTTTATGTACTCTCTGACTGCAAGTGAGTTACCCTAGCCCCTTTATAAGTACTCCCTGACCCCAAGTGAGTTACCCTAGTCCCATATAAGTACTCCCAGACCCCAAGTGTATTACCCCAGTCCCATAGAAGTATTCCCTGACCCCAAGTGTGTTACCCTATTTCCATATAAGTACTCCCTGACCCCAAGTGAGTTACCCTAGTCCCATAGAAGTACTCCCTGACCCCAAGTGAGTTACCCTAGTCACATAGAAGTACTCCCTGACCCCAAGTGAGTTACCATAGCCCCTAAATAAGTACTCCCTGACCCTAAGTGAGTTACCCTAGTCCCATAGAAGTACTCCCTGACCCCAAGTGAGTTACCCTAGTGACATAGAAGTACTCCCTGACCCCAAGTGAGTTACCATAGCCCCTTTATAAGTACTCCCTGACCCTCAAATGTGTGATACCCTAGTCTTATATAAGTACTCCCTGAACCCAAGTGTGTTACCTTAGCCCCTTTACAAGTACTCCCCCACCCCAAGTGAGTTATCCTATCCCCTTTATATGTACTCTCTGACCGCAAGTGAGTTACCCTAGCCCCTTTATAAGTACTCCCTGACCCCCAAATGTGTTACCTTAGTCCCATAAATGTACTCCATGACCCCAAGTGAGTTACCATAGCCCCTATATAAGTACTCCCTGACCCCAAGTGAGTTACCCTAGTCCCATAGAAGTACTCCCTGACCCCAAGTGAGTTACCCTAGTCCCATAGAAGTACTCCCTGACCCCAAGTGAGTTACCCTAGTCACATAGAAGTATTCCCTGACCCCAAGTGATTTACCATAGCCCCTATATAAGTACTCCCTGACCCCAAGTGAGTTATCCTTGCCCCTTTATATGTACTCTCTGACAGCAAGTGAGTTACCATAGCCCCTATATAAGTACTCCCTGACCCCAAGTGAGTTATCCTTGCCCCTTTATATGTACTCTCTGACAGCAAGTGAGTTACCCTAGTCCCATATAAGTACTGCTTGACCCAAAGTGAGTTACCATATCCCCTTTATAAGTACTCCCTGACCCCAAGTGAGTTATCCTAGCGCCTATATATGTACTCTCTGACAGCATGTGAGTTACCCTAGTCCCATAGTACTACTCCCTGACCCCAACTGAGTTACCCTAGTTCCATATAAGTACTGCTTGACCCAAAGTGAGTTACCCTTGCCCCTATATAACTACTGCCTGACCCCAAGTGAGTTACCCTAGTCCCTTAGAAGTACTCCCTGACCCTCAGTGAGTTACCCTAGTCACATAGAAGTACTCCCTGACCCCAAGTGAGTTATCCCAGCCCCTTTATATGTACTCTCTGACAGCAAGTGAGTTACCCTAGTCCCATAGTACTACTCCCTGACCCCAACTGAGTTACCCTAGTCCAATATAAGTACTCCCTGACCCAAAGTGAGTTAACATAGCCCCTATATAAGTACTCCCTGACACCAAGTGAGTTACCATAGCCCCTTTATAAGTACTCCCTGACCGCAAGTGAGTTATCCTAGCCCCTTCATATGTACTCCCAGACTCCAAGTGAGTTACCCTAGACGCTTTATATGTACTCCCATGCCCCAAGTGAGTTACCCTAGTCCCATAGAAGTACTTCCTGACCCCAAGTGTGTTACCCTAGTCTCATATAAGTACTCCCTGACCCAAAGTGAGTTACCATAGCCCCTTTATAAGTACTCCCTGACCCCAAGTGAGTTATCCTAGCCCCTTTATAAGTACTCCCTGACCCCAAGTGTGTTACCCTAGTCACATAGAAATACTCCCTGACCCCAAGTGAGTTACCCTAGTCCCATAGAAGTACTCCCTGACCCCAAGTGAGTTACCCTAGTCACATAGAAGTACTCCCTGACCCCAAGTGAGTTACCATAGCCCCTATATAAGTACTCCCTGACCCCAAGTGAGTTATCCTTGCCCCTTTATATGTACTCTCTGATAGCAAGTGAGTTACCCTAGTCACATAAAAGTACTCCCTGACCCCATGTGAGTTATCCTGGCCCTTTTATATGTACTCTCTGACCGCAAGTGAGTTACCCTAGTCCTATAGAAGTACTCCCTGACCCCAAGTGAGTTACCCTAGTCACATAGAAGTACTCCCCGAACCCAACTGAGTTACCCTAGCCCCTATATAAGTACTCCCTGACCCCAAGTGAGTTACCCTAGTCACATAGAAGTACTCCCTGACCCCAAGTGAGTTACCATAGCCCCTATATAAGTACTCCCTGACCCTAAGTGAGTTACCCTAGCCCCTATATAAGTACTCCCTGACCCCAAGTGAGTTACCCTAGTCACATAGAAGTACTCCCTGACCCCAAGTGAGTTACCATAGCCCCTATATAAGTACTCCCTGACCCTAAGTGAGTTACCCTAGTCCCATAGAAGTACTCCCTGACCCCAAGTGAGTTACCCTAGTCCTATAGAAGTACTCCCTGACCCCAAGTGAGTTACCCTAGTCACATAGAAGTACTCCCCGAACCCAACTGAGTTACCCTAGCCCCTATATAAGTACTCCCTGACCCCAAGTGAGTTACCCTAGTCACATAGAAGTACTCCCTGACCCCAAGTGAGTTACCATAGCCCCTATATAAGTACTCCCTGACCCTAAGTGAGTTACCCTAGTCCCATAGAAGTACTCCCTGACCCCAAGTGAGTTACCCTAGTGACATAGAAGTACTCCCTGACCCCAAGTGAGTTACCATAGCCCCTATATAAGTACTCCCTGACCCCAAGTGAGTTACCCTAGTCCCATAGAAGTACTCCCTGACCCCAAGTGAGTTACCCTAGTCCCATAGAAGTATTCCCTGACCCCAAGTGTGTTACCCTATTTCCATATAAGTACTCCCTGACCCCAAGTGTATTACCCTAGTCCCATATAAGTACTCCCTGACCCCAAGTGAGTTCCCATAGCACCTTTATAAGTACTTCCTGACCCCAAGTGAGTTATCCTAGTCCCTTTATATGTACTCTCTGACCGCAAGTGAGTTATCCAAGCCCCATAGAAGTACTCCCTGACCCCAAGTGTGTTACCCTAGTCACATAGAAGTACTCCCTGACCCCAAGTGAGTTACCCTAGTCCCATATAAGTTCTCTCTGACCCCAAGTTTGTTACCCTAGTCACATAGAAGTACTCCCTGACCCCAAGTGAGTTACCATAGCCCCTTTATAAGTACTCCCTGACCCTCAAATGTGTGATACCCTAGTCTTATATAAGTTCTCCCTGAACCCAAGTGTGTTACCTTAGCCCCTTTACAAGTACTCCCCCACCCCAAGTGAGTTATCCTATCCCCTTTATATGTACTCTCTGACCGCAAGTGAGTTACCCTCGCCCCTTTATAAGTACTCCCTGACCCCCAAATGTGTTACCTTAGTCCCATAAATGTACTCCATGACCCCAAGTGAGTTACCATAGCCCCTATATAAGTACTCCCTGACCCCAAGTGAGTTACCCTAGTCCCATAGAAGTACTCCCTGACCCCAAGTGAGTTACCCTAGTCCCATAGAAGTACTCCCTGACCCCAAGTGAGTTACCCTAGTCACATAGAAGTATTCCCTGACCCCAAGTGAGTTACCATAGCCCCTATATAAGTACTCCCTGACCCCAAGTGAGTTATCCTTGCCCCTTTATATGTACTCTCTGACAGCAAGTGAGTTACCATAGCCCCTATATAAGTACTCCCTGACCCCAAGTGAGTTATCCTTGCCCCTTTATATGTACTCTCTGACAGCAAGTGAGTTACCCTAGTCCCATATAAGTACTGCTTGACCCAAAGTGAGTTACCATATCCCCTTTATAAGTACTCCCTGACCCCAAGTGAGTTATCCTAGCGCCTATATATGTACTCTCTGACAGCATGTGAGTTACCCTAGTCCCATAGTACTACTCCCTGACCCCAACTGAGTTACCCTAGTTCCATATAAGTACTGCTTGACCCAAAGTGAGTTACCCTTGCCCCTATATAACTACTGCCTGACCCCAAGTGAGTTACCCTAGTCCCTTAGAAGTACTCCCTGACCCTCAGTGAGTTACCCTAGTCACATAGAAGTACTCCCTGACCCCAAGTGAGTTATCCCAGCCCCTTTATATGTACTCTCTGACAGCAAGTGAGTTACCCTAGTCCCGTAGTACTACTCCCTGACCCCAACTGAGTTACCCTAGTCCAATATAAGTACTCCCTGACCCAAAGTGAGTTAACATAGCCCCTATATAAGTACTCCCTGACACCAAGTGAGTTACCATAGCCCCTTTATAAGTACTCCCTGACCGCAAGTGAGTTATCCTAGCCCCTTCATATGTACTCCCAGACTCCAAGTGAGTTACCCTAGACGCTTTATATGTACTCCCATGCCCCAAGTGAGTTACCCTAGTCCCATAGAAGTACTTCCTGACCCCAAGTGTGTTACCCTAGTCTCATATAAGTACTCCCTGACCCAAAGTGAGTTACCATAGCCCCTTTATAAGTACTCCCTGACCCCAAGTGAGTTATCCTAGCCCCTTTATAAGTACTCCCTGACCCCAAGTGTGTTACCCTAGTCACATAGAAATACTCCCTGACCCCAAGTGAGTTACCCTAGTCCCATAGAAGTACTCCCTGACCCCAAGTGAGTTACCCTAGTCACATAGAAGTACTCCCTGACCCCAAGTGAGTTACCATAGCCCCTATATAAGTACTCCCTGACCCCAAGTGAGTTATCCTTGCCCCTTTATATGTACTCTCTGATAGCAAGTGAGTTACCCTAGTCACATAAAAGTACTCCCTGACCCCATGTGAGTTATCCTGGCCCTTTTATATGTACTCTCTGACCGCAAGTGAGTTACCCTAGTCCTATAGAAGTACTCCCTGACCCCAAGTGAGTTACCCTAGTCACATAGAAGTACTCCCCAAACCCAACTGAGTTACCCTAGCCCCTATATAAGTACTCCCTGACCCCAAGTGAGTTACCCTAGTCACATAGAAGTACTCCCTGACCCCAAGTGAGTTACCATAGCCCCTATATAAGTACTCCCTGACCCTAAGTGAGTTACCCTAGTCCCATAGAAGTACTCCCTGACCCCAAGTGAGTTACCCTAGTGACATAGAAGTACTCCCTGACCCCAAGTGAGTTACCATAGCCCCTTTATAAGTACTCCCTGACCCTCAAATGTGTGATACCCTAGTCTTATATAAGTACTCCCTGAACCCAAGTGTGTTACCTTAGCCCCTTTACAAGTACTCCCCCACCCCAAGTGAGTTATCCTATCCCCTTTATATGTACTCTCTGACCGCAAGTGAGTTACCCTAGCCCCTTTATAAGTACTCCCTGACCCCCAAATGTGTTACCTTAGTCCCATAAATGTACTCCATGACCCCAAGTGAGTTACCATAGCCCCTATATAAGTACTCCCTGACCCCAAGTGAGTTACCCTAGTCCCATAGAAGTACTCCCTGACCCCAAGTGAGTTACCCTAGTCCCATAGAAGTACTCCCTGACCCCAAGTGAGTTACCCTAGTCACATAGAAGTATTCCCTGACCCCAAGTGAGTTACCATAGCCCCTATATAAGTACTCCCTGACCCCAAGTGAGTTATCCTTGCCCCTTTATATGTACTCTCTGACAGCAAGTGAGTTACCCTAGTCACATAAAAGTACTCCCTGACCCCATGTGAGTTATCCTGGCCCTTTTATATGTACTCTCTGACCGCAAGTGAGTTACCCTAGTCCCATAGAAGTACTTCCTGACCCCAAGTGTGTTACGCTAGTCTCATATAAGTACTCCCTGACCCAAAGTGAGTTACCATAGCCCCTTTATAAGTACTCCCTGACCCCAAGTGAGTTATCCTAGCCCCTTTTTATGTACTCTCTGACTGCAAGTGAGTTACCCTAGCCCCTTTATAAGTACTCCCTGACCCCAAGTGAGTTACCCTAGTCCCATATAAGTACTCCCAGACCCCAAGTGTATTACCCCAGTCCCATAGAAGTATTCCCTGACCCCAAGTGTGTTACCCTATTTCCATATAAGTACTCCCTGACCCCAAGTGTATTACCCTAGTCCCATATAAGTACTCCCTGACCCCAAGTGAGTTCCCATAGCACCTTTATAAGTACTTCCTGACCCCAAGTGAGTTATCCTAGTCCCTTTATATGTACTCTCTGACCGCAAGTGAGTTATCCAAGCCCCATAGAAGTACTCCCTGACCCCAAGTGTGTCACCCTAGTCACATAGAAGTACTCCCTGACCCCAAGTGAGTTACCCTAGTCCCATATAAGTTCTCTCTGACCCCAAGTTTGTTACCCTAGTCACATAGAAGTACTCCCTGACCCCAAGTGAGTTACCATAGCCCCTTTATAAGTACTCCCTGACCCTCAAATGTGTGATACCCTAGTCTTATATAAGTTCTCCCTGAACCCAAGTGTGTTACCTTAGCCCCTTTACAAGTACTCCCCCACCCCAAGTGAGTTATCCTATCCCCTTTATATGTACTCTCTGACCGCAAGTGAGTTACCCTCGCCCCTTTATAAGTACTCCCTGACCCCCAAATGTGTTACCTTAGTCCCATAAATGTACTCCATGACCCCAAGTGAGTTACCATAGCCCCTATATAAGTACTCCCTGACCCCAAGTGAGTTACCCTAGTCCCATAGAAGTACTCCCTGACCCCAAGTGAGTTACCATAGCCCCTTTATAAGTACTCCCTGACCCTCAAATGTGTGATACCCTAGTCTTATATAAGTACTCCCTGAACCCAAGTGTGTTACCTTAGCCCCTTTACAAGTACTCCCCCACCCCAAGTGAGTTATCCTATCCCCTTTATATGTACTCTCTGACCGCAAGTGAGTTACCCTAGCCCCTTTATAAGTACTCCCTGACCCCAAGTGAGTTACCCTAGCCCCTATATAAGTACTCCCTGACCCCAAGTGAGTTACCCTAGTCCCATAGAAGTACTTCCTGACCCCAAGTGTGTTACCCTAGTCTCATATAAGTACTCCCTGACCCAAAGTGAGTTACCATAGCCCCTTTATAAGTACTCCCTGACCCCAAGTGAGTTATCCTAGCCCCATTTTATGTACTCTCTGACTGCAAGTGAGTTACCCTAGCCCCTTTATAAGTACTCCCTGACCCCAAGTGAGTTACCCTAGCCCCTATATAAGTACTCCCTGACCCCAAGTGAGTTACCCTAGTCCCATAGAAGTACTCCCTGACCCCAAGTGAGTTACCCTAGTCACATAGAAGTACTCCCTGACCCCAAGTGAGTTACCATAGCCCCTATATAAGTACTCCCTGACCCTAAGTGAGTTACCCTAGTCCCATAGAAGTACTCCCTGACCCCAAGTGAGTTACCCTAGTGACATAGAAGTACTCCCTGACCCCAAGTGAGTTACCATAGCCCCTTTATAAGTACTCCCTGACCCCAAGTGAGTTATCCTAGCCCCATTTTATGTACTCTCTGACTGCAAGTGAGTTACCCTAGCCCCTTTATAAGTACTCCCTGACCCCAAGTGAGTTACCCTAGCCCCTATATAAGTACTCCCTGACCCCAAGTGAGTTACCCTAGTCCCATAGAAGTACTCCCTGACCCCAAGTGAGTTACCCTAGTCACATAGAAGTACTCCCTGACCCCAAGTGAGTTACCATAGCCCCTAAATAAGTACTCCCTGACCCTAAGTGAGTTACCCTAGTCCCATAGAAGTACTCCCTGACCCCAAGTGAGTTACCCTAGTGACATAGAAGTACTCCCTGACCCCAAGTGAGTTACCATAGCCCCTTTATAAGTACTCCCTGACCCTCAAATGTGTGATACCCTAGTCTTATATAAGTACTCCCTGAACCCAAGTGTGTTACCTTAGCCCCTTTACAAGTACTCCCCCACCCCAAGTGAGTTATCCTATCCCCTTTATATGTACTCTCTGACCGCAAGTGAGTTACCCTAGCCCCTTTATAAGTACTCCCTGACCCCCAAATGTGTTACCTTAGTCCCATAAATGTACTCCATGACCCCAAGTGAGTTACCATAGCCCCTATATAAGTACTCCCTGACCCCAAGTGAGTTACCCTAGTCCCATAGAAGTACTCCCTGACCCCAAGTGAGTTACCCTAGTCCCATAGAAGTACTCCCTGACCCCAAGTGAGTTACCCTAGTCACATAGAAGTATTCCCTGACCCCAAGTGAGTTACCATAGCCCCTATATAAGTACTCCCTGACCCCAAGTGAGTTATCCTTGCCCCTTTATATGTACTCTCTGACAGCAAGTGAGTTACCATAGCCCCTATATAAGTACTCCCTGACCCCAAGTGAGTTATCCTTGCCCCTTTATATGTACTCTCTGACAGCAAGTGAGTTACCCTAGTCCCATATAAGTACTGCTTGACCCAAAGTGAGTTACCATATCCCCTTTATAAGTACTCCCTGACCCCAAGTGAGTTATCCTAGCGCCTATATATGTACTCTCTGACAGCATGTGAGTTACCCTAGTCCCATAGTACTACTCCCTGACCCCAACTGAGTTACCCTAGTTCCATATAAGTACTGCTTGACCCAAAGTGAGTTACCCTTGCCCCTATATAACTACTGCCTGACCCCAAGTGAGTTACCCTAGTCCCTTAGAAGTACTCCCTGACCCTCAGTGAGTTACCCTAGTCACATAGAAGTACTCCCTGACCCCAAGTGAGTTATCCTAGCCCCTTTATATGTACTCTCTGACAGCAAGTGAGTTACCCTAGTCCCATAGTACTACTCCCTGACCCCAACTGAGTTACCCTAGTCCAATATAAGTACTCCCTGACCCAAAGTGAGTTAACATAGCCCCTATATAAGTACTCCCTGACACCAAGTGAGTTACCATAGCCCCTTTATAAGTACTCCCTGACCGCAAGTGAGTTATCCTAGCCCCTTCATATGTACTCCCAGACTCCAAGTGAGTTACCCTAGACGCTTTATATGTACTCCCATGCCCCAAGTGAGTTACCCTAGTCCCATAGAAGTACTTCCTGACCCCAAGTGTGTTACCCTAGTCTCATATAAGTACTCCCTGACCCAAAGTGAGTTACCATAGCCCCTTTATAAGTACTCCCTGACCCCAAGTGAGTTATCCTAGCCCCTTTTTATGTACTCTCTGACTGCAAGTGAGTTACCCTAGCCCCTTTATAAGTACTCCCTGACCCCAAGTGTGTTACCCTAGTCACATAGAAATACTCCCTGACCCCAAGTGAGTTACCCTAGTCCCATAGAAGTACTCCCTGACCCCAAGTGAGTTACCCTAGTCACATAGAAGTACTCCCTGACCCCAAGTGAGTTACCATAGCCCCTATATAAGTACTCCCTGACCCCAAGTGAGTTATCCTTGCCCCTTTATATGTACTCTCTGACAGCAAGTGAGTTACCCTAGTCACATAAAAGTACTCCCTGACCCCATGTGAGTTATCCTGGCCCTTTTATATGTACTCTCTGACCGCAAGTGAGTTACCCTAGTCCTATAGAAGTACTCCCTGACCCCAAGTGAGTTACCCTAGTCACATAGAAGTACTCCCCGAACCCAACTGAGTTACCCTAGCCCCTATATAAGTACTCCCTGACCCCAAGTGAGTTACCCTAGTCACATAGAAGTACTCCCTGACCCCAAGTGAGTTACCATAGCCCCTATATAAGTACTCCCTGACCCTAAGTGAGTTACCCTAGTCCCATAGAAGTACTCCCTGACCCCAAGTGAGTTACCCTAGTGACATAGAAGTACTCCCTGACCCCAAGTGAGTTACCATAGCCCCTTTATAAGTACTCCCTGACCCTCAAATGTGTGATAACCTAGTCTTATATAAGTACTCCCTGAACCCAAGTGTGTTACCTTAGCCCCTTTACAAGTACTCCCCCACCCCAAGTGAGTTATCCTATCCCCTTTATATGTACTCTCTGACCGCAAGTGAGTTACCCTAGCCCCTTTATAAGTACTCCCTGACCCCCAAATGTGTTACCTTAGTCCCATAAATGTACTCCATGACCCCAAGTGAGTTACCATAGCCCCTATATAAGTACTCCCTGACCCCAAGTGAGTTACCCTAGTCCCATAGAAGTACTCCCTGACCCCAAGTGAGTTACCCTAGTCCCATAGAAGTACTCCCTGACCCCAAGTGAGTTACCCTAGTCACATAGAAGTATTCCCTGACCCCAAGTGAGTTACCATAGCCCCTATATAAGTACTCCCTGACCCCAAGTGAGTTATCCTTGCCCCTTTATATGTACTCTCTGACAGCAAGTGAGTTACCCTAGTCACATAAAAGTACTCGCTGACCCCATGTGAGTTATCCTGGCCCTTTTATATGTACTCTCTGACCGCAAGTGAGTTACCCTAGTCCCATAGAAGTACTTCCTGACCCCAAGTGTGTTACCCTAGTCTCATATAAGTACTCCCTGACCCAAAGTGAGTTACCATAGCCCCTTTATAAGTACTCCCTGACCCCAAGTGAGTTATCCTAGCCCCTTTTTATGTACTCTCTGACTGCAAGTGAGTTACCCTAGCCCCTTTATAAGTACTCCCTGACCCCAAGTGAGTTACCCTAGTCCCATATAAGTACTCCCAGACCCCAAGTGTATTACCCCAGTCCCATAGAAGTATTCCCTGACCCCAAGTGTGTTACCCTATTTCCATATAAGTACTCCCTGACCCCAAGTGTATTACCCTAGTCCCATATAAGTACTCCCTGACCCCAAGTGAGTTCCCATAGCACCTTTATAAGTACTTCCTGACCCCAAGTGAGTTATCCTAGTCCCTTTATATGTACTCTCTGACCGCAAGTGAGTTATCCAAGCCCCATAGAAGTACTCCCTGACCCCAAGTGTGTTACCCTAGTCACATAGAAGTACTCCCTGACCCCAAGTGAGTTACCCTAGTCCCATATAAGTTCTCTCTGACCCCAAGTTTGTTACCCTAGTCACATAGAAGTACTCCCTGACCCCAAGTGAGTTACCCTAGTCCCATAGAAGTACTCCCTGACCCCAAGTGAGTTACCCTAGTGACATAGAAGTACTCCCTGACCCAAGTGAGTTACCATAGCCCCTTTATAAGTACTCCCTGACCCTCAAATGTGTGATACCCTAGTCTCATATAAGTACTCCCTGAACCCAAGTGTGTTACCTTAGCCCCTTTACAAGTACTCCCCCACCCCAAGTGAGTTATCCTATCCCCTTTATATGTACTCTCTGACCGCAAGTGAGTTACCCTAGCCCCTTTATAAGTACTCCCTGACCCCCAAATGTGTTACCTTAGTCCCATAAATGTACTCCATGACCCCAAGTGAGTTACCATAGCCCCTATATAAGTACTCCCTGACCCCAAGTGAGTTATCCTTGCCCCTTTATATGTACTCTCTGACAGCAAGTGAGTTACCATAGCCCCTATATAAGTACTCCCTGACCCCAAGTGAGTTATCCTTGCCCCTTTATATGTACTCTCTGACAGCAAGTGAGTTACCCTAGTCCCATATAAGTACTGCTTGACCCAAAGTGAGTTACCATATCCCCTTTATAAGTACTCCCTGACCCCAAGTGAGTTATCCTAGCGCCTATATATGTACTCTCTGACAGCAAGTGAGTTACCCTAGTCCCATAGTACTACTCCCTGACCCCAACTGAGTTACCCTAGTTCCATATAAGTACTGTTTGACCCAAAGTGAGTTACCCTTGCCCCTATATAACTACTCCCTGACCCCAAGTGAGTTACCCTAGTCCCTTCGAAGTACTCCCTGACCCTCAGTGAGTTACCCTAGTCACATAGAAGTACTCCCTGACCCCAAGTGAGTTATCCTAGCCCCTTTATATGTACTCTCTGACAGCAAGTGAGTTACCCTAGTCCCATAGTACTACTCCCTGACCCCAACTGAGTTACCCTAGTCCAATATAAGTACTCCCTGACCCAAAGTGAGTTAACATAGCCCCTTTATAAGTACTCCCTGACACCAAGTGAGTTACCATAGCCCCTTTATAAGTACTCCCTGACCCCAAGTGAGTTACCCTAGCACCTTTATATGCACTCCCTGACCGCAAGTGAGTTATCCTAGCCCCTTCATATGTACTCCCAGACTCCAAGTGAGTTACCCTAGACGCTTTATATGTACTCCCATGCCCCAAGTGAGTTACCCTAGTCCCATAGAAGTACTTCCTGACCCCAAGTGTGTTACCCTAGTCTCATATAAGTACTCCCTGACCCAAAGTGAGTTACCATAGCCCCTTTATAAGTACTCCCTGACCCCAAGTGAGTTATCCTAGCCCCTTTTTATGTACTCTCTGACTGCAAGTGAGTTACCCTAGCCCCTTTATAAGTACTCCCTGACCCCAAGTGAGTTACCCTAGTCCCATATAAGTACTCCCAGACCCCAAGTGTATTACCCCAGTCCCATAGAAGTATTCCCTGACCCCAAGTGTGTTACCCTATTTCCATATAAGTACTCCCTGACCCCTAGTGTATTACCCTAGTCCCATAAAAGTACTCCCTGACCCCAAGTGAGTTCCCATAGCACCTTTATAAGTACTTCCTGACCCCAAGTGAGTTATCCTAGTCCCTTTATATGTACTCTCTGACCGCAAGTGAGTTATCCTAGCCCCATAGAAGTACTCCCTGACCCCAAGTGAGTTACCCTAGTCCCTTCGAAGTACTCCCTGACCCTCAGTGAGTTACCCTAGTCACATAGAAGTACTCCCTGACCCCAAGTGAGTTATCCTAGCCCCTTTATATGTACTCTCTGACAGCAAGTGAGTTACCCTAGTCCCATAGTACTACTCCCTGACCCCAACTGAGTTACCCTAGTCCAATATAAGTACTCCCTGACCCAAAGTGAGTTAACATAGCCCCTTTATAAGTACTCCCTGACACCAAGTGAGTTACCATAGCCCCTTTATAAGTACTCCCTGACCCCAAGTGAGTTACCCTAGCACCTTTATATGCACTCCCTGACCGCAAGTGAGTTATCCTAGCCCCTTCATATGTACTCCCAGACTCCAAGTGAGTTACCCTAGACGCTTTATATGTACTCCCATGCCCCAAGTGAGTTACCCTAGTCCCATAGAAGTACTTCCTGACCCCAAGTGTGTTACCCTAGTCTCATATAAGTACTCCCTGACCCAAAGTGAGTTACCATAGCCCCTTTATAAGTACTCCCTGACCCCATGTGAGTTATCCTAGCCCCTTTTTATGTACTCTCTGACTGCAAGTGAGTTACCCTAGCCCCTTTATAAGTACTCCCTGACCCCAAGTGAGTTACCCTAGTCCCATATAAGTACTCCCAGACCCCAAGTGTATTACCCCAGTCCCATAGAAGTATTCCCTGACCCCAAGTGTGTTACCCTATTTCCATATAAGTACTCCCTGACCCCTAGTGTATTACCCTAGTCCCATAAAAGTACTCCCTGACCCCAAGTGAGTTCCCATAGCACCTTTATAAGTACTTCCTGACCCCAAGTGAGTTATCCTAGTCCCTTTATATGTACTCTCTGACCGCAAGTGAGTTATCCTAGCCCCATAGAAGTACTCCCTGACCCCAAGTGTGTTACCCTAGTCACATAGAAATACTCCCTGACCCCAAGTGAGTTACCCTAGTCCCATATAAGTTCTCTCTGACCCCAAGTGTGTTACCCTAGTCACATAGAAGTAATCCCTGACCCCAAGTGAGTTACCCTAGTCCCATAGAAGTACTCCCTGACCCCAAGTGAGTTACCCTAGTCCCATAGAAGTACTCCCTGACCCCAAGTGAGTTACCCTAGTCACATAGAAGTACTCCCTGACCCCAAGTGAGTTACCATAGCCCCTATATAAGTACTCCCTGACCCCAAGTGAGTTATCCTTGCCCCTTTATATGTACTCTCTGACAGCAAGTGAGTTACCCTAGTCACATAAATGTACTCCCTGACCCCATATGAGTTATCCTGGCCCTTTTATATGTACTCTCTGACCGCAAGTGAGTTACCCTAGTCCTATAGAAGTACTCCCTGACCCCAAGTGAGTTACCCTAGTCACATAGAAGTACTCCCCGAACCCAACTGAGTTACCCTAGCCCCTATATAAGTACTCCCTGACCCCAAGTGAGTTACCCTAGTCCCATAGAAGTACTCCCTGACCCCAAGTGAGTTACCCTAGTCACATAGAAGTACTCCCTGACCCCAAGTGAGTTACCATAGCCCCTATATAAGTACTCCCTGACCCTAAGTGAGTTACCCTAGTCCCATAGAAGTACTCCCTGACCCCAAGTGAGTTATCCTGGCCCTTTTATATGTACTCTCTGACCGCAAGTGAGTTACCCTAGTCCTATAGAAGTACTCCCTGACCCCAAGTGAGTTACCCTAGTCACATAGAAGTACTCCCCGAACCCAACTGAGTTACCCTAGCCCCTATATAAGTACTCCCTGACCCCAAGTGAGTTACCCTAGTCCCATAGAAGTACTCCCTGACCCCAAGTGAGTTACCCTAGTCACATAGAAGTACTCCCTGACCCCAAGTGAGTTACCATAGCCCCTTAATAAGTACTCCCTGACCCTCAAATGTGTGATACCCTAGTCTTATATAAGTACTCCCTGAACCCAAGTGTGTTACCTTAGCCCCTTTACAAGTACTCCCCCACCCCAAGTGAGTTATCCTATCCCCTTTATATGTACTCTCTGACCGCAAGTGAGTTACCCTAGCCCCTTTATAAGTACTCCCTGACCCCCAAATGTGTTACCTTAGTCCCATAAATGTACTCCATGACCCCAAGTGAGTTACCATAGCCCCTATATAAGTACTCCCTGACCCCAAGTGAGTTACCCTAGTCCCATAGAAGTACTCCCTGACCCCAAGTGAGTTACCCTAGTCCCATAGAAGTACTCCCTGACCCCAAGTGAGTTACCCTAGTCACATAGAAGTATTCCCTGACCCCAAGTGAGTTACCATAGCCCCTATATAAGTACTCCCTGACCCCAAGTGAGTTATCCTTGCCCCTTTATATGTACTCTCTGACAGCAAGTGAGTTACCCTAGTCACATAAAAGTACTCCCTGACCCCATGTGAGTTATCCTGGCCCTTTTATATGTACTCTCTGACCGCAAGTGAGTTACCCTAGTCCCATAGAAGTACTTCCTGACCCCAAGTGTGTTACCCTAGTCTCATATAAGTACTCCCTGACCCAAAGTGAGTTACCATAGCCCCTTTATAAGTACTCCCTGACCCCAAGTGAGTTATCCTAGCCCCTTTTTATGTACTCTCTGACTGCAAGTGAGTTACCCTAGCCCCTTTATAAGTACTCCCTGACCCCAAGTGAGTTACCCTAGTCCCATATAAGTACTCCCAGACCCCAAGTGTATTACCCCAGTCCCATAGAAGTATTCCCTGACCCCAAGTGTGTTACCCTATTTCCATATAAGTACTCCCTGACCCCAAGTGTATTACCCTAGTCCCATATAAGTACTCCCTGACCCCAAGTGAGTTCCCATAGCACCTTTATAAGTACTTCCTGACCCCAAGTGAGTTATCCTAGTCCCTTTATATGTACTCTCTGACCGCAAGTGAGTTATCCAAGCCCCATAGAAGTACTCCCTGACCCCAAGTGTGTTACCCTAGTCACATAGAAGTACTCCCTGACCCCAAGTGAGTTACCCTAGTCCCATATAAGTTCTCTCTGACCCCAAGTTTGTTACCCTAGTCACATAGAAGTACTCCCTGACCCCAAGTGAGTTACCCTAGTCCCATAGAAGTACTCCCTGACCCCAAGTGAGTTACCCTAGTGACATAGAAGTACTCCCTGACCCAAGTGAGTTACCATAGCCCCTTTATAAGTACTCCCTGACCCTCAAATGTGTGATACCCTAGTCTCATATAAGTACTCCCTGAACCCAAGTGTGTTACCTTAGCCCCTTTACAAGTACTCCCCCACCCCAAGTGAGTTATCCTATCCCCTTTATATGTACTCTCTGACCGCAAGTGAGTTACCCTAGCCCCTTTATAAGTACTCCCTGACCCCCAAATGTGTTACCTTAGTCCCATAAATGTACTCCATGACCCCAAGTGAGTTACCATAGCCCCTATATAAGTACTCCCTGACCCCAAGTGAGTTATCCTTGCCCCTTTATATGTACTCTCTGACAGCAAGTGAGTTACCATAGCCCCTATATAAGTACTCCCTGACCCCAAGTGAGTTATCCTTGCCCCTTTATATGTACTCTCTGACAGCAAGTGAGTTACCCTAGTCCCATATAAGTACTGCTTGACCCAAAGTGAGTTACCATATCCCCTTTATAAGTACTCCCTGACCCCAAGTGAGTTATCCTAGCGCCTATATATGTACTCTCTGACAGCAAGTGAGTTACCCTAGTCCCATAGTACTACTCCCTGACCCCAACTGAGTTACCCTAGTTCCATATAAGTACTGTTTGACCCAAAGTGAGTTACCCTTGCCCCTATATAACTACTCCCTGACCCCAAGTGAGTTACCCTAGTCCCTTCGAAGTACTCCCTGACCCTCAGTGAGTTACCCTAGTCACATAGAAGTACTCCCTGACCCCAAGTGAGTTATCCTAGCCCCTTTATATGTACTCTCTGACAGCAAGTGAGTTACCCTAGTCCCATAGTACTACTCCCTGACCCCAACTGAGTTACCCTAGTCCAATATAAGTACTCCCTGACCCAAAGTGAGTTAACATAGCCCCTTTATAAGTACTCCCTGACACCAAGTGAGTTACCATAGCCCCTTTATAAGTACTCCCTGACCCCAAGTGAGTTACCCTAGCACCTTTATATGCACTCCCTGACCGCAAGTGAGTTATCCTAGCCCCTTCATATGTACTCCCAGACTCCAAGTGAGTTACCCTAGACGCTTTATATGTACTCCCATGCCCCAAGTGAGTTACCCTAGTCCCATAGAAGTACTTCCTGACCCCAAGTGTGTTACCCTAGTCTCATATAAGTACTCCCTGACCCAAAGTGAGTTACCATAGCCCCTTTATAAGTACTCCCTGACCCCAAGTGAGTTATCCTAGCCCCTTTTTATGTACTCTCTGACTGCAAGTGAGTTACCCTAGCCCCTTTATAAGTACTCCCTGACCCCAAGTGAGTTACCCTAGTCCCATATAAGTACTCCCAGACCCCAAGTGTATTACCCCAGTCCCATAGAAGTATTCCCTGACCCCAAGTGTGTTACCCTATTTCCATATAAGTACTCCCTGACCCCTAGTGTATTACCCTAGTCCCATAAAAGTACTCCCTGACCCCAAGTGAGTTCCCATAGCACCTTTATAAGTACTTCCTGACCCCAAGTGAGTTATCCTAGTCCCTTTATATGTACTCTCTGACCGCAAGTGAGTTATCCTAGCCCCATAGAAGTACTCCCTGACCCCAAGTGAGTTACCCTAGTCCCTTCGAAGTACTCCCTGACCCTCAGTGAGTTACCCTAGTCACATAGAAGTACTCCCTGACCCCAAGTGAGTTATCCTAGCCCCTTTATATGTACTCTCTGACAGCAAGTGAGTTACCCTAGTCCCATAGTACTACTCCCTGACCCCAACTGAGTTACCCTAGTCCAATATAAGTACTCCCTGACCCAAAGTGAGTTAACATAGCCCCTTTATAAGTACTCCCTGACACCAAGTGAGTTACCATAGCCCCTTTATAAGTACTCCCTGACCCCAAGTGAGTTACCCTAGCACCTTTATATGCACTCCCTGACCGCAAGTGAGTTATCCTAGCCCCTTCATATGTACTCCCAGACTCCAAGTGAGTTACCCTAGACGCTTTATATGTACTCCCATGCCCCAAGTGAGTTACCCTAGTCCCATAGAAGTACTTCCTGACCCCAAGTGTGTTACCCTAGTCTCATATAAGTACTCCCTGACCCAAAGTGAGTTACCATAGCCCCTTTATAAGTACTCCCTGACCCCAAGTGAGTTATCCTAGCCCCTTTTTATGTACTCTCTGACTGCAAGTGAGTTACCCTAGCCCCTTTATAAGTACTCCCTGACCCCAAGTGAGTTACCCTAGTCCCATATAAGTACTCCCAGACCCCAAGTGTATTACCCCAGTCCCATAGAAGTATTCCCTGACCCCAAGTGTGTTACCCTATTTCCATATAAGTACTCCCTGACCCCTAGTGTATTACCCTAGTCCCATAAAAGTACTCCCTGACCCCAAGTGAGTTCCCATAGCACCTTTATAAGTACTTCCTGACCCCAAGTGAGTTATCCTAGTCCCTTTATATGTACTCTCTGACCGCAAGTGAGTTATCCTAGCCCCATAGAAGTACTCCCTGACCCCAAGTGTGTTACCCTAGTCACATAGAAATACTCCCTGACCCCAAGTGAGTTACCCTAGTCCCATATAAGTTCTCTCTGACCCCAAGTGTGTTACCCTAGTCACATAGAAGTAATCCCTGACCCCAAGTGAGTTACCCTAGTCCCATAGAAGTACTCCCTGACCCCAAGTGAGTTACCCTAGTCCCATAGAAGTACTCCCTGACCCCAAGTGAGTTACCCTAGTCACATAGAAGTACTCCCTGACCCCAAGTGAGTTACCATAGCCCCTATATAAGTACTCCCTGACCCCAAGTGAGTTATCCTTGCCCCTTTATATGTACTCTCTGACAGCAAGTGAGTTACCCTAGTCACATAAATGTACTCCCTGACCCCATATGAGTTATCCTGGCCCTTTTATATGTACTCTCTGACCGCAAGTGAGTTACCCTAGTCCTATAGAAGTACTCCCTGACCCCAAGTGAGTTACCCTAGTCACATAGAAGTACTCCCCGAACCCAACTGAGTTACCCTAGCCCCTATATAAGTACTCCCTGACCCCAAGTGAGTTACCCTAGTCCCATAGAAGTACTCCCTGACCCCAAGTGAGTTACCCTAGTCACATAGAAGTACTCCCTGACCCCAAGTGAGTTACCATAGCCCCTATATAAGTACTCCCTGACCCTAAGTGAGTTACCCTAGTCCCATAGAAGTACTCCCTGACCCCAAGTGAGTTATCCTGGCCCTTTTATATGTACTCTCTGACCGCAAGTGAGTTACCCTAGTCCTATAGAAGTACTCCCTGACCCCAAGTGAGTTACCCTAGTCACATAGAAGTACTCCCCGAACCCAACTGAGTTACCCTAGCCCCTATATAAGTACTCCCTGACCCCAAGTGAGTTACCCTAGTCCCATAGAAGTACTCCCTGACCCCAAGTGAGTTACCCTAGTCACATAGAAGTACTCCCTGACCCCAAGTGAGTTACCATAGCCCCTTAATAAGTACTCCCTGACCCTCAAATGTGTGATACCCTAGTCTTATATAAGTACTCCCTGAACCCAAGTGTGTTACCTTAGCCCCTTTACAAGTACTCCCCCACCCCAAGTGAGTTATCCTATCCCCTTTATATGTACTCTCTGACCGCAAGTGAGTTACCCTAGCCCCTTTATAAGTACTCCCTGACCCCCAAATGTGTTACCTTAGTCCCATAAATGTACTCCATGACCCCAAGTGAGTTACCATAGCCCCTATATAAGTACTCCCTGACCCCAAGTGAGTTACCCTAGTCCCATAGAAGTACTCCCTGACCCCAAGTGAGTTACCCTAGTCCCATAGAAGTACTCCCTGACCCCAAGTGAGTTACCCTAGTCACATAGAAGTATTCCCTGACCCCAAGTGAGTTACCATAGCCCCTATATAAGTACTCCCTGACCCCAAGTGAGTTATCCTTGCCCCTTTATATGTACTCTCTGACAGCAAGTGAGTTACCCTAGTCACATAAAAGTACTCCCTGACCCCATGTGAGTTATCCTGGCCCTTTTATATGTACTCTCTGACCGCAAGTGAGTTACCCTAGTCCCATAGAAGTACTTCCTGACCCCAAGTGTGTTACCCTAGTCTCATATAAGTACTCCCTGACCCAAAGTGAGTTACCATAGCCCCTTTATAAGTACTCCCTGACCCCAAGTGAGTTATCCTAGCCCCTTTTTATGTACTCTCTGACTGCAAGTGAGTTACCCTAGCCCCTTTATAAGTACTCCCTGACCCCAAGTGAGTTACCCTAGTCCCATATAAGTACTCCCAGACCCCAAGTGTATTACCCCAGTCCCATAGAAGTATTCCCTGACCCCAAGTGTGTTACCCTATTTCCATATAAGTACTCCCTGACCCCAAGTGTATTACCCTAGTCCCATATAAGTACTCCCTGACCCCAAGTGAGTTCCCATAGCACCTTTATAAGTACTTCCTGACCCCAAGTGAGTTATCCTAGTCCCTTTATATGTACTCTCTGACCGCAAGTGAGTTATCCAAGCCCCATAGAAGTACTCCCTGACCCCAAGTGTGTTACCCTAGTCACATAGAAGTACTCCCTGACCCCAAGTGAGTTACCCTAGTCCCATATAAGTTCTCTCTGACCCCAAGTTTGTTACCCTAGTCACATAGAAGTACTCCTTACCCCAAGTGAGTTACCCTAGTCCCATAGAAGTACTCCCTGACCCCAAGTGAGTTACCCTAGTGACATAGAAGTACTCCCTGACCCAAGTGAGTTACCATAGCCCCTTTATAAGTACTCCCTGACCCTCAAATGTGTGATACCCTAGTCTCATATAAGTACTCCCTGAACCCAAGTGTGTTACCTTAGCCCCTTTACAAGTACTCCCCCACCCCAAGTGAGTTATCCTATCCCCTTTATATGTACTCTCTGACCGCAAGTGAGTTACCCTAGCCCCTTTATAAGTACTCCCTGACCCCCAAATGTGTTACCTTAGTCCCATAAATGTACTCCATGACCCCAAGTGAGTTACCATAGCCCCTATATAAGTACTCCCTGACCCCAAGTGAGTTATCCTTGCCCCTTTATATGTACTCTCTGACAGCAAGTGAGTTACCATAGCCCCTATATAAGTACTCCCTGACCCCAAGTGAGTTATCCTTGCCCCTTTATATGTACTCTCTGACAGCAAGTGAGTTACCCTAGTCCCATATAAGTACTGCTTGACCCAAAGTGAGTTACCATATCCCCTTTATAAGTACTCCCTGACCCCAAGTGAGTTATCCTAGCGCCTATATATGTACTCTCTGACAGCAAGTGAGTTACCCTAGTCCCATAGTACTACTCCCTGATCCCAACTGAGTTACCCTAGTTCCATATAAGTACTGTTTGACCCAAAGTGAGTTACCCTTGCCCCTATATAACTACTCCCTGACCCCAAGTGAGTTACCCTAGTCCCTTCGAAGTACTCCCTGACCCTCAGTGAGTTACCCTAGTCACATAGAAGTACTCCCTGACCCCAAGTGAGTTATCCTAGCCCCTTTATATGTACTCTCTGACAGCAAGTGAGTTACCCTAGTCCCATAGTACTACTCCCTGACCCCAACTGAGTTACCCTAGTCCAATATAAGTACTCCCTGACCCAAAGTGAGTTAACATAGCCCCTTTATAAGTACTCCCTGACACCAAGTGAGTTACCATAGCCCCTTTATAAGTACTCCCTGACCCCAAGTGAGTTACCCTAGCACCTTTATATGCACTCCCTGACCGCAAGTGAGTTATCCTAGCCCCTTCATATGTACTCCCAGACTCCAAGTGAGTTACCCTAGACGCTTTATATGTACTCCCATGCCCCAAGTGAGTTACCCTAGACCCATAGAAGTACTTCCTGACCCCAAGTGTGTTACCCTAGTCTCATATAAGTACTCCCTGACCCAAAGTGAGTTACCATAGCCCCTTTATAAGTACTCCCTGACCCCAAGTGAGTTATCCTAGCCCCTTTTTATGTACTCTCTGACTGCAAGTGAGTTACCCTAGCCCCTTTATAAGTACTCCCTGACCCCAAGTGAGTTACCCTAGTCCCATATAAGTACTCCCAGACCCCAAGTGTATTACCCCAGTCCCATAGAAGTATTCCCTGACCCCAAGTGTGTTACCCTATTTCCATATAAGTACTCCCTGACCCCTAGTGTATTACCCTAGTCCCATAAAAGTACTCCCTGACCCCAAGTGAGTTCCCATAGCACCTTTATAAGTACTTCCTGACCCCAAGTGAGTTATCCTAGTCCCTTTATATGTACTCTCTGACCGCAAGTGAGTTATCCTAGCCCCATAGAAGTACTCCCTGACCCCAAGTGTGTTACCCTAGTCACATAGAAATACTCCCTGACCCCAAGTGAGTTACCCTAGTCCCATATAAGTTCTCTCTGACCCCAAGTGTGTTACCCTAGTCACATAGAAGTAATCCCTGACCCCAAGTGAGTTACCCTAGTCCCATAGAAGTACTCCCTGACCCCAAGTGAGTTACCCTAGTCCCATAGAAGTACTCCCTGACCCCAAGTGAGTTACCCTAGTCACATAGAAGTACTCCCTGACCCCAAGTGAGTTACCATAGCCCCTATATAAGTACTCCCTGACCCCAAGTGAGTTATCCTTGCCCCTTTATATGTACTCTCTGACAGCAAGTGAGTTACCCTAGTCACATAAATGTACTCCCTGACCCCATATGAGTTATCCTGGCCCTTTTATATGTACTCTCTGACCGCAAGTGAGTTACCCTAGTCCTATAGAAGTACTCCCTGACCCCAAGTGAGTTACCCTAGTCACATAGAAGTACTCCGCGAACCCAACTGAGTTACCCTAGCCCCTATATAAGTACTCCCTGACCCCAAGTGAGTTACCCTAGTCCCATAGAAGTACTCCCTAACCCCAAGTGAGTTACCCTAGTCACATAGAAGTACTCCCTGACCCCAAGTGAGTTACCATAGCCCCTATATAAGTACTCCCTGACCCTAAGTGAGTTACCCTAGTCCCATAGAAGTACTCCCTGACCCCAAGTGAGTTACCCTAGTGACATAGAAGTACTCCCTGACCCCAAGTGAGTTACCATAGCCCCTTTATAAGTACTCCCTGACCCTCAAATGTGTGATACCCTAGTCTTATATAAGTACTCCCTGAACCCAAGTGTGTTACCTTAGCCCCTTTACAAGTACTCCCCCACCCCAAGTGAGTTATCCTATCCCCTTTATATGTACTCTCTGACCGCAAGTGAGTTACCCTAGCCCCTTTATAAGTACTCCCTGACCCCCAAATGTGTTACCTTAGTCCCATAAATGTACTCCATGACCCCAAGTGAGTTACCATAGCCCCTATATAAGTACTCCCTGACCCCAAGTGAGTTACCCTAGTCCCATAGAAGTACTCCCTGACCCCAAGTGAGTTACCCTAGTCCCATAGAAGTACTCCCTGACCCCAAGTGAGTTACCCTAGTCACATAGAAGTATTCCCTGACCCCAAGTGAGTTACCATAGCCCCTATATAAGTACTCCCTGACCCCAAGTGAGTTATCCTTGCCCCTTTATATGTACTCTCTGACAGCAAGTGAGTTACCCTAGTCACATAAAAGTACTCCCTGACCCCATGTGAGTTATCCTGGCCCTTTTATATGTACTCTCTGACCGCAAGTGAGTTACCCTAGTCCCATAGAAGTACTTCCTGACCCCAAGTGTGTTACCCTAGTCTCATATAAGTACTCCCTGACCCAAAGTGAGTTACCATAGCCCCTTTATAAGTACTCCCTGACCCCAAGTGAGTTATCCTAGCCCCTTTTTATGTACTCTCTGACTGCAAGTGAGTTACCCTAGCCCCTTTATAAGTACTCCCTGACCCCAAGTGAGTTACCCTAGTCCCATATAAGTACTCCCAGACCCCAAGTGTATTACCCCAGTCCCATAGAAGTATTCCCTGACCCCAAGTGTGTTACCCTATTTCCATATAAGTACTCCCTGACCCCAAGTGTATTACCCTAGTCCCATATAAGTACTCCCTGACCCCAAGTGAGTTCCCATAGCACCTTTATAAGTACTTCCTGACCCCAAGTGAGTTATCCTAGTCCCTTTATATGTACTCTCTGACCGCAAGTGAGTTATCCAAGCCCCATAGAAGTACTCCCTGACCCCAAGTGTGTTACCCTAGTCACATAGAAGTACTCCCTGACCCCAAGTGAGTTACCCTAGTCCCATATAAGTTCTCTCTGACCCCAAGTTTGTTACCCTAGTCACATAGAAGTACTCCCTGACCCCAAGTGAGTTACCATAGCCCCTTTATAAGTACTCCCTAACCCTCAAATGTGTGATACCCTAGTCTTATATAAGTTCTCCCTGAACCCAAGTGTGTTACCTTAGCCCCTTTACAAGTACTCCCCCACCCCAAGTGAGTTATCCTATCCCCTTTATATGTACTCTCTGACCGCAAGTGAGTTACCCTCGCCCCTTTATAAGTACTCCCTGACCCCCAAATGTGTTACCTTAGTCCCATAAATGTACTCCATGACCCCAAGTGAGTTACCATAGCCCCTATATAAGTACTCCCTGACCCCAAGTGAGTTACCCTAGTCCCATAGAAGTACTCCCTGACCCCAAGTGAGTTACCATAGCCCCTTTATAAGTACTCCCTGACCCTCAAATGTGTGATACCCTAGTCTTATATAAGTACTCCCTGAACCCAAGTGTGTTACCTTAGCCCCTTTACAAGTACTCCCCCACCCCAAGTGAGTTATCCTATCCCCTTTATATGTACTCTCTGACCGCAAGTGAGTTACCCTAGCCCCTTTATAAGTACTCCCTGACCCCAAGTGAGTTACCCTAGCCCCTATATAAGTACTCCCTGACCCCAAGTGAGTTACCCTAGTCCCATAGAAGTACTTCCTGACCCCAAGTGTGTTACCCTAGTCTCATATAAGTACTCCCTGACCCAAAGTGAGTTACCATAGCCCCTTTATAAGTACTCCCTGACCCCAAGTGAGTTATCCTAGCCCCATTTTATGTACTCTCTGACTGCAAGTGAGTTACCCTAGCCCCTTTATAAGTACTCCCTGACCCCAAGTGAGTTACCCTAGCCCCTATATAAGTACTCCCTGACCCCAAGTGAGTTACCCTAGTCCCATAGAAGTACTCCCTGACCCCAAGTGAGTTACCCTAGTCACATAGAAGTACTCCCTGACCCCAAGTGAGTTACCATAGCCCCTATATAAGTACTCCCTGACCCTAAGTGAGTTACCCTAGTCCCATAGAAGTACTCCCTGACCCCAAGTGAGTTACCCTAGTGACATAGAAGTACTCCCTGACCCCAAGTGAGTTACCATAGCCCCTTTATAAGTACTCCCTGACCCCAAGTGAGTTATCCTAGCCCCATTTTATGTACTCTCTGACTGCAAGTGAGTTACCCTAGCCCCTTTATAAGTACTCCCTGACCCCAAGTGAGTTACCCTAGCCCCTATATAAGTACTCCCTGACCCCAAGTGAGTTACCCTAGTCCCATAGAAGTACTCCCTGACCCCAAGTGAGTTACCCTAGTCACATAGAAGTACTCCCTGACCCCAAGTGAGTTACCATAGCCCCTAAATAAGTACTCCCTGACCCTAAGTGAGTTACCCTAGTCCCATAGAAGTACTCCCTGACCCCACGTGAGTTACCCTAGTGACATAGAAGTACTCCCTGACCCCAAGTGAGTTACCATAGCCCCTTTATAAGTACTCCCTGACCCTCAAATGTGTGATACCCTAGTCTTATATAAGTACTCCCTGAACCCAAGTGTGTTACCTTAGCCCCTTTACAAGTACTCCCCCACCCCAAGTGAGTTATCCTATCCCCTTTATATGTACTCTCTGACCGCAAGTGAGTTACCCTAGCCCCTTTATAAGTACTCCCTGACCCCCAAATGTGTTACCTTAGTCCCATAAATGTACTCCATGACCCCAAGTGAGTTACCATAGCCCCTATATAAGTACTCCCTGACCCCAAGTGAGTTACCCTAGTCCCATAGAAGTACTCCCTGACCCCAAGTGAGTTACCCTAGTCCCATAGAAGTACTCCCTGACCCCAAGTGAGTTACCCTAGTCACATAGAAGTATTCCCTGACCCCAAGTGAGTTTCCATAGCCCCTATATAAGTACTCCCTGACCCCAAGTGAGTTATCCTTGCCCCTTTATATGTACTCTCTGACAGCAAGTGAGTTACCATAGCCCCTATATAAGTACTCCCTGACCCCAAGTGAGTTATCCTTGCCCCTTTATATGTACTCTCTGACAGCAAGTGAGTTACCCTAGTCCCATATAAGTACTGCTTGACCCAAAGTGAGTTACCATATCCCCTTTATAAGTACTCCCTGACCCCAAGTGAGTTATCCTAGCGCCTATATATGTACTCTCTGACAGCATGTGAGTTACCCTAGTCCCATAGTACTACTCCCTGACCCCAACTGAGTTACCCTAGTTCCATATAAGTACTGCTTGACCCAAAGTGAGTTACCCTTGCCCCTATATAACTACTGCCTGACCCCAAGTGAGTTACCCTAGTCCCTTAGAAGTACTCCCTGACCCTCAGTGAGTTACCCTAGTCACATAGAAGTACTCCCTGACCCCAAGTGAGTTATCCTAGCCCCTTTATATGTACTCTCTGACAGCAAGTGAGTTACCCTAGTCCCATAGTACTACTCCCTGACCCCAACTGAGTTACCCTAGTCCAATATAAGTACTCCCTGACCCAAAGTGAGTTAACATAGCCCCTATATAAGTACTCCCTGACACCAAGTGAGTTACCATAGCCCCTTTATAAGTACTCCCTGACCGCAAGTGAGTTATCCTAGCCCCTTCATATGTACTCCCAGACTCCAAGTGAGTTACCCTAGACGCTTTATATGTACTCCCATGCCCCAAGTGAGTTACCCTAGTCCCATAGAAGTACTTCCTGACCCCAAGTGTGTTACCCTAGTCTCATATAAGTACTCCCTGACCCAAAGTGAGTTACCATAGCCCCTTTATAAGTACTCCCTGACCCCAAGTGAGTTATCCTAGCCCCTTTTTATGTACTCTCTGACTGCAAGTGAGTTACCCTAGCCCCTTTATAAGTACTCCCTGACCCCAAGTGTGTTACCATAGTCACATAGAAATACTCCCTGACCCCAAGTGAGTTACCCTAGTCCCATAGAAGTACTCCCTGACCCCAAGTGAGTTACCCTAGTCACATAGAAGTACTCCCTGACCCCAAGTGAGTTACCATAGCCCCTATATAAGTACTCCCTGACCCCAAGTGAGTTATCCTTGCCCCTTTATATGTACTCTCTGACAGCAAGTGAGTTACCCTAGTCACATAAAAGTACTCCCTGACCCCATGTGAGTTATCCTGGCCCTTTTATATGTACTCTCTGACCGCAAGTGAGTTACCCTAGTCCTATAGAAGTACTCCCTGACCCCAAGTGAGTTACCCTAGTCACATAGAAGTACTCCCCGAACCCAACTGAGTTACCCTAGCCCCTATATAAGTACTCCCTGACCCCAAGTGAGTTACCCTAGTCACATAGAAGTACTCCCTGACCCCAAGTGAGTTACCATAGCCCCTATATAAGTACTCCCTGACCCTAAGTGAGTTACCCTAGTCCCATAGAAGTACTCCCTGACCCCAAGTGAGTTACCCTAGTGACATAGAAGTACTCCCTGACCCCAAGTGAGTTACCATAGCCCCTTTATAAGTACTCCCTGACCCTCAAATGTGTGATACCCTAGTCTTATATAAGTACTCCCTGAACCCAAGTGTGTTACCTTAGCCCCTTTACAAGTACTCCCCCACCCCAAGTGAGTTATCCTATCCCCTTTATATGTACTCTCTGACCGCAAGTGAGTTACCCTAGCCCCTTTATAAGTACTCCCTGACCCCCAAATGTGTTACCTTAGTCCCATAAATGTACTCCATGACCCCAAGTGAGTTACCATAGCCCCTATATAAGTACTCCCTGACCCCAAGTGAGTTACCCTAGTCCCATAGAAGTACTCCCTGACCCCAAGTGAGTTACCCTAGTCCCATAGAAGTACTCCCTGACCCCAAGTGAGTTACCCTAGTCACATAGAAGTATTCCCTGACCCCAAGTGAGTTACCATAGCCCCTATATAAGTACTCCCTGACCCCAAGTGAGTTATCCTTGCCCCTTTATATGTACTCTCTGACAGCAAGTGAGTTACCCTAGTCACATAAAAGTACTCCCTGACCCCATGTGAGTTATCCTGGCCCTTTTATATGTACTCTCTGACCGCAAGTGAGTTACCCTAGTCCCATAGAAGTACTTCCTGACCCCAAGTGAGTTATCCTAGCCCCTTTTTATGTACTCTCTGACTGCAAGTGAGTTACCCTAGCCCCTTTATAAGTACTCCCTGACCCCAAGTGAGTTACCCTAGTCCCATATAAGTACTCCCAGACCCCAAGTGTATTACCCCAGTCCCATAGAAGTATTCCCTGACCCCAAGTGTGTTACCCTATTTCCATATAAGTACTCCCTGACCCCAAGTGTATTACCCTAGTCCCATATAAGTACTCCCTGACCCCAAGTGAGTTCCCATAGCACCTTTATAAGTACTTCCTGACCCCAAGTGAGTTATCCTAGTCCCTTTATATGTACTCTCTGACCGCAAGTGAGTTATCCAAGCCCCATAGAAGTACTCCCTGACCCCAAGTGTGTTACCCTAGTCACATAGAAGTACTCCCTGACCCCAAGTGAGTTACCCTAGTCCCATATAAGTTCTCTCTGACCCCAAGTTTGTTACCCTAGTCACATAGAAGTACTCCCTGACCCCAAGTGTGTTACCCTAGTCCCATAGAAGTACTCCCTGACCCCAAGTGAGTTACCCTAGTGACATAGAAGTACTCCCTGACCCAAGTGAGTTACCATAGCCCCTTTATAAGTACTCCCTGACCCTCAAATGTGTGATACCCTAGTCTCATATAAGTACTCCCTGAACCCAAGTGTGTTACCTTAGCCCCTTTACAAGTACTCCCCCACCCCAAGTGAGTTATCCTATCCCCTTTATATGTACTCTCTGACCGCAAGTGAGTTACCCTAGCCCCTTTATAAGTACTCCCTGACCCCCAAATGTGTTACCTTAGTCCCATAAATGTACTCCATGACCCCAAGTGAGTTACCATAGCCCCTATATAAGTACTCCCTGACCCCAAGTGAGTTATCCTTGCCCCTTTATATGTACTCTCTGACAGCAAGTGAGTTACCATAGCCCCTATATAAGTACTCCCTGACCCCAAGTGAGTTATCCTTGCCCCTTTATATGTACTCTCTGACAGCAAGTGAGTTACCCTAGTCCCATATAAGTACTGCTTGACCCAAAGTGAGTTACCATATCCCCTTTATAAGTACTCCCTGACCCCAAGTGAGTTATCCTAGCGCCTATATATGTACTCTCTGACAGCAAGTGAGTTACCCTAGTCCCATAGTACTACTCCCTGACCCCAACTGAGTTACCCTAGTTCCATATAAGTACTGTTTGACCCAAAGTGAGTTACCCTTGCCCCTATATAACTACTCCCTGACCCCAAGTGAGTTACCCTAGTCCCTTCGAAGTACTCCCTGACCCTCAGTGAGTTACCCTAGTCACATAGAAGTACTCCCTGACCCCAAGTGAGTTATCCTAGCCCCTTTATATGTACTCTCTGACAGCAAGTGAGTTACCCTAGTCCCATAGTACTACTCCCTGACCCCAACTGAGTTACCCTAGTCCAATATAAGTACTCCCTGACCCAAAGTGAGTTAACATAGCCCCTTTATAAGTACTCCCTGACACCAAGTGAGTTACCATAGCCCCTTTATAAGTACTCCCTGACCCCAAGTGAGTTACCCTAGCACCTTTATATGCACTCCCTGACCGCAAGTGAGTTATCCTAGCCCCTTCATATGTACTCCCAGACTCCAAGTGAGTTACCCTAGACGCTTTATATGTACTCCCATGCCCCAAGTGAGTTACCCTAGTCCCATAGAAGTACTTCCTGACCCCAAGTGTGTTACCCTAGTCTCATATAAGTACTCCCTGACCCAAAGTGAGTTACCATAGCCCCTTTATAAGTACTCCCTGACCCCAAGTGAGTTATCCTAGCCCCTTTTTATGTACTCTCTGACTGCAAGTGAGTTACCCTAGCCCCTTTATAAGTACTCCCTGACCCCAAGTGAGTTACCCTAGTCCCATATAAGTACTCCCAGACCCCAAGTGTATTACCCCAGTCCCATAGAAGTATTCCCTGACCCCAAGTGTGTTACCCTATTTCCATATAAGTACTCCCTGACCCTAGTGTATTACCCTAGTCCCATAAAAGTACTCCCTGACCCCAAGTGAGTTCCCATAGCACCTTTATAAGTACTTCCTGACCCCAAGTGAGTTATCCTAGTCCCTTTATATGTACTCTCTGACCGCAAGTGAGTTATCCTAGCCCCATAGAAGTACTCCCTGACCCCAAGTGAGTTACCCTAGTCCCTTCGAAGTACTCCCTGACCCTCAGTGAGTTACCCTAGTCACATAGAAGTACTCCCTGACCCCAAGTGAGTTATCCTAGCCCCTTTATATGTACTCTCTGACAGCAAGTGAGTTACCCTAGTCCCATAGTACTACTCCCTGACCCCAACTGAGTTACCCTAGTCCAATATAAGTACTCCCTGACCCAAAGTGAGTTAACATAGCCCCTTTATAAGTACTCCCTGACACCAAGTGAGTTACCATAGCCCCTTTATAAGTACTCCCTGACCCCAAGTGAGTTACCCTAGCACCTTTATATGCACTCCCTGACCGCAAGTGAGTTATCCTAGCCCCTTCATATGTACTCCCAGACTCCAAGTGAGTTACCCTAGACGCTTTATATGTACTCCCATGCCCCAAGTGAGTTACCCTAGTCCCATAGAAGTACTTCCTGACCCCAAGTGTGTTACCCTAGTCTCATATAAGTACTCCCTGACCCAAAGTGAGTTACCATAGCCCCTTTATAAGTACTCCCTGACCCCAAGTGAGTTATCCTAGCCCCTTTTTATGTACTCTCTGACTGCAAGTGAGTTACCCTAGCCCCTTTATAAGTACTCCCTGACCCCAAGTGAGTTACCCTAGTCCCATATAAGTACTCCCAGACCCCAAGTGTATTACCCCAGTCCCATAGAAGTATTCCCTGACCCCAAGTGTGTTACCCTATTTCCATATAAGTACTCCCTGACCCCTAGTGTATTACCCTAGTCCCATAAAAGTACTCCCTGACCCCAAGTGAGTTCCCATAGCACCTTTATAAGTACTTCCTGACCCCAAGTGAGTTATCCTAGTCCCTTTATATGTACTCTCTGACCGCAAGTGAGTTATCCTAGCCCCATAGAAGTACTCCCTGACCCCAAGTGTGTTACCCTAGTCACATAGAAATACTCCCTGACCCCAAGTGAGTTACCCTAGTCCCATATAAGTTCTCTCTGACCCCAAGTGTGTTACCCTAGTCACATAGAAGTAATCCCTGACCCCAAGTGAGTTACCCTAGTCCCATAGAAGTACTCCCTGACCCCAAGTGAGTTACCCTAGTCCCATAGAAGTACTCCCTGACCCCAAGTGAGTTACCCTAGTCACATAGAAGTACTCCCTGACCCCAAGTGAGTTACCATAGCCCCTATATAAGTACTCCCTGACCCCAAGTGAGTTATCCTTGCCCCTTTATATGTACTCTCTGACAGCAAGTGAGTTACCCTAGTCACATAAATGTACTCCCTGACCCCATATGAGTTATCCTGGCCCTTTTATATGTACTCTCTGACCGCAAGTGAGTTACCCTAGTCCTATAGAAGTACTCCCTGACCCCAAGTGAGTTACCCTAGTCACATAGAAGTACTCCCCGAACCCAACTGAGTTACCCTAGCCCCTATATAAGTACTCCCTGACCCCAAGTGAGTTACCCTAGTCCCATAGAAGTACTCCCTGACCCCAAGTGAGTTACCCTAGTCACATAGAAGTACTCCCTGACCCCAAGTGAGTTACCATAGCCCCTATATAAGTACTCCCTGACCCTAAGTGAGTTACCCTAGTCCCATAGAAGTACTCCCTGACCCCAAGTGAGTTATCCTGGCCCTTTTATATGTACTCTCTGACCGCAAGTGAGTTACCCTAGTCCTATAGAAGTACTCCCTGACCCCAAGTGAGTTACCCTAGTCACATAGAAGTACTCCCCGAACCCAACTGAGTTACCCTAGCCCCTATATAAGTACTCCCTGACCCCAAGTGAGTTACCCTAGTCCCATAGAAGTACTCCCTGACCCCAAGTGAGTTACCCTAGTCACATAGAAGTACTCCCTGACCCCAAGTGAGTTACCATAGCCCCTTAATAAGTACTCCCTGACCCTCAAATGTGTGATACCCTAGTCTTATATAAGTACTCCCTGAACCCAAGTGTGTTACCTTAGCCCCTTTACAAGTACTCCCCCACCCCAAGTGAGTTATCCTATCCCCTTTATATGTACTCTCTGACCGCAAGTGAGTTACCCTAGCCCCTTTATAAGTACTCCCTGACCCCCAAATGTGTTACCTTAGTCCCATAAATGTACTCCATGACCCCAAGTGAGTTACCATAGCCCCTATATAAGTACTCCCTGACCCCAAGTGAGTTACCCTAGTCCCATAGAAGTACTCCCTGACCCCAAGTGAGTTACCCTAGTCCCATAGAAGTACTCCCTGACCCCAAGTGAGTTACCCTAGTCACATAGAAGTACTCCCTGACCCCAAGTGAGTTACCATAGCCCCTATATAAGTACTCCCTGACCCCAAGTGAGTTATCCTTGCCCCTTTATATGTACTCTCTGACAGCAAGTGAGTTACCCTAGTCACATAAATGTACTCCCTGACCCCATATGAGTTATCCTGGCCCTTTTATATGTACTCTCTGACCGCAAGTGAGTTACCCTAGTCCTATAGAAGTACTCCCTGACCCCAAGTGAGTTACCCTAGTCACATAGAAGTACTCCCCGAACCCAACTGAGTTACCCTAGCCCCTATATAAGTACTCCCTGACCCCAAGTGAGTTACCCTAGTCCCATAGAAGTACTCCCTGACCCCAAGTGAGTTACCCTAGTCACATAGAAGTACTCCCTGACCCCAAGTGAGTTACCATAGCCCCTATATAAGTACTCCCTGACCCTAAGTGAGTTACCCTAGTCCCATAGAAGTACTCCCTGACCCCAAGTGAGTTATCCTGGCCCTTTTATATGTACTCTCTGACCGCAAGTGAGTTACCCTAGTCCTATAGAAGTACTCCCTGACCCCAAGTGAGTTACCCTAGTCACATAGAAGTACTCCCCGAACCCAACTGAGTTACCCTAGCCCCTATATAAGTACTCCCTGACCCCAAGTGAGTTACCCTAGTCCCATAGAAGTACTCCCTGACCCCAAGTGAGTTACCCTAGTCACATAGAAGTACTCCCTGACCCCAAGTGAGTTACCATAGCCCCTTAATAAGTACTCCCTGACCCTCAAATGTGTGATACCCTAGTCTTATATAAGTACTCCCTGAACCCAAGTGTGTTACCTTAGCCCCTTTACAAGTACTCCCCCACCCCAAGTGAGTTATCCTATCCCCTTTATATGTACTCTCTGACCGCATGTGAGTTACCCTAGCCCCTTTATAAGTACTCCCTGACCCCCAAATGTGTTACCTTAGTCCCATAAATGTACTCCATGACCCCAAGTGAGTTACCATAGCCCCTATATAAGTACTCCCTGACCCCAAGTGAGTTACCCTAGTCCCATAGAAGTACTCCCTGACCCCAAGTGAGTTACCCTAGTCCCATAGAAGTACTCCCTGACCCCAAGTGAGTTACCCTAGTCACATAGAAGTATTCCCTGACCCCAAGTGAGTTACCATAGCCCCTATATAAGTACTCCCTGACCCCAAGTGAGTTATCCTTGCCCCTTTATATGTACTCTCTGACAGCAAGTGAGTTACCCTAGTCACATAAAAGTACTCCCTGACCCCATGTGAGTTATCCTGGCCCTTTTATATGTACTCTCTGACCGCAAGTGAGTTACCCTAGTCCCATAGAAGTACTTCCTGACCCCAAGTGTGTTACCCTAGTCTCATATAAGTACTCCCTGACCCAAAGTGAGTTACCATAGCCCCTTTATAAGTACTCCCTGACCCCAAGTGAGTTATCCTAGCCCCTTTTTATGTACTCTCTGACTGCAAGTGAGTTACCCTAGCCCCTTTATAAGTACTCCCTGACCCCAAGTGAGTTACCCTAGTCCCATATAAGTACTCCCAGACCCCAAGTGTATTACCCCAGTCCCATAGAAGTATTCCCTGACCCCAAGTGTGTTACCCTATTTCCATATAAGTACTCCCTGACCCCAAGTGTATTACCCTAGTCCCATATAAGTACTCCCTGACCCCAAGTGAGTTCCCATAGCACCTTTATAAGTACTTCCTGACCCCAAGTGAGTTATCCTAGTCCCTTTATATGTACTCTCTGACCGCAAGTGAGTTATCCAAGCCCCATAGAAGTACTCCCTGACCCCAAGTGTGTTACCCTAGTCACATAGAAGTACTCCCTGACCCCAAGTGAGTTACCCTAGTCCCATATAAGTTCTCTCTGACCCCAAGTTTGTTACCCTAGTCACAGAAGTACTCCCTGACCCCAAGTGAGTTACCCTAGTCCCATAGAAGTACTCCCTGACCCCAAGTGAGTTACCCTAGTGACATAGAAGTACTCCCTGACCCAAGTGAGTTACCATAGCCCCTTTATAAGTACTCCCTGACCCTCAAATGTGTGATACCCTAGTCTCATATAAGTACTCCCTGAACCCAAGTGTGTTACCTTAGCCCCTTTACAAGTACTCCCCCACCCCAAGTGAGTTATCCTATCCCCTTTATATGTACTCTCTGACCGCAAGTGAGTTACCCTAGCCCCTTTATAAGTACTCCCTGACCCCCAAATGTGTTACCTTAGTCCCATAAATGTACTCCATGACCCCAAGTGAGTTACCATAGCCCCTATATAAGTACTCCCTGACCCCAAGTGAGTTATCCTTGCCCCTTTATATGTACTCTCTGACAGCAAGTGAGTTACCATAGCCCCTATATAAGTACTCCCTGACCCCAAGTGAGTTATCCTTGCCCCTTTATATGTACTCTCTGACAGCAAGTGAGTTACCCTAGTCCCATATAAGTACTGCTTGACCCAAAGTGAGTTACCATATCCCCTTTATAAGTACTCCCTGACCCCAAGTGAGTTATCCTAGCGCCTATATATGTACTCTCTGACAGCAAGTGAGTTACCCTAGTCCCATAGTACTACTCCCTGACCCCAACTGAGTTACCCTAGTTCCATATAAGTACTGTTTGACCCAAAGTGAGTTACCCTTGCCCCTATATAACTACTCCCTGACCCCAAGTGAGTTACCCTAGTCCCTTCGAAGTACTCCCTGACCCTCAGTGAGTTACCCTAGTCACATAGAAGTACTCCCTGACCCCAAGTGAGTTATCCTAGCCCCTTTATATGTACTCTCTGACAGCAAGTGAGTTACCCTAGTCCCATAGTACTACTCCCTGACCCCAACTGAGTTACCCTAGTCCAATATAAGTACTCCCTGACCCAAAGTGAGTTAACATAGCCCCTTTATAAGTACTCCCTGACACCAAGTGAGTTACCATAGCCCCTTTATAAGTACTCCCTGACCCCAAGTGAGTTACCCTAGCACCTTTATATGCACTCCCTGACCGCAAGTGAGTTATCCTAGCCCCTTCATATGTACTCCCAGACTCCAAGTGAGTTACCCTAGACGCTTTATATGTACTCCCATGCCCCAAGTGAGTTACCCTAGTCCCATAGAAGTACTTCCTGACCCCAAGTGTGTTACCCTAGTCTCATATAAGTACTCCCTGACCCAAAGTGAGTTACCATAGCCCCTTTATAAGTACTCCCTGACCCCAAGTGAGTTATCCTAGCCCCTTTTTATGTACTCTCTGACTGCAAGTGAGTTACCCTAGCCCCTTTATAAGTACTCCCTGACCCCAAGTGAGTTACCCTAGTCCCATATAAGTACTCCCAGACCCCAAGTGTATTACCCCAGTCCCATAGAAGTATTCCCTGACCCCAAGTGTGTTACCCTATTTCCATATAAGTACTCCCTGACCCCTAGTGTATTACCCTAGTCCCATAAAAGTACTCCCTGACCCCAAGTGAGTTCCCATAGCACCTTTATAAGTACTTCCTGACCCCAAGTGAGTTATCCTAGTCCCTTTATATGTACTCTCTGACCGCAAGTGAGTTATCCTAGCCCCATAGAAGTACTCCCTGACCCCAAGTGAGTTACCCTAGTCCCTTCGAAGTACTCCCTGACCCTCAGTGAGTTACCCTAGTCACATAGAAGTACTCCCTGACCCCAAGTGAGTTATCCTAGCCCCTTTATATGTACTCTCTGACAGCAAGTGAGTTACCCTAGTCCCATAGTACTACTCCCTGACCCCAACTGAGTTACCCTAGTCCAATATAAGTACTCCCTGACCCAAAGTGAGTTAACATAGCCCCTTTATAAGTACTCCCTGACACCAAGTGAGTTACCATAGCCCCTTTATAAGTACTCCCTGACCCCAAGTGAGTTACCCTAGCACCTTTATATGCACTCCCTGACCGCAAGTGAGTTATCCTAGCCCCTTCATATGTACTCCCAGACTCCAAGTGAGTTACCCTAGACGCTTTATATGTACTCCCATGCCCCAAGTGAGTTACCCTAGTCCCATAGAAGTACTTCCTGACCCCAAGTGTGTTACCCTAGTCTCATATAAGTACTCCCTGACCCAAAGTGAGTTACCATAGCCCCTTTATAAGTACTCCCTGACCCCAAGTGAGTTATCCTAGCCCCTTTTTATGTACTCTCTGACTGCAAGTGAGTTACCCTAGCCCCTTTATAAGTACTCCCTGACCCCAAGTGAGTTACCCTAGTCCCATATAAGTACTCCCAGACCCCAAGTGTATTACCCCAGTCCCATAGAAGTATTCCCTGACCCCAAGTGTGTTACCCTATTTCCATATAAGTACTCCCTGACCCCTAGTGTATTACCCTAGTCCCATAAAAGTACTCCCTGACCCCAAGTGAGTTCCCATAGCACCTTTATAAGTACTTCCTGACCCCAAGTGAGTTATCCTAGTCCCTTTATATGTACTCTCTGACCGCAAGTGAGTTATCCTAGCCCCATAGAAGTACTCCCTGACCCCAAGTGTGTTACCCTAGTCACATAGAAATACTCCCTGACCCCAAGTGAGTTACCCTAGTCCCATATAAGTTCTCTCTGACCCCAAGTGTGTTACCCTAGTCACATAGAAGTAATCCCTGACCCCAAGTGAGTTACCCTAGTCCCATAGAAGTACTCCCTGACCCCAAGTGAGTTACCCTAGTCCCATAGAAGTACTCCCTGACCCCAAGTGAGTTACCCTAGTCACATAGAAGTACTCCCTGACCCCAAGTGAGTTACCATAGCCCCTATATAAGTACTCCCTGACCCCAAGTGAGTTATCCTTGCCCCTTTATATGTACTCTCTGACAGCAAGTGAGTTACCCTAGTCACATAAATGTACTCCCTGACCCCATATGAGTTATCCTGGCCCTTTTATATGTACTCTCTGACCGCAAGTGAGTTACCCTAGTCCTATAGAAGTACTCCCTGACCCCAAGTGAGTTACCCTAGTCACATAGAAGTACTCCCCGAACCCAACTGAGTTACCCTAGCCCCTATATAAGTACTCCCTGACCCCAAGTGAGTTACCCTAGTCCCATAGAAGTACTCCCTGACCCCAAGTGAGTTACCCTAGTCACATAGAAGTACTCCCTGACCCCAAGTGAGTTACCATAGCCCCTATATAAGTACTCCCTGACCCTAAGTGAGTTACCCTAGTCCCATAGAAGTACTCCCTGACCCCAAGTGAGTTATCCTGGCCCTTTTATATGTACTCTCTGACCGCAAGTGAGTTACCCTAGTCCTATAGAAGTACTCCCTGACCCCAAGTGAGTTACCCTAGTCACATAGAAGTACTCCCCGAACCCAACTGAGTTACCCTAGCCCCTATATAAGTACTCCCTGACCCCAAGTGAGTTACCCTAGTCCCATAGAAGTACTCCCTGACCCCAAGTGAGTTACCCTAGTCACATAGAAGTACTCCCTGACCCCAAGTGAGTTACCATAGCCCCTTAATAAGTACTCCCTGACCCTCAAATGTGTGATACCCTAGTCTTATATAAGTACTCCCTGAACCCAAGTGTGTTACCTTAGCCCCTTTACAAGTACTCCCCCACCCCAAGTGAGTTATCCTATCCCCTTTATATGTACTCTCTGACCGCAAGTGAGTTACCCTAGCCCCTTTATAAGTACTCCCTGACCCCCAAATGTGTTACCTTAGTCCCATAAATGTACTCCATGACCCCAAGTGAGTTACCATAGCCCCTATATAAGTACTCCCTGACCCCAAGTGAGTTACCCTAGTCCCATAGAAGTACTCCCTGACCCCAAGTGAGTTACCCTAGTCCCATAGAAGTACTCCCTGACCCCAAGTGAGTTACCCTAGTCACATAGAAGTATTCCCTGACCCCAAGTGAGTTACCATAGCCCCTATATAAGTACTCCCTGACCCCAAGTGAGTTATCCTTGCCCCTTTATATGTACTCTCTGACAGCAAGTGAGTTACCCTAGTCACATAAAAGTACTCCCTGACCCCATGTGAGTTATCCTGGCCCTTTTATATGTACTCTCTGACCGCAAGTGAGTTACCCTAGTCCCATAGAAGTACTTCCTGACCCCAAGTGTGTTACCCTAGTCTCATATAAGTACTCCCTGACCCAAAGTGAGTTACCATAGCCCCTTTATAAGTACTCCCTGACCCCAAGTGAGTTATCCTAGCCCCTTTTTATGTACTCTCTGACTGCAAGTGAGTTACCCTAGCCCCTTTATAAGTACTCCCTGACCCCAAGTGAGTTACCCTAGTCCCATATAAGTACTCCCAGACCCCAAGTGTATTACCCCAGTCCCATAGAAGTATTCCCTGACCCCAAGTGTGTTACCCTATTTCCATATAAGTACTCCCTGACCCCAAGTGTATTACCCTAGTCCCATATAAGTACTCCCTGACCCCAAGTGAGTTCCCATAGCACCTTTATAAGTACTTCCTGACCCCAAGTGAGTTATCCTAGTCCCTTTATATGTACTCTCTGACCGCAAGTGAGTTATCCAAGCCCCATAGAAGTACTCCCTGACCCCAAGTGTGTTACCCTAGTCACATAGAAGTACTCCCTGACCCCAAGTGAGTTACCCTAGTCCCATATAAGTTCTCTCTGACCCCAAGTTTGTTACCCTAGTCACATAGAAGTACTCCCTGACCCCAAGTGAGTTACCCTAGTCCCATAGAAGTACTCCCTGACCCCAAGTGAGTTACCCTAGTGACATAGAAGTACTCCCTGACCCAAGTGAGTTACCATAGCCCCTTTATAAGTACTCCCTGACCCTCAAATGTGTGATACCCTAGTCTCATATAAGTACTCCCTGAACCCAAGTGTGTTACCTTAGCCCCTTTACAAGTACTCCCCCACCCCAAGTGAGTTATCCTATCCCCTTTATATGTACTCTCTGACCGCAAGTGAGTTACCCTAGCCCCTTTATAAGTACTCCCTGACCCCCAAATGTGTTACCTTAGTCCCATAAATGTACTCCATGACCCCAAGTGAGTTACCATAGCCCCTATATAAGTACTCCCTGACCCCAAGTGAGTTATCCTTGCCCCTTTATATGTACTCTCTGACAGCAAGTGAGTTACCATAGCCCCTATATAAGTACTCCCTGACCCCAAGTGAGTTATCCTTGCCCCTTTATATGTACTCTCTGACAGCAAGTGAGTTACCCTAGTCCCATATAAGTACTGCTTGACCCAAAGTGAGTTACCATATCCCCTTTATAAGTACTCCCTGACCCCAAGTGAGTTATCCTAGCGCCTATATATGTACTCTCTGACAGCAAGTGAGTTACCCTAGTCCCATAGTACTACTCCCTGATCCCAACTGAGTTACCCTAGTTCCATATAAGTACTGTTTGACCCAAAGTGAGTTACCCTTGCCCCTATATAACTACTCCCTGACCCCAAGTGAGTTACCCTAGTCCCTTCGAAGTACTCCCTGACCCTCAGTGAGTTACCCTAGTCACATAGAAGTACTCCCTGACCCCAAGTGAGTTATCCTAGCCCCTTTATATGTACTCTCTGACAGCAAGTGAGTTACCCTAGTCCCATAGTACTACTCCCTGACCCCAACTGAGTTACCCTAGTCCAATATAAGTACTCCCTGACCCAAAGTGAGTTAACATAGCCCCTTTATAAGTACTCCCTGACACCAAGTGAGTTACCATAGCCCCTTTATAAGTACTCCCTGACCCCAAGTGAGTTACCCTAGCACCTTTATATGCACTCCCTGACCGCAAGTGAGTTATCCTAGCCCCTTCATATGTACTCCCAGACTCCAAGTGAGTTACCCTAGACGCTTTATATGTACTCCCATGCCCCAAGTGAGTTACCCTAGTCCCATAGAAGTACTTCCTGACCCCAAGTGTGTTACCCTAGTCTCATATAAGTACTCCCTGACCCAAAGTGAGTTACCATAGCCCCTTTATAAGTACTCCCTGACCCCAAGTGAGTTATCCTAGCCCCTTTTTATGTACTCTCTGACTGCAAGTGAGTTACCCTAGCCCCTTTATAAGTACTCCCTGACCCCAAGTGAGTTACCCTAGTCCCATATAAGTACTCCCAGACCCCAAGTGTATTACCCCAGTCCCATAGAAGTATTCCCTGACCCCAAGTGTGTTACCCTATTTCCATATAAGTACTCCCTGACCCCTAGTGTATTACCCTAGTCCCATAAAAGTACTCCCTGACCCCAAGTGAGTTCCCATAGCACCTTTATAAGTACTTCCTGACCCCAAGTGAGTTATCCTAGTCCCTTTATATGTACTCTCTGACCGCAAGTGAGTTATCCTAGCCCCATAGAAGTACTCCCTGACCCCAAGTGTGTTACCCTAGTCACATAGAAATACTCCCTGACCCCAAGTGAGTTACCCTAGTCCCATATAAGTTCTCTCTGACCCCAAGTGTGTTACCCTAGTCACATAGAAGTAATCCCTGACCCCAAGTGAGTTACCCTAGTCCCATAGAAGTACTCCCTGACCCCAAGTGAGTTACCCTAGTCCCATAGAAGTACTCCCTGACCCCAAGTGAGTTACCCTAGTCACATAGAAGTACTCCCTGACCCCAAGTGAGTTACCATAGCCCCTATATAAGTACTCCCTGACCCCAAGTGAGTTATCCTTGCCCCTTTATATGTACTCTCTGACAGCAAGTGAGTTACCCTAGTCACATAAATGTACTCCCTGACCCCATATGAGTTATCCTGGCCCTTTTATATGTACTCTCTGACCGCAAGTGAGTTACCCTAGTCCTATAGAAGTACTCCCTGACCCCAAGTGAGTTACCCTAGTCACATAGAAGTACTCCGCGAACCCAACTGAGTTACCCTAGCCCCTATATAAGTACTCCCTGACCCCAAGTGAGTTACCCTAGTCCCATAGAAGTACTCCCTAACCCCAAGTGAGTTACCCTAGTCACATAGAAGTACTCCCTGACCCCAAGTGAGTTACCATAGCCCCTATATAAGTACTCCCTGACCCTAAGTGAGTTACCCTAGTCCCATAGAAGTACTCCCTGACCCCAAGTGAGTTACCCTAGTGACATAGAAGTACTCCCTGACCCCAAGTGAGTTACCATAGCCCCTTTATAAGTACTCCCTGACCCTCAAATGTGTGATACCCTAGTCTTATATAAGTACTCCCTGAACCCAAGTGTGTTACCTTAGCCCCTTTACAAGTACTCCCCCACCCCAAGTGAGTTATCCTATCCCCTTTATATGTACTCTCTGACCGCAAGTGAGTTACCCTAGCCCCTTTATAAGTACTCCCTGACCCCCAAATGTGTTACCTTAGTCCCATAAATGTACTCCATGACCCCAAGTGAGTTACCATAGCCCCTATATAAGTACTCCCTGACCCCAAGTGAGTTACCCTAGTCCCATAGAAGTACTCCCTGACCCCAAGTGAGTTACCCTAGTCCCATAGAAGTACTCCCTGACCCCAAGTGAGTTACCCTAGTCACATAGAAGTATTCCCTGACCCCAAGTGAGTTACCATAGCCCCTATATAAGTACTCCCTGACCCCAAGTGAGTTATCCTTGCCCCTTTATATGTACTCTCTGACAGCAAGTGAGTTACCCTAGTCACATAAAAGTACTCCCTGACCCCATGTGAGTTATCCTGGCCCTTTTATATGTACTCTCTGACCGCAAGTGAGTTACCCTAGTCCCATAGAAGTACTTCCTGACCCCAAGTGTGTTACCCTAGTCTCATATAAGTACTCCCTGACCCAAAGTGAGTTACCATAGCCCCTTTATAAGTACTCCCTGACCCCAAGTGAGTTATCCTAGCCCCTTTTTATGTACTCTCTGACTGCAAGTGAGTTACCCTAGCCCCTTTATAAGTACTCCCTGACCCCAAGTGAGTTACCCTAGTCCCATATAAGTACTCCCAGACCCCAAGTGTATTACCCCAGTCCCATAGAAGTATTCCCTGACCCCAAGTGTGTTACCCTATTTCCATATAAGTACTCCCTGACCCCAAGTGTATTACCCTAGTCCCATATAAGTACTCCCTGACCCCAAGTGAGTTCCCATAGCACCTTTATAAGTACTTCCTGACCCCAAGTGAGTTATCCTAGTCCCTTTATATGTACTCTCTGACCGCAAGTGAGTTATCCAAGCCCCATAGAAGTACTCCCTGACCCCAAGTGTGTTACCCTAGTCACATAGAAGTACTCCCTGACCCCAAGTGAGTTACCCTAGTCCCATATAAGTTCTCTCTGACCCCAAGTTTGTTACCCTAGTCACATAGAAGTACTCCCTGACCCCAAGTGAGTTACCATAGCCCCTTTATAAGTACTCCCTGACCCTCAAATGTGTGATACCCTAGTCTTATATAAGTTCTCCCTGAACCCAAGTGTGTTACCTTAGCCCCTTTACAAGTACTCCCCCACCCCAAGTGAGTTATCCTATCCCCTTTATATGTACTCTCTGACCGCAAGTGAGTTACCCTCGCCCCTTTATAAGTACTCCCTGACCCCCAAATGTGTTACCTTAGTCCCATAAATGTACTCCATGACCCCAAGTGAGTTACCATAGCCCCTATATAAGTACTCCCTGACCCCAAGTGAGTTACCCTAGTCCCATAGAAGTACTCCCTGACCCCAAGTGAGTTACCATAGCCCCTTTATAAGTACTCCCTGACCCTCAAATGTGTGATACCCTAGTCTTATATAAGTACTCCCTGAACCCAAGTGTGTTACCTTAGCCCCTTTACAAGTACTCCCCCACCCCAAGTGAGTTATCCTATCCCCTTTATATGTACTCTCTGACCGCAAGTGAGTTACCCTAGCCCCTTTATAAGTACTCCCTGACCCCAAGTGAGTTACCCTAGCCCCTATATAAGTACTCCCTGACCCCAAGTGAGTTACCCTAGTCCCATAGAAGTACTTCCTGACCCCAAGTGTGTTACCCTAGTCTCATATAAGTACTCCCTGACCCAAAGTGAGTTACCATAGCCCCTTTATAAGTACTCCCTGACCCCAAGTGAGTTATCCTAGCCCCATTTTATGTACTCTCTGACTGCAAGTGAGTTACCCTAGCCCCTTTATAAGTACTCCCTGACCCCAAGTGAGTTACCCTAGCCCCTATATAAGTACTCCCTGACCCCAAGTGAGTTACCCTAGTCCCATAGAAGTACTCCCTGACCCCAAGTGAGTTACCCTAGTCACATAGAAGTACTCCCTGACCCCAAGTGAGTTACCATAGCCCCTATATAAGTACTCCCTGACCCTAAGTGAGTTACCCTAGTCCCATAGAAGTACTCCCTGACCCCAAGTGAGTTACCCTAGTGACATAGAAGTACTCCCTGACCCCAAGTGAGTTACCATAGCCCCTTTATAAGTACTCCCTGACCCCAAGTGAGTTATCCTAGCCCCATTTTATGTACTCTCTGACTGCAAGTGAGTTACCCTAGCCCCTTTATAAGTACTCCCTGACCCCAAGTGAGTTACCCTAGCCCCTATATAAGTACTCCCTGACCCCAAGTGAGTTACCCTAGTCCCATAGAAGTACTCCCTGACCCCAAGTGAGTTACCCTAGTCACATAGAAGTACTCCCTGACCCCAAGTGAGTTACCATAGCCCCTAAATAAGTACTCCCTGACCCTAAGTGAGTTACCCTAGTCCCATAGAAGTACTCCCTGACCCCACGTGAGTTACCCTAGTGACATAGAAGTACTCCCTGACCCCAAGTGAGTTACCATAGCCCCTTTATAAGTACTCCCTGACCCTCAAATGTGTGATACCCTAGTCTTATATAAGTACTCCCTGAACCCAAGTGTGTTACCTTAGCCCCTTTACAAGTACTCCCCCACCCCAAGTGAGTTATCCTATCCCCTTTATATGTACTCTCTGACCGCAAGTGAGTTACCCTAGCCCCTTTATAAGTACTCCCTGACCCCCAAATGTGTTACCTTAGTCCCATAAATGTACTCCATGACCCCAAGTGAGTTACCATAGCCCCTATATAAGTACTCCCTGACCCCAAGTGAGTTACCCTAGTCCCATAGAAGTACTCCCTGACCCCAAGTGAGTTACCCTAGTCCCATAGAAGTACTCCCTGACCCCAAGTGAGTTACCCTAGTCACATAGAAGTATTCCCTGACCCCAAGTGAGTTTCCATAGCCCCTATATAAGTACTCCCTGACCCCAAGTGAGTTATCCTTGCCCCTTTATATGTACTCTCTGACAGCAAGTGAGTTACCATAGCCCCTATATAAGTACTCCCTGACCCCAAGTGAGTTATCCTTGCCCCTTTATATGTACTCTCTGACAGCAAGTGAGTTACCCTAGTCCCATATAAGTACTGCTTGACCCAAAGTGAGTTACCATATCCCCTTTATAAGTACTCCCTGACCCCAAGTGAGTTATCCTAGCGCCTATATATGTACTCTCTGACAGCATGTGAGTTACCCTAGTCCCATAGTACTACTCCCTGACCCCAACTGAGTTACCCTAGTTCCATATAAGTACTGCTTGACCCAAAGTGAGTTACCCTTGCCCCTATATAACTACTGCCTGACCCCAAGTGAGTTACCCTAGTCCCTTAGAAGTACTCCCTGACCCTCAGTGAGTTACCCTAGTCACATAGAAGTACTCCCTGACCCCAAGTGAGTTATCCTAGCCCCTTTATATGTACTCTCTGACAGCAAGTGAGTTACCCTAGTCCCATAGTACTACTCCCTGACCCCAACTGAGTTACCCTAGTCCAATATAAGTACTCCCTGACCCAAAGTGAGTTAACATAGCCCCTATATAAGTACTCCCTGACACCAAGTGAGTTACCATAGCCCCTTTATAAGTACTCCCTGACCGCAAGTGAGTTATCCTAGCCCCTTCATATGTACTCCCAGACTCCAAGTGAGTTACCCTAGACGCTTTATATGTACTCCCATGCCCCAAGTGAGTTACCCTAGTCCCATAGAAGTACTTCCTGACCCCAAGTGTGTTACCCTAGTCTCATATAAGTACTCCCTGACCCAAAGTGAGTTACCATAGCCCCTTTATAAGTACTCCCTGACCCCAAGTGAGTTATCCTAGCCCCTTTTTATGTACTCTCTGACTGCAAGTGAGTTACCCTAGCCCCTTTATAAGTACTCCCTGACCCCAAGTGTGTTACCATAGTCACATAGAAATACTCCCTGACCCCAAGTGAGTTACCCTAGTCCCATAGAAGTACTCCCTGACCCCAAGTGAGTTACCCTAGTCACATAGAAGTACTCCCTGACCCCAAGTGAGTTACCATAGCCCCTATATAAGTACTCCCTGACCCCAAGTGAGTTATCCTTGCCCCTTTATATGTACTCTCTGACAGCAAGTGAGTTACCCTAGTCACATAAAAGTACTCCCTGACCCCATGTGAGTTATCCTGGCCCTTTTATATGTACTCTCTGACCGCAAGTGAGTTACCCTAGTCCTATAGAAGTACTCCCTGACCCCAAGTGAGTTACCCTAGTCACATAGAAGTACTCCCCGAACCCAACTGAGTTACCCTAGCCCCTATATAAGTACTCCCTGACCCCAAGTGAGTTACCCTAGTCACATAGAAGTACTCCCTGACCCCAAGTGAGTTACCATAGCCCCTATATAAGTACTCCCTGACCCTAAGTGAGTTACCCTAGTCCCATAGAAGTACTCCCTGACCCCAAGTGAGTTACCCTAGTGACATAGAAGTACTCCCTGACCCCAAGTGAGTTACCATAGCCCCTTTATAAGTACTCCCTGACCCTCAAATGTGTGATACCCTAGTCTTATATAAGTACTCCCTGAACCCAAGTGTGTTACCTTAGCCCCTTTACAAGTACTCCCCCACCCCAAGTGAGTTATCCTATCCCCTTTATATGTACTCTCTGACCGCAAGTGAGTTACCCTAGCCCCTTTATAAGTACTCCCTGACCCCCAAATGTGTTACCTTAGTCCCATAAATGTACTCCATGACCCCAAGTGAGTTACCATAGCCCCTATATAAGTACTCCCTGACCCCAAGTGAGTTACCCTAGTCCCATAGAAGTACTCCCTGACCCCAAGTGAGTTACCCTAGTCCCATAGAAGTACTCCCTGACCCCAAGTGAGTTACCCTAGTCACATAGAAGTATTCCCTGACCCCAAGTGAGTTACCATAGCCCCTATATAAGTACTCCCTGACCCCAAGTGAGTTATCCTTGCCCCTTTATATGTACTCTCTGACAGCAAGTGAGTTACCCTAGTCACATAAAAGTACTCCCTGACCCCATGTGAGTTATCCTGGCCCTTTTATATGTACTCTCTGACCGCAAGTGAGTTACCCTAGTCCCATAGAAGTACTTCCTGACCCCAAGTGAGTTATCCTAGCCCCTTTTTATGTACTCTCTGACTGCAAGTGAGTTACCCTAGCCCCTTTATAAGTACTCCCTGACCCCAAGTGAGTTACCCTAGTCCCATATAAGTACTCCCAGACCCCAAGTGTATTACCCCAGTCCCATAGAAGTATTCCCTGACCCCAAGTGTGTTACCCTATTTCCATATAAGTACTCCCTGACCCCAAGTGTATTACCCTAGTCCCATATAAGTACTCCCTGACCCCAAGTGAGTTCCCATAGCACCTTTATAAGTACTTCCTGACCCCAAGTGAGTTATCCTAGTCCCTTTATATGTACTCTCTGACCGCAAGTGAGTTATCCAAGCCCCATAGAAGTACTCCCTGACCCCAAGTGTGTTACCCTAGTCACATAGAAGTACTCCCTGACCCCAAGTGAGTTACCCTAGTCCCATATAAGTTCTCTCTGACCCCAAGTTTGTTACCCTAGTCACATAGAAGTACTCCCTGACCCCAAGTGTGTTACCCTAGTCCCATAGAAGTACTCCCTGACCCCAAGTGAGTTACCCTAGTGACATAGAAGTACTCCCTGACCCAAGTGAGTTACCATAGCCCCTTTATAAGTACTCCCTGACCCTCAAATGTGTGATACCCTAGTCTCATATAAGTACTCCCTGAACCCAAGTGTGTTACCTTAGCCCCTTTACAAGTACTCCCCCACCCCAAGTGAGTTATCCTATCCCCTTTATATGTACTCTCTGACCGCAAGTGAGTTACCCTAGCCCCTTTATAAGTACTCCCTGACCCCCAAATGTGTTACCTTAGTCCCATAAATGTACTCCATGACCCCAAGTGAGTTACCATAGCCCCTATATAAGTACTCCCTGACCCCAAGTGAGTTATCCTTGCCCCTTTATATGTACTCTCTGACAGCAAGTGAGTTACCATAGCCCCTATATAAGTACTCCCTGACCCCAAGTGAGTTATCCTTGCCCCTTTATATGTACTCTCTGACAGCAAGTGAGTTACCCTAGTCCCATATAAGTACTGCTTGACCCAAAGTGAGTTACCATATCCCCTTTATAAGTACTCCCTGACCCCAAGTGAGTTATCCTAGCGCCTATATATGTACTCTCTGACAGCAAGTGAGTTACCCTAGTCCCATAGTACTACTCCCTGACCCCAACTGAGTTACCCTAGTTCCATATAAGTACTGTTTGACCCAAAGTGAGTTACCCTTGCCCCTATATAACTACTCCCTGACCCCAAGTGAGTTACCCTAGTCCCTTCGAAGTACTCCCTGACCCTCAGTGAGTTACCCTAGTCACATAGAAGTACTCCCTGACCCCAAGTGAGTTATCCTAGCCCCTTTATATGTACTCTCTGACAGCAAGTGAGTTACCCTAGTCCCATAGTACTACTCCCTGACCCCAACTGAGTTACCCTAGTCCAATATAAGTACTCCCTGACCCAAAGTGAGTTAACATAGCCCCTTTATAAGTACTCCCTGACACCAAGTGAGTTACCATAGCCCCTTTATAAGTACTCCCTGACCCCAAGTGAGTTACCCTAGCACCTTTATATGCACTCCCTGACCGCAAGTGAGTTATCCTAGCCCCTTCATATGTACTCCCAGACTCCAAGTGAGTTACCCTAGACGCTTTATATGTACTCCCATGCCCCAAGTGAGTTACCCTAGTCCCATAGAAGTACTTCCTGACCCCAAGTGTGTTACCCTAGTCTCATATAAGTACTCCCTGACCCAAAGTGAGTTACCATAGCCCCTTTATAAGTACTCCCTGACCCCAAGTGAGTTATCCTAGCCCCTTTTTATGTACTCTCTGACTGCAAGTGAGTTACCCTAGCCCCTTTATAAGTACTCCCTGACCCCAAGTGAGTTACCCTAGTCCCATATAAGTACTCCCAGACCCCAAGTGTATTACCCCAGTCCCATAGAAGTATTCCCTGACCCCAAGTGTGTTACCCTATTTCCATATAAGTACTCCCTGACCCCTAGTGTATTACCCTAGTCCCATAAAAGTACTCCCTGACCCCAAGTGAGTTCCCATAGCACCTTTATAAGTACTTCCTGACCCCAAGTGAGTTATCCTAGTCCCTTTATATGTACTCTCTGACCGCAAGTGAGTTATCCTAGCCCCATAGAAGTACTCCCTGACCCCAAGTGAGTTACCCTAGTCCCTTCGAAGTACTCCCTGACCCTCAGTGAGTTACCCTAGTCACATAGAAGTACTCCCTGACCCCAAGTGAGTTATCCTAGCCCCTTTATATGTACTCTCTGACAGCAAGTGAGTTACCCTAGTCCCATAGTACTACTCCCTGACCCCAACTGAGTTACCCTAGTCCAATATAAGTACTCCCTGACCCAAAGTGAGTTAACATAGCCCCTTTATAAGTACTCCCTGACACCAAGTGAGTTACCATAGCCCCTTTATAAGTACTCCCTGACCCCAAGTGAGTTACCCTAGCACCTTTATATGCACTCCCTGACCGCAAGTGAGTTATCCTAGCCCCTTCATATGTACTCCCAGACTCCAAGTGAGTTACCCTAGACGCTTTATATGTACTCCCATGCCCCAAGTGAGTTACCCTAGTCCCATAGAAGTACTTCCTGACCCCAAGTGTGTTACCCTAGTCTCATATAAGTACTCCCTGACCCAAAGTGAGTTACCATAGCCCCTTTATAAGTACTCCCTGACCCCAAGTGAGTTATCCTAGCCCCTTTTTATGTACTCTCTGACTGCAAGTGAGTTACCCTAGCCCCTTTATAAGTACTCCCTGACCCCAAGTGAGTTACCCTAGTCCCATATAAGTACTCCCAGACCCCAAGTGTATTACCCCAGTCCCATAGAAGTATTCCCTGACCCCAAGTGTGTTACCCTATTTCCATATAAGTACTCCCTGACCCCTAGTGTATTACCCTAGTCCCATAAAAGTACTCCCTGACCCCAAGTGAGTTCCCATAGCACCTTTATAAGTACTTCCTGACCCCAAGTGAGTTATCCTAGTCCCTTTATATGTACTCTCTGACCGCAAGTGAGTTATCCTAGCCCCATAGAAGTACTCCCTGACCCCAAGTGTGTTACCCTAGTCACATAGAAATACTCCCTGACCCCAAGTGAGTTACCCTAGTCCCATATAAGTTCTCTCTGACCCCAAGTGTGTTACCCTAGTCACATAGAAGTAATCCCTGACCCCAAGTGAGTTACCCTAGTCCCATAGAAGTACTCCCTGACCCCAAGTGAGTTACCCTAGTCCCATAGAAGTACTCCCTGACCCCAAGTGAGTTACCCTAGTCACATAGAAGTACTCCCTGACCCCAAGTGAGTTACCATAGCCCCTATATAAGTACTCCCTGACCCCAAGTGAGTTATCCTTGCCCCTTTATATGTACTCTCTGACAGCAAGTGAGTTACCCTAGTCACATAAATGTACTCTCTGACCCCATATGAGTTATCCTGGCCCTTTTATATGTACTCTCTGACCGCAAGTGAGTTACCCTAGTCCTATAGAAGTACTCCCTGACCCCAAGTGAGTTACCCTAGTCACATAGAAGTACTCCCCGAACCCAACTGAGTTACCCTAGCCCCTATATAAGTACTCCCTGACCCCAAGTGAGTTACCCTAGTCCCATAGAAGTACTCCCTGACCCCAAGTGAGTTACCCTAGTCACATAGAAGTACTCCCTGACCCCAAGTGAGTTACCATAGCCCCTATATAAGTACTCCCTGACCCTAAGTGAGTTACCCTAGTCCCATAGAAGTACTCCCTGACCCCAAGTGAGTTATCCTGGCCCTTTTATATGTACTCTCTGACCGCAAGTGAGTTACCCTAGTCCTATAGAAGTACTCCCTGACCCCAAGTGAGTTACCCTAGTCACATAGAAGTACTCCCCGAACCCAACTGAGTTACCCTAGCCCCTATATAAGTACTCCCTGACCCCAAGTGAGTTACCCTAGTCCCATAGAAGTACTCCCTGACCCCAAGTGAGTTACCCTAGTCACATAGAAGTACTCCCTGACCCCAAGTGAGTTACCATAGCCCCTTAATAAGTACTCCCTGACCCTCAAATGTGTGATACCCTAGTCTTATATAAGTACTCCCTGAACCCAAGTGTGTTACCTTAGCCCCTTTACAAGTACTCCCCCACCCCAAGTGAGTTATCCTATCCCCTTTATATGTACTCTCTGACCGCAAGTGAGTTACCCTAGCCCCTTTATAAGTACTCCCTGACCCCCAAATGTGTTACCTTAGTCCCATAAATGTACTCCATGACCCCAAGTGAGTTACCATAGCCCCTATATAAGTACTCCCTGACCCCAAGTGAGTTACCCTAGTCCCATAGAAGTACTCCCTGACCCCAAGTGAGTTACCCTAGTCCCATAGAAGTACTCCCTGACCCCAAGTGAGTTACCCTAGTCACATAGAAGTATTCCCTGACCCCAAGTGAGTTACCATAGCCCCTATATAAGTACTCCCTGACCCCAAGTGAGTTATCCTTGCCCCTTTATATGTACTCTCTGACAGCAAGTGAGTTACCCTAGTCACATAAAAGTACTCCCTGACCCCATGTGAGTTATCCTGGCCCTTTTATATGTACTCTCTGACCGCAAGTGAGTTACCCTAGTCCCATAGAAGTACTTCCTGACCCCAAGTGTGTTACCCTAGTCTCATATAAGTACTCCCTGACCCAAAGTGAGTTACCATAGCCCCTTTATAAGTACTCCCTGACCCCAAGTGAGTTATCCTAGCCCCTTTTTATGTACTCTCTGACTGCAAGTGAGTTACCCTAGCCCCTTTATAAGTACTCCCTGACCCCAAGTGAGTTACCCTAGTCCCATATAAGTACTCCCAGACCCCAAGTGTATTACCCCAGTCCCATAGAAGTATTCCCTGACCCCAAGTGTGTTACCCTATTTCCATATAAGTACTCCCTGACCCCAAGTGTATTACCCTAGTCCCATATAAGTACTCCCTGACCCCAAGTGAGTTCCCATAGCACCTTTATAAGTACTTCCTGACCCCAAGTGAGTTATCCTAGTCCCTTTATATGTACTCTCTGACCGCAAGTGAGTTATCCAAGCCCCATAGAAGTACTCCCTGACCCCAAGTGTGTTACCCTAGTCACATAGAAGTACTCCCTGACCCCAAGTGAGTTACCCTAGTCCCATATAAGTTCTCTCTGACCCCAAGTTTGTTACCCTAGTCACATAGAAGTACTCCCTGACCCCAAGTGAGTTACCCTAGTCCCATAGAAGTACTCCCTGACCCCAAGTGAGTTACCCTAGTGACATAGAAGTACTCCCTGACCCAAGTGAGTTACCATAGCCCCTTTATAAGTACTCCCTGACCCTCAAATGTGTGATACCCTAGTCTCATATAAGTACTCCCTGAACCCAAGTGTGTTACCTTAGCCCCTTTACAAGTACTCCCCCACCCCAAGTGAGTTATCCTATCCCCTTTATATGTACTCTCTGACCGCAAGTGAGTTACCCTAGCCCCTTTATAAGTACTCCCTGACCCCCAAATGTGTTACCTTAGTCCCATAAATGTACTCCATGACCCCAAGTGAGTTACCATAGCCCCTATATAAGTACTCCCTGACCCCAAGTGAGTTATCCTTGCCCCTTTATATGTACTCTCTGACAGCAAGTGAGTTACCATAGCCCCTATATAAGTACTCCCTGACCCCAAGTGAGTTATCCTTGCCCCTTTATATGTACTCTCTGACAGCAAGTGAGTTACCCTAGTCCCATATAAGTACTGCTTGACCCAAAGTGAGTTACCATATCCCCTTTATAAGTACTCCCTGACCCCAAGTGAGTTATCCTAGCGCCTATATATGTACTCTCTGACAGCAAGTGAGTTACCCTAGTCCCATAGTACTACTCCCTGACCCCAACTGAGTTACCCTAGTTCCATATAAGTACTGTTTGACCCAAAGTGAGTTACCCTTGCCCCTATATAACTACTCCCTGACCCCAAGTGAGTTACCCTAGTCCCTTCGAAGTACTCCCTGACCCTCAGTGAGTTACCCTAGTCACATAGAAGTACTCCCTGACCCCAAGTGAGTTATCCTAGCCCCTTTATATGTACTCTCTGACAGCAAGTGAGTTACCCTAGTCCCATAGTACTACTCCCTGACCCCAACTGAGTTACCCTAGTCCAATATAAGTACTCCCTGACCCAAAGTGAGTTAACATAGCCCCTTTATAAGTACTCCCTGACACCAAGTGAGTTACCATAGCCCCTTTATAAGTACTCCCTGACCCCAAGTGAGTTACCCTAGCACCTTTATATGCACTCCCTGACCGCAAGTGAGTTATCCTAGCCCCTTCATATGTACTCCCAGACTCCAAGTGAGTTACCCTAGACGCTTTATATGTACTCCCATGCCCCAAGTGAGTTACCCTAGTCCCATAGAAGTACTTCCTGACCCCAAGTGTGTTACCCTAGTCTCATATAAGTACTCCCTGACCCAAAGTGAGTTACCATAGCCCCTTTATAAGTACTCCCTGACCCCAAGTGAGTTATCCTAGCCCCTTTTTATGTACTCTCTGACTGCAAGTGAGTTACCCTAGCCCCTTTATAAGTACTCCCTGACCCCAAGTGAGTTACCCTAGTCCCATATAAGTACTCCCAGACCCCAAGTGTATTACCCCAGTCCCATAGAAGTATTCCCTGACCCCAAGTGTGTTACCCTATTTCCATATAAGTACTCCCTGACCCCTAGTGTATTACCCTAGTCCCATAAAAGTACTCCCTGACCCCAAGTGAGTTCCCATAGCACCTTTATAAGTACTTCCTGACCCCAAGTGAGTTATCCTAGTCCCTTTATATGTACTCTCTGACCGCAAGTGAGTTATCCTAGCCCCATAGAAGTACTCCCTGACCCCAAGTGTGTTACCCTAGTCACATAGAAATACTCCCTGACCCCAAGTGAGTTACCCTAGTCCCATATAAGTTCTCTCTGACCCCAAGTGTGTTACCCTAGTCACATAGAAGTAATCCCTGACCCCAAGTGAGTTACCCTAGTCCCATAGAAGTACTCCCTGACCCCAAGTGAGTTACCCTAGTCCCATAGAAGTACTCCCTGACCCCAAGTGAGTTACCCTAGTCACATAGAAGTACTCCCTGACCCCAAGTGAGTTACCATAGCCCCTATATAAGTACTCCCTGACCCCAAGTGAGTTATCCTTGCCCCTTTATATGTACTCTCTGACAGCAAGTGAGTTACCCTAGTCACATAAATGTACTCCCTGACCCCATATGAGTTATCCTGGCCCTTTTATATGTACTCTCTGACCGCAAGTGAGTTACCCTAGTCCTATAGAAGTACTCCCTGACCCCAAGTGAGTTACCCTAGTCACATAGAAGTACTCCCCGAACCCAACTGAGTTATCCTAGCCCCTATATAAGTACTCCCTGACCCCAAGTGAGTTACCCTAGTCCCATAGAAGTACTCCCTAACCCCAAGTGAGTTACCCTAGTCACATAGAAGTACTCCCTGACCCCAAGTGAGTTACCATAGCCCCTATATAAGTACTCCCTGACCCTAAGTGAGTTACCCTAGTCCCATAGAAGTACTCCCTGACCCCAAGTGAGTTACCCTAGTGACATAGAAGTACTCCCTGACCCCAAGTGAGTTACCATAGCCCCTTTATAAGTACTCCCTGACCCTCAAATGTGTGATACCCTAGTCTTATATAAGTACTCCCTGAACCCAAGTGTGTTACCTTAGCCCCTTTACAAGTACTCCCCCACCCCAAGTGAGTTATCCTATCCCCTTTATATGTACTCTCTGACCGCAAGTGAGTTACCCTAGCCCCTTTATAAGTACTCCCTGACCCCCAAATGTGTTACCTTAGTCCCATAAATGTACTCCATGACCCCAAGTGAGTTACCATAGCCCCTATATAAGTACTCCCTGACCCCAAGTGAGTTACCCTAGTCCCATAGAAGTACTCCCTGACCCCAAGTGAGTTACCCTAGTCCCATAGAAGTACTCCCTGACCCCAAGTGAGTTACCCTAGTCACATAGAAGTATTCCCTGACCCCAAGTGAGTTACCATAGCCCCTATATAAGTACTCCCTGACCCCAAGTGAGTTATCCTTGCCCCTTTATATGTACTCTCTGACAGCAAGTGAGTTACCCTAGTCACATAAAAGTACTCCCTGACCCCATGTGAGTTATCCTGGCCCTTTTATATGTACTCTCTGACCGCAAGTGAGTTACCCTAGTCCCATAGAAGTACTTCCTGACCCCAAGTGTGTTACCCTAGTCTCATATAAGTACTCCCTGACCCAAAGTGAGTTACCATAGCCCCTTTATAAGTACTCCCTGACCCCAAGTGAGTTATCCTAGCCCCTTTTTATGTACTCTCTGACTGCAAGTGAGTTACCCTAGCCCCTTTATAAGTACTCCCTGACCCCAAGTGAGTTACCCTAGTCCCATATAAGTACTCCCAGACCCCAAGTGTATTACCCCAGTCCCATAGAAGTATTCCCTGACCCCAAGTGTGTTACCCTATTTCCATATAAGTACTCCCTGACCCCAAGTGTATTACCCTAGTCCCATATAAGTACTCCCTGACCCCAAGTGAGTTCCCATAGCACCTTTATAAGTACTTCCTGACCCCAAGTGAGTTATCCTAGTCCCTTTATATGTAATCTCTGACCGCAAGTGAGTTATCCTAGCCCCATAGAAGTACTCCCTGACCCCAAGTTTGTTACCCTAGTCACATAGAAGTACTCCCTGACCCCAAGTGAGTTACCCTAGTCCCATAGAAGTACTCCCTGACCCCAAGTGAGTTACCCTAGTGACATAGAAGTACTCCCTGACCCCAAGTGAGTTACCATAGCCCCTTTATAAGTACTCCCTGACCCTCAAATGTGTGATACCCTAGTCTCATATAAGTACTCCCTGAACCCAAGTGTGTTACCTTAGCCCCTTTACAAGTACTCCCCCACCCCAAGTGAGTTATCCTATCCCCTTTATATGTACTCTCTGACCGCAAGTGAGTTACCCTAGCCCCTTTATAAGTACTCCCTGACCCCCAAATGTGTTACCTTAGTCCCATAAATGTACTCCATGACCCCAAGTGAGTTACCATAGCCCCTATATAAGTACTCCCTGACCCCAAGTGAGTTACCCTAGTCCCATAGAAGTACTCCCTGACCCCAAGTGAGTTACCCTAGTCCCATAGAAGTACTCCCTGACCCCAAGTGAGTTACCCTAGTCACATAGAAGTATTCCCTGACCCCAAGTGAGTTACCATAGCCCCTATATAAGTACTCCCTGACCCCAAGTGAGTTATCCTTCCCCTTTATTTGTACTCTCTGACAGCAAGTGAGTTACCCTAGTCACATAAAAGTACTCCCTGACCCCATGTGAGTTATCCTGGCCCTTTTATATGTACTCTCTGACCGCAAGTGAGTTACCCTAGTCCCATAGAAGTACTTCCTGACCCCAAGTGTGTTACCCTAGTCTCATATAAGTACTCCCTGACCCAAAGTGAGTTACCATAGCCCCTTTATAAGTACTCCCTGACCCCAAGTGAGATATCCTAGCCCCTTTTTATGTACTCTCTGACTGCAAGTGAGTTACCCTAGCCCCTTTATAAGTACTCCCTGACCCCAAGTGAGTTACCCTAGTCCCATATAAGTACTCCCAGACCCCAAGTGTATTACCCCAGTCCCATAGAAGTATTCCCTGACCCCAAGTGTGTTACCCTATTTCCATATAAGTACTCCCTGACCCCAAGTGAGTTACCATAGCCCCTTTATAAGTACTCCCTGACCCTCAAATGTGTGATACCCTAGTCTTATATAAGTACTCCCTGAACCCAAGTGTGTTACCTTAGCCCCTTTACAAGTACTCCCCCACCCCAAGTGAGTTATCCTATCCCCTTTATATGTACTCTCTGACCGCAAGTGAGTTACCCTAGCCCCTTTATAAGTACTCCCTGACCCCCAAATGTGTTACCTTAGTCCCATAAATGTACTCCATGACCCCAAGTGAGTTACCATAGCCCCTATATAAGTACTCCCTGACCACAAGTGAGTTACCCTAGTCCCATAGAAGTACTCCCTGACCCCAAGTGAGTTACCCTAGTCCCATAGAAGTACTCCCTGACCCCAAGTGAGTTACCCTAGTCACATAGAAGTATTCCCTGACCCCAAGTGAGTTACCATAGCCCCTATATAAGTACTCCCTGACCCCAAGTGAGTTATCCTTGCCCCTTTATATGTACTCTCTGACAGCAAGTGAGTTACCCTAGTCACATAAAAGTACTCCCTGACCCCATGTGAGTTATCCTGGCCCTTTTATATGTACTCTCTGACCGCAAGTGAGTTACCCTAGTCCCATAGAAGTACTTCCTGACCCCAAGTGTGTTACCCTAGTCTCATATAAGTACTCCCTGACCCAAAGTGAGTTACCATAGCCCCTTTATAAGTACTCCCTGACCCCAAGTGAGTTATCCTAGCCCCTTTTTATGTACTCTCTGACTGCAAGTGAGTTACCCTAGCCCCTTTATAAGTACTCCCTGACCCCAAGTGAGTTACCCTAGTCCCATATAAGTACTCCCAGACCCCAAGTGTATTACCCCAGTCCCATAGAAGTATTCCCTGACCCCAAGTGTGTTACCCTATTTCCATATAAGTACTCCCTGACCCCAAGTGTATTACCCTAGTCCCATATAAGTACTCCCTGACCCCAAGTGAGTTCCCATAGCACCTTTATAAGTACTTCCTGACCCCAAGTGAGTTATCCTAGTCCCTTTATATGTACTCTCTGACCGCAAGTGAGTTATCCAAGCCCCATAGAAGTACTCCCTGACCCCAAGTGTGTTACCCTAGTCACATAGAAGTACTCCCTGACCCCAAGTGTGTTACCCTAGTCCCATATAAGTTCTCTCTGACCCCAAGTTTGTTACCCTAGTCACATAGAAGTACTCCCCGACCCCAAGTGAGTTACCCTAGTCCCATAGAAGTACTCCCTGACCCCAAGTGAGTTACCCTAGTGACATAGAAGTACTCCCTGACCCAAGTGAGTTACCATAGCCCCTTTATAAGTACTCCCTGACCCTCAAATGTGTGATACCCTAGTCTCATATAAGTACTCCCTGAACCCAAGTGTGTTACCTTAGCCCCTTTACAAGTACTCCCCCACCCCAAGTGAGTTATCCTATCCCCTTTATATGTACTCTCTGACCGCAAGTGAGTTACCCTAGCCCCTTTATAAGTACTCCCTGACCCCCAAATGTGTTACCTTAGTCCCATAAATGTACTCCATGACCCCAAGTGAGTTACCATAGCCCCTATATAAGTACTCCCTGACCCCAAGTGAGTTATCCTTGCCCCTTTATATGTATTCTCTGACAGCAAGTGAGTTACCATAGCCCCTATATAAGTACTCCCTGACCCCAAGTGAGTTATCCTTGCCCCTTTATATGTACTCTCTGACAGCAAGTGAGTTACCCTAGTCCCATATAAGTACAGCTTGACCCAAAGTGAGTTACCATATCACCTTTATAAGTACTCCCTGACCCCAAGTGAGTTATCCTAGCGCCTATATATGTACTCTCTGACAGCAAGTGAGTTACCCTAGTCCCATAGTACTACTCCCTGACCCCAACTGAGTTACCCTAGTTCCATATAAGTACTGTTTGACCCAAAGTGAGTTACCCTTGCCCCTATATAACTACTCCCTGACCCCAAGTGAGTTACCCTAGTCCCTTAGAAGTACTCCCTGACCCTCAGTGAGTTACCCTAGTCACATAGAAGTACTCCCTGACCCCAAGTGAGTTATCCTAGCCCCTTTATATGTACTCTCTGACAGCAAGTGAGTTACCCTAGTCCCATAGTACTACTCCCTGACCCCAACTGAGTTACCCTAGTCCAATATAAGTACTCCCTGACCCAAAGTGAGTTAACATAGCCCCTTTATAAGTACTCCCTGACACCAAGTGAGTTACCATAGCCCCTTTATAAGTACTCCCTGACCCCAAGTGAGTTACCCTAGCACCTTTATATGCACTCCCTGACCGCAAGTGAGTTATCCTAGCCCCTTCATATGTACTCCCAGACTCCAAGTGAGTTACCCTAGACGCTTTATATGTACTCCCATGCCCCAAGTGAGTTACCCTAGTCCCATAGAAGTACTTCCTGACCCCAAGTGTGTTACCCTAGTCTCATATAAGTACTCCCTGACCCAAAGTGAGTTACCATAGCCCCTTTATAAGTACTCCCTGACCCCAAGTGAGTTATCCTAGCCCCTTTTTATGTACTCTCTGACTGCAAGTGAGTTACCCTAGCCCCTTTATAAGTACTCCCTGACCCCAAGTGAGTTACCCTAGTCCCATATAAGTACTCCCAGACCCCAAGTGTATTACCCCAGTCCCATAGAAGTATTCCCTGACCCCAAGTGTGTTACCCTATTTCCATATAAGTACTCCCTGACCCCTAGTGTATTACCCTAGTCCCATATAAGTACTCCCTGACCCCAAGTGAGTTCCCATAGCACCTTTATAAGTACTTCCTGACCCCAAGTGAGTTATCCTAGTCCCTTTATATGTACTCTCTGACCGCAAGTGAGTTATCCTAGCCCCATAGAAGTACTCCCTGACCCCAAGTGTGTTACCCTAGTCACATAGAAATACTCCCTGACCCCAAGTGAGTTACCCTAGTCCCATATAAGTTCTCTCTGACCCCAAGTGTGTTACCCTAGTCACATAGAAGTAATCCCTGACCCCAAGTGAGTTACCCTAGTCCCATAGAAGTACTCCCTGACCCCAAGTGAGTTACCCTAGTCCCATAGAAGTACTCCCTGACCCCAAGTGAGTTACCCTAGTCACATAGAAGTACTCCCTGACCCCAAGTGAGTTACCATAGCCCCTATATAAGTACTCCCTGACCCCAAGTGAGTTATCCTATCCCCTTTATATGTACTCTCTGACCGCAAGTGAGTTACCCTAGCCCCTTTATAAGTACTCCCTGACCCCCAAATGTGTTACCTTAGTCCCATAAATGTACTCCATGACCCCAAGTGAGTTACCATAGCCCCTATATAAGTACTCCCTGACCCCAAGTGAGTTACCCTAGTCCCATAGAAGTACTCCCTGACCCTTGTGAGTTACCCTAGTCCCATAGAAGTACTCCCTGACCCCAAGTGAGTTACCCTAGTCACATAGAAGTATTCCCTGACCCCAAGTGAGTTACCATAGCCCCTATATAAGTACTCCCTGACCCCAAGTGAGTTATCCTTGCCCCTTTATATGTACTCTCTGACAGCAAGTGAGTTACCCTAGTCACATAAAAGTACTCCCTGACCCCATGTGAGTTATCCTGGCCCTTTTATATGTACTCTCTGACCGCAAGTGAGTTACCCTAGTCCCATAGAAGTACTTCCTGACCCCAAGTGTGTTACCCTAGTCTCATATAAGTACTCCCTGACCCAAAGTGAGTTACCATAGCCCCTTTATAAGTACTCCCTGACCCCAAGTGAGTTATCCTAGCCCCTTTTTATGTACTCTCTGACTGCAAGTGAGTTACCCTAGCCCCTTTATAAGTACTCCCTGACCCCAAGTGAGTTACCCTAGTCCCATATAAGTACTCCCAGACCCCAAGTGTATTACCCCAGTCCCATAGAAGTATTCCCTGACCCCAAGTGTGTTACCCTATTTCCATATAAGTACTCCCTGACCCCAAGTGTATTACCCTAGTCCCATATAAGTACTCCCTGACCCAAAGTGAGTTCCCATAGCACCTTTATAAGTACTTCCTGACCCCAAGTGAGTTATCCTAGTCCCTTTATATGTAATCTCTGACCGCAAGTGAGTTATCCTAGCCCCATAGAAGTACTCCCTGACCCCAAGTGTGTTACCCTAGTCACATAGAAGTACTCCCTGACCCCAAGTGAGTTACCCTAGTCCCATATAAGTTCTCTCTGACCCCAAGTTTGTTACCCTAGTCACATAGAAGTACTCCCTGACCCCAAGTGAGTTACCCTAGTCCCATAGAAGTACTCCCTGACCCCAAGTGAGTTACCCTAGTGACATAGAAGTACTCCCTGACCCCATGTGAGTTACCATAGCCCCTTTATAAGTACTCCCTGACCCTCAAATGTGTGATACCCTAGTCTCATATAAGTACTCCCTGAACCCAAGTGTGTTACCTTAGCCCCTTTACAAGTACTCCCCCACCCCAAGTGAGTTATCCTATCCCCTTTATATGTACTCTCTGACCGCAAGTGAGTTACCCTAGCCCCTTTATAAGTACTCCCTGACCCCCAAATGTGTTACCTTAGTCCCATAAATGTACTCCATGACCCCAAGTGAGTTACCATAGCCCCTATATAAGTACTCCCTGACCCCAAGTGAGTTACCCTAGTCCCATAGAAGTACTCCCTGACCCCAAGTGAGTTACCCTAGTCCCATAGAAGTACTCCCTGACCCCAAGTGAGTTACCCTAGTCACATAGAAGTATTCCCTGACCCCAAGTGAGTTACCATAGCCCCTATATAAGTACTCCCTGACCCCAAGTGAGTTATCCTTGCCCCTTTATTTGTACTCTCTGACAGCAAGTGAGTTACCCTAGTCACATAAAAGTACTCCCTGACCCCATGTGAGTTATCCTGGCCCTTTTATATGTACTCTCTGACCGCAAGTGAGTTACCCTAGTCCCATAGAAGTACTTCCTGACCCCAAGTGTGTTACCCTAGTCTCATATAAGTACTCCCTGACCCAAAGTGAGTTACCATAGCCCCTTTATAAGTACTCCCTGACCCCAAGTGAGATATCCTAGCCCCTTTTTATGTACTCTCTGACTGCAAGTGAGTTACCCTAGCCCCTTTATAAGTACTCCCTGACCCCAAGTGAGTTACCCTAGTCCCATATATGTACTCCCAGACCCCAAGTGTATTACCCCAGTCCCATAGAAGTATTCCCTGACCCCAAGTGTGTTACCCTATTTCCATATAAGTACTCCCTGACCCCAAGTGTATTACCCTAGTCCCATATAAGTACTCCCTGACCCCAAGTGAGTTCCCATAGAACCTTTATAAGTACTTCCTGACCCCAAGTGAGTTATCCTAGTCCCTTTATATGTACTCTCTGACCGCAAGTGAGTTATCCTAGCCCCATAGAAGTACTCCCTGACCCCAAGTGTGTTACCCTAGTCACATAGAAGTACTCGCTGACCCCAAGTGAGTTACCCTAGTCCCATATAAGTTCTCTCTGACCCCAAGTTTGTTACCCTAGTCACATAGAAGTACTCCCTGACCCCAAGTGAGTTACCCTAGTCCCATAGAAGTACTCCCTGACCCAAAGTGAGTTACCCTAGTCCCATAGAAGTACTCCCTGACCCCAAGTGAGTTACCCTAGTCACATAGAAGTATTCCCTGACCCCAAGTGTGTTACCATAGCCCCTATATAAGTACTCCCTGACCCCAAGTGAGTTATCCTTGCCCCTTTATATGTACTCTCTGACAGCAAGTGAGTTACCCTAGTCACATAAAAGTACTCCCTGACCCCATGTGAGTTATCCTGGCCCTTTTATATGTACTCTCTGACCGCAAGTGAGTTACCCTAGTCCTATAGAAGTACTCCCTGACCCCAAGTGAGTTACCCTAGTCACATAGAAGTACTCCCCGAACCCAACTGAGTTACCCTAGCCCCTATATAAGTAATCCCTGACCCCAAGTGTGTTACCCTAGTCACATAGAAGTACTCCCTGACCCCAAGTGAGTTACCCTAGTCCCATATAAGTTCTCTCTGACCCCAAGTTTGTTACCCTAGTCACATAGAAGTACTCCCTGACCCCAAGTGAGTTACCCTAGTCCCATAGAAGTACTCCCTGACCCCAAGTGAGTTACCCTAGTCCCATAGAAGTACTCCCTGACCCCAAGTGAGTTACCCTAGTCACATAGAAGTACTCCCTGACCCCAAGTGAGTTACCATAGCCCCTATATAAGTACTCCCTGACCCCAAGTGAGTTATCCTTGCCCCTTTATATGTACTCTCTGACAGCAAGTGAGTTACCCTAGTCACATAAAAGTACTCCCTGACCCCATGTGAGTTATCCTGGCCCTTTTATATGTACTCTCTGACCGCAAGTGAGTTACCCTAGTCCTATAGAAGTACTCCCTGACCCCAAGTGAGTTACCCTAGTCACATAGAAGTACTCCCCGAACCCAACTGAGTTACCCTAGCCCCTATATAAGTACTCCCTGACCCCAAGTGAGTTACCCTAGTCCCATAGAAGTACTCCCTGACCCCAAGTGAGTTACCCTAGTCACATAGAAGTACTCCCTGACCCCAAGTGAGTTACCCTAGTGACATAGAAGTACTCCCTGACCCCAAGTGAGTTACCATAGCCCCTTTATAAGTACTCCCTGACCCTCAAATGTGTGATACCCTAGTCTCATATAAGTACTCCCTGAACCCAAGTGTGTTACCTTAGCCCCTTTACAAGTACTCCCCCACCCCAAGTGAGTTATCCTATCCCCTTTATATGTACTCTCTGACCGCAAGTGAGTTACCCTAGCCCCTTTATAAGTACTCCCTGACCCCCAAATGTGTTACCTTAGTCCCATAAATGTACTCCATGACCCCAAGTGAGTTACCATAGCCCCTATATAAGTACTCCCTGACCCCAAGTGAGTTACCCTAGTCACATAAAAGTACTCCCTGACCCCATGTGAGTTATCCTGGCCCTTTTATATGTACTCTCTGACCGCAAGTGAGTTACCCTAGTCCTATAGAAGTACTCCCTAACCCCAAGTGAGTTACCCTAGTCACATAGAAGTACTCCCCGAACCCAACTGAGTTACCCTAGCCCCTATATAAGTAATCCCTGACCCCAAGTGAGTTACCCTAGTCCCATAGAAGTACTCCCTGACCCCAAGTGAGTTACCCTAGTCACATAGAAGTACTCCCTGACCCCAAGTGAGTTACCATAGCCCCTATATAAGTACTCCCTGACCCCAAGTGAGTTACCCTAGTCCCATAGAAGTACTCCCTGACCCCAAGTGAGTTACCCTAGTCCCATAGAAGTACTCCGTGACCCCAAGTGAGTTACCCTAGTGACATAGAAGTATTCCCTGACCCCAAGTGAGTTACCATAGCCCCTATATAAGTACTCCCTGACCCCAAGTGAGTTATCCTTGCCCCTTTATATGTACTCTCTGACCGCAAGTGAGTTACCCTAGTCACATAAAAGTACTCTTTGACCCAAAGTGAGTTAACCTAGCCCCTTTATAAGTACTCCCTGACCCTAAGTGAGTTACCATTTCACCTTTATATGCACTCTCTGACCGCATGTGAGTTATTCAAACCCCTTTATAAGTACCTCCTGACCCCAAGTGTGTTACCCTAGTCTTATATAAGTACTCCCTGAACCCAAGTGTGTTATCTTAGCCCCTTTATAAGTACTCCCCGACCCCAAGTGAGTTATCCTATCCCCTTTATATGTACTCTCTGACCGCAAGTGAGTTACCCCATACCCATAATAGTACACCCTGACCATAAGTGAGTTACCATAGCCCCTTTATAAGTACTCCCTGACCCCAAGTGAGTTATCCTATCCCCTTTATATGTACTCTCTGACCGCAAGTGAGTTACCCTAGTCCCAAATTAAATACACCCTGACCCTAAATGAGATACCCTAATCCGATATAAGTACTCCTAGTCCCAAAGTGAGTTACCCTTTCCCCTTTATAATTACTCCCTGACCCCAAGTGAGTTACCCTGGTCCCATAGAAGGACTCCCTGACCCCAAGTTTGTTACCCTAGTCCCATATAATTACTCCCTGAACCAAAATGTGTTGTCCTAGCTCCTTTATATGATCCCTCTGACCGCAAGTGAGTTACCCTAGCCCTTTAATAAGTACACCCTGTCCCCAAGTGAGTTACCCTGGTCCCAAATAAGTACTCCCTGACCCAAAGTGAGTTATCTTAGCCTATTTATATGTACTCTCTGACCGCAAGTCAGTTATCCTAGCCCCTTTATATGTACTCCCAGACCCCAAGTGATTTACCCTAGTCCCTTATAACTACTCCCTGACCCCAAGTGAGTTACCCTAGCCTCTTTATAAGTACACCCTGGCCCCATGTGAGTTACCCTGGTCCCATATAAGTACTCCCTGACCCCAAGTGAGTTACCCTAGTCCCATAGTAGTACTCCCTGACCCTAAGTGAGTTACCATAGCCCCTTTATAAGTACTCCCATACCCCAAGTGAGTTACCCTAGTCCCATAGAAGTACTTCCTGACCCCAAGTGAGTTACCGTAGCCCCTTTATAAGTACTCCCTGACCCCAAGTGAGTTATCCTAGCCCCTTTATATATACTCTCTGTCCGCCATTGAGTAATTCTAACCTCTTTATAAGTACTCCCTGACCCCAAGTGTGTTAACCTAGTCTCATATAAGTACTCCCTGACCACAAGTGAGTTACCATAGCCCCTTTATAAGTACTCCCTGACCCCAAGTGATTTACCATATCACATTTATAAGTACTCTCTGACCCCAAGTGAGTTATCCTAGCCCCTTTATATTTACACTCTGTCCGCAAGTGAGTTACCCTAGTCCCGCAGTAGTACTCCCTGACCCAAAGTGAGTTACCATAGCCCCTTAATAAGTACTCCCTGACACCAAGTGAGTTACCATAGCCCCTTTATAAGTACTCCCTGACCCCAAGTGAGTTACCCTAGTCCCATAGAAGTACTCCCTGACCGCAAGTGAGTTTTCGTAGCCCCTTTATATGTACTCCCAAACCCCCAGTGAGTTACCCTAGTCCCTTATAAGTACTCCCTGACCCCAAGTGAATTACCCTACCCCCTTAATAAGTACACCCTGTCCCCATGTGAGTTACCCTGGTCCCATATAAGTACTCCCTGACCCCAAGTGAGTTACCATAAACCCTTTATAAGTACTCCCTGACCCAAAGTGAGTTATCTTAGCCTATTTATATGTACTCTCTGACCGCAAGTCAGTTATCCTAGCCCCTTTATATGTACTCCCAGACCCCAAGTGATTTACCCTAGTCCCTTATAACTACTCCCTGACCCCAAGTGAGTTACCCTAGCCTCTTTATAAGTACACCCTGGCCCCATGTGAGTTACCCTGGTCCCATATAAGTACTCCCTGACCCCAAGTGAGTTACCCTAGTCCCATAGTAGTACTCCCTGACCCCAAGTGAGTTACCATAGCCCCTTTATAAGTACTCCCATACCCCAAGTGAGTTACCCTAGTCCCATAGAAGTACTTCCTGACCCCAAGTGAGTTACCGTAGCCCCTTTATAAGTACTCCCTGACCCCAAGTGAGTTATCCTAGCCCCTATATATGTACTCTCTGACAGCAAGTGAGTTACCCTAGTCCCATAGTACTACTCCCTGACCCCAACTGAATTACCCTAATCCCATATAAGTACTGCTTGACCCAAAGTGAGTTACCCTAGCCCCTATATAAGTACTCCCTGACCCCAAGTGAGTTATCCTAGCCCCTTTTTATTTACTCTCTGACTGCAAGTGAGTTACCCTAGCCCCTTTATAAGTACTCCCTGACCCCAAGTGAGTTACCCTAGTCCCATATAAGTACTCCCAGACCCCAAGTGTATTACCCCAGTCCCATAGAAGTATTCCCTGACCCCAAGTGTGTTACCCTATTTCCTTAGAAGTACTCCCTGACCCCAAGTGAGTTCCCATAGCACCTTTATAAGTACTCCCTGACCCCAAGTGAGGTATCCTAGCCCCTTTATATTTACTCTCTGTCCGCAAGTGAGTTATCCTAGCCCCTATATATGTACTCTCTGACAGCAAGTGATTTATCCTAGTCCCATAGTACTACTCCCTGACCCCAACTGAATTACCCTAATCCCATATAAGTACTGCTTGACCCAAAGTGAGTTACCCTAGCCCCTATATAAGTACTCCCTGACCCCAAGTGAGTTATCCTAATCCCTTTATATGTACTCTCTGACCGCAAGTGAGTTATCTTAGCCCCATAGAAGTACTCCCTGACCCCAAGTGAGTTACCCTAGTCACATAGAAGTACTCCCCGACCCCAAGTGAGTTACCCTAGCCCCTATATAAGTACTCCCTTACCCCAAGTGAGTTACCCTAGTCCCATAGATGTACTCCCTGACCCCAAGTGAGTTACCCTAGTCACATAGAAGTACTCCGTGACCCCAAGTGAGTTACCATAGCCCCTATATAAGTACTCCCTGACACCAAGTGAGTTACCCTAGTCCCATAGAAGTACTCCCTGACCCCAAGTGAGTTACCCTAGTCACATAGAAGTACTCCCTGACCCCAAGTGAGTTACCATAGCCCCTATATAAGTAATCCCTGACCCCAAGTGAGTTACCCTAGTCCCATAGAAGTACTCCCTGACCCCAAGTGAGTTACCCTAGTCCCATAGAAGTACTCCCTGACCCCAAGTGAGTTACCCTAGTCACATAGAAGTACTCACTGACCCCAAGTGAGTTACCATAGCCCCTATATAAGTACTCCCTGACCCCAAGTGAGTTACCCTAGTCCCATAGAAGTACTCCCTGACCCCAAGTGAGTTACCCTAGTCCCATAGAAGTACTCCCTGACCCCAAGTGAGTTACCCTAGTCATATAGAAGTACTCCCTGCCCCAAGTGAGTTACCATAGCCCCTATATAAGTACTCCCTGACCCCAAGTGAGTTATCCTTGCCCTTTTATATGTACTCTCTGACCGCAAGTGAGTTACCCTAGTCCTATAGAAGTACTCCCTGACCCCAAGTCAGTTACCCTAGTCACATAGAAGTACTCCCTGACCCCAAGTGAGTTATTCTAACCCCTTTATAAGTACTCCCTGACCCCAAGTGTGTTACCCTAGTCTCATATAAGTACTCCCTGACCACAAGTGAGTTACCATAGCCCCTTTATAAGTACTCCCTGACCCCAAGTGAGTTACCATATCACCTTTATAAGTACACCCTGACCCCAAGTGAGTTATCCTAGCCCCTTTATATTTACTCTCTGTCCGCAAATGAGTTACCCTAGTCCCGCAATAGTACTCCCTGACCCAAAGTGAGTTACCATAGCCCCTTTATAAGTACTCCCTGACACCAAGTGAGTTACCATAGCCCCTTTATAGGTACTCCCTGACCCCAAGTGAGTTACCCTAGTCCCATAGAAGTACTCCCTGACCCCAAGTGAGTTACCCTAGTCTCATATAAGTACTCCCTGACCACAAGTGAGTTACCATAGCCCCTTTATAAGTACTCCCTGACCCCAAGTGAGTTACCATAGCCCATTTATAAGTACTCCCTGACCCCAAGTGAGTTATCCTAGCCCCTTTATATGTACTCCCAGACCCCAAGTGAGTTACCCTAGTCCCATAGTAGTACTCCCTGACCCCAAGTGAGTTACCATAGCCCCTTTATAAGTACTCCCTGACCCCAAGTGAGTTATCCTAGCCCCTTTATATGTACTCTCTGACCGCAAGTGAGTTACCCTAGTGCCATTGTAGTACTCCCTGACCCCAAGTGAGTTATCCTAGCCCCTTTATATTTACTCTCTGTCCGCAAGTGAGTTACCCTAGTCCCGCAATAGTACTCCCTGACCCAAAGTGAGTCACCATAGCCCCTTTATAAGTACTCCCTGACACCAAGTGAGTTACCATAGCCCCTTTATAGGTACTCCCTGACCCCAAGTGAGTTACCCTAGTCCCATAGAAGTACTCCCTGACCCCAAGTGAGTTACCCTAGTCCCATAAAAATACACCCTGACCCTAAGTGAGTTACCCTAGTCCCATATAAGTACTCCCTGACCCCAAGTGAGTTACCATATCACCTTTATAAGTACACCCTGACCCCAAGTGAGTTATCCTAGCCCCTTTATATTTACTCTCTGTCCGCAAGTGAGTTACCCTAGTCCCGCAATAGTACTCCCTGACCCAAAGTGAGTTACCATAGCCCCTTTATAAGTACTCCCTGACACCAAGTGAGTTACCATAGCCCCTTTATAGGTACTCCCTGACCCCAAGTGAGTTACCCTAGTCCCATAGAAGTACTCCCTGACCCCAAGTGAGTTACCCTAGTCTCATATAAGTACTCCCTGACCACAAGTGAGTTACCATAGCCCCTTTATAAGTACTCCCTGACCCCAAGTGAGTTACCATAGCCCATTTATAAGTACTCCCTGACCCCAAGTGAGTTATCCTAGCCCCTTTATATGTACTCCCAGACCCCAAGTGAGTTACCCTAGTCCCATAGTAGTACTCCCTGACCCCAAGTGAGTTACCATAGCCCCTTTATAAGTACTCCCTGACCCCAAGTGAGTTATCCTAGCCCCTTTATATGTACTCTCTGACCGCAAGTGAGTTACCCTAGTGCCATTGTAGTACTCCCTGACCCCAAGTGAGTTATCCTAGCCCCTTTATATTTACTCTCTGTCCGCAAGTGAGTTACCCTAGTCCCGCAATAGTACTCCCTGACCCAAAGTGAGTCACCATAGCCCCTTTATAAGTACTCCCTGACACCAAGTGAGTTACCATAGCCCCTTTATAGGTACTCCCTGACCCCAAGTGAGTTACCCTAGTCCCATAGAAGTACTCCCTGACCCCAAGTGAGTTACCCTAGTCCCATAAAAATACACCCTGACCCTAAGTGAGTTACCCTAGTCCCATATAAGTACTCCCTGACCCCAAGTTAGTTACCATAGCCCATTTATAAGTACTCCCTGACCCCAAGTGAGTTATCCTAGCCCCTTTATATGTACTCCCAGACCCCAAGTGAGTTACCCTAGTCCCATAGTAGTACTCCCTGACCCCAAGTGAGTTACCATAGCCCCTTTATAAGTACTCCCTGACCCCAAGTGAGTTATCCTAGCCCCTTTATATGTACTCTCTGACCGCAAGTGAGTTACCCTAGTGCCATTGTAGTACTCCCTGACCCCAAGTGAGTTACCCTAGTCCCATATAAGTAATGCTTGACCCAAAGTGAGTTACCCTAGCCCCTATATAAGTACTCCCTGACCCCAAGTGAGTTACCCTAGTTCCTTAGAAGTACTCCCTGACCCTCAGTCAGTTACCCTAGTCACATAGAAGTACTCCCTGACCCCAAGTGAGTTATCATAGCCTCTTTATATGTACTCCCAGACCCGAAGTGAGTTACCCTAGTCCCTAATAAGTTCTCTCTGACCCCAAGTGTGTTACCCTAGTCACATAGAAGTACTCCCTGACCCCAAGAGAGTTATCCTAGTTCCATAGAAGGACTCCCTGACCCCAAGTTTGTTACCCTAGTCCCATATAAGTACTCCCTGACCCAAAATGTGTTGTCCTAGCCCCTTTATATGATCCCTCTGACCGCAAGTGAGTTACCCTAGTCCCATATAAGTACTCCCTGACCCCAAGTGATTTACCCTAGTCACATAGAAGTACTCCCTGACCCCAAGTGAGTTATCCTAGCCCCTTTATATGTACAGTCTGACGGCAAGTGAGTTATCCTAGCCACTTTATATGTACTCCCAGACCCCAAGTGAGTTACGCTAGTCCCATAGAAGTATTCCCTGACCCCAAGTGTGTTACCCTATTTCCATAGAAGTACTCCCTGACCCCAAGTGAGTTACCATAGCCCCTATATAAGTACTCCCTGACCCCAAGTGAGTTACCCTAGTTTCATAGAAGTACTCCCTGACCCCAAGTGAGTTACCCTTTTTTTTTTTTTTTTTTTTTTTTTCGACTCTTTGCGAGGTAGGGGGAAACTTCTATAAGCCTTACGGCTTGTTAAGTACCTCCGGCGGCCGATGTTTTGGCCAGAGGTTATGTGGGATTCTAACCCACCAAAACCCCCTACCTGCCCCCCTACCCGGTACCAAGCATAGCTTATAACATCAGGTAGGAGAGTATACGCTCTACTCTACGACCGTATGCGGTCTTCCCAAGACAAACAAAAACCCCAGACTCTACCCCAACCCAGAGGAGAGAGCAGCAGACTCCTCAGCTCGGACTCTACTGTCCTTGGAGGTGAGGACCCTAACCGAGAAGCTGGAAAATGCATTCCATGCTCTCGGCGTACTCGTAACATGGGACACAAGGGTCTCCACCTCCAACGAGGGCACACCTAAAGCATCACAGAGTTCTGCTCTTTCGCTTACCCACAGGGGACACCACAACTGCGTGTGCTCCGCCGTATCCGCGACCGGATTCGGGGAGCACCAGCAGTCGGGAGTCGCCCTGCGGCCCACCCTCGCGCGATGACTCATGAAACTACCATGCCCCAGGAGCATCTGGGAAACATGGTAGTTCAAGCTTCTACAATTAGCAGCCAGCCAGGACCGGATGTCCGGGATGAGGCGGTGGGTCCACCTACCCCGACCATCCGAGTCCCATGCTGCCTGCCATCTCTCTACTAAATTAGCCCTCGCCAATCTCCGCGCTTCGGCCACGCCAGCCGAGGAGCCACCCGCACGCGACGCATCGTACACCTCCCTGCGCTCCAAAGCTAAAAGATGGGCCGGTGGTATGCCCGAGATTACTAATAGCGCACAGGACGAAGCCGTACGACACGCGCGGGAAACCCTCAGCGCCATGACCCTCTGCGCGGAGATTAGGGACCTCGCAATGGTTGGGCGAGAGGCAGCCTCAGCCCAGCAAGGCGCCCCGTAAAGAAGAATGCTGTGCACTAAATTCGTGTACAACATCCTTCCCGAGACCCCCGACCCACCCACGTTCGGCAATAAATTACTCAACGCCCACCCAGCCTTTTTGGCTTTTCCCACCATGCAATCAATGTGAAACTTGAAGGAAAGACGACGATCCAACCACACACCGAGGTATTTCGCCCGCGGGGAGACGGAAACCGTCTCGCCCCCGACCGAAAACCGCGGAGCCCGATCAGACCGCCTCCTAGAGAAGAAAACAGCCTCCGATTTGGAGACGTTCACCTCCAGGTTCCTCCCCTCAAGCCACAGAACGATACGCGACAAAGCCCTGTTAGCCTTCAACTGCAAGGACCCGACGCTTCCCGCAGACACACACAATGCCGTATCGTCCGCGTAACAAGTCAACGTGCAGCCCTCCGGGAGACTCAACCGCAGCAGACCGTCGAAACAAATGTTCCACAGGAGAGGTCCTAAGACCGATCCCTGCGGAACACCCGCCCCAACGCGCCACTGCCGTCCAGCGCACTCAATGACCCGGTCTCCCAGGTAACTGCGGACTATATCCACAATCACCCCCGGGACCGCGCCATTGGCGGCCAGGGCCTCCAAGATGGCCGCATGCGACACAGAATTGAACGCGTTCTTAATGTCGAGAAGGATTACGGCCACGCGTTTGCTCCGGTACACAGACCCCCGAAGCGCGATCCGAATAAAATTCTGGACAGCCGATACGGCATCCATGGTACTTCTACCAGGACGGAACCCGTATTGACCGTCCGCGAGAGGTGCGACCCCCTCATAAACCTCCGTAAGACGAGCGACAACTACCCTCTCGAACAACTTCCCCACCACCGGTAGGAGAGATATGGGTCTGAAGCCCCCGATCCCTTTCGGGATTAGGACAACCCTCGCCCTCCCCCAGATAGCGGGAAAGTCGCCGAGTTCCAGGCAGCTGTTGAACAACCGGGCAAAATCAGCGGGGCAGCTTATAGCTGCAACCTTAACCACTTCCGGGAGAATGCCATCGACACCAGGGGCCCCCTTTGCAGGGGACCTCCCGGCAGCCATGACAATCTCTGCTTCCGTGATGAGATCAGACTCCAAGATCGGCCTGGTGTTACCGCGAACCACGAATGGAACGCCCCCAGGCCTCACTTGCGACGTCGAGAAAAGACTCTCAATCGCAACCACCGTCTCAGACTCCGTCAGACTAGCAAATGTCTGTCTCTTCAATCTCTTGTAGGCCACCCAGAAGGGGCGACCCCAAGGATCTGCCTCCACTTCATTCACCAGCGCCAACCATGCGGCCCGCTTCCTCTCGCGTATAGCGGAGGAGAAAGCGGTTCTCGCCGTCTTATAGGATTCTCGCAAGTGAACTTCCGTATTGGAACCCCTCGACCTCGACCACCTCCTGCGGGCAGCATTCGCTGCCTTACGGAGACGGTCGAGGTCCTCACACCACCAATACGCTGCTTTCCAGCGCTTGGCAGTTCCGTGAGCCCTGGGCATAGAAGCGTCGGACGCCCCGACGAGTCTCCGGAGATAACCCTCCGGCGAGACGCCCGAGCCGTCACCGCCGACGTCCGCCCCGGCCCTCCCCCGCCCGGACGGAGGGGAAGCCGAGCTGCTCGAGGCTATTCCCCACGCAAATGCCAATTCGCATAAGAGTGGGTCGAACCTCGAGCGAACCCAGCGCACCCCCCGCTCCGGCGAGGCAGGGCCAGGACCCCCATCCGTGAGAATCCACTGGATGAAGCGGTGATCGCTCATAGTCTCGTCATCGAGCACCTCCCAAGAGACTACTCTCGAGACGATCGACGACGATACCCAGGTGAGATCTATTATACTACCACGGTCGCCTGAGACGAAGGTCGGAGAACGACCTCGGTTGAGCAATGTCAACCCGAGCTGACCGCCCCATTCCTCAACAAGCTCTCCACGTCGGTTAGTGCAACCGGATCCCCATGATGTCGACCACGAGTTGAAGTCTCCACCAATGAGGACCGGCACCCCATGCTCCCTGACACTCCCCGCCAAGTCCTCCAGGAAAGCCTCGAACTCCCCGATGGGGGCATTAGGGGTAAAGTAAACACTGTACACCCTAATGTCCCCAACGAGAGACGAACAAAACCCCCGACCGGACGAGACGGATGCCAGTTTGCACGAAGCACCGGGCAGCATAGCCGAATCCCCCCCGACATCCTCCAAGCCGGTGCTTGGGAAATTACTATTCCTATGCTGCTCTGAGACAAGGCAGACCGTGTACCCGCCAGAGTACGTGCAATGGACGGCCAAGTCCTGAGCAGATCGCGAACGATTGACATTGATCTGGAGACCCTTCATGTACGTCTCGATCCTCTCCACACCCCGATCGATCCGCACGCTGAAGAGCCCCCAGCGTGATCATGCGCAAGCCCCGAGTCCCTACAGGCGAGACAACAAGGAGAACCCCTACAACTGGCAGAGGCATGACCCCCCTCCCCGCATCTCCAACACAGCCCCGAACGGTCTGTGCTGAATTTGCAGCTACCCGAGGTGTGACCGAAGTGGTGACACCTCTTGCACCGCACGATACTGGTAGCAGGGCGAACCCTGCAGACCACCCACCCAACGCGAACGCGCCCAAGCCGCAACAACTTGCCAGCCACCTCGGGTGGCATGGAAGCGCCGACGGCCCAGGAGCCCCCACCAGTTCTTCGCGGCGCGGAGACTCTAACCCCGGCTGCCTCCTCGCCCAGTGCGGCCAGAAGGGCCGCACGCACATCCTCCCCGGACGAAACCCCATCGAGGTCCCGGATCTCCACCCTCTCCATCGGAGAGAGAGCAGAGACCGGAATCCCGTTACCCAACGCCTCCGCTACCGCCCCCGCGAGCGTGGACGCGGAGCCCCCTCCCTTATTCAGCTCAATCAGGAGGTCTCCCCTGCGAGTCCTCCTGATCGACCTGACCTCAACCCCGACCTTACCGGGGTCCACCCTTTCCTTCAGCAACCTCATCGCCCCCCCATACCCATCCGACCCGCACGCTACGAGCACGGCCTGGGCACGGGGGCGACGAGGAGGTCCCCCAACCCTACCCGAATGAGGAGGACGGGGTATCGGGGCCGGCCCCAAATCCCTCCTCCCCCTTCCCTTCCGCCCAGCCACGACCGACCATTGCACCCCCTCCTCCCGCGGAGGAGATGCCGTAGCCACTGGTGTCGGGCCAGCTGCCCCAGAGGCCCCCTCCTTCGGCGGAGAAGGCGTCCCCAGGGCAGCTCCCCTTTTCGCGCCCCTTTCCCTATTGCCGCTTCCACCCGACTTAATCGAAACCCCCCTCCCCCCTTTAGAAGTCGGTGGAAGCGGAAGCGACGTCTGCGTACCCTTATTCTTCAGCGCTGGGCGTTGCACCTCTTCTCGCGCTTCGTCCCGTTCCCTCGTCTCAAGAAGCACAGGGAGAAGTGACCCACAATCCTGGGTCGCAGCTCCCTGCACCTCCTGCACAGCGGAGACGACGAGATCCCGCAGGTCCCTCACTTTTCCTGGATGCTCCTCTTGACGCCCTTTCTCCCGTCCGTGAGTCCAAGAAGCTCCGTCATTGCTACTGACATACGCTGGATGAGCGTATGCAGTTCCTGCGCACTTCTGTCACGGGCCTCCAGGCGCAGCCGCACCTCCTCCAAGTCCATGGCTCTGGAGCCCGATCCTGCGCTAACGCCGTTACCTGTAGGGGAAGAATAAGAAGAAGTTTGGTTTTCCATAAATTAATAAATAATAACCAGCATGCGGAGCGTCTCCGAACGCGCCGCCTCAGGAAGTGGAGAGGTGATCACCATGATGCCTACCTCCATCAGACACCATGGCTTGGGGCTCAAGCCCGGGGACAAACATCCAGGCCGCCTTACACCTTCTTCCATCACTGACATTCCGCATACCTCCGTGGGAGGACGGTGCGTAGACACCGGGATCCGACACGAGCACGACCTTACTGGAATCATCCACACATCCCTTTCGGGCAGTGTCAACACAGAGGCCGTACCCGTGTCCCCTGAAATGGGTGAAATGAGAAAAGTGTTGTTATGGGGCCCTCGTCCGGAATCCGTACGACGGCAGATGCCACATGAGAATGAAATGAGGCGAGGGTGAGAATACCATTTTGGTTCGCGACTGCTTATTCGTCCGTATGAAACGGCTTATTTCGCAGCTAACCGGCATATCTGCCGGCCGTCTCCCTATCCACCACCCGGGGACGCGCCTGGTAGCGTGGTAAACCGCCCCAGGCCAAGTAAGTTACCCTAGTCACATAGAAGTACTCCCTGACCCCAAGTGAGTTACCCTAGTCACATAGAAGTACTCCCTGACCCCAAGTGAGTTACCATAGCCCCTATATAAGTACTCCCTGACCCCAAGTGAGTTACCCTAGTCCCATAGGAGTACTCCCTGACCCCAAGTGAGTTACCCTAGTACCATAGAAGTACTCCCTGACCCCAAGTGAGTTACCCTAGTCACATAGAAGTACTCCCTGACCCCAAGTGAGTTACCCTAGTCCCTTAGAAGTACTCCCTGACCCTCAGTGAGTTACCCCAGTCACATAGAAGTACTCCCTGACCCCAAGTGAGTTATCCTAGCCCCTTTATATGTACTCTCTGACAGCAAGTGAGTTACCCTAGTCCCATAGTACTACTCCCTGACCCCAACTGAGTTACCCTAGTCCAATATAAGTACTCCCTGACCCAAAGTGAGTTAAAATAGCCCCTTTATAAGTACTCCCTGACACCAAGTGAGTTACCATAGCCTCTTTATAAGTACTCCCTGACCCCAAGTGAGTTACCCTAGCACCTTTATATGCACTCTCTGACCGCAAGTGAGTTATCCTAGCCCCTACATATGTACTCCCAGACTCCAAGTGAGTTACCCTAGACGCTTTATATGTACTCCCATGCCCCAAGTGAGTTACCCTAGTCCCATAGAAGTACTTCCTGACCCCAAGTGTGTTACCCTAGTCTCATATAAGTACTCCCTGACCCAAAGTGAGTTACCATAGCCCCTTTATAAGTACTCCCTGACCCCAAGTGAGTTATCCTAGCCCCTTTTTATGTACTCTCTGACTGCAAGTGAGTTACCCTAGCCCCTTTATAAGTACTCCCTGACCCCAAGTGAGTTACCCTAGTCCCATATAAGTACTCCCAGACCCCAAGTGTATTACCCCAGTCCCATAGAAGTAATCCCTGACCCCAAGTGTGTTACCCTATTTCCATAGAAGTACTCCCTGACCCCAAGTGTATTACCCTAGTCCCATATAAGTACTCCCTGACCCCAAGTGAGTTCCCATAGCACCTTTATAAGTACTTCCTGACCCCAAGTGAGTTATCCTAGTCCCTTTATATGTACTCTCTGAACGCAAGTGAGTTATCCTAGCCCCATAGAAGTACTCCCTGACCCCAATTGAGTTACCCTAGTCACATAGAAGTACTTCCTGACCCCAAGTGTGTTACCCTAGCCCCATAGAAGTACTCCCTGACCCCAAGTGAGTTACCCTAGTCACATAAAAGTACTCCCCGACCCCAAGTGAGTTACCCTAGCCCCTATATAAGTACTCCCTGACCCCAAGTGAGTTACCCTAGTCCCATAGAAGTACTCCCTGACCCCAAGTGAGTTACCATAGCCCCTATATAAGTACTCCCTGACCCCAAGTGAGTTACCCTAGTCCCATAGAAGTACTCCCATGCCCCAAGTGAGTTACCCTAGTCCCATAGAAGTACTTCCTGACCCCAAGTGTGTTACCCTAGCCCCATAGAAGTTCTCCCTGACCCCAAGTGAGTTACCGTAGCCCCTATATAAGTACTCCCTGACCCCAAGTGAGTTATCCTTGCCCCTTTATATGTACTCTCTGACAGCAAGTGAGTTACCCTAGTCACATAAAAGTACTCCCTGACCCCATGTGAGTTATCCTGGCCCTTTTATATGTACTCTCTGACCGCAAGTGAGTTACCCTAGTCCTATAGAAGTACTCCCTGACCCCAAGTCAGTTACCCTAGTCACATAGAAGTACTCCCTGACCCCAAGTAAGTTATCCTAGCCTCTTTATATGTACTCCCAGACCCGAAGTGAGTTACCCTAGTCCCATATAAGTTCTCTCTGACCCCAAGTGTGTTACCCTAGTCACATAGAAGTACTCCCTGACCCCAAGAGAGTTATCCTAGTTCCATAGAAGGACTCCCTGACCCCAAGTTTGTTACCCTAGTCCCATATAAGTACTCCCTGACCCAAAATGTGTTGTCCTAGCCCCTTTATATGATCCCTCTGACCGCAAGTGAGTTACCCTAGTCCCATATAAGTACTCCCTGACCCCAAGTGATTTACCCTAGTCACATAGAAGTACTCCCTGACCCAAAGTGAGTTACCCTAGCCCTTTAATAAGTACACCCTGTCCCCAAGTGAGTTACCCTGGTCCCAAATAAGTACTCCCAGACACAAAGTGAGTTAGCCTAGTCCAATATAAGTACTCTTTGACCCAAGGTGAGTTACCCTAGCCCCTTTATAAGTACTCCCTGACCCCAAGTGAGTTACCCTAGTCCCATATAAGTACTGCTTGACCCAAAGTGAGTTACCCTAGCCCCTATATAAGTACTCCCTGACCCCAAGTGAGTTACCCTAGACCCTTAGAAGTACTCCCTGACCCTCAGTGAGTTACCCTAGTCACATAGAAGTACTCCCTGACCCCAAGTGAGTTATCCTAGCCACTTTATATGTACTCCCAGACCCCAAGTGAGTTACCATAGTCCCTTATAAGTACTCCCTGACCCCAAGTGAGTTACCCTAGCCCTTTAATAATTACACCCTGGCCCCAAGTGTGTTACCCTGGTCCTAATAAGTAGTCAAAGACACCAAGTGAGTTACATTAGTCCCATATAAATACTCCCAGACCCCAAGTGAGTTACCCTAGTCCCATAGAAGTACTCCCTGACCCCAAGTGAGTTACCATAGCCCCTTTATAAGTACTCCCTGACACCAAGTGAGTTACCATAGCCCCTTTATAAGTACTCCCTGACCCCAAGTGAGTTATCCTAGCCCCTTTATATGTACTCTCTGACTGCAAGTGAGTTATCCTATCCCCTTTATATGTACTCTCTGACCGCAAGTGAGTTACCCTAGTCCCATATAAGTACTCCCTGACCCCTAGTGAGTTACCATAGCCCCTTTATAAGTACTCCCTGACCCCAAGTGAGTTATCCTAGCCTCTTTATATGTACTCTCTAACCACAAGTCAGTTATCCTAACCCCTTTATATGTACTCGCAGACCCCAAGTGAGTTACCCTAGTCCCTTATAACTACTCCCTGACCACAAGTGAGTTACCCTAGCCCCTTTATAAGTACACCCTGGCCCCATGTGAGTTACCCTGGTCCCATATAAGTACTCCCTGACCCCAAGCGAGTTACCCTAGACCCACAAAAGTACTCCCTGACCCCAAGGGAGTTACCATATCACCTTTATAAGTACTCCCTGACCCCAAGTGAGGTATCCTAGCCCCTTTATATTTACTCTCTGACCGCAAGTAAATTACCCTGGTCCCATAGTAGTACTCCCTGACCCAAAGTGAGTTACCCTAGCCCCTATATAAGTACTCCCTGACCCTCAGTGAGTTACCCTAGTCACATAGAAGTACTCCCTAACCCCAAGTGAGTTATCCTAGCCCCTTTATATGTACTCTCTGACAGCAAGTGAGTTACCCTAGTCCCATAGTACTACTCTCTGACCCCAACTGAGTTACCCTAGTCCAATATAAGTACTCCCTGACACCAAGTGAGTTACCATAGCCCCTTTATAAGTACTCCCTGACCCCAAGTGAGTTACCCTAGCACCTTTATATGCACTCTCTGACCGCAAGTGAGTTATCCTAGCCCCTACATATGTACTCCCAGACTCCAAGTGAGTTACCCTAGACGCTTTATATGTAATCCCATGCCCCAAGTGAGTTACCCTAGTCCCATAGAAGTACTTCCTGACCCCAAGTGTGTTACCCTAGTCTCATATAAGTACTCCCTGACCCCAAGTGAGTTACCATATCACCTTTATATGCACTCTCTGACCGCAAGTGAGTTATTCAAACCCCTTTATAAGTACCCCCTGACCCCAAGTGTGTTACCCTAGTCTTATATAAGTACTCCCTGAACCCAAGTGTGTTACCTTAGCCCCTTTATAAGTACTCCCCGACCCCAAGTGAGTTATCCTATCCCCTTTATATGTACTCTCTGACCGCAAGTGAGCTACCCTAGCAAGGTTGCCAAGTGTAGTACTTTCGGTACTACCGTAGTACCCAAAAGCGACATATCCTATAGCGTAGTACTATTTTGGGTACTACGCTATAGTCGCTGCTGATACTACTGGTCGGCGGAAATACGTCAGAGGGTAAAGACTGTAGAGGGACCGCAATATAGATATTACTAATTACTAATTTCAAAATACATAATGCATGGTCCGTGATCCAAGACAAATGTTAGTATATACATACCACAAGTTATAAAGTAATATAAAGAAATAAAGTGGCAGTTTTAATCTTACTGACAGCTGATATACTGATGGTATAAGTGAATAAATAAAGTGACGAAATTTGTAAAATGTACATAAAAATAATTTTTAAAAATATATAAAGGACTGAACATTTTAGATAAGTATAACAATAAATTTTATAATATTAAATGTAAGATATAAACATTTTGTGGTACTTTGTGGGATTTTATTTCAGATTAAATTATAGTAATGTGTTTACAATGTCAATGTGCTGAGGATGGAGCTATGCGGATTTTCAAAATTAAAATAAAGGAATAGACTAAACATAATGTGGTTATTGTGTCATCGTTGAGATTCAAACTATGTTAATTGAGACGGATAATAAAATAAACGAGTGAAAAAACTGGGTAAATACAATAATAAATAAAGAAACTGACAAATTAGATATATAATATAAAATGTAAAATATTTTATAGTACTTTCTGGGATTTTATTTCAGATTAAATTATAGTAATGTGTTTACTATGTCACTACTGAGGATGGAGCTATGTGGATTGATCATTAAAATGAAAGGAATAGATTCACCATATTATGGTTACTGTGTCATCGCTGAGGATCAAACTGTGTTAATTGAGATGAATATTAAAATAAACAAGTCAACACATTGGGTAAATACGATACAAATAAAGAAGCTGACAGATTACATTTGTAATTTCAAATGTAAGATTTTATATAGTACTTTTTGGGATTTTGTTTCAGATTAAATTATTGTAAATTTTTTACTATGTCAATGCTGAGAATGGAGCTATGTGGATTGAACATTAAAACAAAAGGAATAGATTCACCATAATGTTGTTTCTGTGTCATCGCTGATGAGGATCAAACTGTGTTAATTGAGACAGACATTAAAATAAATGAGTCAGCAATTTGGGTAAATACAATAATAAATAAAGAAAATGACAGAATACATATATAATATAAAATGTAAGATGTTTTATAGTACTTTGTGGGATTTTGTTTCAGATTAAATTATAGTAATGTACGTATGTTTACTGTATCACTGCTGAGGATGAAGCTATGTGGATCGAACATTAAAAAAAAAGAATAGATTCACCATAATGTGGTTACTGTGTCATCGCTGAGGATCAAACTGTGATAATTGAGATGAATATTAAAATATAGAAGCTGACAGATTAGATATATAATATAACATGTTAGATATTTTACAGTACTTTGTGGGATTTTATTTAAAGTTAATATATGTAAAATAAAATTTTTGTTTTCTTTTTACAATTGTATCTATATTAATTACTATATGTTGCAATCTCTTAAAATTAAGCCTCTGCTTTTATTAGCAAACTAATAGTTCCACACGGCAGTGATGCCAGAATCAAGCTTTTAGCAACAAAAATGAAGACAAGCGCTAGCCAGCAGGAGTATAGAAAATTTAAAGGGAAGCGGTACAAACACAACTATGCCTGGAGAGCATAGGTGTGATTTGGACTTTAGGCAACATTGGCTTTCGAAGAAGAGCGACTACCGCTAACCGTGACATTTTTACGTGTTATCCGTGTGAAGTGGTGCTGCGTTTACCTAAAAACTCAAAGCAAATAAAAATGCTTTTCCTAAATTGATTTGTAATATTGATAAAATGGTCAAATGTAGCCATTAATCAATTAGATTTAGTAATAAATACAGAAAATGCGTTTTATTATAACAAATGAGTTGAGGTAAAATAAACTCAATGTTTTTATATTAATCTGTTAACAAATGCATTTTTTTATTTATTATTGAGTCCAATAAATTAATGGTTATTAAAAAAAAATTCCTTGTAATGAAAAAAAAAATGAAAAAATTTTAAACTTCACCAAGACTCGAACACGAGCCCACCGCATGACAAACGGCAAACTTACCGCCTGTGCTACAGCGCTCACTTGATGTACCAAGAGCAAAACAGCCTTTTAAAGACTGACTACAATTCTTTCACTAACTCGTCATAAACGATCAAGAATTAGCTGCAATAATAAATACATTTATCTCCACAGCATTATTGCACTAAATTTATTATGTTTTTAATTTGAAGCATACATTTTACATGAAGATACGATACTTTAAGGGTGTTCATGCAATACTCTAAATACAAAACTATTCATATGCTCGTTTATCATAGTTATTCGACTACATATAACAAATATTATAATATTACTTAATTAATTTATGATAGTTAAGCATATGAATAGTTTTGTATATAGAGTACTGAATGGTTACCATTAAATTATCATATCTTCATGTAAAATGTATGCTTCAAATTAAAAACAATAAATTTAGTACAATAATGCTATGTAGATAAATGTATTTATTATTACAGCTAATTCTTGATCATTTATGACGAATTAATAAAAGAATTGTAGTCAGTCTTTAAAGAGCCTGTTTTGCTCTTGTTACATCAAGTGAGAGCTGTAGCGCAGGCGGTAAAGTTGCCGTTTATCATGCGGTGGGCTCGTGTTCGAGTCTTGGTGAAGATTAAAATTTTTTCATTTTTTGTTTCATTACAAAGAATTTTTTTTTTAATAACCGTTAACTTATTGGACTCAATAATAAATAAAAAAATGCATTTGTTAACAAATTAATATAAAAACATTGAGTTTATTTTACCTCAACTCATTTGTTATAATAAAACGCATTTTTTGTATTTATTACCAAATCTAATTAATTAATGGCTACATTTGACCATTTTCTCAAAATTAAAAATCAATTTAGGAAAAGCATTTTTATTTTATTTATTCACTTATACCATAAGTACATCAGCTGTCAGATAGATCAAAGCTGTCACTACTCCTTATTTCTTTATTACACTTTATTTTTCCGTATACTAACATTTGTCTTCGTTCACGCCGTTCACGGTGACAGGCTGTGAATATAATATATATAATTTTTGATATATTACATTCTGCATTTAAGATGGCTACTGACGTATTTCAGCTGGCAGTATACTTTGTGCAGTCTGCATTCCTTATATCAAAATTCACTTACTATAGAGCGTAGTACTATTCAAGATGGCGGACTTGGCAACCTTGTACCCTAGCCCCTTTATAAGTACTCCCTGACCCTCAAATGTGTGATACCCTAGTCTCATTTAAGTACTCCCTGAACCCAAGTGTGTTACCTTAGCCCCTTTACAAGTACTCCCCCACCCCAAGTGAGTTATCCTATCCCCTTTATATGTACTCTCTGACCGCAAGTGAGTTACCCTAGCCCCATAGAAGTACTCCCTGACCCCAAGTGAGTTACCATAGCCCCTATATAAGTACTCCCTCACCCCAAGTGAGTTATCCTTGCCCCTTTATATGTACTCTCTGACAGCAAGTGAGTTACCCTAGTCACATAAAAGTACTCCATGACCCCATGTGAGTTATCCTGGCCCTTATATATATACTCTCTGACCCCAAGTGAGTTACCCTAGTCACATAGAAGTACTCCCTGACCCCAAGTGAGTTACCATAGCCCCTATATAAGTACTCCCTGACCCCAAGTGAGTTACCCTAGTCCCATAGAAGTACTCCCTGACCCCAAGTGAGTTACCATAGCCCCTATATAAGTACTCCCTGACCCCAAGTGAGTTATCCTTGCCCCTTTATATGTACTCTCTGACAGCAAGTGAGTTACCCTAGTCACATAAAAGTACTCCCTGACCCCATGTGAGTTATCCTGGCCCTTTTATATATACTCTCTGACCGCAAGTGAGTTACCCTAGTCCTATAGAAGTACTCCCTGACCCCAAGTGAGTTACCCTAGTCACATAAAAGTACTCCCTGACCCCATGTGAGTTATCCTGGCCCTTTTATATATACTCTCTGACCCCAAGTGAGTTACCCTAGTCCCATAGAAGTACTCCCTGACCCCAAGTGAGTTACCCTAGTGACATAGAAGTACTCCCTGACCCCAAGTGAGTTACAATAGCCCCTATATAAGTACTCCCTGATCCCAAGTGAGTTATACTTGCCCCTTTATATGCACTCTCTGACCGCAAGTGAGTTATTCAAACCCCTTTATAAGTACCCCCTGACCCCAAGTGTGTTACCCTAGTCTTATATAAGTACTCCCTGACCCCAAGTGTGTTACCTTAGCCCCTTTACAAGTACTCCCCCACCCCAAGTGAGTTATCCTATCCCCTTTATATGTACTCTCTGACCGCAAGTGAGTTACCCTAGCCCCTTTATAAGTACTCCCTGACACCCAAATGTGTTACCTTAGTCCCATAAATGTACTCCATGACCCCAAGTGAGTTATCCTAGCCCCTTTATATGTACACTCTGACCGCAAGTGAGTCACCGTAGCACCTTTATAAGTATTCCCTGTCCCCATGTGTGTTACCTTAGTCACATAAATGTACTCCCTGACCCCAAGTGAGTTACCCTAGTCCCATAAAAGTAATGCTTGACCCAAAGTGAGTTACCCTAGCCCCTATATAAGTACTCCCTGACCCCAAGTGAGTTACCCTAGTCCCATAGAAGTACTCCCTGACCCCAAGTGAGTTACCTTAGTCACATAGAAGTACTCCCTGGCCCCAAGTGAGTTACCATAGCCCCTTTATAAGTACACCCTGGCCCCAAGTGAGTTACCCTAGTCCCATATAAGTACTCCTTGACCCAAAGTGAGTTAACCTAGCCCCTTTATAAGTACTCCCTGACCCCAAGTGTGTTACCCTGGTCCCATATAAGTACTCACAGAAACCAAGTGAGTTACCCTAGTCCCATATAAGTACTCCTTGACCCAAAGTGAGTTACCCTAGCCCCTTTATAAGTACTCCCCGACCCCAAGTGAGTTATCCTATCCCCTTTATATGTACTCTCTGACCGCAAGTGAGTTACCCTAGTCCCAAATTAAATACACCCTGACCCCAAAAGAGTTACCCTAATCCCATATAAGTACTCCTTGTCCCAAAGTGAGTTACCCTATCCCCTTTATAATTACTCCCTGACCCCAAGTGAGTTACCCTGGTCCCATATAAGTACTCACAGACACCAAGTGAGTTACCATAGTCCCATATTAGTACTCCCTGACCACATGTGAGTTACCCTAGTCACATAGAAGTACTCCCTGACCCCAAGTCAGTTACCATAGCCCCTATATAAGTACTCCCTGACCCCAAGTGAGTTACCCTGGTCCCATAGAAGTACTCCCTGACCCCAAGTGAGTTACCCTATTCCCATAGAAGTACTCCCTGACCCCAAGTGAGTTACCCTAGTGACATAGAAGTACTCCCTGACCCCAAGTGAGTTACAATAGCCCCTATATAAGTACTCCCTGACCCCAAGTGAGTTATACTTGCCCCTTTATATGCACTCTCTGACCGCAAGTGAGGTATTCAAACCCCTTTATAAGTACCCCCTGACCCCAAGTGTGTTACCCTAGTCTTATATAAGTACTCCCTGAACCCAAGTGTGTTACCTTAGCCCCTTTACAAGTACTCCCCCACCCCAAGTGAGTTATCCTATCCCCTTTATATGTACTCTCTGACCGCAAGTGAGTTACCCTAGCCCCTTTATAAGTACTCCCTGACCCCCAAATGTGTTACCTTAGTCCCATGAATGTACTCCATGACCCCAAGTGAGTTATCCTAGCCCCTTTATATGTACACTCTGACCGCAAGTGAGTCACCGTAGCACCTTTATATGTATTCCCTGTCCCCATGTGTGTTACCTTAGTCACATAAATGTACTCCCTGACCCCAAGTGAGTTACCCTAGTCCCATAAAAGTAAAGCTTGACCCAAAGTGAGTTACCCTAGCCCCTATATAAGTACTCCCTGACCCCAAGTGAGTTACCCTAGTCCCATAGAAGTACTCCCTGACCCCAAGTGAGTTACCCTAGTCACATAGAAGTACTCCCTGACCCCAAGTGAGTTACCATAGCCCCTTTATAAGTACACCCTGGCCCCAAATGAGTTACCCTAGTCCCATATGAGTACTCCTTGACCCAAAGTGAGTTAACCTAGCCCCTTTATAAGTACTCCCTGACCCCAAGTGTGTTACCCTGGTCCCATATAAGTACTCACAGAAACCAAGTGAGTTACCCTAGTCCCATATAAGTACTCCTTGACCCAAAGTGAGTTACCCTAGCCCCTTTATAAGTACTCCCCGACCCCAAGTGAGTTATCCTATCCCCTTTATATGTACTCTCTGACCGCAAGTGAGTTACCCTGGTCCCATAGAAGTACACCCTGACCCCAAGTGAGTTACCCTAGTCCCATAGAAGTACTCCCTGACCCCAAGTGAGTTACCCTAGTCACATAGAAGTACTCCCTGACCCCAAGTGAGTCACCATAGCCCCTATATAAGTACTCCCTGACCCCAAGTGAGTTACCCTAGTCCCATAGAAGTACTCCCTGACCCCAAGTGAGTTACCCTAGTCCCATAGAAGTACTCCCTGACCCCAAGTGAGTTACCCTAGTAACATAGAAGTACTCCCTGACCCCAAGTGAGTTACCATAGCCCCTATATAAGTACTCCCTGACCCCAAGTGAGTTATCCTTGCCCCTTTATATGTACTCTCTGACAGCAAGTGAGTTACCCTAGTCACATAAAAGTACTCCCTGACCCCATGTGAGTTATCCTGGCCCTTTTATATGTACTCTCTGACCGCAAGTGAGTTACCCTAGTCCTATAGAAGTACTCCCTGACCCCAAGTGAGTTACCCTAGTCACATAGAAGTACTCCCCGAACCCAACTGAGTTACCCTAGCCCCTTTATAAGTACTCCCTGACCCCAAGTGAGTTACCCTAGTACCTTAGAAGTACTCCCTGACCCCAAGTGAGTTATCCTAGCCCCTTTATATGTACTATCTGACCGCAAGTGAGTTACCCTAGTCCCATAGTAGTACTCCCTGACCCCAAGTGAGTTACCATAGCCCCTTTATAAGTACTCCCTGACCCCAAGTGAGTTACCCTAGCCCCTTTATATGAACTCTCTGGCGGCAAGTGAGTTACCCTAGTCCAATATAAGTACTCCTTGACCCAAAGTGAGTTACCCTAGCCCCTTTATAAGTACTCCCTGACCACAAATGAGTTACCCTAGTCCCATATAAGTACTCCCAGATCCCAAGTGAGTTACCCTAGTCACATAGAAGTACTCCCGGACCCCAAGAGAGTTATCCTAGTTCCATAGAAGTACTCCCTGACCCCAAGTTTGTTACCCTAGTCCTATATAAGTACTCCCTGACCCAAAACGTGTTACCCTAGCCCCTTTATAAGTACTCTCTGGCGGCAAGTGAGTTACCCAAGTCCCATATAAGTACTCCCTGACCCCAAGTGAGTTATCCTATCCCCTTTATATGTACTCTCTGACCGCAAGTGAGTTATCCTAGCCCCTGTATATATACTCTCAGACCCCAAGTGAGTTACCCTAGTCCCTTATAACTACTCCCTGACCCCAAGTGAGTTACACTAGTCCCATATAAGTACTCCCAGACCCCAAGTGAGTTACCCCAGTCCCATAGAAGTATTCCCTGACCCCAAGTGTGTTACCCTATTTCGATAGAAGTACTCCCTGACCCTAAGTGAGTTATCCTAGCCCCTTTATATGTACTCCCAGACCACAAATGAGTTACCCTAGTCCCTTATAAGTACTCCCATACCCAAAGTGAGTTAACCTAGCCCCTTAATTAGTACACCCTGGCCACAAGTGAGTTACACTAGCCCTTTAATAAGTACACCCCTGCCCCAAGTGAGTTATCCTGGCCCTTTTATATGTACTCTCTGACCGCAAGTGAGTTACCCTAGCCCCTTTATATGTACTCCCAGACCACAAGTCTGTTACCCTAGTCCCTTATAAGTACTCCCTTACCCCAAGTGAGTTAACCTAGCCCCTTAATAAGTACACCCTGGCCACAAGTGAGTTACCCTGGTCCCATATAAGTACTCAAGACACCAAGTGAGTTACCCTAGTCCCAAATAAGTACTCCTTGACCCGAAGTGAGTTACCCTAGCCCCTTTATAAGTACTCCCTGACCCCAAGTGAGTTACCATATCACCTTTATAAGTACTCCCTGACCCAAAGTGAGTTATCCTAGCCCCTTTATAAGTACTCTCTGACCGCAAGTGAGTTACCCTAGTCCAATATAAGTACACCCTGACCCAAAGTGAGTTACCATAGCCCCTTTATAAGTACTCGCTGACCCCAAGTGAGTTACCATAGCCCCTTTATAAGTACTCCCTGACCCCAAGTGAGTCACCGTAGCACCTTTATAAGTATTCCCTGTCCCCATGTGTGTTACCTTAGTCACATAAATGTACTCCCTGACCCCAAGTGAGTTACCCTAGTCCCATAAAAGTAATGCTTGACCCAAAGTGAGTTACCCTAGCCCCTATATAAGTACTCCCTGACCCCAAGTGAGTTACCCTAGTCCCATAGAAGTACTCCCTGACCCCAAGTGAGTTACCCTAGTCACATAGAAGTACTCCCTGACCCCTAGTGAGTTACCCTAGTCCCATAGTAGTACTCCCTGACCCCAAGTGAGTTACCATAGCCCCTTTATAAGTACACCCTGGCCCGAAGTGAGTTACCCTAGTCCCATATAAGTACTCCTTGACCCAAAGTGAGTTAACCTAGCCCCTTTATAAGTACTCCCTGACCCCAAGTGTGTTACCCTGGTCCCATATAAGTACTCACAGAAACCAAGTGAGTTACCCTAGTCCCATATAAGTACTCCTTGAACCAAAGTGAGTTACCCTAGCCCCTTTATAAGTACTCCCCGACCCCAAGTGAGTTATCCTATCCCCTTTATATGTACTCTCTGACCGCAAGTGAGTTACCCTAGTCCCAAACTAAATACACCCTTACCCTAAATGAGTTACCTTAGTCCCATATAAATACTCCCAGACCCCAAGTGAGTTACCCTAGCCCCTTTATAAGTACTCCCTGACCCCAAGTGAGTTATCCTATCCCCTTTATATGTACTCTCTGACCGCAAGTGAGTTACCCTAGTCCCAAATTAAATACACCCTGACCCTAAAAGAGTTACCCTAATCCCATATAAGTACTCCTTGTCCCAAAGTGAGTTACCCTATCCCCTTTATAATTACTCCCTGACCCCAAGTGAGTTACCCTGGTCCCATATAAGTACTCACAGACACCAAGTGAGTTACCATAGTCCCATATTAGTACTCCCTGACCACATGTGAGTTACCCTAGACACATAGAAGTACTCCCTGACCCCAAGTGAGTTACCATAGCCCCTATATAAGTACTCCCTGACCCCAAGTGAGTTACCCTGGTCCCATAGAAGTACTCCCTGACCCCAAGTGAGTTACCCTAGTCCCATAGAAGTACTCCCTGACCACAAGTGAGTTACCCTAGTCACATAGAAGTACTCCCTGACCCCAAGTGAGTCACCATAGCCCCTATATAAGTACTCCCTGACCCCAAGTGAGTTACCCTAGTCCCATAGAAGTACTCCCTGACCCCAAGTGAGTTACCCTAGTCCCATAGAAGTACTCCCTGACCACAAGTGAGTTACCCTAGTCACATAGAAGTACTCCCTGACCCCAAGTGAGTCACCATAGCCCCTATATAAGTACTCCCTGACCCCAAGTGAGTTACCCTAGTCCCATAGAAGTACTCCCTGACCCCAAGTGAGTTACCCTAGTCCCATAGAAGTACTCCCTGACCCCAAGTGAGTTACCCTAGTCACATAGAAGTACTCCCTGACCCCAAGTGAGTTACCATAGCCCCTATATAAGTACTCCCTGACCCCAAGTGAGTTATCCTTGCCCCTTTATATGTACTCTCTGACAGCAAGTGAGTTACCCTAGTCACATAAAAGTACTCCCTGACCCCATGTGAGTTATCCTGGCCCTTTTATATGTACTCTCTGACCGCAAGTGAGTTACCCTAGTCCTATAGAAGTACTCCCTGACCCCAAGTGAGTTACCCTAGTCACATAGAAGTACTCCCCGAACCCAACTGAGTTACCCTAGCCCCTTTATAAGTACTCCCTGACCCCAAGTGAGTTACCCTAGTCCCTTAGAAGTACTCCCTGACACCAAGTGAGTTATCCTAGCCCCTTTATATGTACTATCTGACCGCAAGTGAGTTACCCTAGTCCCATAGTAGTACTCCCTGACCCCAAGTGAGTTACCCTAGTCACATAGAAGTACTCCCTGACCCCAAGAGAGTTATCCTAGTTCCATAGAAGTACTCCCTGACCCCAAGTTTGTTACCATAGCCCCTTTATAAGTACTCCCTGACCCCAAGTGAGTTACCCTAGCCCCTTTATATGAACTCTCTGGCGGCAAGTGAGTTACCCTAGTCAAATAGAAGTACTCCCTGACCCCAAGAGAGTTATCCTAGTTCCATAGAAGTACTCCCTGACCCCAAGTTTGTTACCCTAGTCCTATATAAGTACTCCCTAACCCAAAACGTGTTACCCTAGCCCCTTTATAAGTACTCTCTGGCGGCAAGTGAGTTACCCAAGTCCCATATAAGTACTCCCTGACCCCAAGTGAGTTATCCTATCCCCTTTATATGTACTCCCAGACCACAAGTGAGTTACCCTAGTCCCTTATAAGTACTCCCATACCCAAAGTGAGTTAACCTAGCCCCTTAATAAGTACACCCTGGCCACAAGTGAGTTACACTAGCCCTTTAATAAGTACACCCCGGCCCCAAGTGAGTTATCCTGGCCCTTTTATATGTACTCTCTGACCGCATGTGAGTTACCCTAGCCCCTTTATATGTACTCCCAGACCACAAGTCTGTTACCCTAGTCCCTTATAAGTACTCCCTTACCCCAAGTGAGTTAACCTAGCCCCTTAATAAGTACACCCTGGCCACAAGTGAGTTACCCTGGTCCCATATAAGTACTCAAGACACCAAGTGAGTTACCCTAGTCCCAAATAAGTACTCCTTGACCCAAAGTGAGTTACCCTAGCCCCTTTATAAGTACTCCCTGACCCTAAGTGAGTTACCATATCACCTTTATAAGTACTCCCTGACCCAAAGTGAGTTATCCTAGCCCCTTTATAAGTACTCTCTGACCGCAAGTGAGTTACCCTAGTCCAATATAAGTACACCCTGACCCAAAGTGAGTTACCATAGCCCCTTTATAAGTACTCCCTGACCCCAATTGAGTTACCATAGCCCCTTTATAAGTACTCCCTGACCCCAAGTGAGTTATCTTAGCCTATTTATATGTACTCTCTGACCGCAAGTCAGTTATCCTAGCCCCTTTATATGTACTCCAAGACCCCAAGTGAGTTACCCTAGTCCCTTATAACTACTCCCTGACCCCAAGTGAGTTACCCTAGCCCCTTTATAAGTACATCCTGGCCCCATGTGAGTTACCCTGGTCCCATATAAGTATTCCCTGACCCCAAGTGAGGTACCCTAGTCCCATATAAATACTCCCAGACCCCAAGTGAGTTACCCTAGCCCCTTTATAAGTACTCCCTGACCCCAAGTGAGTTATCCTAGCCCCTTTATATGTACTCTCTGACCGCAAGTGAGTTACCCTGGTCCCATATAAGTACTCCCTGACCCCAAGTGAGTTACCCTACTCCCACACAAGTACTCCCTGACCCCAAGGGAGTTACCATATCACCTTTATAAGTACTCCCTGACCCCAAGTGGGTTACCCTAGTCCCATAGAAGTCCTCCCTGACCTCAAGTGAGTTACCCTAGTCCCATATAAGTACTCCCAGACCCCATGTGAGTTACCCTAGTCCCATAGAATTATTCCCTGACCCCAAGTGAGTTACCCTAGTTCCATAGAAGTACTCCCTGACCCCAAGTGTCTTACCCTAGTCCCATGTAAGTACTCCCTGACCCCAAATGTGTTGTCCTAACCCCTTTATATGAACTCTCTGACCGCAAGTGTGTTACCATAGTCCCAAATAAGAACTCCCTGACCCCAAGTGAGTTACCCTAGCACCTATATAAGTACTCCCAGACCCCAAGTTATTTACCCTAGCCCCTATATAAGTACTCCCTGACCCCAAGTGAGTTACCCTAGTCCCATAGAAGAACTCCCTGACCCCAAGTGTGTTACCCTAGTCACATAGAAGTACTCCCCGACCCCAAATGAGTTACCATAGCCCCTATATAAGTACTCCCTGACCCCAAGTGAGTTACCCTAGTCCCATAGAAATACTCCCTGACCCCAAGTGTGTTACCCTAGCCACATAGAAGTACTCCCTGACCCCAAGTGAGTTACCCTAGTCACATAGAAGTACTCCCTGACCCCAAGTGAGTTACCATAGCCCCTATATAAGTACTCCCTGACCCCAAGTGAGTTACCCTAGTCCCATAGAAGTACTCCCTGACCCCAAGTGAGTTACCCTAGTCCCATAGAAGTACTCCCTGGCCCCAAGTGAGTTACCCTAGTCACATAGAAGTACTCCCTGACCCCAAGTGAGTTACCATAGCCCCTATATATGTACTCCCTGACCCCAAGTGAGTTATCCTTGCCCCTTTATATGTACTCTCTGACAGCAAGTAAGTTACCCTAGTCACATAAAAGTACTCCCTGACCCCAAGTGAGTTACCCTAGTCCCTTAGAAGTACTCCCTGACCCCAAGTGAGTTATCCTAGCCCCTTTATATGTACTATCTGACCGCAAGTGAGTTACCCTAGTCCCATAGTAGTACTCCCTGACCCCAAGTGAGTTACCATAGCCCCTTTATAACTACTCCCTGACCCCAAGTGAGTTACCCTAGCCCCTTTATAAGTACATCCTGGCCCCATGTGAGTTACCCTAGTCCCATATAAATACTCTCTGACCCCAAGTGAGTTACCCTAGCCCCTTTATATGAACTCTCTTGCGGCAAGTGAGTTACCCTAGTCCAATATAAGTACTCCTTGACCCAAAGTGAGTTACCCTAGCCCCTTTATAAGTACTCCCTGACCACAAATGAGTTACCCTAGTCCCATATAAGTACTCCCAGATCCCAAGTGAGTTACCCTAGTCACATAGAAGTACTCCCTGACCCCAAGAGAGTTATCCTAGTTCCATAGAAGTACTCCCTGACCCCAAGTTTGTTACCCTAGTCCTATATAAGTACTCCCTGACCCAAAACGTGTTACCCTAGCCCCTTTATAAGTACTCTCTGGCGGCAAGTGAGTTACCCAAGTCCCATATAAGTACTCCCTGACCCCAAGTGAGTTATCCTATCCCCTTTATATGTACTCTCTGACCGCAAGTGAGTTATCCTAGCCCCTGTATATATACTCTCAGACCCCAAGTGAGTTACCCTAGTCCCTTATAACTACTCCCTGACCCCAAGTGAGTTACACTAGTCCCATATAAGTACTCCCAGACCCCAAGTGAGTTACCCCAGTCCCATAGAAATACTCCCTGACCCCAAGTGAGTTACCCTAGTCACATAGAAGTACTCCCTGACCCCAAGTGAGTCACCATAGACCCTATATAAGTACTCCCTGACCCCAAGTGAGTTACCCTAGTCCCATAGAAGTACTCCCTGACCCCAAGTGAGTTACCCTAGTCACATAGAAGTACTCCCTGACCCAAAGTGAGTTACCATAGCCCCTATATAAGTACTCCCTGACCCCAAGTGAGTTATCCTTGCCCCTTTATATGTACTCTCTGACAGCAAGTGAGTTACCCTAGTCACATAAAAGTACTCCCTGACCCCATGTGAGTTATCCTGGCCCTTTTATATGTACTCTCTGACCGCAAGTGAGTTACCCTAGTCCTATAGAAGTACTCCCTGACCCCAAGTGAGTTACCCTAGTCACATAGAAGTACTCCCCGAACCCAACTGAGTTACTCTAGCCCCTTTATAAGTACTCCCTGACCCCAAGTGAGTTACCCTAGTCACATAGAAGTACTCCCTGACCCCAAGAGAGTTATCCTAGTTCCATAGAAGTACTCCCTGACCCCAAGTTTGTTACCCTAGTCCTATATAAGTACTCCCTGACCCAAAACGTGTTACCCTAGCCCCTTTATAAGTACTCTCTGGCGGCAAGTGAGTTACCCAAGTCCCATATAAGTACTCCCTGACCCCAAGTGAGTTATCCTATCCCCTTTATATGTACTCTCTGACCGCAAGTGAGTTATCCTAACCCCTGTATATATACTTTCAGACCCCAAGTGAGTTACCCTAGTCCCTTATAACTACTCCCTGACCCCAAGTGAGTTACACTAGTCCCATATAAGTACTCCCAGACCCCAAGTGAGTTACCCCAGTCCCATAGAAGTACTCCCTGACCCCAAGTGAGTTACCCTAGTCACATAGAAGTATTCCCTGACCCCAAGTGTGTTACCCTATTTCGATAGAAGTACTCCCTGACCCTAAGTGAGTTATCCTAGCCCCTTTATATGTACTCCCAGACCACAAGTGAGTTACCCTAGTCCCTTATAAGTACTCCCATACCCAAAGTGAGTTAACCTAGCCCCTTAATAAGTACACCCTGGCCACAAGTGAGTTACACTAGCCCTTTAATAAGTACACCCCGGCCCCAAGTGAGTTATCCTGGCCCTTTTATATGTACTCTCTGACCGCAAGTGAGTTACCCTAGCCCCTTTATATGTACTCCCAGACCACAAGTCTGTTACCCTAGTCCCTTATAAGTACTCCCTACCCCAAGTGAGTTAACCTAGCCCCTTAATAAGTACACCCTGGCCACAAGTGTGTTACCCTGGTCCCATATAAGTACTCAAGACACCAAGTGAGTTACCCTAGTCCCAAATAAGTACTCCTTGACCCAAAGTGAGTTACCCTAGCCCCTTTATAAGTACTCCCTGACCCCAAGTGAGTTACCATATCACCTTTATAAGTACTCCCTGACCCAAAATGAGTTATCCTAGCCCCTTTATAAGTACTCTCTGACCGCAAGTGAGTTACCCTAGTCCAATATAAGTACACCCTGACCCAAAGTGAGTTACCATAGCCCCTTTATAAGTACTCCCTGACCCCAAATGAGTTACCATAGCCCCTTTATAAGTACTCCCTGACCCCAAGTGAGTTATCTTAGCCTATTTATATGTACTCTCTGACCGCAAGTCAGTTATCCTAGCCCCTTTATATGTACTCCCAGACCCCAAGTGAGTTACCCTAGTCCCTTATAACTACTCCCTGACCCCAAGTGAGTTACCCTAGCCCCTTTATAAGTACATCCTGGCCCCATGTGAGTTACCCTGTTCCCATATAAGTATTCCCTGACCCCAAGTGAGGTACCCTAGTCCCATATAAATACTCCCAGACCCCAAGTGAGTTACCCTAGCCCCTTTATAAGTACTCCCTGACCCCAAGTGAGTTATCCTAGCCCCTTTATATGTACTCTCTGACCGCAAGTGAGTTACCCTGGTCCCATATAAGTACTCCCTGACCCCAAGTGAGTTACCCTAGTCCCACACAAGTACTCCCTGACCCCAAGGGAGTTACCATATCACCTTTATAAGTACTCCCTGACCCCAAGTGGGTTACCCTAGTCCCATAGAAGTCCTCCCTGACCTCAAGTGAGTTACCCTAGTCCCATATAAGTACTCCCAGACCCCAAGTGAGTTACCCCAGTCCCATAGAAGTACTCCCTGACCCCAAGTGAGTTACCCTAGTCACATAGAAGTATTCCCTGACCCCAAGTGTGTTACCCTATTTCGATAGAAGTACTCCCTGACCCTAAGTGAGTTATCCTAGCCCCTTTATATGTACTCCCAGACCACAAGTGAGTTACCCTAGTCCCTTATAAGTACTCCCATACCCAAAGTGAGTTAACCTAGCCCCTTAATAAGTACACCCTGGCCACAAGTGAGTTACACTAGCCCTTTAATAAGTACACCCCGGCCCCAAGTGAGTTATCCTGGCCCTTTTATATGTACTCTCTGACCGCAAGTGAGTTACCCTAGCCCCTTTATATGTACTCCCAGACCACAAGTCTGTTACCCTAGTCCCTTATAAGTACTCCCTTACCCCAAGTGAGTTAACCTAGCCCCTTAATAAGTACACCCTGGCCACAAGTGAGTTACCCTGGTCCCATATAAGTACTCAAGACACCAAGTGAGTTACCCTAGTCCCAAATAAGTACTCCTTGACCCAAAGTGAGTTACCCTAGCCCCTTTATAAGTACTCCCTGACCCCAAGTGAGTTACCATATCACCTTTATAAGTACTCCCTGACCCAAAATGAGTTATCCTAGCCCCTTTATAAGTACTCTCTGACCGCAAGTGAGTTACCCTAGTCCAATATAAGTACACCCTGACCCAAAGTGAGTTACCATAGCCCCTTTATAAGTACTCCCTGACCCCAAATGAGTTACCATAGCCCCTTTATAAGTACTCCCTGACCCCAAGTGAGTTATCTTAGCCTATTTATATGTACTCTCTGACCGCAAGTCAGTTATCCTAGCCCCTTTATATGTACTCCCAGACCCCAAGTGAGTTACCCTAGTCCCTTATAACTACTCCCTGACCCCAAGTGAGTTACCCTAGCCCCTTTATAAGTACATCCTGGCCCCATGTGAGTTACCCTGGTCCCATATAAGTATTCCCTGACCCCAAGTGAGGTACCCTAGTCCCATATAAATACTCCCAGACCCCAAGTGAGTTACCCTAGCCCCTTTATAAGTACTCCCTGACCCCAAGTGAGTTATCCTAGCCCCTTTATATGTACTCTCTGACCGCAAGTGAGTTACCCTGGTCCCATATAAGTACTCCCTGACCCCAAGTGAGTTACCCTAGTCCCACACAAGTACTCCCTGACCCCAAGGGAGTTACCATATCACCTTTATAAGTACTCCCTGACCCCAAGTGGGTTACCCTAGTCCCATAGAAGTCCTCCCTGACCTCAAGTGAGTTACCCTAGTCCCATATAAGTACTCCCAGACCCCATGTGAGTTACCCTATTCCCATAGAATTATTCCCTGACCCCAAGTGAGTTACCCTAGTTCCATAGAAGTACTCCCTGACCCCAAGTGTCTTACCCTAGTCCCATGTAAGTACTCCCTGACCCCAAATGTGTTGTCGTAACCCCTTTATATGAACTCTCTGACCGCAAGTGTGTTACCATAGTCCTAAATAAGTACTCCCTGACCCCAAGTGAGTTACCCTAGCACCTATATAAGTACTCCCAGACCCCAAGTTATTTACCCTAGTCCCTCATAACTACTCCCTGACCCCAAGTGAGTTACCCTAGCCTCTTTATAAGTACACCCTGGCCCCATGTGAGTTACCCTGGTCCCATATAAGTACTCCCTGACCCCAAGTGAGTTACCCTAGTCCCATAGTAGTACTCCCTGACCCCAAGTGAGTTACCATAAACCCTTTATAAGTACTCCCTGACCCAAAGTGAGTTATCTTAGCCTATTGATATGTACTCTCTGACCGCAAGTCAGTAGCCCTAGCCCCTTTATATGTACTCCCAGACCCCAAGTGATTTACCCTAGTCCCTTATAACTACTCCCTGACCCCAAGTGAGTTACCCTAGCCTCTTTATAAGTACACCCTGGCCCCATGTGAGTTACCCTGGTCCCATATAAGTCCTCCCTGACCCCAAGTTTGTTACCCTAGTCTCATATAAGCACTCCCTGACCCAAAGTGAGTTACCCTAGCCCCTTTATAAGTACTCCCTGACCCCAAGTGAGTTACCCTAGTCCCATATAAGTACTCCCAGACCCCAAGTGTATTACCCCAGTCCCATAGAAGTAATCCCTGACCCCAAGTGTGTTACCCTATTTCCATAGAAGTACTCCCTGACCCCAAGTGTATTAGCCTAGTCCCATATAAGTACTCCCTGACCCCAAGTGAGTTCCCATAGCACCTTTATAAGTACTTCCTGACCCCAAGTGAGTTACCATAGTCACATAGAAGTACTCCCTGACCCCAAGTGAGTTACCATAGCCCCTTTATAAGTACACCCTGGCCCCAAGTGAGTTACCCTAATCCCATATAAGTACTCCTTGACCCAAGGTGAGTTAACCTAGCCCCTTTATAAGTACTCCCTGACCCCAAGTGTGTTACCCTGGTCCCATATAAGTACTCACAGAAACCAAGTGAGTTACCCTAGTCCCATATAAGTACTCCTTGACCCAAAGTGAGTTACCCTAGCCCCTTTATAAGTACTCCCCGACCCCAAGTGAGTTATCCTATCCCCTTTATATGTACTCTCTGACCGCAAGTGAGTTACCCTAGTCCCAAATTAAATACACCCTGACCCTAAAAGTGTTACCCTAATCCCATATAAGTACTCTTTGTCCCAAAGTGAGTTACCCTATCCCCTTTATAATTACTCCCTGACCCCAAGTGAGTTACCCTGGTCCCATATAAGTACTCACAGACACCAAGTGAGTTACCATAGTCCCATATTAGTACTCCCTGACCACATGTGAGTTACCCTAGTCACATAGAAGTACTCCCTGACCCCAAGTGAGTTACCATAGCCCCTATATAAGTACTCCCTGACCCCAAGTGAGTTACCCTGGTCCCATAGAAGTACTCCCTGACCCCAAGTGAGTTACCCTAGTCCCATAGAAGTACTCCCTGACCCCAAGTGAGTTACCCTAGTCACATAGAAGTACTCCCTGACCCCAAGTGAGTCACCATAGCCCCTATATAAGTACTCCCTGACCCCAAGTGAGTTACCCTAGTCCCATAGAAGTACTCCCTGACCCCAAGTGAGTTACCCTAGTCCCATAGAAGTACTCCCTGACCCCAAGTGAGTTACCCTAGCCACATAGAAGTACTCCCTGACCCCAAGTGAGTTACCATAGCCCCTATATAAGTACTCCCTGACCCCAAGTGAGTTATCCTTGCCCCTTTATATCTACTCTCTGACAGCAAGTGAGTAGCCCTAGCCCCTTTATATGTACTCCCAGACCCCAAGTGATTTACCCTAGTCCCTTATAACTACTCCCTGACCCCAAGTGAGTTACCCTAGCCTCTTTATAAGTACACCCTGGCCCCATGTGAGTTACCCTGGTCCCATATAAGTACTCCCTGACCCCAAGTTTGTTACCCTAGTCTCATATAAGCACTCCCTGACCCAAAGTGAGTTACCCTAGCCCCTTTATAAGTACTCCCTGACCCCAAGTGAGTTACCCTAGTCCCATATAAGTACTCCCAGACCCCAAGTGTATTACCCCAGTCCCATAGAAGTAATCCCTGACCCCAAGTGTGTTACCCTATTTCCATAGAAGTACTCCCTGACCCCAAGTGTATTAGCCTAGTCCCATATAAGTACTCCCTGACCCCAAGTGAGTTCCCATAGCACCTTTATAAGTACTTCCTGACCCCAAGTGAGTTATCATAGTCCCTTTATATGTACTCTCTGACCGCAAGTGAGTTACCCTAGTCCAACAGAAGTACTCCCTGACCCCAAGTGAGTTACCCTAGTCCCATAGAAGTACTCCCTGACCCCAAGTGAGTTACCCTAGTCCCTTATAACTACTCCCTGACCCCAAGTGAGTTACCCTAGCCTCTTTATAAGTACACCCTGGCCCCATGTGAGTTACCCTGGTCCCATATAAGTACTCCCTGACCCCAAGTTTGTTACCCTAGTCTCATATAAGCACTCCCTGACCCAAAGTGAGTTACCCTAGCCCCTTTATAAGTACTCCCTGACCCCAAGTGAGTTACCCTAGTCCCATATAAGTACTCCCAGACCCCAAGTGTATTACCCCAGTCCCATAGAAGTAATCCCTGACCCCAAGTGTGTTACCCTATTTCCATAGAAGTACTCCCTGACCCCAAGTGTATTAGCCTAGTCCCATATAAGTACTCCCTGACCCCAAGTGAGTTCCCATAGCACCTTTATAAGTACTTCCTGACCCCAAGTGAGTTATCATAGTCCCTTTATATGTACTCTCTGACCGCAAGTGAGTTACCCTAGTCCAACAGAAGTACTCCCTGACCCCAAGTGAGTTACCCTAGTCCCATAGAAGTACTCCCTGACCCCAAGTGAGTTACCCTAGTCACATAGAAGTACTCCCTGACCCCAAGTGAGTTACCCTAGTCACATAGAAGTACTCCCCGACCCCAAGTGAGTTACCCTAGCCCCTATATAAGTACTCCCTGACCCCAAGTGAGTTACCCTAGTCCCATAGAAGTACTCCCTGACCCCAAGTGTATTAGCCTAGTCCCATATAAGTACTCCCTGACCCCAAGTGAGTTCCCATAGCACCTTTATAAGTACTTCCTGACCCCAAGTGAGTTACCATAGTCACATAGAAGTACTCCCTGACCCCAAGTGAGTTACCATAGCCCCTTTATAAGTACACCCTGGCCCCAAGTGAGTTACCCTAATCCCATATAAGTACTCCTTGACCCAAGGTGAGTTAACCTAGCCCCTTTATAAGTACTCCCTGACCCCAAGTGTGTTACCCTGGTCCCATATAAGTACTCACAGAAACCAAGTGAGTTACCCTAGTCCCATATAAGTACTCCTTGACCCAAAGTGAGTTACCCTAGCCCCTTTATAAGTACTCCCCGACCCCAAGTGAGTTATCCTATCCCCTTTATATGTACTCTCTGACCGCAAGTGAGTTACCCTAGTCCCAAATTAAATACACCCTGACCCTAAAAGTGTTACCCTAATCCCATATAAGTACTCTTTGTCCCAAAGTGAGTTACCCTATCCCCTTTATAATTACTCCCTGACCCCAAGTGAGTTACCCTGGTCCCATATAAGTACTCCCAGACCCCAAGTGTATTACCCCAGTCCCATAGAAGTAATCCCTGACCCCAAGTGTGTTACCCTATTTCCATAGAAGTACTCCCTGACCCCAAGTGTATTAGCCTAGTCCCATATAAGTACTCCCTGACCCCAAGTGAGTTCCCATAGCACCTTTATAAGTACTTCCTGACCCCAAGTGAGTTATCATAGTCCCTTTATATGTACTCTCTGACCGCAAGTGAGTTACCCTAGTCCAATAGAAGTACTCCCTGACCCCAAGTGAGTTACCCTAGTCCCATAGAAGTACTCCCTGACCCCAAGTGAGTTACCCTAGTCACATAGAAGTACTCCCTGACCCCAAGTGAGTTACCCTAGTCACATAGAAGTACTCCCCGACCCCAATGAGTTACCCTAGCCCCTATATAAGTACTCCCTGACCCCAAGTGAGTTACCCTAGTCCCATAGAAGAACTCCCTGACCCCAAGTGAGTTACCCTAGTCACATAGAAGTACTCCCTGACCCCAAGTGAGTTACCATAGCCCCTATATAAGTACTCCCTGACCCCAAGTGAGTTACCCTAGGCCCATAGAAGTACTCCCTGACCCCAAGTGAGTTACCCTAGTCCCATAGAAGTACTCCCTGGCCCCAAGTGAGTTACCCTAGTCACATAAAAGTACTCCCTGACCCCATGTGAGTCATCCTGGCCCTTTTATATGTACTCTCTGACCGCAAGTGAGTTACCCTAGCCCCTTTATAAGTACTCCCTGACCCCAATTGAGTTACCCTAGTCCCTTAGAAGTACTCCCTGACCCCAAGTGAGTTATCCTAGCCCCTTTATATGTACTATCTGACCGCAAGTGAGTTACCCTAGTCCCATAGTAGTACTCCCTGACCCCAAGTGAGTTACCATAGCCCCTTTATAACTACTCCCTGACCCCAAGTGAGTTACCCTAGCCCCTTTATAAGTACATCCTGGCCCCATGTGAGTTACCCTAGTCCCATATAAATACTCCCTGACCCCAAGTGAGTTACCCTAGCCCCTTTATATGAACTCTCTGGCGGCAAGTGAGTTACCCTAGTCCAATATAAGTACTCCTTGACCCAAAGTGAGTTACCCTAGCCCCTTTATAAGTACTCCCTGACCACAAATGAGTTACCCTAGTCCCATATAAGTACTCCCAGATCCCAAGTGAGTTACCCTAGTCACATAGAAGTACTCCCTGACCCCAAGAGAGTTATCCTAGTTACATAGAAGTACTCCCTGACCCCAAGTTTGTTACCCTAGTCCTATATAAGTACTCCCTGACCCAAAACGTGTTACCCTAGCCCCTTTATAAGTACTCTCTGGCGGCAAGTGAGTTACCCAAGTCCCATATAAGTACTCCCTGACCCCAAGTGAGTTATCCTATCCCCTTTATATGTACTCTCTGACCGCAAGTGAGTTATCCTAGCCCCTGTATATATACTCTCAGACCCCAAGTGAGTTACCCTAGTCCCTTATAACTACTCCCTGACCCCAAGTGAGTTACACTAGTCCCATATAAGTACTCCCAGACCCCAAGTGAGTTACCCCAGTCCCATAGAAGTACTCCCTGACCCCAAGTGAGTTACCCTAGTCACATAGAAGTATTCCCTGACCCCAAGTGTGTTACCCTATTTCGATAGAAGTACTCCCTGACCCTAAGTGAGTTATCCTAGCCCCTTTATATGTACTCCCAGACCACAAGTCTGTTACCCTAGTCCCTTATAAGTACTCCCTTACCCCAAGTGAGTTAACCTAGCCCCTTAATAAGTACACCCTGGCCACAAGTGAGTTACCCTGGTCCCATATAAGTACTCAAGACACCAAGTTAGTTACCCTAGTCCCAAATAAGTACTCCTTGACCCAAAGTGAGTTACCCTAGCCCCTTTATAAGTACTCCCTGACCCCAAGTGAGTTACCATATCACCTTTATAAGTACCCCCTGACCCAAAGTGAGTTATCCTAGCCCCTTTATAAGTACTCTCTGACCGCAAGTGAGTTACCCTAGTCCAATATAAGTACACCCTGACCCAAAGTGAGTTACCATAGCCCCTTTATAAGTACTCCCTGACCCCAAGTGAGTTACCATAGCCCCTTTATAAGTACTCCCTGTCCCCAAGAGAGTTACCCTGGTCACAAATAAGTACTTCCAGACACAAAGTGAGTTAGCCTAGTCCAATGTAAGTACTCCTTGACCCAAGGTGAGTTACCCTAGCCCCTTTATAAGTACTCCCTGACCCCAAGTGAGTTACCCGGGTCCCATATCAGTACTCACAGACACCAAGTGAGTTACTCTAGTCCCATATAAGTACTCCTTGACCCAAAGTGAGTTACACTAGCCCCTTTATAAGAACTCCCTGACCCCAAGTGATTTACCATATCACCTTTTTAAGTACTCCCTGACCCAATGTGAGTTACCATAGCCCCTTTATAAGTACTCCCTGACCCCAAGTGAGTTATCCTAGCCCCTTTATATATACTCTCTGACCGCAATTGAGTTATTCTAACCCCTTTATAAGTACTCCCTGACCCCAAGTGTGTTACCCTAGTCTCATATAAGTACTCCCTGACCACAAGTGAGTTACCATAGCCCCTTTATAAGTACTCCCTGACCCCAAGTGAGTTACCATATCACCTTTATAAGTACTCCCTGACCCCAAGTGAGTTATCCTAGCCCCTTTATATGTACTCTCTGTCCGCAAGTGAGTTACCCTAGTCCCGGAGTAGTATTCCCTGACCCAAAGTGAGTTACCATAGCCCCTTTATAAGTACTCCCTGACACCAAGTGAGTTACCATAGCCCGTTTATAAGTACTCCCTGACCCCAAGTGAGTTACCCTAGTCCCATAGAAGTACTCCCTGACCCCAAGTGAGTTACCCTAGTCACATAGAAGTACTCCCTGACCGCAAGTGAGTTATCGTAGCCCCTTTATATGTACTCCCAAACCCCCAGTGAGTTACCCTAGTCCCTTATAAGTATTCCCTTACCCCAAGTGAGCTACCCTAGCCCCTTAATAAGTACACCCTGGCCACAAGTGAGTTACCCTGGTCCCATATAAGTACACAAAGACACCAAGTGAGTTACCCTAGCCCCTTTATATGCACTCTCTGACCGCAATTGAGTTATCCTAGCCCCTTCATATGTACTCCCATGCCCCAAGTGAGTTACCCTAGTCCTATAGAAGTACTTCCTGACCCCAAGTGAGTTACCATAGCCCCTTTATAAGTACTACCTGACCCCAAGTGAGTTATCCTACCCCCTTTATATGTACTCTCTGACCGCAAGTGAGTTATTCTAACCCCTTTATAAGTGCTCCCTGACCCCTAGTGTGTTACCCTAGTCTCATATAAGTACTCCCTGACCCCAAGTGAGTTATCCTAGCCCCTTTATATGTACTCTCTGACTGCAAGTGAGTTATCCTATCCCCTTTATATGTACTCTCTGACCGCATGTGAGTTACTCTAGTCCCATAAAAATACACCCTGACCCTAAGTGAGTTACCCTAGTCCCATATAAGTACTCCCTGACCCCAAGTTAGTTACCATAGCCCATTTATAAGTACTCCCTGACCCCAAGTGAGTTATCCTAGTCCCTTTATATGTACTCCCAGACCCCAAGTGAGTTAACCTAGTCCCTTATAAGTACTCCTTGACCCAAAGTGAGTTACCCTAGCCCCTTTATAAGTACTCCCTGACCCCATGTGAGTTACCCGGGTCCCATATCAGTACTCACAGACACCAAGTGAGTTACTCTAGTCCCATATAAGTACTCCTTGACCCAAAGTGAGTTACACTAGCCCCTTTATAAGTACTCCCTGACCCCAAGTGATTTACCATATCACCTTTATAAGTACTCCTTGACCCAATGTGAGTTACCATAGCCCCTTTATAAGTACTCCCTGACCCAAAGTGAGTTATCTTAGCCTATTTATATGTACTCCCAGACCCCAATTGATTTACCCTAGTCCCTTATAACTACTCCCTGACCCCGAGTGAGTTAACCTAGTCCCTTATAAGTACTCCTTGACCCAAAGTGAGTTACCCTAGCCTCTTTATAAGTACACCCTGGCCCCATGTGAGTTACCCTAGTCCCATAAAAATACACTCTGACTCCAAGTGAGTTACCATAGCCCCTTTATAAGTACTCCCTGACCCCAAGTGAGTTACCGTAGCCCTTTTATAAGTACAGCCTGGCCGCATGTGAGTTACCCTGGTCCCATATAAGTATTCCCTGACCCCAAGTGGGTTACCCTAGTCCCATAGTAGTACTCCCTGACCCCAAGTGAGTTACCATAGCCCCTTTATAAGTACTCCCTGACCCAAAGTGAGTTATCTTAGCCTATTTATATGTACTCTCTGACTGCAAGTCAGTTATCCTAGCCCCTTTATATGTACTCCCAGACCCCAAGTGATTTACCCTAGTCCCTTATAACTACTCCCTGACCCCAAGTGAGTTACACTAGCTTCTTTATAAGTACACCCTGGCCCCATGTGAGTTACCCTGTTCCCATATAAGTACTCCCTGACCCCAAGTGAGTTACCCTAGTCCCATAGTAGTACTCCCTGACCCCAAATGAGTTACCATAGCCCCTTTATAAGTACTCCCTGACCCCAAGTGAGTTATCCTAGCCCCTTTATATGTACTCTCTGACCGCAAGTGAGTTACCCTAGTGCCATTGTAGTACTCCCTGACCCCAAGTGAGTTACCCTCGTCCCATATAAGTAATGCTTGACCCAAAGTGAGTTACCCTAGCCCCTATATAAGTACTCCCTGACCCCAAGTGAGTTACCCTAGTTTCTTAGAAGTACTCCCTGACCCTCAGTCAGTTACCCTAGTCACATAGAAGTACTCCCTGACCCCAAGTGAGTTATCCTAGCCTCTTTATATGTACTCCCAGACCCGAAGTGAGTTACCCTAGTCCCATATAAGTTCTCTCTGACCCCAAGTGTGTTACCCTAGTCACATAGAAGTACTCCCTGACCCCAAGAGAGTTATCCTAGTTCCATAGAATGACTCCCTGACCCCAAGTTTGTTACCCTAGTCCCATATAAGTACTCCCTGACCCAAAATGTGTTGTCCTAGCCCCTTTATATGATCCCTCTGACCGCAAGTGAGTTACCCTAGTCCCATATAAGTACTCCCTGACCCCAAGTGATTTACCCTAGTCACATAGAAGTACTCCCTGACCCAAAGTGAGTTACCCTAGCCCTTTAATAAGTACACCCTGTCCCCAAGTGAGTTACCCTGGTCACAAATAAGTACTCCCAGACACAAAGTGAGTTAGCCTAGTCCAATGTAAGTACTCCTTGACCCAAGGTGAGTTACCCTAGCCCCTTTATAAGTACTCCCTGACCCCAAGTGAGTTACCCGGGTCCCATATCAGTACTCACAGACACCAAGTGAGTTACTCTAGTCCCATATAAGTACTCCTTGACCCAAAGTGAGTTACACTAGCCCCTTTATAAGTACTCCCTGACCCCAAGTGATTTACCATATCACCTTTATAAGTACTCCCTGACCCAATGTGAGTTACCATAGCCCCTTTATAAGTACTCCCTGACCCCAAGTGAGTTATCCTAGCCCCTTTATATATACTCTCTGACCGCAATTGAGTTATTCTAACACCTTTATAAGTACTCCCTGACCCCAAGTGTGTTACCCTAGTCTCATATAAGTACTCCCTGACCACAAGTGAGTTACCATAGCCCCTTTATAAGTGTTCCCTGACCCCAAGTGAGTTACCATATCACCTTTATAAGTACTCCCTGACCCCAAGTGAGTTATCCTAGCCCCTTTATATGTACTCTCTGTCCGCAAGTGAGTTACCCTAGTCCCGCAGTAGTACTCCCTGACCCAAAGTGAGTTACCTTAGCCCCTTTATAAGTACTCCCTGACGCCAAGTGAGTTACCATAGCCCGTTTACAAGTACTCCCTGACCCCAAGTGAGTTACCCTAGTCCCATAGAAGTACTCCCTGACCCCAAGTGAGTTACCCTAGTCACATAGAAGTACTCCCTGACCGCAAGTGAGTTATCGTAGCCCCTTTATATGTACTCCCAAACCCCCAGTGAGTTACCCTAGTCCCTTATAAGTATTCCCTTACCACAAGTGAGCTACCCTAGCCCCTTAATGAGTACACCCTGGCCACAAGTGAGTTACCCTAGTCCCATATAAGTACACAAAGACACCAAGTGAGTTACCCTAGCCCCTTTATATGCACTCTCTGACCGCAATTGAGTTATCCTAGCCCCTTCATATGTACTCCCATGCCCCAAGTGAGTTACCCTAGTCCCATAGTAGTACTCCCTGACCCCAAGTGAGTTACCATAGCCCCTTTATAAGTACTCCCTGACCCCAAGTGAGTTATCCTAGCCCCTTTATATGTACTCTCTGACCGCAAGTGAGTTACCCTAGTGCCATTGTAGTACTCCCTGACCCCAAGTGAGTTACCCTCGTCCCATATAAGTAATGCTTGACCCAAAGTGAGTTACCCTAGCCCCTATATAAGTACTCCCTGACCCCAAGTGAGTTACCCTAGTTCCTTAGAAGTACTCCCTGACCCTCAGTCAGTTACCCTAGTCACATAGAAGTACTCCCTGACCCCAAGTGAGTTATCCTAGCCTCTTTATATGTACTCCCAGACCCGAAGTGAGTTACCCTAGTCCAATATAAGTTCTCTCTGACCCCAAGTGTGTTACCCTAGTCACATAGAAGTACTCCCTGACCCCAAGAGAATTATCCTAGTCCCATATAAGTACTCCCTGACCCAAAATGTGTTGTCCTAGCCCCTTTATATGATCCCCCTGACCGCAAGTGAGTTACCCTAGTCCCATATAAGTACTCCCTGACCCCAAGTGATTTACCCTAGTCACATAGAAGTACTCCCTGACCCAAAGTGAGTTACCCTAGCCCTTTAATAAGTACACCCTGTCCCCAAGTGAGTTACCCTAGTCCCTTAGAAGTACTCCCAGACCCCAAGTGAGTTACCCTAGTCCCATAGAAGTACTCCCTGACCCCAAGTGAGTTACCATAGCCCCTTTATAAGTACTCCCTGACACCAAGTGAGTTACCATATCCCCTTTATAAGTACTCCCTGACCCCAAGTGAGTTATCCTAGCCCCTTTATATGTACTCTCTGACTGCAAGTGAGTTATCCTATCCCCTTTATATGTACTCTCTGACCGCAAGTGAGTTACCCTAGTCCCATATAAGTACTCCCTGACCCCTAGTGAGTTAACATAGCCCCTTTATAAGTACTCCCTGACCCCAAGTGAGTTATCCTAGCCTCTTTATATGTACTCTCTAACCACAAGTCAGTTATCCTAACCCCTTTATATGTACTCCCAGACCCCAAGTGAGTGACCCTAGTCCCTTATAACTACTCCCTGACCACAAGTGAGTTACCCTAGCCCCTTTATAAGTACAACCTGGCCCCATGTGAGTTACCCTGGTCCCATATAAGTACTCCCTGACCCCAAGCGAGTTACCATATCCCCTTTATAAGTACTCCCTGACCCCAAGTGAGTTATCCTAGCCCCTATATATGTACTCTCTGACAGCAAGTGAGTTACCCTAGTCCCATAGTACTACTCCCTGACCCCAACTGAGTTACCCTAGTCCCATATAAGTACTGCTTGACCCAAAGTGAGTTACCCTAGCCCCCATATAAGCACTCCCTGACCCCAAGTGAGTTACCCTAGTCCCTTAGAAGTACTCCCTGACCCTCAGTGAGTTACCCTAGTCACATAGAAGTACTCCCTGACTCCAAGTGAGTTATCCTAGCCCCTTTATATGTACTCTCTGACAGCAAGTGAGTTACCATAGCCCGTTTATAAGTACTCCCTGACCCCAAGTGAGTTACCCTAGTCCCATAGAAGTACTCCCTGACCCCAAGTGAGTTACCCTAGTCACATAGAAGTACTCCCTGACCGCAAGTGAGTTACCCTAGTCCCTTAGAAGTACTCCCTGACCCTCAGTGAGTTACCCTAGTCACATAGAAGTACTCCCTGACCCCAAGTGAGTTATCCTAGCCCCTTTATATGTACAGTCTGACGGCAAGTGAGTTATCCTAGCCACTTTATATGTACTCCCAGACCCCAAGTGTGTTACCATAGTCCCTTATAAGTACTCCCTGACCCCAAGTGAGTTACCCTAGCCCTTTAATAATTACACCCTGGCCCCAAGTGTGTTACCCTGGTCCTAATAAGTAGTCAAGGACACCAAGTGAGTTACCCTAGTCCCATATAAATACTCCCAGACCCCAAGTGAGTTACCCTAGTCCCATAGAAGTACTCCCTGACCCCAAGTGAGTTACCATAGCCCCTTTATAAGTACTCCCTGACACCAAGTGAGTTACCATATCCCCTTTATAAGTACTCCCTGACCCCAAGTGAGTTATCCTAGCCCCTTTATATGTACTCTCTGACTGCAAGTGAGTTATCCTATCCCCTTTATTTGTACTCTCTGACTGCAAGTGAGTTATCCTATCCCCTTCATATTTACTCTCTGACCGCAAGTGAGTTACCCTAGTCCCATAAAAATACACCCTGACTCTAAGTGAGTTACCCTAGTCCCATATAAGTACTCCTTGACCCCAAGTGAGTTACCATAGCCCCTTTATAAGTACTCCCTGACCCCAAGTGAGTTACCGTAACCCCTTTTATAAGTACACCCTGGCCCCATGTGAGTTACCCTGGTCCCATATAAGGATTCCCTGACCCCAAGTGAGTTACCCTAGTCCCATAGTAGTACTCCCTGACCCCAAGTGAGTTACCATAGCCCCTTTATAAGTACTCCCTGACCCAAAGTGAGTTATCTTAGCCTAATTATATGTACTCTCTGACCGCAAGTCAGTTATCCTAGCCCCTTTATATGTACTCCCTGACCCCAAGTGAGTTACCATAGCCCCTTTATAAGTACTCCCTGACCCCAAGTGAGTTACCATAGCCCCTTTATAACTACTCCCTGACCCCAAGTGAGTTACACTAGTCCCATATAAGTACTCCCAGACCCCAAGTGAGTTACCCCAGTCCCATAGAAGTACTCCCTGACCCCAAGTGTGTTACCCTATTTCGATAGAAGTACTCCCTGACCCCAAGTGAGTTATCCTAGCCACTTTATATGTACTCCCAGACCACAAGTGAGTTACCCTAGTCCCTTATAAGTACTCCCATACCCAAAGTGAGTTAACCTAGCCCCTTAATAAGTACACCCTGGCCACAAGTGAGTTACACTAGCCCTTTAATAAGTACACCCCGGCCCCTAGTGAGTTATCCTGGCCCTTTTATATGTACTCTCTGACCGCAAGTGAGTTACCCTAGCCCCTTGATATGTACTCCCAGACCACAAGTCTGTTACCCTAGTCCATTATAAGTACTCCCTTACCCCAAGTGAGTTAACCTAGCACCTTAATAAGTACACCCTGGCCACAAGTGAGTTACCCTGGTCCCATATAAGTACTCAAAGACACCAAGTGAGTTACCCTAGTCCCAAATAAGTACTCCTTGACCCAAAGTGAGTTATCCTAGCCCCTTTATATGTACTCTCTGACAGCAAGTGAGCTACCGTAGTCCCATTGTAGTAATCCCTGACCCCAAGTGAGTTATCCTAGCCCCTTTATAAGTACTCTCTGCCCGCAAGTGAGTTACCCTAGTCCAATATAAGTACTCCCTGACCCAAAGTGAGTTACCATAGCCCCTTTATAAGTACTCCCTGACCCCAAGTGAGTTACCATAGCCCCTTTATAAGTACTCCCTGACCCCAAGTGAGTTATCTTAGCCTATTTATATGTACTCTCTGACCGCAAGTCAGTTATCCTAGCCCCTTTATATGTACTCCCAGACCCCAAGTGAGTTACCCTAGTCCCTTATAACTACTCCCTGACCCCAAGTGTGTTACCCTAACCCCTTTATAAGTACATCCTGGCCCCATGTGAGTTACCCTGGTCCCATATAAGTATTCCCTGACCCCAAGTGAGTTACCCTAGTCCCATATAAATACTCCCAGACCCCAAGTGAGTTACCCTAGCCCCTTTATAAGTACTCCCTGACCCCAAGTGAGTTATCCTAGCCCCTTTATATGTACTCTCTGACCGCAAGTGAGTTACCCTGGTCCCATATAAGTACTCCCTGACCCCAAGGGAGTTACCATATCACCTTTATAAGTACTCCCTGACCCCAAGTGGGTTACCCTAGTCCCATAGATGTCCTCCCTGGCCACAAGTGAGTTACCCTGGTCCCATATAAGTACTCAAAGACACCAAGTGAGTTACCCTAGTCCCAAATAAGTACTCCTTGACCCAAAGTGAGTTACCCTAGCCCCTTTATAAGTACTCCCTGACCCCAAGTGAGTTACCATATCACCTTTATAAGTACTCCCTGACCCAAAGTGAGTTATCCTAGCCCCTTTATATGTACTCTCTGACAGCAAGTGAGCTACCGTAGTCCCATTGTAGTACTCCCTGACCCTAAGTGAGTTATCCTAGCCCCTTTATAAGTACTCTCTGCCCGCAAGTGAGTTACCCTAGTCCAATATAAGTACTCCCTGACCCAAAGTGAGTTACCATAGCCCCTTTATAAGTACTCCCTGACCCCAAGTGAGTCACCATAGCCCCTTTATAAGTACTCCCTGACCCCAAGTGAGTTATCTTAGCCTATTTATATGTACTCTCTGACCGCAAGTCAGTTATCCTAGCCCCTTTATATGTACTCCCAGACCCCAAGTGAGTTACCCTAGTCCCTTATAACTACTCCCTGACCCCAAGTGTGTTACCCTAACCCCTTTATAAGTACATCTTGGCCCCATGTGAGTTACCCTGGTCCCATATAAGTATTCCCTGACCCCAAGTGAGTTACCCTAGTCCCATATAAATACTCCCTGACCCCAAGTGAGTTATCCTAGCCCCTTTATATGTACTCTCTGACCGCAAGTGAGTTACCCTGGTCCCATATAAGTACTCCCTGACCCCAAGAGAGTTACCCTAGTCCCACACAAGTACTCCCTGACCCCAAGGGAGTTACCATATCACCTTTATAAGTACTCCCTGACCCCAAGTGGGTTACCCTAGTCCCATAGATGTCCTCCCTGACCTCAAGTGAGTTACCCTAGTCCCATATAAGTACTCCCAGACCCCATGTGAGTTACCCTAGTCCCATAGAATTACTCCCTGACCCCAAGTGAGTTACCATAGCCCCTATATAAGTACTCCCTGACCCCAAGTGAGTTACCCTAGTCCCATAGAAGTACTCCCTGACCCCAAGTGAGTTACCCTAGTCCCATAGAAGTACTCCCTGACCCCAAGTGAGTTACCCTAGTCACATAGAAGTACTCCCTGACGCCAAGTGAGTTACCATAGCCCCTATAGAAGTACTCCCTGACCCCAAGTGAGTTACCCTAGCCCCTTTATATGAACTCTCTGGCGGCAAGTGAGTTACCCTAATCCAATATAAGTACTCCTTGACCCAAAGTGAGTTACCCTAGCCCCTTTATAAGTACTCCCTGACCACAAATGAATTACCCTAGTCCCACATAAGTACTCCCAGATCCCAAGTGAGTTACCCCAGTCCCATAGAAGTACTCCCTGACCCAAAGTGAGTTACCCTAGTCCCATAGAAGTACTCCCTGACCCCAAGTGTGTTACCCTAGTCACATAGAAGTACTCCCTGACCCCAAGAAAGTTATCCTAGTTCCATAGAAGTACTCCCTGACCCCAAGTTTGTTACCCTAGTCCTATATAAGTACTCCCTGTCCCAAAACGTGTTACCCTAGCCCCTTTATATGTACTCTCTGGCGGCAAGTGAGTTACCCAAGTCCCATATAAGTACGCCCTGACCCCAAGTGAGTTATCCTATCCCCTTTATATGTACTCTCTGACCGCAAGTGAGTTATCCTAGCCCCTGTATATATACTCTCAGACCCCAAGTGAGTTACCCTAGTCCCTTATAACTACTCCCTGACCCCAAGTGAGTTACACTAGTCCCATATAAGTACTCCCAGACCCCAAGTGAGTTACCCCAGTCCCATAGAAGTACTCCCTGACCCCAAGTGAGTTACCCTAGTCACATAGAGGTATTCCCTGACCCCAAGTGTGTTACCCTAGTCCCATATAAGTACTCCCTGACCCCAAGTGAGTTATCCTAACCCCTTTATATGTACTCCCAGACCACAAGTGAGTTACCCTAGTCCCTTATAAGTACTCCCTTACCCAAAGTGAGTTAACCTAGCCCCTTAATAAGTACACCCTGGCCATAAGTGAGTTACACTAGCCCTTTAATAAGTACACCCCGGCCCCAAGTGAGTTATCCTGGCCCTTTTATATGTACTCTCTGACCGCAAGTGAGTTACCCTAGCCCCTTTATATGTACTCCCAGACCCCAAGTCTGTTACCCTAGTCCCTTATAAGTACTCCCTTACCCCAAGTGAGTTAACCTAGCCCCTTAATAAGTACACCCTGGCCACAAGTGAGTTACCCTGGTCCCATATAAGTACTCAAAGACACCAAGTGAGTTACCCTAGTCCCAAATAAGTACTCCTTGACCCAAAGTGAGTTACCCTAGCCCCTTTATAAGTACTCTCTGACCGCAAGTGAGTTACCCTAGCCCCTTTATATGTACTCCCTGACCCCAAGTCTGTTACCCTAGTCCCTTATAAGTACTCCCTGACCCAAAGTGAGTTATCCTAGCCCCTTTATATGTACTCTCTCACAGCTAGTGAGCTACCGTAGTCCCATTGTAGTACTCCCTGACCTCAAGTGAGTTATCCTAGCCCCTTTATAAGTACTCTCTGACCGCAAGTGAGTTACCCTAGTCCAATATAAGTACTCCCTGACCCAAAGTGAGTTACCATAGCCCCTTTATAAGTACTCCCTGACCCCAAGTGAGTTCTCATAGCACCTTTATAAGTACTTCCTGACCCCAAGTGAGTTATCCTAGTCCCTTTATATGTACTCTTTGACCGCAAGAGAGTTATCCTAGCCCCATAGAAGTACTCCCTGACCCCAAGTGAGTTACCCTAGTCACATAGAAGTACTCCCCGACCCCAAGTGAGTTATCCTAGCCCCTTTATAAGTACTCTCTGACCGCAAGTGAGTTACCCTAGTCCAATATAAGTACTCCCTGACCCAAAGTGAGTTACCATAGCCCCTTTATAAGTACTCCCTGACCCCAAGTGAGTTCCCATAGCACCTTTATAAGTACTTCCTGACCCCAAGTGAGTTATCCTAGTCCCTTTATATGTACTCTCTGACAGCAAGTGAGTTACCCTAGTCCCATAGTACTACTCCCTGACCCCAACTGAGTTACACTAGTCCCATATAAGTACTGCTTGACCCAAAGTGAGTTACCCTAGCCCCCATATAAGCACTCCCCGACCCCAAGTGAGTTACCCTAGTCCCTTAGAAGTACTCCCTGACCCTCAGTGAGTTACCCTAGTCACATAGAAGTACTCCCTGACCCCAAGTGAGTTATCCTAGCCCCTTTATATGTACACTCTGACAGCAAGTGAGTTACCCTAGTCCCATAGTACTACTCCCTGACCCCAACTGAGTTACCCTAGTCCAATATAAGTACTCCCTGACCCAAAGTGAGTTACCATAGCCCCTTTATAAGTACTCCCAGACTGCAAGTGAGTTACCCTAGACGCTTTATATGTACTCCCTGACCCTAAGTGAGTTACCCTAGTCCCATAGAAGTACTCCCTGACCCCAAGTGAGTTACCCTAGTCACATAGAAGTACTCCCTGACCCCAAGTGAGTTACCCTAGTCACATAGAAGTACTCCCTGACGCCAAGTGAGTTACCATAGCCCCTATATAAGTACTCCCTGACTCCAAGTGAGTTACCCTAGTCCCATAGAAGTACTACCTGACCCCAAGTGAGTTACCCTAGTCACATAGAAGTACTCCCTGACCCCAAGTGAGTTACCATAGCCCCTATATAAGTACTCCCTGACCCCAAGTGAGTTACCCTAGTCCCATAGAAGTACTCCCTGACCCCAAGTGAGTTACCCTAGTCACATAGAAGTACTCCCTGACCCCAAGTGAGTTACCATAGCCCCTATATAAGTACTCCCTGACCCCAAGTGAGTTACCCTAGTCCCATAGAAGTACTCCCTGACCCCAAGTGAGTTACCCTAGTCCCATAGATGTACTCCATGACCCCAAGTGAGTTACCCTAGTCTCATAGAAGTACTCCCTGAACCCAAGTGAGTTACCATAGCCCCTATATAAGTACTCCCTGACCCCAAGTGAGTTATCGTTGCCCCTTTATATGTACTCTCTGACAGCAAGTGAGTTACCCTAGTCACATAAAAGTACTCCCTGACCCCATGTGAGTTATCCTGGCCCTTTTATATGTACTCTCTGACCGCAAGTGAGTTACCCTCGTCCTATAGAAGTACTCCCTGACCCCAAGTGAGTTACCCTAGTCACATAGAAGTATTCCCCGAACCCAACTGAGTTACCCTAGCCCCTATATATGTACTCCCTGACCCCAAGTGAGTTACCCTAGCCCCTATATAAGTACTCCCTGACCCCAAGTGAGTTACCCTAGTCCCATAGAAGTACTCCCTGACCTCAAGTGAGTTACCCTAGTGACATAGAAGTACTCCCTGACCCCAATTGAGTTACCATAGCCCCTATATAAGTACTCCCTGACGCCAAGTGAGTTATCCTTGCCCCTTTATATGTACTCTCTGACCGCAAGTGAGCTACCCTAGCCCCTTTATAAGTACTCCCAGACCCCCAAATGTGTGATACCCTAGTCTCATATAAGTACTCCCTGAACCCAAGTGTGTTACCTTAGCCCCTTTATAAGTACTCCCCCACCCCAAGTGAGTTATCCTATCCCCTTTATATGTACTCTCTGACCGCAAGTGAGTTTCCCTAGCCCCTTTATAAGTACTCCCTGACCCCCAAATGTGTTACCTTAGTCCCATAAATGTACTCCTTGACCCCAAGTGAGTTATCCTAGCCCCTTTATATGTACACTCTGACCGAAAGTGAGTCACCCTAGCACCTTTATAAGTATTCCCTGTCCCCAAGTGTGTTACCTTAGTCACATAAATGAACTCCCTGACCCAAAGTGAGTTACCCTAGTCCCATATAAGTAATGCTTCACCCAAAGTGAGTTACCCTAGCCCCTATATAAGTACTCCCTGACCCCAAGTGAGTTACCCAAGTCACATAGAAGTACTCCCCGACCCCAAGTCAGTTACCCTAGCGCCTATATAAGTACTCCCTGACCCCAAGTGAGTTATCCTAGTCCCATAGAAGTACTCCCTGACCCCAAGTGAATTACCCTAGTCACATAGAAGTACTCCTTGACCCCAAGTGAGTTACCATAGCCCCTATATAAGTACTCCCTGACCCCAAGTGAGTTACCCTAGTCACATAGAAGTACTCACTGACCCCAAGTGAGTTACCCTAGTCACATAGAAGTACTCCCTGACCCCAAGTGAGTTACCATAGCCCCTATATAAGTACTCCCTGACCCCAAGTGAGTTACCCTAGTCCCATAGAAGTACTCCCTGACCCCAAGTGAGTTACCGTAGTCCCATAGAAGTACTACCTGACCCCAAGTGAGTTACCCTAGTCCCATAGAAGTACTCCCTGACCCCAAGTGAGTTACCCTAGTCCCATAGAAGTACTACCTGACCCCAAGTGAGTTACCCTAGTCACATAGAAGTACTCCCTGACCCCAAGTGAGTTACCATAGCCCCTATATAAGTACTCCCTGACCCCAAGTGAGTTACCCTAGTCCCATAGAAGTACTCCCTGACCCCAAGTGAGTTACCCTAGTCACATAGAAGTACTCCCTGACCCCAAGTGAGTTACCATAGCCCCTATATAAGTACTCCCTGACCCCAAGTGAGTTACCCTAGTCCCATAGAAGTACTCCCTGACCCCAAGTGAGTTACCCTAGTCCCATAGATGTACTCCATGACCCCAAGTGAGTTACCCTAGTCTCATAGAAGTACTCGCTGAACCCAAGTGAGTTACCATAGCCCCTATATAAGTACTCCCTGACCCCAAGTGAGTTATCGTTGCCCCTTTATATGTACTCTCTGACAGCAAGTGAGTTACCCTAGTCACATAAAAGTACTCCCTGACCCCATGTGTGTTATCCTGGCCCTTTATTTGTACTCTCTGTCCGCAAGTGAGTTACCCTCGTCCTATAGAAGTACTCCCTGACCCCAAGTGAGTACCCTAGTCACATAGAAGTACTCCCTGACCCCAAGTGAGTTACCATAGCCCCTATATAAGTACTCCCTGACCCTAAGTGAGTTACCCTATTCCCATAGAAGTACTCCCTGACCCCAAGTGAGTTACCCTAGTGACATAGAAGTACTCCCTGACCCCAATTGAGTTACCATAGCCCCTATATAAGTACTCCCTGACCGCAAGTGAGTTATCCTTGCCCCTTTTTATGTACTCTCTGACCACAAGTGAGATACCCTAGTCACATAAAAGTACTCTTTGACCCAAAGTGAGTTAACCTAGCCCCTTTATAAGTACTCCCTGACCCCAAGTGAGTTACCCTGGTCCCATATAAGAACTCACAGACACCAAGTGAGTTACCCTAGTCCCATATAAGTACTCCTTGACCCAAAGTGAGTTACCCTAGCCCCTTTATAAGTACTCCCTGACCCCAAGTGAGTTACCATATCACCTTTATAAGTACTCCCTGACCCCAAGTGTGTTATCCTAGCCCCTTTATATGTACTCTCTGACCGCAAGTGAGTTACCGTAGTCCCATAGTAGTACTCCCTGACCCCAAGTGAGTTATCCTAGCCCCTTTATATGCACTCTCTGACCGCAAGTGAGTTACACAAGCCCATTTATAAGTACTCCCTGACCCCAAGTGAGTTATCCTAGCCCCTTTTTATGTACTCTCTGACTGCAAGTGAGTTACCCTAGCCCCTTTATAAGTACTCCCTGACCCCAAGTGAGTTATCCTAGCCCCTTTTTATGTACTCTCTGACTGCAAGTGAGTTACCCTAGCCCCTTTATAAGTACTCCCTGACCCCAAGTGAGTTACCCTAGTCCCATATAAGTACTCCCAGACCCCAAGTGTATTACCCCAGTCCCATAGAAGTACTCCCTGACCCCAAGTGAATTACCCTAGTCACATAGAAGTACTCCCTGACCCCAAGTGAGTTACCATAGCCCCTATATAAGTACTCCCTGACCCCAAGTGAGTTACCCTAGTCCCATAGAAGTACTACCTGACCCCAAGTGAGTTACCCTAGTCACATAGAAGTACTCCCTGACCCCAAGTGAGTTACCATAGCCCCTATATAAGTACTCCCTGACCCCAAGTGAGTTACCCTAGTCCCATAGAAGTACTCCCTGACCCCAAGTGAGTTACCCTAGTCCCATAGAAGTACTCCCTGACCCCAAGTGAGTTACCATAGCCCCTATATAAGTACTCCCTGACCCCAAGTGAGTTACCCTAGTCCCATAGAAGTACCCCCTGACCCCAAGTGAGTTACCCTAGTCCCATAGATGTACTCCATGACCCCAAGTGAGTTACCCTAGTCACATAGAAGTACTCCCTGAACCCAAGTGAGTTACCATAGCCCCTATATAAGTACTCCCTGACCCCAAGTGAGTTATCGTTGCCCCTTTATATGTACTCTCTGACAGCAAGTGAGTTACCCTAGTCACATAAAAGTACTCCCTGACCCCATGTGAGTTATCGTGGCCCTTTTATATGTACTCTCTGACCGCAAGTGAGTTACCCTCGTCCTATAGAAGTACTCCCTGACCCCAAGTGAATTACCCTAGTCCCATAGAAGTACTCCCTGACCCCAAGTGAGTTACCCTAGTCACATAGAAGTACTCCCTGACCCCAAGTGAGTTACCATAGCCCCTATATAAGTACTCCCTGACCCCAAGTGAGTTATCCTAGCCCCTTTTTATGTACTCTCTGACTGCAAGTGAGTTACCCTAGCCCCTTTATAAGTACTCCCTGACCCCAAGTGAGTTACCCTAGTCCCATATAAGTACTCCCAGACCCCAAGTGTATTAACCCAGTCCCATAGAAGTATTCCCTGACCCCAAGTGTGTTACCCTATTTCCATAGAAGTACTCCCTGACCCCAAGTGTATTACCCTAGTCCCATATAAGTACTCCCTGACCCCAAGTGAGTTCCCATAGCACCTTTATAAGTACTTCCTGACCCCAAGTGAGTTATCCTAGTCCCTTTATATGTACTCTCTGACCGCAAGTGAGTTATCCTAGCCCCATAGAAGTACTCCCTGACCCCAAGTGAGTTACCCTAGTCACATAGAAGTACTCCCCGACCCCAAGTCAGTTACCCTAGCCCCTATATAAGTACTCCCTGACCCCAAGTGAGTTACCCTAGTCCCATAGAAGTACTCCCTGACCCCAAGTGAGTTACCCTAGTCACATAGAAGTACTCCCTGACCCCAAGTGAGTTACCATAGCCCCTATATAAGTACTCCCTGACCCTAAGTGAGTTACCCTAGTCCCATAGAAGTACTCCCTGACCCCAAGTGAGTTACCCTAGTCACATAGAAGTACTCCCTGACCCCAAGTGAGTTACCCTAGCCCCTTTTTATGTACTCTCTGACTGCAAGTGAGTTACCCTAGCCCCTTTATAAGTACTCCCTGACCCCAAGTGAGTTACCCTAGTCCCATATAAGTACTCCCAGACCCCAAGTGTATTACCCCAGTCCCATAGAAGTATTCCCTGACCCCAAGTGAGTTACCCTAGTCCCATAGAAGTACTCCCTGACCCCAAGTGAGTTACCCTAGTCCCATAGAAGTACTCCCTGACCCCAAGTGAGTTACCCTAGTCACATAGAAGTACTCCCTGACCCCAAGTGAGTTACCATAGCCCCTATATAAGTACTCCCTGACCCCAAGTGAGTTACCCTAGTCCCATAGAAGTACTCCCTGACCCCAAGTGAGTTACCCTAGTCCCATAGATGTACTCCATGACCCCAAGTGAGTTACCCTAGTCTCATAGAAGTACTCCCTGAACCCAAGTGAGTTACCATAGCCCCTATATAAGTACTCCCTGACCCCAAGTGAGTTATCGTTGCCCCTTTATATGTACTCTCTGACAGCAAGTGAGTTACCCTAGTCACATAAAAGTACTCCCTGACCCCATGTGAGTTATCCTGGCCCTTTTATATGTACTCCCTGACCCCAAGTGTATTACCCTAGTCCCATATAAGTACTCCCTGACCCCAAGTGAGTTCCCATAGCACCTTTATAAGTACTTCCTGACCCCAAGTGAGTTATCCTAGTCCCTTTATATGTACTCTCTGACCGCAAGTGAGTTATCCTAGCCCCATAGAAGTACTCCCTGACCCCAAGTGAATTACCCTAGTCACATAGAAGTACTCCCTGACCCCAAGTGAGTTACCATAGCCCCTATATAAGTACTCCCTGACCCCAAGTGAGTTACCCTAGTCCCATAGAAGTACTACCTGACCCCAAGTGAGTTACCCTAGTCACATAGAAGTACTCCCTGACCCCAAGTGAGTTACCATAGCCCCTATATAAGTACTCCCTGACCCCAAGTGAGTTACCCTAGTCCCATAGAAGTACTCCCTGACCCCAAGTGAGTTACCCTAGTCCCATAGAAGTACTCCCTGACCCCAAGTGAGTTACCATAGCCCCTATATAAGTACTCCCTGACCCCAAGTGAGTTACCCTAGTCCCATAGAAGTACCCCCTGACCCCAAGTGAGTTACCCTAGTCCCATAGATGTACTCCATGACCCCAAGTGAGTTACCCTAGTCACATAGAAGTACTCCCTGAACCCAAGTGAGTTACCATAGCCCCTATATAAGTACTCCCTGACCCCAAGTGAGTTATCGTTGCCCCTTTATATGTACTCTCTGACAGCAAGTGAGTTACCCTAGTCACATAAAAGTACTCCCTGACCCCATGTGAGTTATCGTGGCCCTTTTATATGTACTCTCTGACCGCAAGTGAGTTACCCTCGTCCTATAGAAGTACTCCCTGACCCCAAGTGAATTACCCTAGTCCCATAGAAGTACTCCCTGACCCCAAGTGAGTTACCCTAGTCACATAGAAGTACTCCCTGACCCCAAGTGAGTTACCATAGCCCCTATATAAGTACTCCCTGACCCCAAGTGAGTTATCCTAGCCCCTTTTTATGTACTCTCTGACTGCAAGTGAGTTACCCTAGCCCCTTTATAAGTACTCCCTGACCCCAAGTGAGTTACCCTAGTCCCATATAAGTACTCCCAGACCCCAAGTGTATTAACCCAGTCCCATAGAAGTATTCCCTGACCCCAAGTGTGTTACCCTATTTCCATAGAAGTACTCCCTGACCCCAAGTGTATTACCCTAGTCCCATATAAGTACTCCCTGACCCCAAGTGAGTTCCCATAGCACCTTTATAAGTACTTCCTGACCCCAAGTGAGTTATCCTAGTCCCTTTATATGTACTCTCTGACCGCAAGTGAGTTATCCTAGCCCCATAGAAGTACTCCCTGACCCCAAGTGAGTTACCCTAGTCACATAGAAGTACTCCCCGACCCCAAGTCAGTTACCCTAGCCCCTATATAAGTACTCCCTGACCCCAAGTGAGTTACCCTAGTCCCATAGAAGTACTCCCTGACCCCAAGTGAGTTACCCTAGTCACATAGAAGTACTCCCTGACCCCAAGTGAGTTACCATAGCCCCTATATAAGTACTCCCTGACCCTAAGTGAGTTACCCTAGTCCCATAGAAGTACTCCCTGACCCCAAGTGAGTTACCCTAGTCACATAGAAGTACTCCCTGACCCCAAGTGAGTTACCCTAGCCCCTTTTTATGTACTCTCTGACTGCAAGTGAGTTACCCTAGCCCCTTTATAAGTACTCCCTGACCCCAAGTGAGTTACCCTAGTCCCATATAAGTACTCCCAGACCCCAAGTGTATTACCCCAGTCCCATAGAAGTATTCCCTGACCCCAAGTGAGTTACCCTAGTCCCATAGAAGTACTCCCTGACCCCAAGTGAGTTACCCTAGTCCCATAGAAGTACTCCCTGACCCCAAGTGAGTTACCCTAGTCACATAGAAGTACTCCCTGACCCCAAGTGAGTTACCATAGCCCCTATATAAGTACTCCCTGACCCCAAGTGAGTTACCCTAGTCCCATAGAAGTACTCCCTGACCCCAAGTGAGTTACCCTAGTCCCATAGATGTACTCCATGACCCCAAGTGAGTTACCCTAGTCTCATAGAAGTACTCCCTGAACCCAAGTGAGTTACCATAGCCCCTATATAAGTACTCCCTGACCCCAAGTGAGTTATCGTTGCCCCTTTATATGTACTCTCTGACAGCAAGTGAGTTACCCTAGTCACATAAAAGTACTCCCTGACCCCATGTGAGTTATCCTGGCCCTTTTATATGTACTCCCTGACCCCAAGTGTATTACCCTAGTCCCATATAAGTACTCCCTGACCCCAAGTGAGTTCCCATAGCACCTTTATAAGTACTTCCTGACCCCAAGTGAGTTATCCTAGTCCCTTTATATGTACTCTCTGACCGCAAGTGAGTTATCCTAGCCCCATAGAAGTACTCCCTGACCCCAAGTGAGTTACCCTAGTCACATAGAAGTACTCCCCGACCCCAAGTCAGTTACCCTAGCCCCTATATAAGTACTCCCTGACCCCAAGTGAGTTACCCTAGTCCCATAGAAGTACTCCCTGACCCCAAGTGAGTTACCCTAGTCCCATAGAAGTACTCCCTGACCCCAAGTGAGTTACCCTAGTCACATAGAAGTACTCCCTGACCCCAAGTGAGTTACCCTAGTCCCATATAAGTACTCCCAGACCCCAAGTGTATTACCCCAGTCCCATAGAAGTATTCCCTGACCCCAAGTGAGTTACCCTAGTCCCATAGAAGTACTCCCTGACCCCAAGTGAGTTACCCTAGTCCCATAGAAGTACTCCCTGACCCCAAGTGAGTTACCCTAGTCACATAGAAGTACTCCCTGACCCCAAGTGAGTTACCATAGCCCCTATATAAGTACTCCCTGACCCCAAGTGAGTTACCCTAGTCCCATAGAAGTACTCCCTGACCCCAAGTGAGTTACCCTAGTCCCATAGATGTACTCCATGACCCCAAGTGAGTTACCCTAGTCTCATAGAAGTACTCCCTGAACCCAAGTGAGTTACCATAGCCCCTATATAAGTACTCCCTGACCCCAAGTGAGTTATCGTTGCCCCTTTATATGTACTCTCTGACAGCAAGTGAGTTACCCTAGTCACATAAAAGTACTCCCTGACCCCATGTGAGTTATCCTGGCCCTTTTATATGTACTCTCTGACCGCAAGTGAGTTACCCTCGTCCTATAGAAGTACTCCCTGACCCCAAGTGAGTTACCCTAGTCACATAGAAGTATTCCCCGAACCCAACTGAGTTACCCTAGCCCCTATATATGTACTCCCTGACCCCAAGTGAGTTACCCTAGTCCCATAGAAGTACTCCCTGACCCCAAGTGAGTTACCCTAGTCACATAGAAGTACTCCCTGACCCCAAGTGAGTTACCATAGCCCCTATATAAGTACTCCCTGACCCTAAGTGAGTTACCCTAGTCCCATAGAAGTACTCCCTGACCTCAAGTGAGTTACCCTAGTGACATAGAAGTACTCCCTGACCCCAATTGAGTTACCATAGCCCCTATATAAGTACTCCCTGACGCCAAGTGAGTTATCCTTGCCCCTTTATATGTACTCTCTGACCGCAAGTGAGCTACCCTAGCCCCTTTATAAGTACTCCCAGACCCCCAAATGTGTGATACCCTAGTCTCATATAAGTACTCCCTGAACCCAAGTGTGTTACCTTAGCCCCTTTATAAGTACTCCCCCACCCCAAGTGAGTTATCCTATCCCCTTTATATGTACTCTCTGACCGCAAGTGAGTTTCCCTAGCCCCTTTATAAGTACTCCCTGACCCCCAAATGTGTTACCTTAGTCCCATAAATGTACTCCTTGACCCCAAGTGAGTTATCCTAGCCCCTTTATATGTACACTCTGACCGAAAGTGAGTCACCCTAGCACCTTTATAAGTATTCCCTGTCCCCAAGTGTGTTACCTTAGTCACATAAATGAACTCCCTGACCCAAAGTGAGTTACCCTAGTCCCATATAAGTAATGCTTCACCCAAAGTGAGTTACCCTAGCCCCTATATAAGTACTCCCTGACCCCAAGTGAGTTACCCTAGTCACATAGAAGTACTCCCCGACCCCAAGTCAGTTACCCTAGCGCCTATATAAGTACTCCCTGACCCCAAGTGAGTTACCCTAGTCCCATAGAAGTACTCCCTGACCCCAAGTGAATTACCCTAGTCACATAGAAGTACTCCCTGACCCCAAGTGAGTTACCATAGCCCCTATATAAGTACTCCCTGACCCCAAGTGAGTTACCCTAGTCACATAGAAGTACTCACTGACCCCAAGTGAGTTACCCTAGTCACATAGAAGTACTCCCTGACCCCAAGTGAGTTACCATAGCCCCTATATAAGTACTCCCTGACCCCAAGTGAGTTACCCTAGTCCCATAGAAGTACTCCCTGACCCCAAGTGAGTTACCGTAGTCCCATAGAAGTACTACCTGACCCCAAGTGAGTTACCCTAGTCACATAGAAGTACTCCCTGACCCCAAGTGAGTTACCATAGCCCCTATATAAGTACTCCCTGACCCCAAGTGAGTTACCCTAGTCCCATAGAAGTACTCCCTGACCCCAAGTGAGTTACCCTAGTCACATAAAAGTACTCCCTGACCCCATGTGAGTTATCCTGGCCCTTTATTTGTACTCTCTGTCCGCAAGTGAGTTACCCTCGTCCTATAGAAGTACTCCCTGACCCCAAGTGAGTACCCTAGTCACATAGAAGTATTCCCCGAACCCAACTGAGTTACCCTAGCCCCTATATATGTACTCCCTGACCCCAAGTGAGTTACCCTAGTCCCATAGAAGTACTCCCTGACCCCAAGTGAGTTACCCTAGTCACATAGAAGTACTCCCTGACCCCAAGTGAGTTACCATAGCCCCTATATAAGTACTCCCTGACCCTAAGTGAGTTACCCTAGTCCCATAGAAGTACTCCCTGACCCCAAGTGAGTTACCCTAGTGACATAGAAGTACTCCCTGACCCCAATTGAGTTACCATAGCCCCTATATAAGTACTCCCTGACCGCAAGTGAGTTATCCTTGCCCCTTTTTATGTACTCTCTGACCACAAGTGAGATACCCTAGTCACATAAAAGTACTCTTTGACCCAAAGTGAGTTAACCTAGCCCCTTTATAAGTACTCCCTGACCCCAAGTGAGTTACCCTGGTCCCATATAAGAACTCACAGACACCAAGTGAGTTACCCTAGTCCCATATAAGTACTCCTTGACCCAAAGTGAGTTACCCTAGCCCCTTTATAAGTACTCCCTGACCCCAAGTGAGTTACCATATCACCTTTATAAGTACTCCCTGACCCCAAGTGTGTTATCCTAGCCCCTTTATATGTACTCTCTGACCGCAAGTGAGTTACCGTAGTCCCATAGTAGTACTCCCTGACCCCAAGTGAGTTATCCTAGCCCCTTTATATGCACTCTCTGACCGCAAGTGAGTTACACAAGCCCCTTTATAAGTACTCCCTGACCCCAAGTGAGTTATCCTAGCCCCTTTTTATGTACTCTCTGACTGCAAGTGAGTTACCCTAGCCCCTTTATAAGTACTCCCTGACCCCAAGTGAGTTATCCTAGCCCCTTTTTATGTACTCTCTGACTGCAAGTGAGTTACCCTAGCCCCTTTATAAGTACTCCCTGACCCCAAGTGAGTTACCCTAGTCCCATATAAGTACTCCCAGACCCCAAGTGTATTACCCCAGTCCCATAGAAGTATTCCCTGACCCCAAGTGAGTTACCCTAGTCCCATAGAAGTACTCCCTGACCCCAAGTGAATTACCCTAGTCACATAGAAGTACTCCCTGACCCCAAGTGAGTTACCATAGCCCCTATATAAGTACTTCCTGGCCCCAAGTGAGTTACCCTAGTCCCATAGAAGTACTCCCTGACCCCAAGTGAGTTACCCTAGTCACATAGAAGTACTCCCTGACCCCAAGTGAGTTATCCTAGTCACATAGAAGTACTCCCTGACCCCAAGTGAGTTACCATAGCCCCTATATAAGTACTCCCTGACCCCAAGTGAGTTACCCTAGTCCCATAGAAGTACTCCCTGACCCCAAGTGAGTTACCGTAGTCCCATAGAAGTACTACCTGACCCCAAGTGAGTTACCCTAGTCACATAGAAGTACTCCCTGACCCCAAGTGAGTTACCATAGCCCCTATATAAGTACTCCCTGACCCCAAGTGAGTTACCCTAGTCCCATAGAAGTACTCCCTGACCCCAAGTGAGTTACCCTAGTCCCATAGAAGTACTCCCTGACCCCAAGTGAGTTACCATAGCCCCTATATAAGTACTCCCTGACCCCAAGTGAGTTACCCTAGTCCCATAGAGGTACCCCCTGACCCCAAGTGAGTTACCCTAGTCCCATAGATGTACTCCATGACCCCAAGTGAGTTACCCTAGTCACATAGAAGTACTCCCTGAACCCAAGTGAGTTACCATAGCCCCTATATAAGTACTCCCTGACCCCAAGTGAGTTATCGTTGCCCCTTTATATGTACTCTCTGACAGCAAGTGAGTTACCCTAGTCACATAAAAGTACTCCCTGACCCCATGTGAGTTATCGTGGCCCTTTTATATGTACTCTCTGACCGCAAGTGAGTTACCCTCGTCCTATAGAAGTACTCCCTGACCCCAAGTGAATTACCCTAGTCCCATAGAAGTACTCCCTGACCCCAAGTGAGTTACCCTAGTCACATAGAAGTACTCCCTGACCCCAAGTGAGTTACCATAGCCCCTATATAAGTACTCCCTGACCCTAAGTGAGTTACCCTAGTCCCATAGAAGTACTCCCTGACCCCAAGTGAGTTACCCTAGTGACATAGAAGTACTTTCTGACCCCAATTGAGTTACCATAGCCCCTATATAAGTACTCCCTGACCCCAAGTGAGTTATCCTTGCCCCTATATATGTACTCTCTGACCGCAAGTGAGTTACCGTAGTCCCATAGTAGTACTCCCTGACCCCAAGTGAGTTATCCTAGCCCCTTTATATGAACTCTCTGACCGCAAGTGAGTTACCCTAGTCCCATATAAATACTCCCTGACCCAAAATGTGTTGTCCTAACCCATTTATATGAACTCTCTGACCGCAAGCGAGTTACCCTAGTCCTAATAAGTACTCCCTGACCCCAAGTGAGTTACGCTAGTCCCCTAGAAGTACTCCCTGAACCCAAGTAAGTTACCCTAGTCACATAGAAGTACTCCATGACCCCAAGTGAGTTATCCTAACCCCTTTATATGTACTCCCTGACCCCAAGTGAGTTATCCTAGCCCCTTTAAATGTACTCTCTGACCGCAAGTGAGTTATTCTAACCCCTATATAAGTACACCCTGACCCCTAAGTGTGTTACCCTGGTCTCATATAAGTACTCCCTGAACCCAAGTGAGTTACCATAGCCCCTTTATAAGTACTCCCTGACACAATGTGAGTTTTCCTAGCCCCTTTATATGTACTCCTAGACTCCAAGTGAGTTACCCTAGCCGCTTTATATGTTCTCCCATACGCCAAGTGAGTTACCCTAGTCCCATTGAAGTACTTCCTGACCCCAAGTGAGTTACCGTAGCCCCTTTATAAGTACTCCCTGACCCCAATTGAGTTATCCTATCCCCTTTATATATACTCTCTGACCGCAAGTGGGTTATTCTAACCCCTTTATAAGTACCTCCTGACCCCAAGTGTGTTACCCTAGTCTCATATAAGTACTCCCGGACCCCAAGTGAGTTACCATAGCCCCTTTATAATTACACCCTGGCCCCATGTGAGTTATCCTAGCCCCTATATATGTACTCCCAGACTCCAAGTGAGTTACCCTAGCCGCTTTATATGTACTTCCATATCCCAAGTGAGTTACCCTAGTCCCATAGAAGTACTTCCTGACCCCAAGTGAGTTACCGTAGCCCCTTTATAAGTACTCCCTGACCCCAAGTGAGGTATCCTAGCCCCTTTATATATACTCTCTGGCCGCAAGTGAGTTATTCTAACCCCTTTATAAATACTCCCTGACACCATGTGAGTTATCCTAGCCCCTTTATATGTACTCCCTGACCCCAAGTGAGTTACCCTAGCCCTTTAATAAGTACACCCTGGCCCCAAGTGAGTTACCCTGGTCTCATATAAGTACTCCCTGACCCCAAGTGAGTTATCCTAGCCCATTTATATGTACTCTCTGACCGCAAGTGAGTTACCCTAGTCCCATAGAAGTACTCCCTGAACCCAAGTGTGTTACCTTAGTCACAGAGAAGTACTCCCTGACCCCAAGTGAGTTATCCTTCTTCCATAGAAGTACTCCCTGACCCCAAGTGTGTTACCCTAGTACCATATAAGTACTCCCTGACCCCAAGTGAGTTATCCTAGCCACTTTATATGTACTCTCTGACCGCAAGTGAGTTACCCTAGTCCCATATAAGTACTCCCTGACCCAAAATGTGTTGTCCTAGCCCCTTTATATGAACTCTCTGACCGCAAGTAAGTTACCCTAGTCCTAATAAGTACTCCCTGACCCCAAGTGAGTTACCCTAGCCCATATATAAGTACTCCCTGACCCCAAGTGAGTTACCCTAGTCCCCTAGAAGTACTCCCTGACCCCAAGTAAGTTACCCTAGTCACATAGAAGTACTCCTTGACCCCAAGTGAGTTATCCTAGCCCCTTTATATGTACTCCCTGACCCCAAGTGAGTTATCCTAGTCCCATAGAAGTACTCTCTGACCGCAAGTGAGTTATTCTAACCCCTTTATAAGTACTCCCTGACCCCAAGTGTGTTGCCCTAGTCTCATATAAGTACACCCTGGCCCCAAGTGAGTTACCCTGGTCTCATATAAGTATTCCCTGACCCCAAGTGAGTTATCCTAGCCCCTTTATATGTACTCTCTGACCGCAAGTGTGTTACCCTAGTCCCATAGTAATACTCCCTGACCCAAAATGTGTTGTCCTAGACAATTTATAGGAACTCTCTGACCGCAAGTGAGTTACCCTAGCCCCTATATAAGTACTCCCTGACCCCAAGTGAGTTACCCTAGTCCCCTAGAAGTACTCCCTGACCCCAAGTAAGTTACCCTAGTCACATAGAAGTACTCCTTGACCCCAAGTGTGTTATCCTAGCCCCTTTATATGAACTCTCTGACAGCAAGTGAGTTACCCTAGTCCCATATAAGTACTCCCTGACCCAAAATGTGTTGTCCTAGCCCCTTTATATGAACTTTCTGACCGCAAGTAAGTTACCCTAGTCCTAATAAGTACTCCCTGACCCCAAGTGAGTTACCCTAGCCCATATATAAGTACTCCCTGACCCCAAGTGAGTTACCCTAGTCCCCTAGAAGTACTCCCTGACCCCAAGTAAGTTACCCTAGTCACATAGAAGTACTCCTTGACCCCAAGTGAGTTATCCTAACCCCTTTATATGTACTCTCCGACCGCAAGTGAGTTATGCTAGCCCCTTTATATGTACTCCCAGACCCCAAGTGAGTTACCCCAGTCCCTTATAACTACTCCCTGACCCCAAGTGAGTTACCATATCACCTTTATAAATATTCCCTGACCCCTAGTGAGTTATCCTAGCCCCTTTATATGTACTCTCTGACCGCAAGTGAGTTACCCTAGTCCCATAGTAGTACTCCCTGACTCCAAGTGAGTTACCATAGCCCCTTTATAAGTACTCCCTGACCCCAAGTGAGTTATCCTAGCCCCTTTATATGTACTCTCTTCCCGCAAGTGAGTTACCCTAGCCCCATAGAAGTACTCCCTGACCCCAAGTGTGTTACCTTAGTCACATAGAAGTACTCCCTGACTCCAAGTGAGTTACCATAGCCCCTTTATAAGTACTCCCTGACCCCAAGGGAGTTACCATATCACCTTTATAAGTACTCCCTGACCCCAAGTGGGTTACCCTAGTCCCATAGATGTCCTCCCTGGCCACAAGTGAGTTACCCTGGTCCCATATAAGTACTCAAAGACACCAAGTGAGTTACCCTAGTCCCAAATAAGTACTCCTTGACCCAAAGTGAGTTACCCTAGCCCCTTTATAAGTACTCCCTGACCCCAAGTGAGTTACCATATCACCTTTATAAGTACTCCCTGACCCAAAGTGAGTTATCCTAGCCCCTTTATATGTACTCTCTGACAGCAAGTGAGCTACCGTAGTCCCATTGTAGTACTCCCTGACCCTAAGTGAGTTATCCTAGCCCCTTTATAAGTACTCTCTGCCCGCAAGTGAGTTACCCTAGTCCAATATAAGTACTCCCTGACCCAAAGTGAGTTACCATAGCCCCTTTATAAGTACTCCCTGACCCCAAGTGAGTTACCATAGCCCCTTTATAAGTACTCCCTGACCCCAAGTGAGTTATCTTAGCCTATTTATATGTACTCTCTGACCGCAAGTCAGTTATCCTAGCCCCTTTATATGTACTCCCAGACCCCAAGTGAGTTACCCTAGTCCCTTATAACTACTCCCTGACCCCAAGTGTGTTACCCTAACCCCTTTATAAGTACATCCTGGCCCCATGTGAGTTACCCTGGTCCCATATAAGTATTCCCTGACCCCAAGTGAGTTACCCTAGTCCCATATAAATACTCCCTGACCCCAAGTGAGTTATCCTAGCCCCTTTATATGTACTCTCTGACCGCAAGTGAGTTACCCTGGTCCCATATAAGTACTCCCTGACCCCAAGAGAGTTACCCTAGTCCCACACAAGTACTCCCTGACCCCAAGGGAGTTACCATATCACCTTTATAAGTACTCCCTGACCCCAAGTGGGTTACCCTAGTCCCATAGATGTCCTCCCTGACCTCAAGTGAGTTACCCTAGTCCCATATAAGTACTCCCAGACCCCATGTGAGTTACCCTAGTCCCATAGAATTACTCCCTGACCCCAAGTGAGTTACCATAGCCCCTATATAAGTACTCCCTGACCCCAAGTGAGTTACCCTAGTCCCATAGAAGTACTCCCTGACCCCAAGTGAGTTACCCTAGTCCCATAGAAGTACTCCCTGACCCCAAGTGAGTTACCCTAGTCACATAGAAGTACTCCCTGACGCCAAGTGAGTTACCATAGCCCCTATAGAAGTACTCCCTGACCCCAAGTGAGTTACCCTAGCCCCTTTATATGAACTCTCTGGCGGCAAGTGAGTTACCCTAATCCAATATAAGTACTCCTTGACCCAAAGTGAGTTACCCTAGCCCCTTTATAAGTACTCCCTGACCACAAATGAATTACCCTAGTCCCACATAAGTACTCCCAGATCCCAAGTGAGTTACCCCAGTCCCATAGAAGTACTCCCTGACCCCAAGTGAGTTACCCTAGTCCCATAGAAGTACTCCCTGACCCCAAGTGTGTTACCCTAGTCACATAGAAGTACTCCCTGACCCCAAGAAAGTTATCCTAGTTCCATAGAAGTACTCCCTGACCCCAAGTTTGTTACCCTAGTCCTATATAAGTACTCCCTGTCCCAAAACGTGTTACCCTAGCCCCTTTATATGTACTCTCTGGCGGCAAGTGAGTTACCCAAGTCCCATATAAGTACGCCCTGACCCCAAGTGAGTTATCCTATCCCCTTTATATGTACTCTCTGACCGCAAGTGAGTTATCCTAGCCCCTGTATATATACTCTCAGACCCCAAGTGAGTTACCCTAGTCCCTTATAACTACTCCCTGACCCCAAGTGAGTTACACTAGTCCCATATAAGTACTCCCAGACCCCAAGTGAGTTACCCCAGTCCCATAGAAGTACTCCCTGACCCCAAGTGAGTTACCCTAGTCACATAGAGGTATTCCCTGACCCCAAGTGTGTTACCCTAGTCCCATATAAGTACTCCCTGACCCCAAGTGAGTTATCCTAACCCCTTTATATGTACTCCCAGACCACAAGTGAGTTACCCTAGTCCCTTATAAGTACTCCCTTACCCAAAGTGAGTTAACCTAGCCCCTTAATAAGTACACCCTGGCCATAAGTGAGTTACACTAGCCCTTTAATAAGTACACCCCGGCCCCAAGTGAGTTATCCTGGCCCTTTTATATGTACTCTCTGACCGCAAGTGAGTTACCCTAGCCCCTTTATATGTACTCCCAGACCCCAAGTCTGTTACCCTAGTCCCTTATAAGTACTCAAAGACACCAAGTGAGTTACCCTAGTCCCAAATAAGTACTCCTTGACCCAAAGTGAGTTACCCTAGCCCCTTTATAAGTACTCTCTGACCGCAAGTGAGTTACCCTAGCCCCTTTATATGTACTCCCTGACCCCAAGTCTGTTACCCTAGTCCCTTATAAGTACTCCCTGACCCAAAGTGAGTTATCCTAGCCCCTTTATATGTACTCTCTCACAGCTAGTGAGCTACCGTAGTCCCATTGTAGTACTCCCTGACCTCAAGTGAGTTATCCTAGCCCCTTTATAAGTACTCTCTGACCGCAAGTGAGTTACCCTAGTCCAATATAAGTACTCCCTGACCCAAAGTGAGTTACCATAGCCCCTTTATAAGTACTCCCTGACCCCAAGTGAGTTCTCATAGCACCTTTATAAGTACTTCCTGACCCCAAGTGAGTTATCCTAGTCCCTTTATATGTACTCTTTGACCGCAAGAGAGTTATCCTAGCCCCATAGAAGTACTCCCTGACCCCAAGTGAGTTACCCTAGTCACATAGAAGTACTCCCCGACCCCAAGTGAGTTATCCTAGCCCCTTTATAAGTACTCTCTGACCGCAAGTGAGTTACCCTAGTCCAATATAAGTACTCCCTGACCCAAAGTGAGTTACCATAGCCCCTTTATAAGTACTCCCTGACCCCAAGTGAGTTCCCATAGCACCTTTATAAGTACTTCCTGACCCCAAGTGAGTTATCCTAGTCCCTTTATATGTACTCTCTGACAGCAAGTGAGTTACCCTAGTCCCATAGTACTACTCCCTGACCCCAACTGAGTTACACTAGTCCCATATAAGTACTGCTTGACCCAAAGTGAGTTACCCTAGCCCCCATATAAGCACTCCCCGACCCCAAGTGAGTTACCCTAGTCCCTTAGAAGTACTCCCTGACCCTCAGTGAGTTACCCTAGTCACATAGAAGTACTCCCTGACCCCAAGTGAGTTATCCTAGCCCCTTTATATGTACACTCTGACAGCAAGTCAGTTACCCTAGTCCCATAGTACTACTCCCTGACCCCAACTGAGTTACCCTAGTCCAATATAAGTACTCCCTGACCCAAAGTGAGTTACCATAGCCCCTTTATAAGTACTCCCAGACTGCAAGTGAGTTACCCTAGACGCTTTATATGTACTCCCTGACCCTAAGTGAGTTACCCTAGTCCCATAGAAGTACTCCCTGACCCCAAGTGAGTTACCCTAGTCACATAGAAGTACTCCCTGACCCCAAGTGAGTTACCCTAGTCACATAGAAGTACTCCCTGACGCCAAGTGAGTTACCATAGCCCCTATATAAGTACTCCCTGACTCCAAGTGAGTTACCCTAGTCCCATAGAAGTACTACCTGACCCCAAGTGAGTTACCCTAGTCACATAGAAGTACTCCCTGACCCCAAGTGAGTTACCATAGCCCCTATATAAGTACTCCCTGACCCCAAGTGAGTTACCCTAGTCCCATAGAAGTACTCCCTGACCCCAAGTGAGTTACCCTAGTCACATAGAAGTACTCCCTGACCCCAAGTGAGTTACCATAGCCCCTATATAAGTACTCCCTGACCCCAAGTGAGTTACCCTAGTCCCATAGAAGTACTCCCTGACCCCAAGTGAGTTACCCTAGTCCCATAGATGTACTCCATGACCCCAAGTGAGTTACCCTAGTCTCATAGAAGTACTCCCTGAACCCAAGTGAGTTACCATAGCCCCTATATAAGTACTCCCTGACCCCAAGTGAGTTATCGTTGCCCCTTTATATGTACTCTCTGACAGCAAGTGAGTTACCCTAGTCACATAAAAGTACTCCCTGACCCCATGTGAGTTATCCTGGCCCTTTTATATGTACTCTCTGACCGCAAGTGAGTTACCCTCGTCCTATAGAAGTACTCCCTGACCCCAAGTGAGTTACCCTAGTCACATAGAAGTATTCCCCGAACCCAACTGAGTTACCCTAGCCCCTATATATGTACTCCCTGACCCCAAGTGAGTTACCCTAGCCCCTATATAAGTACTCCCTGACCCCAAGTGAGTTACCCTAGTCCCATAGAAGTACTCCCTGACCTCAAGTGAGTTACCCTAGTGACATAGAAGTACTCCCTGACCCCAATTGAGTTACCATAGCCCCTATATAAGTACTCCCTGACGCCAAGTGAGTTATCCTTGCCCCTTTATATGTACTCTCTGACCGCAAGTGAGCTACCCTAGCCCCTTTATAAGTACTCCCAGACCCCCAAATGTGTGATACCCTAGTCTCATATAAGTACTCCCTGAACCCAAGTGTGTTACCTTAGCCCCTTTATAAGTACTCCCCCACCCCAAGTGAGTTATCCTATCCCCTTTATATGTACTCTCTGACCGCAAGTGAGTTTCCCTAGCCCCTTTATAAGTACTCCCTGACCCCCAAATGTGTTACCTTAGTCCCATAAATGTACTCCTTGACCCCAAGTGAGTTATCCTAGCCCCTTTATATGTACACTCTGACCGAAAGTGAGTCACCCTAGCACCTTTATAAGTATTCCCTGTCCCCAAGTGTGTTACCTTAGTCACATAAATGAACTCCCTGACCCAAAGTGAGTTACCCTAGTCCCATATAAGTAATGCTTCACCCAAAGTGAGTTACCCTAGCCCCTATATAAGTACTCCCTGACCCCAAGTGAGTTACCCAAGTCACATAGAAGTACTCCCCGACCCCAAGTCAGTTACCCTAGCGCCTATATAAGTACTCCCTGACCCCAAGTGAGTTATCCTAGTCCCATAGAAGTACTCCCTGACCCCAAGTGAATTACCCTAGTCACATAGAAGTACTCCTTGACCCCAAGTGAGTTACCATAGCCCCTATATAAGTACTCCCTGACCCCAAGTGAGTTACCCTAGTCACATAGAAGTACTCACTGACCCCAAGTGAGTTACCCTAGTCACATAGAAGTACTCCCTGACCCCAAGTGAGTTACCATAGCCCCTATATAAGTACTCCCTGACCCCAAGTGAGTTACCCTAGTCCCATAGAAGTACTCCCTGACCCCAAGTGAGTTACCGTAGTCCCATAGAAGTACTACCTGACCCCAAGTGAGTTACCCTAGTCCCATAGAAGTACTCCCTGACCCCAAGTGAGTTACCCTAGTCCCATAGAAGTACTACCTGACCCCAAGTGAGTTACCCTAGTCACATAGAAGTACTCCCTGACCCCAAGTGAGTTACCATAGCCCCTATATAAGTACTCCCTGACCCCAAGTGAGTTACCCTAGTCCCATAGAAGTACTCCCTGACCCCAAGTGAGTTACCCTAGTCACATAGAAGTACTCCCTGACCCCAAGTGAGTTACCATAGCCCCTATATAAGTACTCCCTGACCCCAAGTGAGTTACCCTAGTCCCATAGAAGTACTCCCTGACCCCAAGTGAGTTACCCTAGTCCCATAGATGTACTCCATGACCCCAAGTGAGTTACCCTAGTCTCATAGAAGTACTCGCTGAACCCAAGTGAGTTACCATAGCCCCTATATAAGTACTCCCTGACCCCAAGTGAGTTATCGTTGCCCCTTTATATGTACTCTCTGACAGCAAGTGAGTTACCCTAGTCACATAAAAGTACTCCCTGACCCCATGTGTGTTATCCTGGCCCTTTATTTGTACTCTCTGTCCGCAAGTGAGTTACCCTCGTCCTATAGAAGTACTCCCTGACCCCAAGTGAGTACCCTAGTCACATAGAAGTACTCCCTGACCCCAAGTGAGTTACCATAGCCCCTATATAAGTACTCCCTGACCCTAAGTGAGTTACCCTATTCCCATAGAAGTACTCCCTGACCCCAAGTGAGTTACCCTAGTGACATAGAAGTACTCCCTGACCCCAATTGAGTTACCATAGCCCCTATATAAGTACTCCCTGACCGCAAGTGAGTTATCCTTGCCCCTTTTTATGTACTCTCTGACCACAAGTGAGATACCCTAGTCACATAAAAGTACTCTTTGACCCAAAGTGAGTTAACCTAGCCCCTTTATAAGTACTCCCTGACCCCAAGTGAGTTACCCTGGTCCCATATAAGAACTCACAGACACCAAGTGAGTTACCCTAGTCCCATATAAGTACTCCTTGACCCAAAGTGAGTTACCCTAGCCCCTTTATAAGTACTCCCTGACCCCAAGTGAGTTACCATATCACCTTTATAAGTACTCCCTGACCCCAAGTGTGTTATCCTAGCCCCTTTATATGTACTCTCTGACCGCAAGTGAGTTACCGTAGTCCCATAGTAGTACTCCCTGACCCCAAGTGAGTTATCCTAGCCCCTTTATATGCACTCTCTGACCGCAAGTGAGTTACACAAGCCCATTTATAAGTACTCCCTGACCCCAAGTGAGTTATCCTAGCCCCTTTTTATGTACTCTCTGACTGCAAGTGAGTTACCCTAGCCCCTTTATAAGTACTCCCTGACCCCAAGTGAGTTATCCTAGCCCCTTTTTATGTACTCTCTGACTGCAAGTGAGTTACCCTAGCCCCTTTATAAGTACTCCCTGACCCCAAGTGAGTTACCCTAGTCCCATATAAGTACTCCCAGACCCCAAGTGTATTACCCCAGTCCCATAGAAGTACTCCCTGACCCCAAGTGAATTACCCTAGTCACATAGAAGTACTCCCTGACCCCAAGTGAGTTACCATAGCCCCTATATAAGTACTCCCTGACCCCAAGTGAGTTACCCTAGTCCCATAGAAGTACTACCTGACCCCAAGTGAGTTACCCTAGTCACATAGAAGTACTCCCTGACCCCAAGTGAGTTACCATAGCCCCTATATAAGTACTCCCTGACCCCAAGTGAGTTACCCTAGTCCCATAGAAGTACTCCCTGACCCCAAGTGAGTTACCCTAGTCCCATAGAAGTACTCCCTGACCCCAAGTGAGTTACCATAGCCCCTATATAAGTACTCCCTGACCCCAAGTGAGTTACCCTAGTCCCATAGAAGTACCCCCTGACCCCAAGTGAGTTACCCTAGTCCCATAGATGTACTCCATGACCCCAAGTGAGTTACCCTAGTCACATAGAAGTACTCCCTGAACCCAAGTGAGTTACCATAGCCCCTATATAAGTACTCCCTGACCCCAAGTGAGTTATCGTTGCCCCTTTATATGTACTCTCTGACAGCAAGTGAGTTACCCTAGTCACATAAAAGTACTCCCTGACCCCATGTGAGTTATCGTGGCCCTTTTATATGTACTCTCTGACCGCAAGTGAGTTACCCTCGTCCTATAGAAGTACTCCCTGACCCCAAGTGAATTACCCTAGTCCCATAGAAGTACTCCCTGACCCCAAGTGAGTTACCCTAGTCACATAGAAGTACTCCCTGACCCCAAGTGAGTTACCATAGCCCCTATATAAGTACTCCCTGACCCCAAGTGAGTTATCCTAGCCCCTTTTTATGTACTCTCTGACTGCAAGTGAGTTACCCTAGCCCCTTTATAAGTACTCCCTGACCCCAAGTGAGTTACCCTAGTCCCATATAAGTACTCCCAGACCCCAAGTGTATTAACCCAGTCCCATAGAAGTATTCCCTGACCCCAAGTGTGTTACCCTATTTCCATAGAAGTACTCCCTGACCCCAAGTGTATTACCCTAGTCCCATATAAGTACTCCCTGACCCCAAGTGAGTTCCCATAGCACCTTTATAAGTACTTCCTGACCCCAAGTGAGTTATCCTAGTCCCTTTATATGTACTCTCTGACCGCAAGTGAGTTATCCTAGCCCCATAGAAGTACTCCCTGACCCCAAGTGAGTTACCCTAGTCACATAGAAGTACTCCCCGACCCCAAGTCAGTTACCCTAGCCCCTATATAAGTACTCCCTGACCCCAAGTGAGTTACCCTAGTCCCATAGAAGTACTCCCTGACCCCAAGTGAGTTACCCTAGTCACATAGAAGTACTCCCTGACCCCAAGTGAGTTACCATAGCCCCTATATAAGTACTCCCTGACCCTAAGTGAGTTACCCTAGTCCCATAGAAGTACTCCCTGACCCCAAGTGAGTTACCCTAGTCACATAGAAGTACTCCCTGACCCCAAGTGAGTTACCCTAGCCCCTTTTTATGTACTCTCTGACTGCAAGTGAGTTACCCTAGCCCCTTTATAAGTACTCCCTGACCCCAAGTGAGTTACCCTAGTCCCATATAAGTACTCCCAGACCCCAAGTGTATTACCCCAGTCCCATAGAAGTATTCCCTGACCCCAAGTGAGTTACCCTAGTCCCATAGAAGTACTCCCTGACCCCAAGTGAGTTACCCTAGTCCCATAGAAGTACTCCCTGACCCCAAGTGAGTTACCCTAGTCACATAGAAGTACTCCCTGACCCCAAGTGAGTTACCATAGCCCCTATATAAGTACTCCCTGACCCCAAGTGAGTTACCCTAGTCCCATAGAAGTACTCCCTGACCCCAAGTGAGTTACCCTAGTCCCATAGATGTACTCCATGACCCCAAGTGAGTTACCCTAGTCTCATAGAAGTACTCCCTGAACCCAAGTGAGTTACCATAGCCCCTATATAAGTACTCCCTGACCCCAAGTGAGTTATCGTTGCCCCTTTATATGTACTCTCTGACAGCAAGTGAGTTACCCTAGTCACATAAAAGTACTCCCTGACCCCATGTGAGTTATCCTGGCCCTTTTATATGTACTCCCTTACCCCAAGTGTATTACCCTAGTCCCATATAAGTACTCCCTGACCCCAAGTGAGTTCCCATAGCACCTTTATAAGTACTTCCTGACCCCAAGTGAGTTATCCTAGTCCCTTTATATGTACTCTCTGACCGCAAGTGAGTTATCCTAGCCCCATAGAAGTACTCCCTGACCCCAAGTGAGTTACCCTAGTCACATAGAAGTACTCCCCGACCCCAAGTCAGTTACCCTAGCCCCTATATAAGTACTCCCTGACCCCAAGTGAGTTACCCTAGTCCCATAGAAGTACTCCCTGACCCCAAGTGAGTTACCCTAGTCCCATAGAAGTACTCCCTGACCCCAAGTGAGTTACCCTAGTCACATAGAAGTACTCCCTGACCCCAAGTGAGTTACCCTAGCCCCTTTTTATGTACTCTCTGACTGCAAGTGAGTTACCCTAGCCCCTTTATAAGTACTCCCTGACCCCAAGTGAGTTACCCTAGTCCCATATAAGTACTCCCAGACCCCAAGTGTATTACCCCAGTCCCATAGAAGTATTCCCTGACCCCAAGTGAGTTACCCTAGTCCCATAGAAGTACTCCCTGACCCCAAGTGAGTTACCCTAGTCCCATAGAAGTACTCCCTGACCCCAAGTGAGTTACCCTAGTCACATAGAAGTACTCCCTGACCCCAAGTGAGTTACCATAGCCCCTATATAAGTACTCCCTGACCCCAAGTGAGTTACCCTAGTCCCATAGAAGTACTCCCTGACCCCAAGTGAGTTACCCTAGTCCCATAGATGTACTCCATGACCCCAAGTGAGTTACCCTAGTCTCATAGAAGTACTCCCTGAACCCAAGTGAGTTACCATAGCCCCTATATAAGTACTCCCTGACCCCAAGTGAGTTATCGTTGCCCCTTTATATGTACTCTCTGACAGCAAGTGAGTTACCCTAGTCACATAAAAGTACTCCCTGACCCCATGTGAGTTATCCTGGCCCTTTTATATGTACTCTCTGACCGCAAGTGAGTTACCCTCGTCCTATAGAAGTACTCCCTGACCCCAAGTGAGTTACCCTAGTCACATAGAAGTATTCCCCGAACCCAACTGAGTTACCCTAGCCCCTATATATGTACTCCCTGACCCCAAGTGAGTTACCCTAGTCCCATAGAAGTACTCCCTGACCCCAAGTGAGTTACCCTAGTCACATAGAAGTACTCCCTGACCCCAAGTGAGTTACCATAGCCCCTATATAAGTACTCCCTGACCCTAAGTGAGTTACCCTAGTCCCATAGAAGTACTCCCTGACCTCAAGTGAGTTACCCTAGTGACATAGAAGTACTCCCTGACCCCAATTGAGTTACCATAGCCCCTATATAAGTACTCCCTGACGCCAAGTGAGTTATCCTTGCCCCTTTATATGTACTCTCTGACCGCAAGTGAGCTACCCTAGCCCCTTTATAAGTACTCCCAGACCCCCAAATGTGTGATACCCTAGTCTCATATAAGTACTCCCTGAACCCAAGTGTGTTACCTTAGCCCCTTTATAAGTACTCCCCCACCCCAAGTGAGTTATCCTATCCCCTTTATATGTACTCTCTGACCGCAAGTGAGTTTCCCTAGCCCCTTTATAAGTACTCCCTGACCCCCAAATGTGTTACCTTAGTCCCATAAATGTACTCCTTGACCCCAAGTGAGTTATCCTAGCCCCTTTATATGTACACTCTGACCGAAAGTGAGTCACCCTAGCACCTTTATAAGTATTCCCTGTCCCCAAGTGTGTTACCTTAGTCACATAAATGAACTCCCTGACCCAAAGTGAGTTACCCTAGTCCCATATAAGTAATGCTTCACCCAAAGTGAGTTACCCTAGCCCCTATATAAGTACTCCCTGACCCCAAGTGAGTTACCCTAGTCACATAGAAGTACTCCCCGACCCCAAGTCAGTTACCCTAGCGCCTATATAAGTACTCCCTGACCCCAAGTGAGTTACCCTAGTCCCATAGAAGTACTCCCTGACCCCAAGTGAATTACCCTAGTCACATAGAAGTACTCCCTGACCCCAAGTGAGTTACCATAGCCCCTATATAAGTACTCCCTGACCCCAAGTGAGTTACCCTAGTCACATAGAAGTACTCACTGACCCCAAGTGAGTTACCCTAGTCACATAGAAGTACTCCCTGACCCCAAGTGAGTTACCATAGCCCCTATATAAGTACTCCCTGACCCCAAGTGAGTTACCCTAGTCCCATAGAAGTACTCCCTGACCCCAAGTGAGTTACCGTAGTCCCATAGAAGTACTACCTGACCCCAAGTGAGTTACCCTAGTCACATAGAAGTACTCCCTGACCCCAAGTGAGTTACCATAGCCCCTATATAAGTACTCCCTGACCCCAAGTGAGTTACCCTAGTCCCATAGAAGTACTCCCTGACCCCAAGTGAGTTACCCTAGTCCCATAGAAGTACTACCTGACCCCAAGTGAGTTACCCTAGTCACATAGAAGTACTCCCTGACCCCAAGTGAGTTACCATAGCCCCTATATAAGTACTCCCTGACCCCAAGTGAGTTACCCTAGTCCCATAGAAGTACTCCCTGACCCCAAGTGAGTTACCCTAGTCACATAGAAGTACTCCCTGACCCCAAGTGAGTTACCATAGCCCCTATATAAGTACTCCCTGACCCCAAGTGAGTTACCCTAGTCCCATAGAAGTACTCCCTGACCCCAAGTGAGTTACCCTAGTCCCATAGATGTACTCCATGACCCCAAGTGAGTTACCCTAGTCTCATAGAAGTACTCGCTGAACCCAAGTGAGTTACCATAGCCCCTATATAAGTACTCCCTGACCCCAAGTGAGTTATCGTTGCCCCTTTATATGTACTCTCTGACAGCAAGTGAGTTACCCTAGTCACATAAAAGTACTCCCTGACCCCATGTGAGTTATCCTGGCCCTTTATTTGTACTCTCTGTCCGCAAGTGAGTTACCCTCGTCCTATAGAAGTACTCCCTGACCCCAAGTGAGTACCCTAGTCACATAGAAGTATTCCCCGAACCCAACTGAGTTACCCTAGCCCCTATATATGTACTCCCTGACCCCAAGTGAGTTACCCTAGTCCCATAGAAGTACTCCCTGACCCCAAGTGAGTTACCCTAGTCACATAGAAGTACTCCCTGACCCCAAGTGAGTTACCATAGCCCCTATATAAGTACTCCCTGACCCTAAGTGAGTTACCCTAGTCCCATAGAAGTACTCCCTGACCCCAAGTGAGTTACCCTAGTGACATAGAAGTACTCCCTGACCCCAATTGAGTTACCATAGCCCCTATATAAGTACTCCCTGACCGCAAGTGAGTTATCCTTGCCCCTTTTTATGTACTCTCTGACCACAAGTGAGATACCCTAGTCACATAAAAGTACTCTTTGACCCAAAGTGAGTTAACCTAGCCCCTTTATAAGTACTCCCTGACCCCAAGTGAGTTACCCTGGTCCCATATAAGAACTCACAGACACCAAGTGAGTTACCCTAGTCCCATATAAGTACTCCTTGACCCAAAGTGAGTTACCCTAGCCCCTTTATAAGTACTCCCTGACCCCAAGTGAGTTACCATATCACCTTTATAAGTACTCCCTGACCCCAAGTGTGTTATCCTAGCCCCTTTATATGTACTCTCTGACCGCAAGTGAGTTACCGTAGTCCCATAGTAGTACTCCCTGACCCCAAGTGAGTTATCCTAGCCCCTTTATATGCACTCTCTGACCGCAAGTGAGTTACACAAGCCCCTTTATAAGTACTCCCTGACCCCAAGTGAGTTATCCTAGCCCCTTTTTATGTACTCTCTGACTGCAAGTGAGTTACCCTAGCCCCTTTATAAGTACTCCCTGACCCCAAGTGAGTTATCCTAGCCCCTTTTTATGTACTCTCTGACTGCAAGTGAGTTACCCTAGCCCCTTTATAAGTACTCCCTGACCCCAAGTGAGTTACCCTAGTCCCATATAAGTACTCCCAGACCCCAAGTGTATTACCCCAGTCCCATAGAAGTATTCCCTGACCCCAAGTGAGTTACCCTAGTCCCATAGAAGTACTCCCTGACCCCAAGTGAATTACCCTAGTCACATAGAAGTACTCCCTGACCCCAAGTGAGTTACCATAGCCCCTATATAAGTACTTCCTGGCCCCAAGTGAGTTACCCTAGTCCCATAGAAGTACTCCCTGACCCCAAGTGAGTTACCCTAGTCACATAGAAGTACTCCCTGACCCCAAGTGAGTTATCCTAGTCACATAGAAGTACTCCCTGACCCCAAGTGAGTTACCATAGCCCCTATATAAGTACTCCCTGACCCCAAGTGAGTTACCCTAGTCCCATAGAAGTACTCCCTGACCCCAAGTGAGTTACCGTAGTCCCATAGAAGTACTACCTGACCCCAAGTGAGTTACCCTAGTCACATAGAAGTACTCCCTGACCCCAAGTGAGTTACCATAGCCCCTATATAAGTACTCCCTGACCCCAAGTGAGTTACCCTAGTCCCATAGAAGTACTCCCTGACCCCAAGTGAGTTACCCTAGTCCCATAGAAGTACTCCCTGACCCCAAGTGAGTTACCATAGCCCCTATATAAGTACTCCCTGACCCCAAGTGAGTTACCCTAGTCCCATAGAGGTACCCCCTGACCCCAAGTGAGTTACCCTAGTCCCATAGATGTACTCCATGACCCCAAGTGAGTTACCCTAGTCACATAGAAGTACTCCCTGAACCCAAGTGAGTTACCATAGCCCCTATATAAGTACTCCCTGACCCCAAGTGAGTTATCGTTGCCCCTTTATATGTACTCTCTGACAGCAAGTGAGTTACCCTAGTCACATAAAAGTACTCCCTGACCCCATGTGAGTTATCGTGGCCCTTTTATATGTACTCTCTGACCGCAAGTGAGTTACCCTCGTCCTATAGAAGTACTCCCTGACCCCAAGTGAATTACCCTAGTCCCATAGAAGTACTCCCTGACCCCAAGTGAGTTACCCTAGTCACATAGAAGTACTCCCTGACCCCAAGTGAGTTACCATAGCCCCTATATAAGTACTCCCTGACCCTAAGTGAGTTACCCTAGTCCCATAGAAGTACTCCCTGACCCCAAGTGAGTTACCCTAGTGACATAGAAGTACTTTCTGACCCCAATTGAGTTACCATAGCCCCTATATAAGTACTCCCTGACCCCAAGTGAGTTATCCTTGCCCCTATATATGTACTCTCTGACCGCAAGTGAGTTACCGTAGTCCCATAGTAGTACTCCCTGACCCCAAGTGAGTTATCCTAGCCCCTTTATATGAACTCTCTGACCGCAAGTGAGTTACCCTAGTCCCATATAAATACTCCCTGACCCAAAATGTGTTGTCCTAACCCATTTATATGAACTCTCTGACCGCAAGCGAGTTACCCTAGTCCTAATAAGTACTCCCTGACCCCAAGTGAGTTACGCTAGTCCCCTAGAAGTACTCCCTGAACCCAAGTAAGTTACCCTAGTCACATAGAAGTACTCCATGACCCCAAGTGAGTTATCCTAACCCCTTTATATGTACTCCCTGACCCCAAGTGAGTTATCCTAGCCCCTTTAAATGTACTCTCTGACCGCAAGTGAGTTATTCTAACCCCTATATAAGTACACCCTGACCCCTAAGTGTGTTACCCTGGTCTCATATAAGTACTCCCTGAACCCAAGTGAGTTACCATAGCCCCTTTATAAGTACTCCCTGACACAATGTGAGTTTTCCTAGCCCCTTTATATGTACTCCTAGACTCCAAGTGAGTTACCCTAGCCGCTTTATATGTTCTCCCATACGCCAAGTGAGTTACCCTAGTCCCATTGAAGTACTTCCTGACCCCAAGTGAGTTACCGTAGCCCCTTTATAAGTACTCCCTGACCCCAATTGAGTTATCCTATCCCCTTTATATATACTCTCTGACCGCAAGTGGGTTATTCTAACCCCTTTATAAGTACCTCCTGACCCCAAGTGTGTTACCCTAGTCTCATATAAGTACTCCCGGACCCCAAGTGAGTTACCATAGCCCCTTTATAATTACACCCTGGCCCCATGTGAGTTATCCTAGCCCCTATATATGTACTCCCAGACTCCAAGTGAGTTACCCTAGCCGCTTTATATGTACTTCCATATCCCAAGTGAGTTACCCTAGTCCCATAGAAGTACTTCCTGACCCCAAGTGAGTTACCGTAGCCCCTTTATAAGTACTCCCTGACCCCAAGTGAGGTATCCTAGCCCCTTTATATATACTCTCTGGCCGCAAGTGAGTTATTCTAACCCCTTTATAAATACTCCCTGACACCATGTGAGTTATCCTAGCCCCTTTATATGTACTCCCTGACCCCAAGTGAGTTACCCTAGCCCTTTAATAAGTACACCCTGGCCCCAAGTGAGTTACCCTGGTCTCATATAAGTACTCCCTGACCCCAAGTGAGTTATCCTAGCCCATTTATATGTACTCTCTGACCGCAAGTGAGTTACCCTAGTCCCATAGAAGTACTCCCTGAACCCAAGTGTGTTACCTTAGTCACAGAGAAGTACTCCCTGACCCCAAGTGAGTTATCCTTCTTCCATAGAAGTACTCCCTGACCCCAAGTGTGTTACCCTAGTACCATATAAGTACTCCCTGACCCCAAGTGAGTTATCCTAGCCACTTTATATGTACTCTCTGACCGCAAGTGAGTTACCCTAGTCCCATATAAGTACTCCCTGACCCAAAATGTGTTGTCCTAGCCCCTTTATATGAACTCTCTGACCGCAAGTAAGTTACCCTAGTCCTAATAAGTACTCCCTGACCCCAAGTGAGTTACCCTAGCCCATATATAAGTACTCCCTGACCCCAAGTGAGTTACCCTAGTCCCCTAGAAGTACTCCCTGACCCCAAGTAAGTTACCCTAGTCACATAGAAGTACTCCTTGACCCCAAGTGAGTTATCCTAGCCCCTTTATATGTACTCCCTGACCCCAAGTGAGTTATCCTAGTCCCATAGAAGTACTCTCTGACCGCAAGTGAGTTATTCTAACCCCTTTATAAGTACTCCCTGACCCCAAGTGTGTTGCCCTAGTCTCATATAAGTACACCCTGGCCCCAAGTGAGTTACCCTGGTCTCATATAAGTATTCCCTGACCCCAAGTGAGTTATCCTAGCCCCTTTATATGTACTCTCTGACCGCAAGTGTGTTACCCTAGTCCCATAGTAATACTCCCTGACCCAAAATGTGTTGTCCTAGACAATTTATAGGAACTCTCTGACCGCAAGTGAGTTACCCTAGCCCCTATATAAGTACTCCCTGACCCCAAGTGAGTTACCCTAGTCCCCTAGAAGTACTCCCTGACCCCAAGTAAGTTACCCTAGTCACATAGAAGTACTCCTTGACCCCAAGTGTGTTATCCTAGCCCCTTTATATGAACTCTCTGACAGCAAGTGAGTTACCCTAGTCCCATATAAGTACTCCCTGACCCAAAATGTGTTGTCCTAGCCCCTTTATATGAACTTTCTGACCGCAAGTAAGTTACCCTAGTCCTAATAAGTACTCCCTGACCCCAAGTGAGTTACCCTAGCCCATATATAAGTACTCCCTGACCCCAAGTGAGTTACCCTAGTCCCCTAGAAGTACTCCCTGACCCCAAGTAAGTTACCCTAGTCACATAGAAGTACTCCTTGACCCCAAGTGAGTTATCCTAACCCCTTTATATGTACTCTCCGACCGCAAGTGAGTTATGCTAGCCCCTTTATATGTACTCCCAGACCCCAAGTGAGTTACCCCAGTCCCTTATAACTACTCCCTGACCCCAAGTGAGTTACCATATCACCTTTATAAATATTCCCTGACCCCTAGTGAGTTATCCTAGCCCCTTTATATGTACTCTCTGACCGCAAGTGAGTTACCCTAGTCCCATAGTAGTACTCCCTGACTCCAAGTGAGTTACCATAGCCCCTTTATAAGTACTCCCTGACCCCAAGTGAGTTATCCTAGCCCCTTTATATGTACTCTCTTCCCGCAAGTGAGTTACCCTAGCCCCATAGAAGTACTCCCTGACCCCAAGTGTGTTACCTTAGTCACATAGAAGTACTCCCTGACTCCAAGTGAGTTACCATAGCCCCTTTATAAGTACTCCCTGACCCCAAGTGAGTTATCCTAGCCCCTTTATATGTACTCTCTGCCCGCAAGTTAGTTACCCTAGTCCCATAGTAGTACTCCCTGACCCAAGTGAGTTACCCTAGTCCCATATAAGTACTGCTTGACCCAAAGTGAGTTACCCTAGCCCCTTTATATGTACTCTCTGACCGCAAGTGAGTAACCCTAGTCCCATATAAGTGCTCCCTGACCCCAAGTGAGTTACCCTAGCCCCTGTATAAGTATACCCTGGATCCAAGTGATTTATCCTAGCCCCTTTATATGTACTCCCAGACTCCAAGTGAGTTACCCTAGCCGCTTTATATGTACTCCCATACCCCAAGTGAGTTACCCTAGTCCCATTGAAGTACTTTCTGACCCCAAGTGAGTTACCGTAGCCCCTTTATAAGTACTCCCTGACCCCAAGTGAGTTATCCTAGCCCCTTTATATATACTCTCTGACCGCAAGTTAGTTATTCTAACCCCTTTATAAGTACCCCTGACCTCAAGTGTGTTACCCTAGTCTCATATAAGTACTCCCTGACCTCAAGTGAGTTACCATAGCCCCTTTATAAGTACACCCTGGCCCCAAGTGAGTTATCCTAGCCGCGATATATGTACTCCCAGACGCAAGTGAGTTACCCTAGTCCCATAGAAGTACTCCCTGACCCAAAATGTGTTGTCCTAGCCCCTTTATATGAACTCTCTGACCGCAAGTGAGATACCCTAGTCCCATATAAGTACTCCCTGACCCAAAATGTGTTGTCCTAGCCCCTTTATATGAACTCTCTGACCGCAAGTGAGTTACCCTAGTCCTAATAAGTACTCCCTGACCCCAAGTGAGTTACCCTAGCCCCTATATAAGTACTCCCTGACCCCAAGTGAGATACCCTAGTCCCCTAGAAGTACTCCCTGACCCCAAGTAAGTTACTCTAGTCACATAGAAGTACTTCCTGACCCCAAGTGAGTTACCGTAGCCCCTTTATAAGTACTCCCTGACCCCAAGTGAGTTATCCTAGCCCCTTTATATATACTCTCTGACCGCAAGTGAGTTATTCTAACCCCTTTATAAGTACTCCCTGACCCCAAGTGTGTTACCCTAGTCTCATATAAGTACTCCCGGATCCCAAGTGAGTTACCATAGCCCCTTTATAAGTACACCCTAGCCCAAAGTGAGTTATCCTAGCCCCTATATATGTACTCCCAGACTCCAAGTGAGTTACCCTAGCCGCTTTATATGTACTCCCATACCCCAAGTGTGTTACCCTAGTCCCATATAAGTACTCCCTGTCCCAAAATGTGTTGTCCTAGCCCCTTTATATGAAGCCTCCGACCGCAAGTGAGTTACCCTAGTCCCATATAAGTACACCCTGGCCCCAAGTGAGTTACCCTGGTCCCATATAAGTACTCAAAGACACCAAGTGAGTTACCCTAGTCCCATATAAGTACTCCTTGACCCAAAGTGAGTTAACCTAGCCCCTTTATAAGTACTCCCTGACCCCAAGTGAGTTACCCTGGTCCCATATAAGTACTCACAGACACCAAGTGAGTTACCCTAGTCCCATATAAGTTCTCCTTGACCCAAAGTGAGTTATCCTAACCCCTTTATATGTACACTCTGACCGCAAGTGAGTTACCCAAGCCCCTTTATATGTACTCTCTGACCGCAAGTGAGCTACCGTAGTCCAATTGCAGTACTACCTGACCCCAAGTGAGTTATCCTGGCCCCTTTATATGTACTCCCAGACACCAAGTGAGTTACCCTAGTCCCTTATAAGTACTCCCCTACCCCAAGTGAGCTACCCTAGCCCCTTAATAAGTACACCCTGGCCACAAGTGAGTTACCCTGGTCTCATATAAGTACTCACAGACACCAAGTGAGTTACCCTAGTCCCATATAAGTACCCCATGACCCAAAGTGAGTTACCCTAGCCCCTTTATAAGTACTCCCTGACCACAAGTGAGTTACCATATCACCTTTATAAGTACTCCCTGACCCCATGTGAGTTATCCTAGCCCCTTTATATGTACACTCTGACCGCAAGTGAGTTACCCTAGTCCCATAGTAGTACTCCCTGACCCCAAGTGAGTTACCATAGCCCCTTTATAAGTACTCCCTGACCCCAAGTGAGTTATCCTAGCCCCTTTATATGTACTCTCTGACCGCAAGTGAGTTACCCTAGTCCCATAGAAGTACTCCCTGACCCCATGTGTGTTACCTTAGTCACATACAAGTACTCCCTGACCCCAAGTGAGTTATCCTACTTCCATAGAAGTACTCCCTGACCCCAAGTAAGTTACCCTAGTCACATAGAAGTACTCCTTGACCCCAAGTGAGTTATCCTAGCCCCTTTATATGTACTCCCTGACCCCAAGTGAGTTATCCTAGTCCCATAGAAGTACTCTCTGACCGCAAGTGAGTTATTCTAACCCCTTTATAAATACTCCCTGACACCAAGTGTGTTGCCCTAGTCTCATATAAGTACACCCTGGCCCCAAGTGAGTTACCCTGGTCTCATATAAGTACTCCCTGACCCCAAGTGAGTTATCCTAGCCCCTTTATATGTACTCTCTGACCGCAAGTGTGTTACCCTAGTCCCATAGTAATACTCCCTGACCCAAAATGTGTTGTCCTAGCCCCTTTATATGAACTCTCTGACCGCAAGTAAGTTACCCTAGTCCTAATAAGTACTCCCTGACCCCAAGTGAGTTACCCTAGCCCATATATAAGTACTCCATAACCCCAAGTGAGTTACCCTAGTCCTCTAGAAGTACTCCCTGACCCCAAGTAAGTTACCCTAGTCATATAGAAGTACTCCTTGACCCCAAGTGAGTTATCCTAGCCCCTTTATATGTACTCTCCGACCGCAAGTGAGTTATCCTAGCCCCTTTATATGTACTCCCAGACCCCAAGTGAGTTACCCCAGTCCCTTATAACTACTCCCTGACCCCAAGTGAGTTACCATATCACCTTTATAAATATTCCCTGACCCCTAGTGAGTTATCCTAGCCCCTTTATATGTACTCTCTGACCGCAAGTGAGTTACCCTAGTCCCATAGTAGTACTCCCTGACTCCAAGTGAGTTACCATAGCCCCTTTATAAGCACTCCCTGACCCCAAGTGAGTTATCCTAGCCCCTTTATATGTACTCTCTTCCCGCAAGTGAGTTACCCTAGTCCCATTGTAGTACTCCCTGACCCCAAGTGAGTTACCATAGCCCCTTTATAAGTACTCCCTGACCCCAAGTGAGTTACCCTAGTCCCATATAAGCACTCCCAGACCGCAAGTGAGTTACCCTAGTCCCATAGAAGTACTCCCTGACCCAAAATGTGTTGTCCTAGCCCCTTTATATGAACTCTCTGACCGCAAGTAAGTTACCCTAGTCCTAATAAGTACTCCCTGACCCCAAGTGAGTTACCCTAGCCCATATATAAGTACTCCATGACCCCAAGTGAGTTACCCTAGTCCCCTAGAAGTACTCCCTGACCCCAAGTAAGTTACCCTAGTCACATAGAAGTACTCCTTGACCCCAAGTGAGTTATCCTAGCCCCTTTATATGTACTCTCCGACCGCAAGTGAGTTATCCTAGCCCCTTTATATGTACTCCCAGGCCCCAAGTGAGTTACCCCAGTCCCTTATAACTACTCCCTGACCCCAAGTGAGTTACCATATCACCTTTATAAATATTCCCTGACCCCTAGTGAGTTATCCTAGCCCCTTTATATGTACTCTCTGACCGCAAGTGAGTTACCCTAGTCCCATAGTAGTACTCCCTGACCCCAAGTGAGTTACCCTAGTCCCATAGAAGTACTCCCTGACCCCAAGTGAGTTACCCTAGTCCCATAGAAGTACTCCCTGACCCCAAGTGAGTTACCCTAGTCACATAGAAGTACTCCCTGACCCCAAGTGAGTTACAATAGCCCCTATATAAGTACTCCCTGACCCCAAGTGAGTTACCCTAGCCCCTTTATATGAACTCTCTGGCGGCAATTGAGTTACCCTAGTCCAATATAAGTACTCCTTGACCCAAAGTGAGTTACCCTAGCCCCTTTATAAGTACTCCCTGACCACAAATGAATTACCCTAGTCCCACATAAGTACTCCCAGATCCCAAGTGAGTTACCCTAGTCCCATAGAAGTACTCCCTGACCCCAAGTGTGTTACCCTAGTCACATAGAAGTACTCCCTGACCCCAAGTGTGTTACCTTAGTCACATAGAAGTACTCCCTGACTCCAAGTGAGTTACCATAGCCCCTTTATAAGTACCCCCTGACCCCAAGTGAGTTATCCTAGCCCCTTTATATGTACTCTCTGCCCGCAAGTTAGTTACCCTAGTCCCATAGTAGTACTCCCTGACCCAAGTGAGTTACCCTAGTCCCATATAAGTACTGCTTGACCCAAAGTGAGTTACCCTAGCCCCTTTATATGTACTCTCTGACCGCAAGTGAGTAACCCTAGTCCCATATAAGTGCTCCCTGACCCCAAGTGAGTTACCCTAGCCCCTGTATAAGTATACCCTGGATCCAAGTGATTTATCCTAGCCCCTTTATATGTACTCCCAGACTCCAAGTGAGTTACCCTAGCCGCTTTATATGTACTCCCATACCCCAAGTGAGTTACCCTAGTCCCATTGAAGTACTTTCTGACCCCAAGTGAGTTACCGTAGCCCCTTTATAAGTACTCCCTGACCCCAAGTGAGTTATCCTAGCCCCTTTATATATACTCTCTGACCGCAAGTTAGTTATTCTAACCCCTTTATAAGTACCCCTGACCTCAAGTGTGTTACCCTAGTCTCATATAAGTACTCCCTGACCTCAAGTGAGTTACCATAGCCCCTTTATAAGTACACCCTGGCCCCAAGTGAGTTATCCTAGCCGCGATATATGTACTCCCAGACGCAAGTGAGTTACCCTAGTCCCATAGAAGTACTCCCTGACCCAAAATGTGTTGTCCTAGCCCCTTTATATGAACTCTCTGACCGCAAGTGAGATACCCTAGTCCCATATAAGTACTCCCTGACCCAAAATGTGTTGTCCTAGCCCCTTTATATGAACTCTCTGACCGCAAGTGAGTTACCCTAGTCCTAATAAGTACTCCCTGACCCCAAGTGAGTTACCCTAGCCCCTATATAAGTACTCCCTGACCCCAAGTGAGATACCCTAGTCCCCTAGAAGTACTCCCTGACCCCAAGTAAGTTACTCTAGTCACATAGAAGTACTTCCTGACCCCAAGTGAGTTACCGTAGCCCCTTTATAAGTACTCCCTGACCCCAAGTGAGTTATCCTAGCCCCTTTATATATACTCTCTGACCGCAAGTGAGTTATTCTAACCCCTTTATAAGTACTCCCTGACCCCAAGTGTGTTACCCTAGTCTCATATAAGTACTCCCGGATCCCAAGTGAGTTACCATAGCCCCTTTATAAGTACACCCTAGCCCAAAGTGAGTTATCCTAGCCCCTATATATGTACTCCCAGACTCCAAGTGAGTTACCCTAGCCGCTTTATATGTACTCCCATACCCCAAGTGTGTTACCCTAGTCCCATATAAGTACTCCCTGTCCCAAAATGTGTTGTCCTAGCCCCTTTATATGAAGCCTCCGACCGCAAGTGAGTTACCCTAGTCCCATATAAGTACACCCTGGCCCCAAGTGAGTTACCCTGGTCCCATATAAGTACTCAAAGACACCAAGTGAGTTACCCTAGTCCCATATAAGTACTCCTTGACCCAAAGTGAGTTAACCTAGCCCCTTTATAAGTACTCCCTGACCCCAAGTGAGTTACCCTGGTCCCATATAAGTACTCACAGACACCAAGTGAGTTACCCTAGTCCCATATAAGTTCTCCTTGACCCAAAGTGAGTTATCCTAACCCCTTTATATGTACACTCTGACCGCAAGTGAGTTACCCAAGCCCCTTTATATGTACTCTCTGACCGCAAGTGAGCTACCGTAGTCCAATTGCAGTACTACCTGACCCCAAGTGAGTTATCCTGGCCCCTTTATATGTACTCCCAGACACCAAGTGAGTTACCCTAGTCCCTTATAAGTACTCCCCTACCCCAAGTGAGCTACCCTAGCCCCTTAATAAGTACACCCTGGCCACAAGTGAGTTACCCTGGTCTCATATAAGTACTCACAGACACCAAGTGAGTTACCCTAGTCCCATATAAGTACCCCATGACCCAAAGTGAGTTACCCTAGCCCCTTTATAAGTACTCCCTGACCACAAGTGAGTTACCATATCACCTTTATAAGTACTCCCTGACCCCATGTGAGTTATCCTAGCCCCTTTATATGTACACTCTGACCGCAAGTGAGTTACCCTAGTCCCATAGTAGTACTCCCTGACCCCAAGTGAGTTACCATAGCCCCTTTATAAGTACTCCCTGACCCCAAGTGAGTTATCCTAGCCCCTTTATATGTACTCTCTGACCGTAAGTGAGTTACCCTAGTCCCATAGAAGTACTCCCTGACCCCATGTGTGTTACCTTAGTCACATACAAGTACTCCCTGACCCCAAGTGAGTTATCCTACTTCCATAGAAGTACTCCCTGACCCCAAGTAAGTTACCCTAGTCACATAGAAGTACTCCTTGACCCCAAGTGAGTTATCCTAGCCCCTTTATATGTACTCCCTGACCCCAAGTGAGTTATCCTAGTCCCATAGAAGTACTCTCTGACCGCAAGTGAGTTATTCTAACCCCTTTATAAATACTCCCTGACACCAAGTGTGTTGCCCTAGTCTCATATAAGTACACCCTGGCCCCAAGTGAGTTACCCTGGTCTCATATAAGTACTCCCTGACCCCAAGTGAGTTATCCTAGCCCCTTTATATGTACTCTCTGACCGCAAGTGTGTTACCCTAGTCCCATAGTAATACTCCCTGACCCAAAATGTGTTGTCCTAGCCCCTTTATATGAACTCTCTGACCGCAAGTAAGTTACCCTAGTCCTAATAAGTACTCCCTGACCCCAAGTGAGTTACCCTAGCCCATATATAAGTACTCCATAACCCCAAGTGAGTTACCCTAGTCCTCTAGAAGTACTCCCTGACCCCAAGTAAGTTACCCTAGTCATATAGAAGTACTCCTTGACCCCAAGTGAGTTATCCTAGCCCCTTTATATGTACTCTCCGACCGCAAGTGAGTTATCCTAGCCCCTTTATATGTACTCCCAGACCCCAAGTGAGTTACCCCAGTCCCTTATAACTACTCCCTGACCCCAAGTGAGTTACCATATCACCTTTATAAATATTCCCTGACCCCTAGTGAGTTATCCTAGCCCCTTTATATGTACTCTCTGACCGCAAGTGAGTTACCCTAGTCCCATAGTAGTACTCCCTGACTCCAAGTGAGTTACCATAGCCCCTTTATAAGCACTCCCTGACCCCAAGTGAGTTATCCTAGCCCCTTTATATGTACTCTCTTCCCGCAAGTGAGTTACCCTAGTCCCATTGTAGTACTCCCTGACCCCAAGTGAGTTACCATAGCCCCTTTATAAGTACTCCCTGACCCCAAGTGAGTTACCCTAGTCCCATATAAGCACTCCCAGACCGCAAGTGAGTTACCCTAGTCCCATAGAAGTACTCCCTGACCCAAAATGTGTTGTCCTAGCCCCTTTATATGAACTCTCTGACCGCAAGTAAGTTACCCTAGTCCTAATAAGTACTCCCTGACCCCAAGTGAGTTACCCTAGCCCATATATAAGTACTCCATGACCCCAAGTGAGTTACCCTAGTCCCCTAGAAGTACTCCCTGACCCCAAGTAAGTTACCCTAGTCACATAGAAGTACTCCTTGACCCCAAGTGAGTTATCCTAGCCCCTTTATATGTACTCTCCGACCGCAAGTGAGTTATCCTAGCCCCTTTATATGTACTCCCAGGCCCCAAGTGAGTTACCCCAGTCCCTTATAACTACTCCCTGACCCCAAGTGAGTTACCATATCACCTTTATAAATATTCCCTGACCCCTAGTGAGTTATCCTAGCCCCTTTATATGTACTCTCTGACCGCAAGTGAGTTACCCTAGTCCCATAGTAGTACTCCCTGACCCCAAGTGAGTTACCCTAGTCCCATAGAAGTACTCCCTGACCCCAAGTGAGTTACCCTAGTCCCATAGAAGTACTCCCTGACCCCAAGTGAGTTACCCTAGTCACATAGAAGTACTCCCTGACCCCAAGTGAGTTACAATAGCCCCTATATAAGTACTCCCTGACCCCAAGTGAGTTACCCTAGCCCCTTTATATGAACTCTCTGGCGGCAATTGAGTTACCCTAGTCCAATATAAGTACTCCTTGACCCAAAGTGAGTTACCCTAGCCCCTTTATAAGTACTCCCTGACCACAAATGAATTACCCTAGTCCCACATAAGTACTCCCAGATCCCAAGTGAGTTACCCTAGTCCCATAGAAGTACTCCCTGACCCCAAGTGTGTTACCCTAGTCACATAGAAGTACTCCCTGACCCCAAGAGAGATATCCTAGTTCCATAGAAGTACTCCCTGACCCCAAGTTTGTTACCCTAGTCCTATATAAGTACTCCCTGTCCCAAAACGTGTTACCCTAGCCCCTTTATATGTACTCTCTGGCGGCAAGTGAGTTACCCAAGTCCCATATAAGTACTCCCTGACCCCAAGTGAGTTATCCTATCCCCTTTATATGTACTCTCTGACCGCAAGTGAGTTATCCTAGCCCCTGTATATATACTCTCAGACCCCAATTGAGTTACCCTAGTCCCTTATAACTACTCCCTGACCCCAAGTGAGTTACACTAGTCCCATATAAGTACTCCCAGACCCCAAGTGAGTTACCCCAGTCCCATAGAAGTACTCCCTGACCCCAAGTGAGTTACCCTAGTCACATAGAGGTATTCCCTGACCCCAAGTGTGTTACCCTAGTCCCATATAAGTACTCTCTGACCCCAAGTGAGTTATCCTAGCCCCTTTATATGTACTCCCAGACCACAAGTGAGTTACCCTAGTCCCTTATAAGTACTCCCTTACCCAAAGTGAGTTAACCTAGCCCCTTAATAAGTACACCCTGGCCACAAGTGAGTTACACTAGCCCTTTAATAAGTACACCCCGGCCCCAAGTGAGTTATCCTGGCCCTTTTATATGTACTCTCTGACCGCAAGTGAGTTACCCTAGCCCCTTTATATGTACTCCCAGACCCCAAGTCTGTTACCCTAGTCCCTTATAAGTACTCCCTTACCCCAAGTGAGTTAACCTAGCCCCTTAATAAGTACACCCTGGCCACAAGTGAGTTACCTTGGTCCCATATAAGTACTCAAAGACACCAAGTGAGTTACCCTAGTCCCAAATAAGTACTCCTTGACCCAAAGTGAGTTACCCTAGCCCCTCTATAAGTACTCTCTGACCGCAAGTGAGTTACCCTAGCCCCTTTATATGTACTCCCAGACCCCAAGTCTGTTACCCTAGTCCCTTATAAGTACTCCCTGACCCAAAGTGAGTTATCCTAGCCCCTTTATATGTACTCTCTGACAGCAAGTGAGCTACCGTAGTCCCATTGTAGTACTCCCTGACCCCAAGTGAGTTATCCTAGCCCCTTTATATGTACTCTCTGACCGCAAGTGAGTTACCCTAGTCCAATATAAGTACTCCCTGACCCAAAGTGAGTTACCATAGCCCCTTTATAAGTACTCCCTGACCCCAAGTGAGTTCCCATAGCACCTTTATAAGTACTTCCTGACCCCAAGTGAGTTATCCTAGTCCCTTTATATGTACTCTTTGACCGCAAGAGAGTTATCCTAGCCCCATAGAAGTACTCCCTGACCCCAAGTGAGTTACCCTAGTCACATAGAAGTACTCCCCGACCCCAAGTGAGTTACCCTAGCCCCTATATAAGTACTCCCTGACCCCAAGTGAGTTACCCTAGTCACATACAAGTACTCCCTGACCCCAAGTGAGTTACCATAGCCCCTATATAAGTACTCCCTGACCCCAAGTGAGTTACCCTAGTCCCATAGAAGTACTCCCTGACCCCAAGTGAGTTACCCTAGTCACATAGAAGTACTCCCTGACCCCAAGTGAGTTACCCTAGTCACATAGAAGTACTCCCTGACCCCAAGTGAGTTACCATAGCCCCTATATAAGTACTCCCTGACCCCAAGTGAGTTACCCTAGTCCCATAGAAGTACTCCCTGACCCCAAGTGAGTTACCCTAGTCCCATATAAGTACTCCCTGACCCCAAGTGAGTTATCCTATCCCCTTTATATGTACTCTCTGACCGCAAGTGAGTTATCCTAGCCCCTGTATATATACTCTCAGACCCCAAGTGAGTTACCCTAGTCCCTTATAACTACTCCCTGACCCCAAGTGAGTTACCCTAGTCACATAGAAGTACTCCCTGACCCCAAGTGAGTTACCCTAGTCACATAGAAGTACTCCCTGACCCCAAGTGAGTTACCATAGCCCCTATATAAGTACTCCCTGACCCCAAGTGAGTTACCCTAGTCCCATAGAAGTACTCCCTGACCCCAAGTGAGTTACCCTAGTCCCATATAAGTACTCCCAGACCCCAAGTGAGTTACCCCAGTCCCATAGAAGTACTCCCTGACCCCAAGTGAGTTACCCTAGTCACATAGAAGTACTCCCTGACCCCAAGTGAGTTACCATATCCCCTTTATAAGTACTCCCTGACCCTCAGTGAGTTACCCTAGTCACATAGAAGTACACCCTGACCCCAAGTGAGTTATCCTAGCCCCTTTATATGTACTCTCTGACAGCAAGTGAGTTACCCTAGTCCCATAGTACTACTCCCTGACCCCAACTGAGTTACCCTAGTCCAATATAAGTACTCCCTGACCCAAAGTGAGTTACCATAGCCCCTTTATAAGTACTCCCTGACCCCAAGTGAGTTACCCTAGCACCTTTATATGCACTCTCTGACCGCAAGTGAGTTATCCTAACCCCTTCATATGTACTCCCAGACTCCAAGTGAGTTACCCTAGACGCTTTATATGTACTCCCATGCCCCAAGTGATTTACCCTAGTCCAATAGAAGTACTCCCTGACCCTCAGTGAGTTACCCTAGTCACATAGAAGTACTCCCTGACCCCAAGTGAGTTATCCTAGCCCCTTTATATGTACTCTCTGACAGCAAGTGAGTTACCCTAGTCCCATAGTACTACTCCCTGACCCCAACTGAGTTACCCTAGTCCAATATAAGTACTCCCTGACCCAAAGTGAGTTACCATAGCCCCTTTATAAGTACTCCCTGACCCCAAGTGAGTTACCCTAGCACCTTTATATGCACTCTCTGACCGCAAGTGAGTTATCCTAACCCCTTCATATGTACTCCCAGACTCCAAGTGAGTTACCCTAGATGCTTTATATGTACTCCCATGCCCCAAGTGATTTACCCTAGTCCAATAGAAGTACTTCCTGACCCCAAGTGTGTTACCCTAGTCTCATATAAGTACTCCCTGACACAAAGTGAGTAACCATAGCCCCTTTATAAGTACTCCCTGACCCCAAGTGAGTTATCCTAGCCCCTTTTTATGTACTCTCTGACTGCAAGTGAGTTACCCTAGCCCCTTTATAAGTACTCCCTGACCCCAAGTGAGTTATCCTAGCCCCTTTTTATGTACTCTCTGACTGCAAGTGTGTTATCCTAGCCCCTTTATATGAACTCTCTGACAGCAAGTGAGTTACCCTAGTCCCATATAAGTACTCCCTGACCCAAAATGTGTTGTCCTAGCCCCTTTATATGAACTCTCTGACCGCAAGTAAGTTACCCTAGTCCTAATAAGTACTCCCTGACCCCAAGTGAGTTACCCTAGCCCATATATAAGTACTCCATGACCCCAAGTGAGTTACCCTAGTCCTCTAGAAGTACTCCCTGACCCCAAGTAAGTTACCCTAGTCATATAGAAGTACTCCTTGACCCCAAGTGAGTTATCCTAGCCCCTTTATATGTACTCTCCGACCGCAAGTGAGTTATCCTAGCCCCTTTATATGTACTCCCAGACCCCAAGTGAGTTACCCCAGTCCCTTATAACTACTCCCTGACCCCAAGTGAGTTACCATATCACCTTTATAAATATTCCCTGACCCCTAGTGAGTTATCCTAGCCCCTTTATATGTACTCTCTGACCGCAAGTGAGTTACCCTAGTCCCATAGTAGTACTCCCTGACTCCAAGTGAGTTACCATAGCCCCTTTATAAGCACTCCCTGACCCCAAGTGAGTTATCCTAGCCACTTTATATGTACTCTCTTCCCGCAAGTGAGTTACCCTAGTCCCATTGTAGTACTCCCTGACCCCAAGTGAGTTACCATAGCCCCTTTATAAGTACTCCCTGACCCCAAGTGAGTTACCCTAGTCCCATATAAGCACTCCCAGACCGCAAGTGAGTTACCCTAGTCCCATAGAAGTACTCCCTGACCCAAAATGTGTTGTCCTAGCCCCTTTATATGAACTCTCTGACCGCAAGTAAGTTACCCTAGTCCTAATAAGTACTCCCTGACCCCAAGTGAGTTACCCTAGCCCATATATAAGTACTCCATGACCCCAAGTGAGTTACCCTAGTCCCCTAGAAGTACTCCCTGACCCCAAGTAAGTTACCCTAGTCACATAGAAGTACTCCTTGACCCCAAGTGAGTTATCCTAGCCCCTTTATATGTACTCTCCAACCGCAAGTGAGTTATCCTAGCCCCTTTATATGTACTCCCAGGCCCCAAGTGAGTTACCCCAGTCCCTTATAACTATTCCCTGACCCCAAGTGAGTTACCATATCACCTTTATAAATATTCCCTGACCCCTAGTGAGTTATCCTAGCCCCTTTATATGTACTCTCTGACCGCAAGTGAGTTACCCTAGTCCCATAGTAGTACTCCCTGACCCCAAGTGAGTTACCCTAGTCCCATAGAAGTACTCCCTGACCCCAAGTGAGTTACCCTAGTCCCATAGAAGTACTCCCTGACCCCAAGTGAGTTACCCTAGTCACATAGAAGTAATCCCTGACCCCAAGTGAGTTACCATAGCCCCTATATAAGTACTCCCTGACCCCAAGTGAGTTACCCTAGCCCCTTTATATGAACTCTCTGGCGGCAAGTGAGTTACCCTAGTCCAATATAAGTACTCCTTGACCCAAAGTGAGTTACCCTAGCCCCTTTATAAGTACTCCCTGACCACAAATGAATTACCCTAGTCCCACATAAGTACTCCCAGATCCCAAGTGAGTTACCCTAGTCCCATAGAAGTACTCCCTGACCCCAAGTGTGTTACCCTAGTCACATAGAAGTACTCCCTGACCCCAAGAGAGATATCCTAGTTCCATAGAAGTACTCCCTGACCCCAAGTTTGTTACCCTAGTCCTATATAAGTACTCCCTGTCCCAAAACGTGTTACCCTAGCCCCTTTATATGTACTCTCTGGCGGCAAGTGAGTTACCCAAGTCCCATATAAGTACTCCCTGACCCCAAGTGAGTTATCCTATCCCCTTTATATGTACTCTCTGACCGCAAGTGAGTTATCCTAGCCCCTGTATATATACTCTCAGACCCCAAGTGAGTTACCCTAGTCCCTTATAACTACTCCCTGACCCCAAGTGAGTTACACTAGTCCCATATAAGTACTCCCAGACCCCAAGTGAGTTACCCCAGTCCCATAGAAGTACTCCCTGACCCCAAGTGAGTTACCCTAGTCACATAGAGGTATTCCCTGACCCCAAGTGTGTTACCCTAGTCCCATATAAGTACTCCCTGACCCCAAGTGAGTTATCCTAGCCCCTTTATATGTACTCCCAGACCACAAGTGAGTTACCCTAGTCCCTTATAAGTACTCCCTTACCCAAAGTGAGTTAACCTAGTCCCTTAATAAGTACACCCTGGCCACAAGTGAGTTACCCTGGCCCTTTTATATGTACTCTCTGACCGCAAGTGAGTTACCCTAGCCCCTTTATATGTTCTCCCAGACCCCAAGTCTGTTACCCTAGTCCCTTATAAGTACTCCCTTACCCCAAGTGAGTTAACCTAGCCCCTTAATAAGTACACCCTGGCCACAAGTAAGTTACCCTGGTCCCATTGTAGTACTCCCTGACCCCAAGTGAGTTATCCTAGCCCCTTTATAAGTACTCTCTGACCGCAAGTGAGTTACCCTAGTCCAATATAAGTACTCCCTGACCCAAAGTGAGTTACCATAGCCCCTTTATAAGTACTCCCTGACCCCAAGTGAGTTCCCATAGCACCTTTATAAGTACTTCCTGACCCCAAGTGAGTTATCCTAGTCCCTTTATATGTACTCTTTGACCGCAAGAGAGTTATCCTAGCCCCATAGAAGTACTCCCTGACCCCAAATGAGTTACCCTAGTCACATAGAAGTACTCCCCGACCCCAAGTGAGTTACCCTAGCCCCTATATAAGTACTCCCTGACCCCAAGTGAGTTACCCTAGTCACATACAAGTACTCCCTGACCCCAAGTGAGTTACCATAGCCCCTATATAAGTACTCCCTGACCCCAAGTGAGTTACCCTAGTCCCATAGAAGTACTCCCTGACCCCAAGTGAGTTACCCTAGTCCCATAGAAGTACTCCCTGACCCCAAGTGAGTTACCCTAGTCACATAGAAGTACTCCCTGACCCCAAGTGAGTTACCATATCACCTTTATAAGTACTCCCTGACCCTCAGTGAGTTACCCTAGTCACATAGAAGTACTCCCTGACCCCAAGTGAGTTATCCTAGCCCCTTTATATGTACTCTCTGACAGCAAGTGAGTTACCCTAGTCCCTTAGTACTACTCCCTGACCCCAACTGAGTTACCCTAGTCCAATATAAGTACTCCCTGACCCAAAGTGAGTTACCATAGCCCCTTTATAAGTACTCCCTGACCCCAAGTGAGTTACCCTAGCACCTTTATATGCACTCTCTGACCGCAAGTGAGTTATCCTAACCCCTTCATATGTACTCCCAGACTCCAAGTGAGTTACCCTAGACGCTTTATATGTACTCCCATGCCCCAAGTGATTTACCCTAGTCCAATAGAAGTACTTCCTGACCCCAAGTGTGTTACCCGAGTCTCATAGAAGTATTCCCTTACCCCAAGTGTGTTACCCTATTTCCATAGAAGTACTCCCTGACCCCAAGTGTATTACCCTAGTCCCATATAAGTACTCCCTGACCCCAAGTGAGTTCCCATAGCACCTTTATAAGTACTTCCTGACCCCAAGTGTGTTCCAATAGCACCTTTATAAGTACTTCCTGACCCCAAGTGTGTTATCCTAGTCCCTTTATATGTACTCTCTGACCGCAATTGAGTTATCCTAGCCCCATAGAAGTACTCCCTGACCCCAAGTGAGTTACCCTAGTCACATAGAAGTACTCCCCGACCCCAAGTGAGTTACCCTAGCCCCTATATAAGTACTCCCTGACCGCAAGTGAGTTACCCTAGTCACATAGAAGTACTCCCTGACCCCAAGTGAGTTACCATAGCCCCTATATAAGTACTCCCTGACCCCAAGTGAGTTACCCTAGTCCCATAGAAGTACTCCCTGACACCAAGTGAGTTACCCTAGTCACATAGAAGTACTCCCTGACCCCAAGTGAGTTACCCTAGTCACATAGAAGTACTCCCTGACCCCAAGTGAGTTACCATAGCCCCTATATAAGTACTCCCTGACCCCAAGTGAGTTACCCTAGTCCCATAGAAGTACTCCCTGACCCCAAGTGAGTTACCCTAGTCCTATAGAAGTACTCCCTGACCCCAAGTGAGTTACCCTAGTCACATAGAAGTACTCCCTGACCCCAAGTGAGTTCCCATAGCACTTTTATAAGTACTTCCTGACCCCAAGTGAGTTATCCTAGTCCCTTTATATGTACTCTCTGACCGCAAGTGAGTTATCCTAGCCCCATAGAAGTACTCCCTGACCCCAAGTGAGTTACCCTAGTCACATAGAAGTACTCCCTGACCCCAAGTCAGTTACCCTAGCCCCTATATAAGTACTCCCTGACCCCAAGTGAGTTACCCTAGTCCCATAGAAGTACTCCCTGACCCCAAGTGAGTTACCCTAGTAACATAGAAGTACTCCCTGACCCCAAGTGAGTTACCATAGCCCCTATATAAGTACTCCTTGACCCCAAGTGAGTTACCCTAGTCCCATAGAAGTACTCCCTGACCCCAAGTGAGTTACCCTAGTCACATAGAAGTACTCCCTGACCCCAAGTGAGTTACCCTAGTCACATAGAAGTACTCCCTGACGCCAAGTGAGTTACCATAGCCCCTATATAAGTACTCCCTGACTCCAAGTGAGTTACCCTAGTCCCATAGAAGTACTACCTGACCCCAAGTGAGTTACCCTAGTCACATAGAAGTACTCCCTGACCCCAAGTGAGTTACCATAGCCCCTATATAAGTACTCCCTGACCCCAAGTGAGTTACCCTAGTCCCATAGAAGTACTCCCTGACCCCAAGTGAGTTACCCTAGTCACATAGAAGTACTCCCTGACCCCAAGTGAGTTACCATAGTCCCTATATAAGTACTCCCTGACCCCAAGTGAGTTAGCCTAGTCCCATAGAAGTACTCCCTGACCCCAAGTGAGTTACCCTAGTCCCATAGATGTACTCCATGACCCCAAGTGAGTTACCCTAGTGTCATAGAAGTACTCCCTGAACCCAAGTGAGTTACCATAGCCCCTATCTAAGTACTCCCTGACCCCAAGTGAGTTATCGTTGCCCCTTTATATGTACTCTCTGACAGCAAGTGAGTTACCCTAGTCACATAAATGTACTCCCTGACCCCATGTGAGTTATCCTGGCCCTTTTATATGTACTCTCTGACCGCAAGTGAGTTACCCTCGTCCTATAGAAGTACTCCCTGACCCCAAGTGAGTTACCCTAGTCACATAGAAGTATTCCCCGAACCCAACTGAGTTACCCTAGCCCCTATATATATACTCCCTGACCCCAAGTGAGTTACCCTAGTCCCATAGAAGTACTCCCTGACCCCAAGTAAGTTACCCTAGTCACATAGAAGTACTCCCTGACCCCAAGTGAGTTACCATAGCCCCTATATAAGTACTCCCTGACCCTAAGTGAGTTACCCTAGTCCCATAGAAGTACTCCCTGACCCCAAGTGAGTTACCCTAGTGACATAGAAGTACTCCCTGACCCCAATTGAGTTACCATAGCCCCTATATAAGTACTCCCTGACCCCAAGTGAGTTATCCTTGCCCCTTTATATGTACTCTCTGACCGCAAGTGAGTTACCCTAGTCACATAAAAGTACTCTTTGACCCAAAGTGAGTTAACCTAGCCCCTTTATAAGTACTCCCTGACCCCAAGTGAGTTAACCTGGCCCCATATAAGAACTCACAGGCACCAAGTGAGTTACCCTAGTCCCATATAAGTACTCCTTGACCCAAAGTGAGTTACCCTAGCCCCTTTATAAGTACTCCCTGACCCCAAGTGAGTTACCATATCACCTTTATAAGTACCCCCTGACCCCAAGTGTGTTATCCTAGCCCCTTTATATGTACTCTCTGACCGCAAGTGAGTTACCGTAGTCCCATAGTAGTACTCCCTGACCCCAAGAGAGTTATCCTAGCCCCTTTATATGCACTCTCTGACCGCAAGTGAGTTATTCAAACCCCTTTATAAGTACCCCCTGACCCCAAGTGTGTTACCCTAGTCTTATATAAGTACTCCCTGAACCCAAGTGTGTTACCTTAGCCCCTTTATAAGTACTCCCCCAACCCAAGTGAGTTATCCTATCCCCTTTATATGTACTCTCTGACCGCAAGTGAGTTACCCTAGCCCCTTTATAAGTACTCCCTGACCCCCAAATGTGTTACCTTAGTCCCATAAATGTACTCCATGACCCCAAGTGAGTTATCCTAGCCCCTTTATATGTACACTCTGACCGAAAGTGAGTCACCCTAGCACCTTTATAAGTATTCCCTGTCCCCAAGTGTGTTACCTTAGTCACATAAATGAACTCCCTGACCCCAAGTGAGTTACCCTAGTCCCATATAAGTAATGCTTGACCCAAAGTGAGTTACCCTAGCCCCTATATAAGTACTCCCTGACCCCAAGTGAGTTACCCTAGTCACATATAAGTACTCCCCGACCCCAAGTCAGTTACCCTAGCCCCTATATAAGTACTCCCTGACCCCAAGTGAGATACCGTAGTCCCATAGAAGTACTCCCTGACCCCAACTGAGTTACCCTAGTCCCATAGAAGTACTCCCTGACCCCAAGTGAGTTACCCTAGTCACATAGAAGTACTCCCTGACCCGAAGTGAGTTACCATAGCCCCTATATAAGTACTCCCTGACCCCAAGTGAGTTACCCTAGTCCCATAGAAGTACTCCCTGACCCCAAGTGAGTTACCATAGCCCCTATATAAGTACTCCCTGACCCCAAGTGAGTTACCCTAGTCCCATAGAAGTACTCCCTGACCCCAAGTAAGTTACCCTAGTCACATAGAAGTACTCCCTGACCCCAAGTGAGTTACCATAGCCCCTATATAAGTACTCCCTGACCCCAAGTGAGTTACCCTAGTCCCATAGAAGTACTCCCTGACCCCAAGTGAGTTACCCTAGTCCCATAGATGTACTCCATGACCCCAAGTGAGTTACCCTAGTCTCATAGAAGTACTCGCTGAACCCAAGTGAGTTACCATAGCCCCTATATAAGTACTCCCTGACCCCAAGTGAGTTATCGTTGCCCCTTTATATGTTCTCTCTGACAGCAAGTGAGTTACCCTAGTCACATAAAAGTACTCCCTGACCCCAAGTGAGTTATCCTAGCCCCTTTATATGTACTCTCTGACAGCAAGTGAGTTACCCTAGTCCCATAGTACTACTCCCTGACCCCAAGTGAGTTATCCTAGCCCCTTTATATGTACTCTCTAACAGCAAGTGAGTTACCCTAGTCCCATAGTACTACTCCCTGACCCCAACTGAGTTACCCTAGTCCAATATAAGTACTCCCTGACCCAAAGTGAGTTACCCTAGTCACATAGAAGTACTCCCTGACCCCAAGTGAGTTACCATAGCCCCTATATAAGTACTCCCTGACCCCAAGTGAGTTACCCTAGTCCCATAGAAGTACTCCCTGACCCCAAGTGAGTTACCCTAGTCACATAGAAGTACTCCCTGACCCCAAGTGAGTTACCCTAGGCACATAGAAGTACTCCCTGACCCCAAGTGAGTTACCATAGCCCCTATATAAGTACTCCCTGACCCCAAGTGAGTTACCCTAGTCCCATAGAAGTACTCCCTGACCCCAACTGAGTTACCCTAGTCCCATATAAGTACTGCTTGACCCAAAGTGAGTTACCCTAGCCCCCATATAAGCACTCCCTGACCCCAAGTGAGTTACCCTAGTCCCTTAGAAGTACTCCCTGACCCTCAGTGAGTTACCCTAGTCACATAGAAGTACTCCCTGACCCCAAGTGAGTTACCCTAGCCCCCATATAAGCACTCTCTGACCCCAAGTGAGTTACCCTAGTCCCTTAGAAGTATTCCCTGACCCTCGTGAGTTACCCTAGTCACATAGAAGTACTCCCTGACCCCAAGTGAGTTATCCTAGCCCCTTTATATGTACTCTCTGACAGCAAGTGAGTTACCCTAGTCCCATAGTACTACTCCCTGACCCCAACTGAGTTACCCTAGTCCAATATAAGTACTCCCTGACCCAAAGTGAGTTACCCTAGTCACATAGAAGTACTCCCTGACCCCAAGTGAGTTACCATAGCCCCTATATAAGTACTCCCTGACCCCAAGTGAGTTACCCTAGTCACATAGAAGTACTCCCTGACCCCAAGTGAGTTACCCTAGTCACATAGAAGTACTCCCTGAACCCAAGTTAGTTACCATAGCCCCTATATAAGTACTCCCTGACCCCAAGTGAGTTACCCTAGTCCCATAGAAGTACTCCCTGACCCCTAGTGAGTTACCCTAGTCCCATAGAAGTACTCCCTGACCCCAAGTGAGTTACCCTAGTCACATAGAAGTACTCCCTGACCCCAAGTGAGTTACCATATCCCCTTTATAAGTACTCCCTGACCCCAAGTGAGTTATCCTAGCCCCTATATATGTACTCTCTGACAGCAAGTGAGTTACCCTAGTCCCATATAAGTACTGCTTGACCCAAAGTGAGTTACCCTAGCCCCCATATAAGCACTCCCTGACCCCAAGTGAGTTACCCTAGTCCCTTAGAAGTATTCCCTGACCCTCAGTGAGTTACCCTAGTCACATAGAAGTACTCCCTGACCCCAAGTGAGTTATCCTAGCCCCTTTATATGTACTCTCTAACAGCAAGTGAGTTACCCTAGTCCCATAGTACTACTCCCTGACCCCAACTGAGTTACCCTAGTCCAATATAAGTACTCCCTGACCCAAAGTGAGTTACCCTAGTCACATAGAAGTACTCCCTGACCCCAAGTGAGTTACCATAGCCCCTATATAAGTACTCCCTGACCCCAAGTGAGTTACCCTAGTTCCATAGAAGTAATCCCTGACACCAAGTGAGTTACCCTAGTCACATAGAAGTACTCCCTGACCCCAAGTGAGTTACCCTAGTCACATAGAAGTACTCCCTGACCCCAAGTGAGTTACCATAGCCCCTATATAAGTACTCCCTGACCCCAAGTGAGTTACCCTAGTCCCATAGAAGTACTCCCTGACCCCAACTGAGTTACCATAGCCCCTATATAAGTACTCCCTGACCCCAAGTGAGTTACCCTAGTCCCATAGAAGTACTCCCTGACCCCAACTGAGTTACCCTAGTCCCATATAAGTACTGCTTGACCCAAAGTGAGTTACCCTAGCCCCCATATAAGCACTCCCTGTCCCCAAGTGAGTTACCCTAGTCCCTTAGAAGTACTCCCTGACCCTCAGTGAGTTACCCTAGTCACATAGAAGTACTCCCTGACCCCAAGTGAGTTATCCTAGCCCCTTTATATGTACTCTCTGACAGCAAGTGAGTTACCCTAGTCCCATAGTACAACTCCCTGACCCCAACTGAGTTACCCTAGTCCAATATAAGTACTCCCTGACCCAAAGTGAGTTACCATAGCCCCTTTATAAGTACTCCCAGACTCCAAGTGAGTTACCCTAGACGCTTTATATGTACTCCCATGCCCCAAGTGAGTTACCCTAGTCCCATAGAAGTACTTCCTGACCCCAAGTGTGTTACCCTAGTCTCATATAAGTACTCCCTGACACAAAGTGAGTTACCATAGCCCCTTTATAAGTACTCCCTGACCCCAAGTGAGTTATCCTAGCCCCTTTTTATGTACTTTCTGACTGCAAGTGAGTTACCCTAGCCCCTTTATAAGTACTCCCTGACCCCAAGTGAGTTACCCTAGTCCCATATAAATACTCCCAGACCCCAAGTGTATTACCCCAGTCCCATAGAAGTATTCCCTGACCCCAAGTGTGTTACCCTATTTCCATAGAAGTACTCCCTGACGCCAAGTGTATTACCCTAGTCCCATATAAGTACTCCCTGACCCCAATTGAGTTCCCATAGCACTTTTATAAGTACTTCCTGACCCCAAGTGAGTTATCCTAGTCCCTTTATATGTACTCTCTGACCGCAAGTGAGTTATCCTAGCCCCATAGAAGTACTCCCTGACCCCAAGTGAGTTACCCTAGTCACATAGAAGTACTCCCTGACCCCAAGTCAGTTACCCTAGCCCCTATATAAGTACTCCCTGACCCCAAGTGAGTTACCCTAGTCCCATAGAAGTACTCCCTGACCCCAAGTGAGTTACCCTAGTCACATAGAAGTACTCCCTGACCCCAAGTGAGTTACCATAGCCCCTATATAAGTACTCCCTGACCCCAAGTGAGTTACCCTAGTCCCATAGAAGTACTCCCTGACCCCAAGTGAGTTACCCTAGTCACATAGAAGTACTCCCTGACCCCAAGTGAGTTACCCTAGTCACATAGAAGTACTCCCTGACGCCAAGTGAGTTACCATAGCCCCTATATAAGTACTCCCTGACTCCAAGTGAGTTACCCTAGTCCCATAGAAGTACTACTTGACCCCAAGTGAGTTACCCTAGTCACATAGAAGTACTCCCTGACCCCAAGTGAGTTACCATAGCCCCTATATAAGTACTCCCTGACCCCAAGTGAGTTACCCTAGTCCCATAGAAGTACTCCCTGACCCCAAGTGAGTTACCCTAGTCACATAGAAGTACTCCCTGACCCCAAGTGAGTTACCATAGCCCCTATATAAGTACTCCCTGACCCCAAGTGAGTTACCCTAGTCCCATAGAAGTACTCCCTGACCCCAAGTGAGTTACCCTAGTCCCATAGATGTACTCCATGACCCCAAGTGAGTTACCCTAGTCTCATAGAAGTACTCCCTGAACCCAAGTGAGTTACCATAGCCCCTATATAAGTACTCCCTGACCCCAAGTGAGTTATCGTTGCCCCTTTATATGTACTCTCTGACAGCAAGTGAGTTACCCTAGTCACATAAATGTACTCCCTGACCCCATGTGAGTTATCCTGGCCCTTTTATATGTACTCTCTGACCGCAAGTGAGTTACCCTCGTCCTATAGAAGTACTCCTTGACCCCAAGTGAGTTACCCTAGTCACATAGAAGTATTCCCCGAACCCAACTGAGTTACCCTAGCCCCTATATATGTACTCCCTGACCCCAAGTGAGTTACCCTAGTCCCATAGAAGTACTCCCTGACCCCAAGTGAGTTACCCTAGTCACATAGAAGTACTCCCTGACCCCAAGTGAGTTACCATAGCCCCTATATAAGTACTCCCTGACCCTAAGTGAGTTACCCTAGTCCCATAGAAGTACTCCCTGACCCCAAGTGAGTTACCCTAGTGACATAGAAGTACTCCCTGACCCCAATTGAGTTACCATAGCCCCTAAATAAGTACTCCCTGACCCCAAGTGAGTTATCCTTGCCCCTTTATATGTACTCTCTGACCGCAAGTGAGTTACCCTAGTCACATAAAAGTACTCTTTGACCCAAAGTGAGTTAACCTAGCCCCTTTATAAGTACTCCCTGACCCCAAGTGAGTTACCCTGGCCCCATATAAGAACTCACAGGCACCAAGTGAGTTACCCTAGTCCCATATAAGTACTCCTTGACCCAAAGTGAGTTACCCTAGCCCCTTTATAAGTACTCCCTGACCCCAAGTGAGTTACCATATCACCTTTATAAGTACCCCCTGACCCCAAGTGTGTTATCCTAGCCCCTTTATATGTACTCTCTGACCGCAAGTGAGTTACCGTAGTCCCATAGTAGTACTCCCTGACCCCAAGTGAGTTATCCTAGCCCCTTTATATGCACTCTCTGACCGCAAGTGAGTTACCCTAGCCCCTTTATAAGTACTCCCTGACCCCCAAATGTGTTACCTTAGTCCCATAAATGTACTCCATGACCCCAAGTGAGTTATCCTAGCCCCTTTATATGTACACTCTGACCGAAAGTGAGTCACCCTAGCACCTTTATAAGTATTCCCTGTCCCCAAGTGTGTTACCTTAGTCACATAAATGAACTCCCTGACCCCAAGTGAGTTACCCTAGTCCCATATAAGTAATGCTTGACCCAAAGTGAGTTACCCTAGCCCCTATATAAGTACTCCCTGACCCCAAGTGAGTTACCCTAGTCAGATATAAGTACTCCCCGACCCCAAGTCAGTTACCCTAGCCCCTATATAAGTACTCCCTGACCCCAAGTGAGATACCGTAGTCCCATAGAAGTACTCCCTGACCCCAACTGAGTTACCCTAGTCCCATAGAAGTATTCCCTGACCCCAAGTGAGTTACCCTAGTCACATAGAAGTACTCCCTGACCCGAAGTGAGTTACCATAGCCCCTATATAAGTACTCCCTGACCCCAAGTGAGTTACCCTAGTCCCATAGAAGTACTCCCTGACCCCAAGTGAGTTACCCTAGTCCCTTAGAAGTACTACCTGACCCCAAGTGAGTTACCCTAGTCCCATAGAAGTACTCCCTGACCCCAAGTAAGTTACCCTAGTCACATAGAAGTACTCCCTGACCCCAAGTGAGTTACCATACCCCCTATATAAGTACTCCCTGACCCCAAGTGAGTTACCCTAGTCCCATAGAAGTACTCCCTGACCCCAAGTGAGTTACCCTAGTCCCATAGATGTACTCCATGACCCCAAGTGAGTTACCCTAGTCTCATAGAAGTACTCGCTGAACCCAAGTGAGTTACCATAGCCCCTATATAAGTACTCCCTGACCCCAAGTGAGTTATCGTTGCCCCTTTATATGTTCTCTCTGACAGCAAGTGAGTTACCCTAGTCACATAAAAGTACTCCCTGACCCCAAGTGAGTTATCCTAGCCCCTTTATATGTACTCTCTGACAGCAAGTGAGTTACCCTAGTCCCATAGTACTACTCCCTGACCCCAAGTGAGTTATCCTAGCCCCTTTATATGTACTCTTTAACAGCAAGTGAGTTACCCTAGTCCCATAGTACTACTCCCTGACCCCAACTGAGTTACCCTAGTCCAATATAAGTACTCCCTGACCCAAAGTGAGTTACCCTAGTCACATAGAAGTACTCCCTGACCCCAAGTGAGTTACCATAGCCCCTATATAAGTACTCCCTGACCCCAAGTGAGTTACCCTAGTCCCATAGAAGTACTCCCTGACCCCAAGTGAGTTACCCTAGTCACATAGAAGTACTCCCTGACCCCAAGTGAGTTACCCTAGTCACATAGAAGTACTCCCTGACCCCAAGTGAGTTACCATAGCCCCTATATAAGTACTCCCTGACCCCAAGTGAGTTACCCTAGTCCCATAGAAGTACTCCCTGACCCCAACTGAGTTACCCTAGTCCCATATAAGTACTGCTTGACCCAAAGTGAGTTACCCTAGCCCCCATATAAGCACTCCCTGACCCCAAGTGAGTTACCCTAGTCCCTTAGAAGTACTCCCTGACCCTCAGTGAGTTACCCTAGTCACATAGAAGTACTCCCTGACCCCAAGTGAGTTACCCTAGCCCCCATATAAGCACTCCCTGACCCCAAGTGAGTTACCCTAGTCCCTTAGAAGTATTCCCTGACCCTCGTGAGTTACCCTAGTCACATAGAAGTACTCCCTGACCCCAAGTGAGTTATCCTAGCCCCTTTATATGTACTCTCTGACAGCAAGTGAGTTACCCTAGTCCCATAGTACTACTCCCTGACCCCAACTGAGTTACCCTAGTCCAATATAAGTACTCCCTGACCCAAAGTGAGTTACCCTAGTCACATAGAAGTACTCCCTGACCCCAAGTGAGTTACCATAGCCCCTATATAAGTACTCCCTGACCCCAAGTGAGTTACCCTAGTCACATAGAAGTACTCCCTGACCCCAAGTGAGTTACCCTAGTCACATAGAAGTACTCCCTGAACCCAAGTTAGTTACCATAGCCCCTATATAAGTACTCCCTGACCCCAAGTGAGTTACCCTAGTCCCATAGAAGTACTCCCTGACCCCTAATGAGTTACCCTAGTCCCATAGAAGTACTCCCTGACCCCAAGTGAGTTACCCTAGTCACATAGAAGTACTCCCTGACCCCAAGTGAGTTACCATATCCCCTTTATAAGTACTCCCTGACCCCAAGTGAGTTATCCTAGCCCCTATATATGTACTCTCTGACAGCAAGTGAGTTACCCTAGTCCCATATAAGTACTGCTTGACCCAAAGTGAGTTACCCTAGCCCCCATATAAGCACTCCCTGACCCCAAGTGAGTTACCCTAGTCCCTTAGAAGTATTCCCTGACCCTCAGTGAGTTACCCTAGTCACATAGAAGTACTCCCTGACCCCAAGTGAGTTATCCTAGCCCCTTTATATGTACTCTCTAACAGCAAGTGAGTTACCCTAATCCCATAGTACTACTCCCTGACCCCAACTGAGTTACCCTAGTCCAATATAAGTACTCCCTGACCCAAAGTGAGTTACCCTAGTCACATAGAAGTACTCCCTGACCCCAAGTGAGTTACCATAGCCCCTATATAAGTACTCCCTGACCCCAAGTGAGTTACCCTAGTTCCATAGAAGTAATCCCTGACCCCAAGTGAGTTACCCTAGTCACATAGAAGTACTCCCTGACCCCAAGTGAGTTACCCTAGTCACATAGAAGTACTCCCTGACCCCAAGTGAGTTACCATAGCCCCTATATAAGTACTCCCTGACCCCAAGTGAGTTACCCTAGTCCCATAGAAGTACTCCCTGACCCCAACTGAGTTACCATAGCCCCTATATAAGTACTCCCTGACCCCAAGTGAGTTACCCTAGTCCCATAGAAGTACTCCCTGACCCCAACTGAGTTACCCTAGTCCCATATAAGTACTGCTTGACCCAAAGTGAGTTACCCTAGCCCCCATATAAGCACTCCCTGTCCCCAAGTGAGTTACCCTAGTCCCTTAGAAGTACTCCCTGACCCTCAGTGAGTTACCCTAGTCACATAGAAGTACTCCCTGACCCCAAGTGAGTTATCCTAGCCCCTTTATATGTACTCTCTGACAGCAAGTGAGTTACCCTAGTCCCATAGTACAACTCCCTGACCCCAACTGAGTTACCCTAGTCCAATATAAGTACTCCCTGACCCAAAGTGAGTTACCATAGCCCCTTTATAAGTACTCCCAGACTCCAAGTGAGTTACCCTAGACGCTTTATATGTACTCCCATGCCCCAAGTGAGTTACCCTAGTCCCATAGAAGTACTTCCTGACCCCAAGTGTGTTACCCTAGTCTCATATAAGTACTCCCTGACACAAAGTGAGTTACCATAGCCCCTTTATAAGTACTCCCTGACCCCAAGTGAGTTATCCTAGCCCCTTTTTATGTACTTTCTGACTGCAAGTGAGTTACCCTAGCCCCTTTATAAGTACTCCCTGACCCCAAGTGAGTTACCCTAGTCCCATATAAATACTCCCAGACCCCAAGTGTATTACCCCAGTCCCATAGAAGTATTCCCTGACCCCAAGTGTGTTACCCTATTTCCATAGAAGTACTCCCTGACGCCAAGTGTATTACCCTAGTCCCATATAAGTACTCCCTGACCCCAATTGAGTTCCCATAGCACTTTTATAAGTACTTCCTGACCCCAAGTGAGTTATCCTAGTCCCTTTATATGTACTCTCTGACCGCAAGTGAGTTATCCTAGCCCCATAGAAGTACTCCCTGACCCCAAGTGAGTTACCCTAGTCACATAGAAGTACTCCCTGACCCCAAGTCAGTTACCCTAGCCCCTATATAAGTACTCCCTGACCCCAAGTGAGTTACCCTAGTCCCATAGAAGTACTCCCTGACCCCAAGTGAGTTACCATAGCCCCTATATAAGTACTCCCTGACCCCAAGTGAGTTACCCTAGTCCCATAGAAGTACTCCCTGACCCCAACTGAGTTACCATAGCCCCTATATAAGTACTCCCTGACCCCAAGTGAGTTACCCTAGTCCCATAGAAGTACTCCCTGACCCCAACTGAGTTACCCTAGTCCCATATAAGTACTGCTTGACCCAAAGTGAGTTACCCTAGCCCCCATATAAGCACTCCCTGTCCCCAAGTGAGTTACCCTAGTCCCTTAGAAGTACTCCCTGACCCTCAGTGAGTTACCCTAGTCACATAGAAGTACTCCCTGACCCCAAGTGAGTTATCCTAGCCCCTTTATATGTACTCTCTGACAGCAAGTGAGTTACCCTAGTCCCATAGTACAACTCCCTGACCCCAACTGAGTTACCCTAGTCCAATATAAGTACTCCCTGACCCAAAGTGAGTTACCATAGCCCCTTTATAAGTACTCCCAGACTCCAAGTGAGTTACCCTAGACGCTTTATATGTACTCCCATGCCCCAAGTGAGTTACCCTAGTCCCATAGAAGTACTTCCTGACCCCAAGTGTGTTACCCTAGTCTCATATAAGTACTCCCTGACACAAAGTGAGTTACCATAGCCCCTTTATAAGTACTCCCTGACCCCAAGTGAGTTATCCTAGCCCCTTTTTATGTACTTTCTGACTGCAAGTGAGTTACCCTAGCCCCTTTATAAGTACTCCCTGACCCCAAGTGAGTTACCCTAGTCCCATATAAATACTCCCAGACCCCAAGTGTATTACCCCAGTCCCATAGAAGTATTCCCTGACCCCAAGTGTGTTACCCTATTTCCATAGAAGTACTCCCTGACGCCAAGTGTATTACCCTAGTCCCATATAAGTACTCCCTGACCCCAATTGAGTTCCCATAGCACTTTTATAAGTACTTCCTGACCCCAAGTGAGTTATCCTAGTCCCTTTATATGTACTCTCTGACCGCAAGTGAGTTATCCTAGCCCCATAGAAGTACTCCCTGACCCCAAGTGAGTTACCCTAGTCACATAGAAGTACTCCCTGACCCCAAGTCAGTTACCCTAGCCCCTATATAAGTACTCCCTGACCCCAAGTGAGTTACCCTAGTCCCATAGAAGTACTCCCTGACCCCAAGTGAGTTACCCTAGTCACATAGAAGTACTCCCTGACCCCAAGTGAGTTACCATAGCCCCTATATAAGTACTCCCTGACCCCAAGTGAGTTACCCTAGTCCCATAGAAGTACTCCCTGACCCCAAGTGAGTTACCCTAGTCACATAGAAGTACTCCCTGACCCCAAGTGAGTTACCCTAGTCACATAGAAGTACTCCCTGACGCCAAGTGAGTTACCATAGCCCCTATATAAGTACTCCCTGACTCCAAGTGAGTTACCCTAGTCCCATAGAAGTACTACTTGACCCCAAGTGAGTTACCCTAGTCACATAGAAGTACTCCCTGACCCCAAGTGAGTTACCATAGCCCCTATATAAGTACTCCCTGACCCCAAGTGAGTTACCCTAGTCCCATAGAAGTACTCCCTGACCCCAAGTGAGTTACCCTAGTCACATAGAAGTACTCCCTGACCCCAAGTGAGTTACCATAGCCCCTATATAAGTACTCCCTGACCCCAAGTGAGTTACCCTAGTCCCATAGAAGTACTCCCTGACCCCAAGTGAGTTACCCTAGTCCCATAGATGTACTCCATGACCCCAAGTGAGTTACCCTAGTCTCATAGAAGTACTCCCTGAACCCAAGTGAGTTACCATAGCCCCTATATAAGTACTCCCTGACCCCAAGTGAGTTATCGTTGCCCCTTTATATGTACTCTCTGACAGCAAGTGAGTTACCCTAGTCACATAAATGTACTCCCTGACCCCATGTGAGTTATCCTGGCCCTTTTATATGTACTCTCTGACCGCAAGTGAGTTACCCTCGTCCTATAGAAGTACTCCTTGACCCCAAGTGAGTTACCCTAGTCACATAGAAGTATTCCCCGAACCCAACTGAGTTACCCTAGCCCCTATATATGTACTCCCTGACCCCAAGTGAGTTACCCTAGTCCCATAGAAGTACTCCCTGACCCCAAGTGAGTTACCCTAGTCACATAGAAGTACTCCCTGACCCCAAGTGAGTTATCCTAGCCCCTTTATATGTACTCTCTGACAGCAAGTGAGTTACCCTAGTCCCATAGTACTACTCCCTGACCCCAAGTGAGTTATCCTAGCCCCTTTATATGTACTCTTTAACAGCAAGTGAGTTACCCTAGTCCCATAGTACTACTCCCTGACCCCAACTGAGTTACCCTAGTCCAATATAAGTACACCCTGACCCAAAGTGAGTTACCCTAGTCACATAGAAGTACTCCCTGACCCCAAGTGAGTTACCATAGCCCCTATATAAGTACTCCCTGACCCCAAGTGAGTTACCCTAGTCCCATAGAAGTACTCCCTGACCCCAAGTGAGTTACCCTAGTCACATAGAAGTACTCCCTGACCCCAAGTGAGTTACCCTAGTCACATAGAAGTACTCCCTGACCCCAAGTGAGTTACCATAGCCCCTATATAAGTACTCCCTGACCCCAAGTGAGTTACCCTAGTCCCATAGAAGTACTCCCTGACCCCAACTGAGTTACCCTAGTCCCATATAAGTACTGCTTGACCCAAAGTGAGTTACCCTAGCCCCCATATAAGCACTCCCTGACCCCAAGTGAGTTACCCTAGTCCCTTAGAAGTACTCCCTGACCCTCAGTGAGTTACCCTAGTCACATAGAAGTACTCCCTGACCCCAAGTGAGTTACCCTAGCCCCCATATAAGCACTCCCTGACCCCAAGTGAGTTACCCTAGTCCCTTAGAAGTATTCCCTGACCCTCGTGAGTTACCCTAGTCACATAGAAGTACTCCCTGACCCCAAGTGAGTTATCCTAGCCCCTTTATATGTACTCTCTGACAGCAAGTGAGTTACCCTAGTCCCATAGTACTACTCCCTGACCCCAACTGAGTTACCCTAGTCCAATATAAGTACTCCCTGACCCAAAGTGAGTTACCCTAGTCACATAGAAGTACTCCCTGACCCCAAGTGAGTTACCATAGCCCCTATATAAGTACTCCCTGACCCCAAGTGAGTTACCCTAGTCACATAGAAGTACTCCCTGACCCCAAGTGAGTTACCCTAGTCACATAGAAGTACTCCCTGAACCCAAGTTAGTTACCATAGCCCCTATATAAGTACTCCCTGACCCCAAGTGAGTTACCCTAGTCCCATAGAAGTACTCCCTGACCCCTAATGAGTTACCCTAGTCCCATAGAAGTACTCCCTGACCCCAAGTGAGTTACCCTAGTCACATAGAAGTACTCCCTGACCCCAAGTGAGTTACCATATCCCCTTTATAAGTACTCCCTGACCCCAAGTGAGTTATCCTAGCCCCTATATATGTACTCTCTGACAGCAAGTGAGTTACCCTAGTCCCATATAAGTACTGCTTGACCCAAAGTGAGTTACCCTAGCCCCCATATAAGCACTCCCTGACCCCAAGTGAGTTACCCTAGTCCCTTAGAAGTATTCCCTGACCCTCAGTGAGTTACCCTAGTCACATAGAAGTACTCCCTGACCCCAAGTGAGTTATCCTAGCCCCTTTATATGTACTCTCTAACAGCAAGTGAGTTACCCTAATCCCATAGTACTACTCCCTGACCCCAACTGAGTTACCCTAGTCCAATATAAGTACTCCCTGACCCAAAGTGAGTTACCCTAGTCACATAGAAGTACTCCCTGACCCCAAGTGAGTTACCATAGCCCCTATATAAGTACTCCCTGACCCCAAGTGAGTTACCCTAGTTCCATAGAAGTAATCCCTGACCCCAAGTGAGTTACCCTAGTCACATAGAAGTACTCCCTGACCCCAAGTGAGTTACCCTAGTCACATAGAAGTACTCCCTGACCCCAAGTGAGTTACCATAGCCCCTATATAAGTACTCCCTGACCCCAAGTGAGTTACCCTAGTCCCATAGAAGTACTCCCTGACCCCAACTGAGTTACCATAGCCCCTATATAAGTACTCCCTGACCCCAAGTGAGTTACCCTAGTCCCATAGAAGTACTCCCTGACCCCAACTGAGTTACCCTAGTCCCATATAAGTACTGCTTGACCCAAAGTGAGTTACCCTAGCCCCCATATAAGCACTCCCTGTCCCCAAGTGAGTTACCCTAGTCCCTTAGAAGTACTCCCTGACCCTCAGTGAGTTACCCTAGTCACATAGAAGTACTCCCTGACCCCAAGTGAGTTATCCTAGCCCCTTTATATGTACTCTCTGACAGCAAGTGAGTTACCCTAGTCCCATAGTACAACTCCCTGACCCCAACTGAGTTACCCTAGTCCAATATAAGTACTCCCTGACCCAAAGTGAGTTACCATAGCCCCTTTATAAGTACTCCCAGACTCCAAGTGAGTTACCCTAGACGCTTTATATGTACTCCCATGCCCCAAGTGAGTTACCCTAGTCCCATAGAAGTACTTCCTGACCCCAAGTGTGTTACCCTAGTCTCATATAAGTACTCCCTGACACAAAGTGAGTTACCATAGCCCCTTTATAAGTACTCCCTGACCCCAAGTGAGTTATCCTAGCCCCTTTTTATGTACTTTCTGACTGCAAGTGAGTTACCCTAGCCCCTTTATAAGTACTCCCTGACCCCAAGTGAGTTACCCTAGTCCCATATAAATACTCCCAGACCCCAAGTGTATTACCCCAGTCCCATAGAAGTATTCCCTGACCCCAAGTGTGTTACCCTATTTCCATAGAAGTACTCCCTGACGCCAAGTGTATTACCCTAGTCCCATATAAGTACTCCCTGACCCCAATTGAGTTCCCATAGCACTTTTATAAGTACTTCCTGACCCCAAGTGAGTTATCCTAGTCCCTTTATATGTACTCTCTGACCGCAAGTGAGTTATCCTAGCCCCATAGAAGTACTCCCTGACCCCAAGTGAGTTACCCTAGTCACATAGAAGTACTCCCTGACCCCAAGTCAGTTACCCTAGCCCCTATATAAGTACTCCCTGACCCCAAGTGAGTTACCCTAGTCCCATAGAAGTACTCCCTGACCCCAAGTGAGTTACCCTAGTCACATAGAAGTACTCCCTGACCCCAAGTGAGTTACCATAGCCCCTATATAAGTACTCCCTGACCCCAAGTGAGTTACCCTAGTCCCATAGAAGTACTCCCTGACCCCAAGTGAGTTACCCTAGTCACATAGAAGTACTCCCTGACCCCAAGTGAGTTACCCTAGTCACATAGAAGTACTCCCTGACGCCAAGTGAGTTACCATAGCCCCTATATAAGTACTCCCTGACTCCAAGTGAGTTACCCTAGTCCCATAGAAGTACTACTTGACCCCAAGTGAGTTACCCTAGTCACATAGAAGTACTCCCTGACCCCAAGTGAGTTACCATAGCCCCTATATAAGTACTCCCTGACCCCAAGTGAGTTACCCTAGTCCCATAGAAGTACTCCCTGACCCCAAGTGAGTTACCCTAGTCACATAGAAGTACTCCCTGACCCCAAGTGAGTTACCATAGCCCCTATATAAGTACTCCCTGACCCCAAGTGAGTTACCCTAGTCCCATAGAAGTACTCCCTGACCCCAAGTGAGTTACCCTAGTCCCATAGATGTACTCCATGACCCCAAGTGAGTTACCCTAGTCTCATAGAAGTACTCCCTGAACCCAAGTGAGTTACCCTAGCCCCCATATAAGCACTCCCTGACCCCAAGTGAGTTACCCTTGTTTAGAGTATGAACTCTGATAGGGTAGAAATTACTCTAACACCAGGTTAATTTTTTTTGTGTGTGTTCTATCGTGTGTTGGCACGTGATGTAACGTTTTCGTATCCTTGCGAAAACCGACTGACTGTCCGCTTACGCGACCACCCTTCTCTTCCCCACGGTATACAAAAGCTAGATGCTTATTGGTTCCGAACGCGTTATCTCCGTAGTCCCGAAGTGTACACGACGCGGACAGCCAATCAGGATCACCAAGTCAACGGACCATTTGTATATTATATTGTAGAGTCGTGCACGACTTGTATGTTGAATTGAATAGCCATGAGATATGTTAGTGTAGGTATAGCCTGTTTTGTATTTATATATCTAGATTCAAATTTTATATGGGTGTATCCCAACTATTGTTTTGCTATCCTACGTAACAGACTCCCCCGTTGAGAGGAACGATCAATCACTGCCCTTTGACACACTGTTTATTGAGGAACATATTTGTTGCTTTATTTATTAATTTTCATATCAAGTACAATCAAATTTTAAATATATGTGATGTAATGTTGTTACTTGTTAATAATCCAAAAAAAAACTTAGTACTAAATACAAATATATGACTATAAATCAGGTAGTATACATATATATTTCGTGGATCGCTTAAGCATCCCACTATTGGTTTTCAATGTGACAGCACGTATCACTTCGTCAGAGCCTGGATGTAATTCATGCACTCGACCTAAAGCCCATTGTGAACAAGGCAATGTTTTGTCCTTGATAAGTGCGAGTGATCCAAGTTTTACTTTAGATTCTTCCTTTGTCCATTTATTTCGAACTTGTAATTCATTGAGGTATTCCAACCTCCAGCGTGTCCAGAAGTCTTGTCTCATTTTCGTCAAATGTTGCCATGTTGATAGTCGATTATCTGGAATAGAAGACAAATCTCCCTCTGGCAAGGTAGTAAATGTTCTGCTTATTAAATAATGTGCTGGTGTTATGGCTTGAAGGTCATTTGGGTCAGAGGACAGAGATGCTATAGGCCTTGAATTTAGAATTCCTTCTACTTCTATAGCAAAGGTGTTCAATTCTTCGAAGGTAACCAGCATCTCACCGATCACTCTTTTAAAATGATGTTTAAACACTTTGACTGTTGCTTCCCAAAGCCCTCCAAAATGAGGAGCTAAAGGTGGAATGAAGTGCCAAGTGATACGACGATCGCTTGCAAACCTTTCTATAACATTTCGATGATTATCAGAGTTAAACAAAACATATAATTCCTTGAGCTGATTGTTTGCCCCGATGAAATTTGTCCCATTATCCGAATGAATATGTTCAGGCATGCCCCTTCGAGCTATAAAACGTCGCAACGCCGCTAGAAAACCTTCGGTAGTTAAGTCGCTTACCACTTCAAAGTGTACTGCTTTGATTACTAAACACACAAACACACATATATAAACCTTTAGTTTATTACGATTGCGGAATTTTTTCTCTTTTATGTGGAATGGTCCGCAATAATCAATTCCGGTGTGTGTAAAAGGTGTTGTTTGATTTACCCGGTAACTTGGTAAATTCGCCATTTTATATTGGGTCACATTAGAACGAAATCTGAAGCACCGCATGCAGCCCTTTATGATCCTTCGAATTTGATTTTTACCATCTATCAACCAAAATTTTTGGCGCATATTGTATAAAGTCGCTTGTATGCTTGTATGATAGTGCTTAAGATGACTTTCTCGTATTATGCAATCGGTTAAAGGATGTTTATTGGGAAGTAGGATTGGATGCTTTTGTGAGAACTTCAGATTTGCTTGTGTTAATCGACCACCGACTCTAATAATATCGTTTTCGTCCAGGAAAGGGTTCAGACCTGCTAGTTTTCCCTTATACGGTGTGGTGCTCTTCAAAGAATGCAGATCACTTTTAAAACATGTGATTTGTAACAGTCTTAATATACAGATCTCTGCCATGTTCAACTCGTTTGGCGATATAGCTCCCGTCGATTTATTGGATGGCAACCATCTGCGACAATTCGCTATAATACGAATTAATTTTGTATAGGATGAATATCTACTAAGAATTTCCGCGTCAACCATTCTAACATTAAAACAAACATTTCGCTTTATTTCGGGAGTCTCTTTTATTTCGATTCTAAGATTTGGCCACTGTTTTTCATCGCTTAGAAGCCATGAAGGACCTGAGAACCATATTTTATTTTTTACGAATTCATCTGGAAGTTGACCTCGTGATATGGCGTCGGCTGGATTGTCATCCGTTCTCACGTGTCTCCAACTATGTCTACTAGTCATTTCTTGTATACTCGCAACACGGTTTGATACATATGTTTGTAAGAGGTGAGGCGGCGTTCTAATCCAACAAAGTGCTATCGTAGAATCGCTCCAAAGAACTGTTTTACTGATAGATTTAATACCGAGCGACCTGGTGATTTCGTGACATAATTTGGCCAATAATAAAGAACCGCAGAGTTCTAATCTAGGTATAGTCGTAGGTTTTATGGGAGCTACTCGAGATTTTGCGCTGACTAAATGACAAACAACCTTTCCGTATTTATTTTGTGTTCGTAAATAAACGCATGCACCATATCCACTATTACTAGCATCGCAAAAACCATGGAGTTGGAAATCAGTACATTCAGATACGATTATATTGCGTTTAATTGTTATTTCGCCTAAGGATTCCCATTGCTTTACAAAATTTAACCACTTAAAATGTATGCTCGGTGGTATAGTTTGGTCCCAGTGAATGTTTGATTTCCATATGTCTTGCATTAACCTTTTCGCGAAAAATATTATTGGTCCAAGTAAACCCAATGGGTCAAAGATCCTTGCAATATCAGATAGTATCATCCTTTTCGTAAACCTTTCATTTTGGGAAATCGGAGATGGATTATAGCAAATCGCGTCATCGATAGTGCGCCAAGTTAGTCCTAATGTTCTTGATGTCGTTTCGGTTTTTAAGATAAATTCTGCTGTATTTTCGTTTGACGCTAAATCGTGTATCACATTGGTGTCGTTAGACGCCCATTGTCTTATTTCAAATCCTCCTGACTTTAACAGTGCAATAATTTCATCTCTTATTTCCCTTAATTCGCTTATAGAATCCGCGCCTGTCAGCAAATCGTCTACGTACATGTGTGTTTTTATAACCTCAGCAGCCCGCGGATAACTGCCCCTTTCATCATCCGCCAACCGATGTAGCGTTCTAATTGCCAAAAACGGTGATGATGCTACCCCAAATGTCAACGTATTTAGATCGAATGACTTTATTTCATCATTGTGGCGCCATAAGATGCGTTGATATTTCCTATCGTCTTGATGTACCCTAACCTGACGGTACATTTTTTCTATGTCTGCAGTGATAACATAAGCGTAGGTTCTGAATCTGATTAAATGGGTTGTTAGAGGTTCCTGAATCGTCGGCCCTGTTAACAATAAGTCATTTAAGGATTTACCTCCACTCACTTTGGCCGATGCGTCGAAGACTATTCTAACTTTTGTAGTTTGACTATTTTGTTTTATGACAGCATGATGAGGCATAAAATATTCTGAACCTTTATTTACTTTGGTTAATGACATATGACCTAAGCTAATATATTCATTAATGATACGTGTGTATTCGTTCTGTAAAATTTTATTTTTGCTAAACTTACGTTCTAGTAATAATAAACGTTTGAGAGCTATTGTACGAGAATCGTGTATGATATTGTTATTGTCCTTGAACGGTAGTCGAACTGTATATCGACCATCACTTTCTCGTGATGTGGTCATTGTGTAATGATTCTCGCAAAATATGTCTCCAGCTGATCGTGATTTACGATCAGGTAATTCTTCAACAACCCAAAATTGATTCATTAGTTTTTCTAAATTCATCAGATTACAAACATGGCCTATATCCCTTTGTTCACTAATGTTCCCAGCTACTAACCATCCTAGGCGTGTTTTTTGTAAATAAAGGTCTTCCTTGCCTACTGATAAATCGATTTGTCCTAATGCGAAAAGCGACATTGTCGTGCCTGCCCCGATTATTAAATCGATTGTTCGCGGTCGATGAAATTCCGGGTCGGCTAACTTCAAATTCGGCGGAATATTTATATGATCGCGAGGAAAAACATTTGCTGGTACTAAATCTGCTATCAACGGTAATACTAGACATGTAATTTCTCTTTGAAAGCATTCATGAATTGACTGAATCGTTATTTTCGTTATCCCTTTCGTATGGGTTCGCTGATTGTTAATTGTGCCGATAATCATTGAGTTCGTTGTTATCGGTAAATTCAGCTTCTGGATTAGAGTCTCAGACACAAAATTTGTCGTTGCCCCCGTATCAAGCAATGCGCGACATTTGATTAGGATCCCCTTGTAATTTTTCACGTGAAGTACTGCCGTAGTTAATAATTGTGGGGCGATTGGATATAGCGTAGCTATACTGTGTGCCGATAAGTTTGTCGGTCAACTATTCAACGCCCTTTTATCTTGCCGTTCTCTTTCATTCTCTTGTTTAGTTTCTTGGATCTCGTGAGTGAAGTGAATAAGCGTGTTATGACGCTTCTGACAGATTACACACCCAGACGATCTACAAGGTTTACCGCGGTGTGAACGCAAACAATTGTAACAAACCTTCGCCATTTTTACCGCTTCGATACGTTTAGGTATTGTTAGTTGCTTAAATGTTTCGCACTTAAATAATGGATGCGCGTTTTTATGACATACAAGACATTCATTTGTCGCGGTTAACATGAATCCCTTATTCGTGAAATTGTGTCGTTTTTTCTTTGTCGGTGAAGGGTTAACAATCGAGCTGTTCTCGGGAGGTCGAATTCGCTCCTGTCTCGACGCACAAACTGCTGCTTTATATAAGAATTCATACAATTTATCTAAACATGGCATTTCGTCTCTACTTAATGTCGATTCCCATTCCATCAATGATTCCTTTGGCAATTTATTCTCTATTAAGTGAATAGCTATCTCCGGAGAAAATATGACACCTAACGAATTTAATGATGCAATATGTTGTTGCATGTCATCCGCGAGTTTTGCTAAACCTATTGACGATACTTTGCTTAATATAGGTAATTCGAATATCATTGAGATGTGTTGTGAGACTAGTACCCTTTTTACTTCGTATGACCGTATCAATAAGTCCCAGGCTCTTTTGTAGTTGTCGGCATGAACTGAAAAAACTTCCAATTTCTTTGCAGCTTCCCCTACAACTACTGACTTCAAATAATGAAACTTATCGAGGTCTGTTAAATCAGGTCGCACGTCGATTACGTTAATAAACATGTTTTTAAACGAGAGCCAATTCTCATATTTACCGTCAAAGCTTTGAAGAGATATTTTGGGCAATTTTACTTTAGGTAATTGATTGCTATTCTCACTTATAACTCCGCTATCACGTTGTGATGTATTTGATGTCGAAGCCGTACTTGTGTTGTCTCTACCGCCCTGCAGTTTTTCTGCCTTATTTACAACGTCAAAATAACGATCTTGTATCGTTTGAAATTCTACGGTATGATCTTCATTTGCATCTAAGATCATAAGTTCGTCCGTCAAATCTTCTAGTGTTTTGTATAACTCTGACAATCTTTTAACGCGTAAATTAATAGTTCCTAAATCTATGTTATCTTTTTCAACAAGATTGCTTATTATTGTTAGTTGCGACTTGAACGCTGTGCGCTTTTGTATTATTAATTTGACTCTTTCAACCATTTTGCTATGATTTGGTATATTTTGAACTGACCCAAATGACTTACCAGCGTGTGGCACAAATACTCCTTGGGGGCGTTTTTGATTTCCTTCCTTTATCGTCTGAATCTGGATCTGCCTTTCTGAGTTTTCTCGTTGAATTTCTGATCCACACCTCACAGGAGGCACCAAAATTGTTTAGAGTATGAACTCTGATAGGGTAGAAATTACTCTAACACCAGGTTAATTTTTTTTGTGTGTGTTCTATCGTGTGTTGGCACGTGATGTAACGTTTTCGTATCCTTGCGAAAACCGACTGACTGTCCGCTTACGCGACCACCCTTCTCTTCCCCACGGTATACAAAAGCTAGATGCTTATTGGTTCCGAACGCGTTATCTCCGTAGTCCCGAAGTGTACACGACGCGGACAGCCAATCAGGATCACCAAGTCAACGGACCATTTGTATATTATATTGTAGAGTCGTGCACGACTTGTATGTTGAATTGAATAGCCATGAGATATGTTAGTGTAGGTATAGCCTGTTTTGTATTTATATATCTAGATTCAAATTTTATATGGGTGTATCCCAACTATTGTTTTGCTATCCTACGTAACAACCCTAGTCCCTTAGAAGTACTCCCTGACCCTCAGTGAGTTACCCTAGTCACATAGAAGTACTCCCTGACCCCAAGTGAGTTACCCTAGCCCCCATATAAGCACTCCCTGACCCCAAGTGAGTTACCCTAGTCCCTTAGAAGTATTCCCTGACCCTCAGTGAGTTACCCTAGTCACATAGAAGTACTCCCTGACCCCAAGTGAGTTATCCTAGCCCCTTTATATGTACTCTCTGACAGCAAGTGAGTTACCCTAGTCCCATAGTACTACTCCCTGACCCCAACTGAGTTACCCTAGTCCAATATAAGTACTCCCTGACCCAAAGTGAGTTACCCTAGCCCCCATATAAGCACTCCCTGACCCCAAGTGAGTTACCCTAGTCCCTTAGAAGTACTCCCTGACCCTCAGTGAGTTACCCTAGTCACATAGAAGTACTCCCTGACCCCAAGTGAGTTACCATAGCCCCTATATAAGTACTCCCTGACCCCAAGTGAGTTACCCTAGTCCCATAGAAGTACTCCCTGACCCCAAGTGAGTTACCCTAGTCACATAGAAGTACTCCCTGACCCCAAGTGAGTTACCCTAGTCACATAGAAGTACTCCCTGACCCCAAGTGAGTTACCATAGCCCCTATATAAGTACTCCCTGACCCCAAGTGAGTTACCCTAGTCCCATAGAAGTACTCCCTGACCCCAACTGAGTTACCCTAGTCCCATATAAGTACTGCTTGACCCAAAGTGAGTTAACCTAGCCCCCATATAAGCACTCCCTGACCCCAAGTGAGTTACCCTAGTCCCTTAGAAGTACTCCCTGACCCTCAGTGAGTTACCCTAGTCACATAGAAGTACTCCCTGACCCCAAGTGAGTTATCCTAGCCCCTTTATATGTACTCTCTGACAGCAAGTGAGTTACCCTAGTCCCATAGTACTACTCCCTGACCCCAACTGAGTTACCCTAGTCCAATATAAGTACTCCCTGACCCAAAGTGAGTTACCATAGCCCCTTTATAAGTGCTCCCAGACTCCAAGTGAGTTACCCTAGACGCTTTATATGTACTCCCATGCCCCAAGTGAGTTACCCTAGTCCCATAGAAGTACTTCCTGACCCCAAGTGTGTTACCCTAGTCTCATATAAGTACTCCCTGACACAAAGTGAGTTACCATAGCCCCTTTATAAGTACTCCCTGACCCCAAGTGAGTTATCCTAGCCCCTTTTTATGTACTTTCTGACTGCAAGTGAGTTACCCTAGCCCCTTTATAAGTACTCCCTGACCCCAAGTGAGTTACCCTAGTCCCATATAAGTACTCCCAGACCCCAAGTGTATTACCCCAGTCCCATAGAAGTATTCCCTGACCCCAAGTGTGTTACCCTATTTCCATAGAAGTACTCCCTGACCCCAAGTGTATTACCCTAGTCCCATATAAGTACTCCCTGACCCCAAGTGAGTTCCCATAGCACCTTTATAAGTACTTCCTGACCCCAAGTGAGTTATCCTAGTCCCTTTATATGTACTCTCTGACCGCAAGTGAGTTATCCTAGCCCCATAGAAGTACTCCCTGACCCCAAGTGAGTTACCCTAGTCACATAGAAGTACTCCCTGACCCCAAGTCAGTTACCCTAGCCCCTAAATAAGTACTCCCTGACCCCAAGTGAGTTACCCTAGTCCCATAGAAGTACTCCCTGACCCCAAGTGAGTTACCCTAGTCACATAGAAGTACTCCCTGACCCCAAGTGAGTTACCATAGCCCCTATATAAGTACTCCCTGACCCCAAGTGAGTTACCCTAGTCCCATAGAAGTACTCCCTGACCCCAAGTGAGTTACCCTAGTCCCATAGATGTACTCCATGACCCCAAGTGAGTTACCCTAGTCTCATAGAAGTACTCCCTGAACCCAAGTGAGTTACCATAGCCCCTATATAAGTACTCCCTGACCCCAAGTGAGTTATCGTTGCCCCTTTATATGTACTCTCTGACAGCAAGTGAGTTACCCTAGTCACATAAATGTACTCCCTGACCCCATGTGATTTATCCTGGCCCTTTTATATGTACTCTCTGACCGCAAGTGAGTTACCCTCGTCCTATAGAAGTACTCCCTGACCCCAAGTGAGTTACCCTAGTCACATAGAAGTATTCCCCGAACCCAACTGAGTTACCCTAGCCCCTATATATGTACTCCCTGACCCCAAGTGAGTTACCCTAGTCCCATAGAAGTACTCCCTGACCCCAAGTAAGTTACCCTAGTCACATAGAAGTACTCCCTGACCCCAAGTGAGTTACCATAGCCCCTATATAAGTACTCCCTGACCCTAAGTGAGTTACCCTAGTCCCATAGAAGTACTCCCTGACCCCAAGTGAGTTACCCTAGTGACATAGAAGTACTCCCTGACCGCAATTGAGTTACCATAGCCCCTATATAAGTACTCCCTGACCCCAAGTGAGTTATCCTTGCCCCTTTATATGTACTCTCTGACCGCAAGTGAGTTACCCTAGTCACATAAAACTACTCTTTGACCCAAAGTGAGTTAACCTAGCCCCTTTATAAGTACTCCCTGACCCCAAGTGAGTTACCCTGGCCCCATATAAGAACTCACAGACACCAAGTGAGTTACCCTAGTCCCATATAAGTACTCCTTGACCCAAAGTGAGTTACCCTAGCCCCTTTATAAGTACTCCCTGACCCCAAGTGAGTTACCATATCACCTTTATAAGTACTCCCTGACCCCAAGTGTGTTATCCTAGCCCCTTTATATGTACTCTCTGACCGCAAGTGAGTTACCGTAGTCCCATAGTAGTACTCCCTGACCCCAAGTGAGTTATCCTAGCCCCTTTATATGCACTCTCTGACCGCAAGTGAGTTATTCAAACCCCTTTATAAGTACCCCCTGACCCCAAGTGTGTTACCCTAGTCTTATATAAGTACTCCCTGAACCCAAGTGTGTTACCTTAGCCCCTTTATAAGTACTCCCCCACCCCAAGTGAGTTATCCTATCCCCTTTATATGTACTCTCTGACCGCAAGTGAGTTACCCTAGCCCCTTTATAAGTACTCCCTGACCCCCAAATGTGTTACCTTAGTCCCATAAATGTACTCAATGACCCCAAGTGAGTTATCCTAGCCCCTTTATATGTACACTCTGATCGAAAGTGAGTCACCCTAGCACCTTTATAAGTATTCCCTGTCCCCAAGTGTGTTACCTTAGTCACATAAATGAACTCCCTGACCCCAAGTGAGTTACCCTAGTCCCATATAAGTAATGCTTGACCCAAAGTGAGTTACCCTAGCCCCTATATAAGTACTCCCTGACCCCAAGTGAGTTACCCTAGTCACATATAAGTACTCCCCGACCCCAAGTCAGTTACCCTAGCCCCTATATAAGTACTCCCTGACCCCAAGTGAGATACCGTAGTCCCATAGAAGTACTCCCTGACCCCAACTGAGTTACCCTAGTCCCATAGAAGTACTCCCTGACCCCAAGTGAGTTACCCTAGTCACATAGAAGTACTCCCTGACCCGAAGTGAGTTACCATAGCCCCTATATAAGTACTCCCTGACCCCAAGTGAGTTCCCATAGCACTTTTATAAGTACTTCCTGACCCCAAGTGAGTTATCCTAGTCCCTTTATATGTACTCTCTGACCGCAAGTGAGTTATCCTAGCCCCATAGAAGTACTCCCTGACCCCAAGTGAGTTACCCTAGTCACATAGAAGTACTCCCTGACCCCAAGTCAGTTACCCTAGCCCCTATATAAGTACTCCCTGACCCCAAGTGAGTTACCCTAGTCCCATAGAAGTACTCCCTGACCCCAAGTGAGTTACCCTAGTCACATAGAAGTACTCCCTGACCCCAAGTGAGTTACCATAGCCCCTATATAAGTACTCCCTGACCCCAAGTGAGTTACCCTAGTCCCATAGAAGTACTCCCTGACCCCAAGTGAGTTACCCTAGTCACATAGAAGTACTCCCTGACCCCAAGTGAGTTACCCTAGTCACATAGAAGTACTCCCTGACGCCAAGTGAGTTACCATAGCCCCTATATAAGTACTCCCTGACCCCAAGTGAGTTACCCTAGTCCCATAGAAGTACTCCCTGACCCCAAGTGAGTTACCCTAGTCCCATAGATGTACTCCATGACCCCAAGTGAGTTACCCTAGTCTCATAGAAGTACTCCCTGAACCCAAGTGAGTTACCATAGCCCCTATATAAGTACTCCCTGACCCCAAGTGAGTTATCGTTGCCCCTTTATATGTACTCTCTGACAGCAAGTGAGTTACCCTAGTCACATAAATGTACTCCCTGACCCCATGTGATTTATCCTGGCCCTTTTATATGTACTCTCTGACCGCAAGTGAGTTACCCTCGTCCTATAGAAGTACTCCCTGACCCCAAGTGAGTTACCCTAGTCACATAGAAGTATTCCCCGAACCCAACTGAGTTACCCTAGCCCCTATATATGTACTCCCTGACCCCAAGTGAGTTACCCTAGTCCCATAGAAGTACTCCCTGACCCCAAGTAAGTTACCCTAGTCACATAGAAGTACTCCCTGACCCCAAGTGAGTTACCATAGCCCCTATATAAGTACTCCCTGACCCTAAGTGAGTTACCCTAGTCCCATAGAAGTACTCCCTGACCCCAAGTGAGTTACCCTAGTGACATAGAAGTACTCCCTGACCGCAATTGAGTTACCATAGCCCCTATATAAGTACTCCCTGACCCCAAGTGAGTTATCCTTGCCCCTTTATATGTACTCTCTGACCGCAAGTGAGTTACCCTAGTCACATAAAACTACTCTTTGACCCAAAGTGAGTTAACCTAGCCCCTTTATAAGTACTCCCTGACCCCAAGTGAGTTACCCTGGCCCCATATAAGAACTCACAGACACCAAGTGAGTTACCCTAGTCCCATATAAGTACTCCTTGACCCAAAGTGAGTTACCCTAGCCCCTTTATAAGTACTCCCTGACCCCAAGTGAGTTACCATATCACCTTTATAAGTACTCCCTGACCCCAAGTGTGTTATCCTAGCCCCTTTATATGTACTCTCTGACCGCAAGTGAGTTACCGTAGTCCCATAGTAGTACTCCCTGACCCCAAGTGAGTTATCCTAGCCCCTTTATATGCACTCTCTGACCGCAAGTGAGTTATTCAAACCCCTTTATAAGTACCCCCTGACCCCAAGTGTGTTACCCTAGTCTTATATAAGTACTCCCTGAACCCAAGTGTGTTACCTTAGCCCCTTTATAAGTACTCCCCCACCCCAAGTGAGTTATCCTATCCCCTTTATATGTACTCTCTGACCGCAAGTGAGTTACCCTAGCCCCTTTATAAGTACTCCCTGACCCCCAAATGTGTTACCTTAGTCCCATAAATGTACTCAATGACCCCAAGTGAGTTATCCTAGCCCCTTTATATGTACACTCTGATCGAAAGTGAGTCACCCTAGCACCTTTATAAGTATTCCCTGTCCCCAAGTGTGTTACCTTAGTCACATAAATGAACTCCCTGACCCCAAGTGAGTTACCCTAGTCCCATATAAGTAATGCTTGACCCAAAGTGAGTTACCCTAGCCCCTATATAAGTACTCCCTGACCCCAAGTGAGTTACCCTAGTCACATATAAGTACTCCCCGACCCCAAGTCAGTTACCCTAGCCCCTATATAAGTACTCCCTGACCCCAAGTGAGATACCGTAGTCCCATAGAAGTACTCCCTGACCCCAACTGAGTTACCCTAGTCCCATAGAAGTACTCCCTGACCCCAAGTGAGTTACCCTAGTCACATAGAAGTACTCCCTGACCCGAAGTGAGTTACCATAGCCCCTATATAAGTACTCCCTGACCCCAAGTGAGTTCCCATAGCACTTTTATAAGTACTTCCTGACCCCAAGTGAGTTATCCTAGTCCCTTTATATGTACTCTCTGACCGCAAGTGAGTTATCCTAGCCCCATAGAAGTACTCCCTGACCCCAAGTGAGTTACCCTAGTCACATAGAAGTACTCCCTGACCCCAAGTCAGTTACCCTAGCCCCTATATAAGTACTCCCTGACCCCAAGTGAGTTACCCTAGTCCCATAGAAGTACTCCCTGACCCCAAGTGAGTTACCCTAGTCACATAGAAGTACTCCCTGACCCCAAGTGAGTTACCATAGCCCCTATATAAGTACTCCCTGACCCCAAGTGAGTTACCCTAGTCCCATAGAAGTACTCCCTGACCCCAAGTGAGTTACCCTAGTCACATAGAAGTACTCCCTGACCCCAAGTGAGTTACCCTAGTCACATAGAAGTACTCCCTGACGCCAAGTGAGTTACCATAGCCCCTATATAAGTACTCCCTGACCCCAAGTGAGTTACCCTAGTCCCATAGAAGTACTCCCTGACCCCAACTGAGTTACCATAGCCCCTATATAAGTACTCCCTGACCCCAAGTGAGTTACCCTAGTCCCATAGAAGTACTCCCTGACCCCAACTGAGTTACCCTAGTCCCATATAAGTACTGCTTGACCCAAAGTGAGTTACCCTAGCCCCCATATAAGCACTCCCTGTCCCCAAGTGAGTTACCCTAGTCCCTTAGAAGTACTCCCTGACCCTCAGTGAGTTACCCTAGTCACATAGAAGTACTCCCTGACCCCAAGTGAGTTATCCTAGCCCCTTTATATGTACTCTCTGACAGCAAGTGAGTTACCCTAGTCCCATAGTACAACTCCCTGACCCCAACTGAGTTACCCTAGTCCAATATAAGTACTCCCTGACCCAAAGTGAGTTACCATAGCCCCTTTATAAGTACTCCCAGACTCCAAGTGAGTTACCCTAGACGCTTTATATGTACTCCCATGCCCCAAGTGAGTTACCCTAGTCCCATAGAAGTACTTCCTGACCCCAAGTGTGTTACCCTAGTCTCATATAAGTACTCCCTGACACAAAGTGAGTTACCATAGCCCCTTTATAAGTACTCCCTGACCCCAAGTGAGTTATCCTAGCCCCTTTTTATGTACTTTCTGACTGCAAGTGAGTTACCCTAGCCCCTTTATAAGTACTCCCTGACCCCAAGTGAGTTACCCTAGTCCCATATAAATACTCCCAGACCCCAAGTGTATTACCCCAGTCCCATAGAAGTATTCCCTGACCCCAAGTGTGTTACCCTATTTCCATAGAAGTACTCCCTGACGCCAAGTGTATTACCCTAGTCCCATATAAGTACTCCCTGACCCCAAGTGAGTTCCCATAGCACTTTTATAAGTACTTCCTGACCCCAAGTGAGTTATCCTAGTCCCTTTATATGTACTCTCTGACCGCAAGTGAGTTATCCTAGCCCCATAGAAGTACTCCCTGACCCCAAGTGAGTTACCCTAGTCACATAGAAGTACTCCCTGACCCCAAGTCAGTTACCCTAGCCCCTATATAAGTACTCCCTGACCCCAAGTGAGTTACCCTAGTCCCATAGAAGTACTCCCTGACCCCAAGTGAGTTACCCTAGTCACATAGAAGTACTCCCTGACCCCAAGTGAGTTACCATAGCCCCTATATAAGTACTCCCTGACCCCAAGTGAGTTACCCTAGTCCCATAGAAGTACTCCCTGACCCCAAGTGAGTTACCCTAGTCACATAGAAGTACTCCCTGACCCCAAGTGAGTTACCCTAGTCACATAGAAGTACTCCCTGACTCCAAGTGAGTTACCCTAGTCCCATAGAAGTACTACCTGACCCCAAGTGAGTTACCCTAGTCACATAGAAGTACTCCCTGACCCCAAGTGAGTTACCATAGCCCCTATATAAGTACTCCCTGACCCCAAGTGAGTTACCCTAGTCCCATAGAAGTACTCCCTGACCCCAAGTGAGTTACCCTAGTCACATAGAAGTACTCCCTGACCCCAAGTGAGTTACCATAGCCCCTATATAAGTACTCCCTGACCCCAAGTGAGTTACCCTAGTCCCATAGAAGTACTCCCTGACCCCAAGTGAGTTACCCTAGTCCCATAGATGTACTCCATGACCCCAAGTGAGTTACCCTAGTCTCATAGAAGTACTCCCTGAACCCAAGTGAGTTACCATAGCCCCTATATAAGTACTCCCTGACCCCAAGTGAGTTATCGTTGCCCCTTTATATGTACTCTCTGACAGCAAGTGAGTTACCCTAGTCACATAAATGTACTCCCTGACCCCATGTGAGTTATCCTGGCCCTTTTATATGTACTCTCTGACCGCAAGTGAGTTACCCTCGTCCTATAGAAGTACTCCTTGTCCCCAAGTGAGTTACCCTAGTCACATAGAAGTATTCCCCGAACCCAACTGAGTTACCCTAGCCCCTATATATGTACTCCCTGACCCCAAGTGAGTTACCCTAGTCCCATAGAAGTACTCCCTGACCCCAAGTGAGTTACCCTAGTCACATAGAAGTACTCCCTGACCCCAAGTGAGTTACCATAGCCCCTATATAAGTACTCCCTGACCCTAAGTGAGTTACCCTAGTCCCATAGAAGTACTCCCTGACCCCAAGTGAGTTACCCTAGTGACATAGAAGTACTCCCTGACCCCAATTGAGTTACCATAGCCCCTAAATAAGTACTCCCTGACCCCAAGTGAGTTATCCTTGCCCCTTTATATGTACTCTCTGACCGCAAGTGAGTTACCCTAGTCACATAAAAGTACTCTTTGACCCAAAGTGAGTTAACCTAGCCCCTTTATAAGTACTCCCTGACCCCAAGTGAGTTACCCTGGCCCCATATAAGAACTCACAGGCACCAAGTGAGTTACCCTAGTCCCATATAAGTACTCCTTGACCCAAAGTGAGTTACCCTAGCCCCTTTATAAGTACTCCCTGACCCCAAGTGAGTTACCATATCACCTTTATAAGTACCCCCTGACCCCAAGTGTGTTATCCTAGCCCCTTTATATGTACTCTCTGACCGCAAGTGAGTTACCGTAGTCCCATAGTAGTACTCCCTGACCCCAAGTGAGTTATCCTAGCCCCTTTATATGCACTCTCTGACCGCAAGTGAGTTACCCTAGCCCCTTTATAAGTACTCCCTGACCCCCAAATGTGTTACCTTAGTCCCATAAATGTACTCCATGACCCCAAGTGAGTTATCCTAGCCCCTTTATATGTACACTCTGACCGAAAGTGAGTCACCCTAGCACCTTTATAAGTATTCCCTGTCCCCAAGTGTGTTACCTTAGTCACATAAATGAACTCCCTGACCCCAAGTGAGTTACCCTAGTCCCATATAAGTAATGCTTGACCCAAAGTGAGTTACCCTAGCCCCTATATAAGTACTCCCTGACCCCAAGTGAGTTACCCTAGTCAGATATAAGTACTCCCCGACCCCAAGTCAGTTACCCTAGCCCCTATATAAGTACTCCCTGACCCCAAGTGAGATACCGTAGTCCCATAGAAGTACTCCCTGACCCCAACTGAGTTACCCTAGTCCCATAGAAGTATTCCCTGACCCCAAGTGAGTTACCCTAGTCACATAGAAGTACTCCCTGACCCGAAGTGAGTTACCATAGCCCCTATATAAGTACTCCCTGACCCCAAGTGAGTTACCCTAGTCCCATAGAAGTACTCCCTGACCCCAAGTGAGTTACCCTAGTCCCTTAGAAGTACTACCTGACCCCAAGTGAGTTACCCTAGTCACATAGAAGTACTCCCTGACTCCAAGTGAGTTACCATAGCCCCTATATAAGTACTCCCTGACCCCAAGTGAGTTACCCTAGTCCCATAGAAGTACTCCCTGACCCCAAGTAAGTTACCCTAGTCACATAGAAGTACTCCCTGACCCCAAGTGAGTTACCATAGCCCCTATATAAGTACTCCCTGACCCCAAGTGAGTTACCCTAGTCCCATAGAAGTACTCCCTGACCCCAAGTGAGTTACCCTAGTCCCATAGATGTACTCCATGACCCCAAGTGAGTTACCCTAGTCTCATAGAAGTACTCGCTGAACCCAAGTGAGTTACCATAGCCCCTATATAAGTACTCCCTGACCCCAAGTGAGTTATCGTTGCCCCTTTATATGTTCTCTCTGACAGCAAGTGAGTTACCCTAGTCACATAAAAGTACTCCCTGACCCCAAGTGAGTTATCCTAGCCCCTTTATATGTACTCTCTGACAGCAAGTGAGTTACCCTAGTCCCATAGTACTACTCCCTGACCCCAAGTGAGTTATCCTAGCCCCTTTATATGTACTCTTTAACAGCAAGTGAGTTACCCTAGCCCCCATATAAGCACTCCCTGACCCCAAGTGAGTTACCCTAGTCCCTTAGAAGTATTCCCTGACCCTCAGTGAGTTACCCTAGTCACATAGAAGTACTCCCTGACCCCAAGTGAGTTATCCTAGCCCCTTTATATGTACTCTCTGACAGCAAGTGAGTTACCCTAGTCCCATAGTACTACTCCCTGTCCCCAACTGAGTTACCCTAGTCCAATATAAGTACTCCCTGACCCAAAGTGAGTTACCCTAGTCACATAGAAGTACTCCCTGACCCCAAGTGAGTTACCATAGCCCCTATATAAGTACTCCCTGACCCCAAGTGAGTTACCCTAGTCCCATAGAAGTACTCCCTGACCTCAAGTGAGTTACCCTAGTCACATAGAAGTACTCCCTGACCCCAAGTGAGTTACCCTAGTCACATAGAAGTACTCCCTGACCCCAAGTGAGTTACCATAGCCCCTATATAAGTACTCCCTGACCCCAAGTGAGTTACCCTAGTCCCATAGAAGTACTCCCTGACCCCAACTGAGTTACCCTAGTCCCATATAAGTACTGCTTGACCCAAAGTGAGTTACCCTAGCCCCCATATAAGCACTCCCTGACCCCAAGTGAGTTACCCTAGTCCCTTAGAAGTACTCCCTGACCCTCAGTGAGTTACCCTAGTCACATAGAAGTACTCCCTGACCCCAAGTGAGTTATCCTAGCCTCTTTATATGTACTCTCTGACAGCAAGTGAGTTACCCTAGTCCCATAGTACTACTCCCTGACCCCAACTGAGTTACCCTAGTCCAATATAAGTACTCCCTGACCCAAAGTGAGTTACCATAGCCCCTTTATAAGTGCTCCCAGACTCCAAGTGAGTTACCCTATACGCTTTATATGTACTCCCATGCCCCAAGTGAGTTACCCTAGTCCCATAGAAGTACTTCCTGACCCCAAGTGTGTTACCCTAGTCTCATATAAGTACTCCCTGACACAAAGTGAGTTACCATAGCCCCTTTATAAGTACTCCCTGACCCCAAGTGAGTTATCCTAGCCCCTTTTTATGTACTTTCTGACTGCAAGTGAGTTACCCAATCCCCTTTATAAGTACTCCCTGACCCCAAGTGAGTTACCCTAGTCCCATATAAGTACTCCCAGACCCCAAGTGTATTACCTCAGTCCCATAGAAGTATTCCCTGACCCCAAGTGTGTTACCCTATTTCCATAGAAGTACTCCCTGACCCCAAGTGTATTACCCTAGTCCCATATAAGTACTCCCTGACCCCAAGTGAGTTCCCATAGCACCTTTATAAGTACTTCCTGACCCCAAGTGAGTTATCCTAGTCCCTTTATATGTACTCTCTGACCGCAAGTGAGTTATCCTAGCCCCATAGAAGTACTCCCTGACCCCAAGTGAGTTACCCTAGTCACATAGAAGTACTCCCTGACCCCAAGTCAGTTACCCTAGCCCCTATATAAGTACTCCCTGACCCCAAGTGAGTAACCCTAGTCCCATAGAAGTACTCCCTGACCCCAAGTGAGTTACCCTAGTCACATAGAAGTACTCCCTGACCCCAAGTGAGTTACCATAGCCCCTATATAAGTACTCCCTGACCCCAAGTGAGTTACCCTAGTCCCATAGAAGTACTCCCTGACCCCAAGTGAGTTACCCTAGTCACATAGAAGTACTCCCTGACCCCAAGTGAGTTACCCTAGTCACATAGAAGTACTCCCTGACGCCAAGTGAGTTACCATAGCCCCTATATAAGTACTCCCTGACTCCAAGTGAGTTACCCTAGTCCCATAGAAGTACTACCTGACCCCAAGTGAGTTACCCTAGTCACATAGAAGTACTCCCTGACCCCAAGTGAGTTACCATAGCCCCTATATAAGTACTCCCTGACCCCACGTGAGTTACCCTAGTCACATATAAGTACTCCCTGACCCCAAGTGAGTTACCCTAGTCACATAGAAGTACTCCCTGACCCCAAGTGAGTTACCATAGCCCCTATATAAGTACTCCCTGACCCCAAGTGAGTTACCCTAGTCCCATAGAAGTACTCCCTGACCCCAAGTGAGTTACCCTAGTCCCATAGATGTACTCCATGACCCCAAGTGAGTTACCCTAGTCTCATAGAAGTACTCCCTGAACCCAAGTGAGTTACCATAGCCCCTATATAAGTACTCCCTGACCCCAAGTGAGTTATCGTTGCCCCTTTATATGTACTCTCTGACAGCAAGTGAGTTACCCTAGTCACATAAATGTACTCCCTGACCCCATGTGATTTATCCTGGCCCTTTTATATGTACTCTCTGACCGCAAGTGAGTTACCCTCGTCCTATAGAAGTACTCCCTGACCCCAAGTGAGTTACCCTAGTCACATAGAAGTATTCCCCGAACCCAACTGAGTTACCCTAGCCCCTATATATGTACTCCCTGACCCCAAGTGAGTTACCCTAGTCCCATAGAAGTACTCCCTGACCCCAAGTAAGTTACCCTAGTCACATAGAAGTACTCCCTGACCCCAAGTGAGTTACCATAGCCCCTATATAAGTACTCCCTGACCCTAAGTGAGTTACCCTAGTCCCATAGAAGTACTCCCTGACCCCAAGTGAGTTACCCTAGTGACATAGAAGTACTCCCTGACCCCAATTGAGTTACCATAGCCCCTATATAAGTACTCCCTGACCCCAAGTGAGTTATCCTTGCCCCTTTATATGTACTCTCTGACCGCAAGTGAGTTACCCTAGTCACATAAAACTACTCTTTGACCCAAAGTGAGTTAACCTAGCCCCTTTATAAGTACTCCCTGACCCCAAGTGAGTTACCCTGGCCCCATATAAGAACTCACAGACACCAAGTGAGTTACCCTAGTCCCATATAAGTACTCCTTGACCCAAAGTGAGTTACCCTAGCCCCTTTATAAGTACTCCCTGACCCCAAGTGAGTTACCATATCACCTTTATAAGTACTCCCTGACCCCAAGTGTGTTATCCTAGCCCCTTTATATGTACTCTCTGACCGCAAGTGAGTTACCGTAGTCCCATAGTAGTACTCCCTGACCCCAAGTGAGTTATCCTAGCCCCTTTATATGCACTCTCTGACCGCAAGTGAGTTATTCAAACCCCTTTATAAGTACCCCCTGACCCCAAGTGTGTTACCCTAGTCTTATATAAGTACTCCCTGAACCCAAGTGTGTTACCTTAGCCCCTTTATAAGTACTCCCCCACCCCAAGTGAGTTATCCTATCCCCTTTATATGTACTCTCTGACCGCAAGTGAGTTACCCTAGCCCCTTTATAAGTACTCCCTGACCCCCAAATGTGTTACCTTAGTCCCATAAATGTACTCAATGACCCCAAGTGAGTTATCCTAGCCCCTTTATATGTACACTCTGACCGAAAGTGAGTCACCCTAGCACCTTTATAAGTATTCCCTGTCCCCAAGTGTGTTACCTTAGTCACATAAATGAACTCCCTGACCCCAAGTGAGTTACCCTAGTCCCATATAAGTAATGCTTGACCGAAAGTGAGTTACCCTAGCCCCTATATAAGTACTCCCTGACCCCAAGTGAGTTACCCTAGTCACATATAAGTACTCCCCGACCCCAAGTCAGTTACCCTAGCCCCTATATAAGTACTCCCTGACCCCAAGTGAGATACCGTAGTCCCATAGAAGTACTCCCTGACCCCAACTGAGTTACCCTAGTCCCATAGAAGTACTCCCTGACCCCAAGTGAGTTACCCTAGTCACATAGAAGTACTCCCTGACCCGAAGTGAGTTACCATAGCCCCTATATAAGTACTCCCTGACCCCAAGTGAGTTCCCATAGCACTTTTATAAGTACTTCCTGACCCCAAGTGAGTTATCCTAGTCCCTTTATATGTACTCTCTGACCGCAAGTGAGTTATCCTAGCCCCATAGAAGTACTCCCTGACCCCAAGTGAGTTACCCTAGTCACATAGAAGTACTCCCTGACCCCAAGTCAGTTACCCTAGCCCCTATATAAGTACTCCCTGACCCCAAGTGAGTTACCCTAGTCCCATAGAAGTACTCCCTGACCCCAAGTGAGTTACCCTAGTCACATAGAAGTACTCCCTCACCCCAAGTGAGTTACCATAGCCCCTATATAAGTACTCCCTGACCCCAAGTGAGTTACCCTAGTCCCATAGAAGTACTCCCTGACCCCAAGTGAGTTACCCTAGTCACATAGAAGTACTCCCTGACCCCAAGTGAGTTACCCTAGTCACATAGAAGTACTCCCTGACGCCAAGTGAGTTACCATAGCCCCTATATAAGTACTCCCTGACTCCAAGTGAGTTACCCTAGTCCCATAGAAGTACTACCTGACCCCAAGTGAGTTACCCTAGTCACATAGAAGTACTCCCTGACCCCAAGTGAGTTACCATAGCCCCTATATAAGTACTCCCTGACCCCAAGTGAGTTACCCTAGTCCCATAGAAGTACTCCCTGACCCCAAGTGAGTTACCCTAGTCACATAGAAGTACTCCCTGACCCCAAGTGAGTTACCATAGCCCCTATATAAGTACTCCCTGACCCCAAGTGAGTTACCCTAGTCCCATAGAAGTACTCCCTGACCCCAAGTGAGTTACCCTAGTCCCATAGATGTACTCCATGACCCCAAGTGAGTTACCCTAGTCTCATAGAAGTACTCCCTGAACCCAAGTGAGTTACCATAGCCCCTATATAAGTACTCCCTGACCCCAAGTGAGTTATCGTTGCCCCTTTATATGTACTCTCTGACAGCAAGTGAGTTACCCTAGTCACATAAATGTACTCCCTGACCCCATGTGAGTTATCCTGGCCCTTTTATATGTACTCTCTGACCGCAAGTGAGTTACCCTCGTCCTATAGAAGTACTCCCTGACCCCAAGTGAGTTACCCTAGTCACATAGAAGTATTCCCCGAACCCAACTGAGTTACCCTAGCCCCTATATATGTACTCCCTGACCCCAAGTGAGTTACCCTAGTCCCATAGAAGTACTCCCTGACCCCAAGTGAGTTACCCTAGTCACATAGAAGTACTCCCTGACCCCAAGTGAGTTACCATAGCCCCTATATAAGTACTCCCTGACCCTAAGTGAGTTACCCTAGTCCCATAGAAGTACTCCCTGACCCCAAGTGAGTTACCCTAGTGACATAGAAGTACTCCCTGACCCCAATTGAGTTACCATAGCCCCTAAATAAGTACTCCCTGACCCCAAGTGAGTTATCCTTGCCCCTTTATATGTACTCTCTGACCGCAAGTGAGTTACCCTAGTCACATAAAAGTACTCTTTGACCCAAAGTGAGTTAACCTAGCCCCTTTATAAGTACTCCCTGACCCCAAGTGAGTTACCCTGGCCCCATATAAGAACTCACAGGCACCAAGTGAGTTACCCTAGTCCCATATAAGTACTCCTTGACCCAAAGTGAGTTACCCTAGCCCCTTTATAAGTACTCCCTGACCCCAAGTGAGTTACCATATCACCTTTATAAGTACCCCCTGACCCCAAGTGTGTTATCCTAGCCCCTTTATATGTACTCTCTGACCGCAAGTGAGTTACCGTAGTCCCATAGTAGTACTCCCTGACCCCAAGTGAGTTATCCTAGCCCCTTTATATGCACTCTCTGACCGCAAGTGAGTTACCCTAGCCCCTTTATAAGTACTCCCTGACCCCCAAATGTGTTACCTTAGTCCCATAAATGTACTCCATGACCCCAAGTGAGTTATCCTAGCCCCTTTATATGTACACTCTGACCGAAAGTGAGTCACCCTAGCACCTTTATAAGTATTCCCTGTCCCCAAGTGTGTTACCTTAGTCACATAAATGAACTCCCTGACCCCAAGTGAGTTACCCTAGTCCCATATAAGTAATGCTTGACCCAAAGTGAGTTACCCTAGCCCCTATATAAGTACTCCCTGACCCCAAGTGAGTTACCCTAGTCAGATATAAGTACTCCCCGACCCCAAGTCAGTTACCCTAGCCCCTATATAAGTACTCCCTGACCCCAAGTGAGATACCGTAGTCCCATATAAGTACTCCCTGACCCCAACTGAGTTACCCTAGTCCCATAGAAGTATTCCCTGACCCCATGTGAGTTACCCTAGTCACATAGAAGTACTCCCTGACCCGAAGTGAGTTACCATAGCCCCTATATAAGTACTCCCTGACCCCAAGTGAGTTACCCTAGTCCCATAGAAGTACTCCCTGACCCCAAGTGAGTTACCCTAGTCCCTTAGAAGTACTACCTGACCCCAAGTGAGTTACCCTAGTCACATAGAAGTACTCCCTGACTCCAAGTGAGTTACCATAGCCCCTATATAAGTACTCCCTGACCCCAAGTGAGTTACCCTAGTCCCATAGAAGTACTCCCTGACCCCAAGTAAGTTACCCTAGTCACATAGAAGTACTCCCTGACCCCAAGTGAGTTACCATAGCCCCTATATAAGTACTCCCTGACCCCAAGTGAGTTACCCTAGTCCCATAGAAGTACTCCCTGACCCCAAGTGAGTTACCCTAGTCCCATAGATGTACTCCATGACCCCAAGTGAGTTACCCTAGTCTCATAGAAGTACTCGCTGAACCCAAGTGAGTTACCATAGCCCCTATATAAGTACTCCCTGACCCCAAGTGAGTTATCGTTGCCCCTTTATATGTTCTCTCTGACAGCAAGTGAGTTACCCTAGTCACATAAAAGTACTCCCTGACCCCAAGTGAGTTATCCTAGCCCCTTTATATGTACTCTCTGACAGCAAGTGAGTTACCCTAGTCCCATAGTACTACTCCCTGACCCCAAGTGAGTTATCCTAGCCCCTTTATATGTACTCTTTAACAGCAAGTGAGTTACCCTAGTCCCATAGTACTACTCCCTGACCCCAACTGAGTTACCCTAGTCCAATATAAGTACTCCCTGACCCAAAGTGAGTTACCCTAGTCACATAGAAGTACTCCCTGACCCCAAGTGAGTTACCATAGCCCCTATATAAGTACTCCCTGACCCCAAGTGAGTTACCCTAGTCCCATAGAAGTACTCCCTGACCCCAACTGAGTTACCCTAGTCCCATATAAGTACTGCTTGACCCAAAGTGAGTTACCCTAGCCCCCATATAAGCACTCCCTGACCCCAAGTGAGTTACCCTATTCCCTTAGAAGTACTCCCTGACCCTCATTGAGTTACCCTAGTCACATAGAAGTACTCCCTGACCCCAAGTGAGTTACCCTAGCCCCCATATAAGCACTCCCTGACCCCAAGTGAGTTACCCTAGTCCCTTAGAAGTATTCCCTGACCCTCAGTGAGTTACCCTAGTCACATAGAAGTACTCCCTGACCCCAAGTGAGTTATCCTAGCCCCTTTATATGTACTCTCTGACAGCAAGTGAGTTACCCTAGTCCCATAGTACTACTCCCTGACCCCAACTGAGTTACCCTAGTCCAATATAAGTACTCCCTGACCCAAAGTGAGTTACCCTAGTCACATAGAAGTACTCCCTGACCCCAAGTGAGTTACCATAGCCCCTATATAAGTACTCCCTGACCCCAATTGAGTTACCCTAGTCCCTTAGAAGTACTCCCTGACCCCAAGTGAGTTACCCTAGTCACATAGAAGTACTCCCTGACCCCAAGTGAGTTACCCTAGTCACATAGAAGTACTCCCTGACCCCAAGTGAGTTACCATAGCCCCTATATAAGTACTCCCTGACCCCAAGTGAGTTACCCTAGTCCCATAGAAGTACTCCCTGACCCCAACTGAGTTACCCTAGTCCCATATAAGTACTGCTTGACCCAAAGTGAGTTACCCTAGCCCCCATATAAGCACTCCCTGACCCCAAGTGAGTTACCCTAGTCCCATAGAAGTACTCCCTGACCCTCAGTGAGTTACCCTAGTCACATAGAAGTACTCCCTGACCCCAAGTGAGTTATCCTAGCCCCTTTATATGTACTCTCTGACAGCAAGTGAGTTACCCTAGTCCCATAGTACTACTCCCTGACCCCAACTGAGTTACCCTAGTCCAATATAAGTACTCCCTGACCCAAAGTGAGTTACCATAGCCCCTTTATAAGTGCTCCCAGACTCCAAGTGAGTTACCCTAGACGCTTTATATGTACTCCCATGCCCCAAGTGAGTTACCCTAGTCCCATAGAAGTACTTCCTGACCCCAAGTGTGTTACCCTAGTCTCATATAAGTACTCCCTGACACAAAGTGAGTTACCATAGCCCCTTTATAAGTACTCCCTGGCCCCAAGTGAGTTATCCTAGCCCCTTTTTATGTACTTTCTGACTGCAAGTGAGTTACCCTAGCCCCTTTATAAGTACTCCCTGACCCCAAGTGAGTTACCCTAGTCCCATATAAGTACTCCCAGACCCCAAGTGTATTACCCCAGTCCCATAGAAGTATTCCCTGACCCCAAGTGTGTTACCCTATTTCCATAGAAGTACTCCCTGACCCCAAGTGTATTACCCTAGTCCCATATAAGTACTCCCTGACCCCAAGTGAGTTCCCATAGCACCTTTATAAGTACTTCCTGACCCCAAGTGAGTTATCCTAGTCCCTTTATATGTACTCTCTGACCGCAAGTGAGTTATCCTAGCCCCATAGAAGTACTCCCTGACCCCAAGTGAGTTACCCTAGTCACATAGAAGTACTCCCTGACCCCAAGTCAGTTACCCTAGCCCCTATATAAGTACTCCCTGACCCCAAGTGAGTTACCCTAGTCACATAGAAGTACTCCCTGACCCCAAGTGAGTTACCCTAGTCACATAGAAGTACTCCCTGACCCCAAGTGAGTTACCATAGCCCCTATATAAGTACTCCCTGACCCCAAGTGAGTTACCCTAGTCCCATAGAAGTACTCCCTGACCCCAAGTGAGTTACCCTAGTCACATAGAAGTACTCCCTGACCCCAAGTGAGTTACCCTAGTCACATAGAAGTACTCCCTGACGCCAAGTGAGTTACCATAGCCCCTATATAAGTACTCCCTGACTCCAAGTGAGTTACCCTAGTCCCATAGAAGTACTACCTGACCCCAAGTGAGTTACCCTAGTCACATAGAAGTACTCCCTGACCCCAAGTGAGTTACCATAGCCCCTATATAAGTACTCCCTGACCCCACGTGAGTTACCCTAGTCCCATAGAAGTACTCCCTGACCCCAAGTGAGTTACCCTAGTCACATAGAAGTACTCCCTGACCCCAAGTGAGTTACCATAGCCCCTATATAAGTACTCCCTGACCCCAAGTGTGTTACCCTAGTCCCATAGAAGTACTCCCTGACCCCAAGTGAGTTACCCTAGTCCCATAGATGTACTCCATGACCCCAAGTGAGTTACCCTAGTCTCATAGAAGTACTCCCTGAACCCAAGTGAGTTACCATAGCCCCTATATAAGTACTCCCTGACCCCAAGTGAGTTATCGTTGCCCCTTTATATGTACTCTCTGAGAGCAAGTGAGTTACCCTAGTCACATAAATGTACTCCCTGACCCCATGTGATTTATCCTGGCCCTTTTATATGTACTCTCTGACCGCAAGTGAGTTACCCTCGTCCTATAGAAGTACTCCCTGACCCCAAGTGAGTTACCCTAGTCACATAGAAGTATTCCCCGAACCCAACTGAGTTACCCTAGCCCCTATATATGTACTCCCTGACCCCAAGTGAGTTACCCTAGTCCCATAGAAGTACTCCCTGACCCCAAGTAAGTTACCCTAGTCACATAGAAGTACTCCCTGACCCCAAGTGAGTTACCATAGCCCCTATATAAGTACTCCCTGACCCTAAGTGAGTTACCCTAGTCCCATAGAAGTACTCCCTGACCCCAAGTGAGTTACCCTAGTGACATAGAAGTACTCCCTGACCCCAATTGAGTTACCATAGCCCCTATATAAGTACTCCCTGACCCCAAGTGAGTTATCCTTGCCCCTTTATATGTACTCTCTGACCGCAAGTGAGTTACCCTAGTCACATAAAACTACTCTTTGACCCAAAGTGAGTTAACCTAGCCCCTTTATAAGTACTCCCTGACCCCAAGTGAGTTATCCTTGCCCCTTTATATGTACTCTCTGACCGCAAGTGAGTTACCCTAGTCACATAAAACTACTCTTTGACCCAAAGTGAGTTAACCTAGCCCCTATATAAGTACTCCCTGACCCCAAGTGAGTTATCGTTGCCCCTTTATATGTACTCTCTGAGAGCAAGTGAGTTACCCTAGTCACATAAATGTACTCCCTGACCCCATGTGATTTATCCTGGCCCTTTTATATGTACTCTCTGACCGCAAGTGAGTTACCCTCGTCCTATAGAAGTACTCCCTGACCCCAAGTGAGTTACCCTAGTCACATAGAAGTATTCCCCGAACCCAACTGAGTTACCCTAGCCCCTATATATGTACTCCCTGACCCCAAGTGAGTTACCCTAGTCCCATAGAAGTACTCCCTGACCCCAAGTAAGTTACCCTAGTCACATAGAAGTACTCCCTGACCCCAAGTGAGTTACCATAGCCCCTATATAAGTACTCCCTGACCCTAAGTGAGTTACCCTAGTCCCATAGAAGTACTCCCTGACCCCAAGTGAGTTACCCTAGTGACATAGAAGTACTCCCTGACCCCAATTGAGTTACCATAGCCCCTATATAAGTACTCCCTGACCCCAAGTGAGTTATCCTTGCCCCTTTATATGTACTCTCTGACCGCAAGTGAGTTACCCTAGTCACATAAAACTACTCTTTGACCCAAAGTGAGTTAACCTAGCCCCTTTATAAGTACTCCCTGACCCCAAGTGAGTTACCCTGGCCCCATATAAGAACTCACAGACACCAAGTGAGTTACCCTAGTCCCATATAAGTACTCCTTGACCCAAAGTGAGTTACCCTAGCCCCTTTATAAGTACTCCCTGACCCCAAGTGAGTTACCATATCACCTTTATAAGTACTCCCTGACCCCAAGTGTGTTATCCTAGCCCCTTTATATGTACTCTCTGACCGCAAGTGAGTTACCGTAGTCCCATAGTAGTACTCCCTGACCCCAAGTGAGTTATCCTAGCCCCTTTATATGCACTCTCTGACCGCAAGTGAGTTATTCAAACCCCTTTATAAGTACCCCCTGACCCCAAGTGTGTTACCCTAGTCTTATATAAGTACTCCCTGAACCCAAGTGTGTTACCTTAGCCCCTTTATAAGTACTCCCCCACCCCAAGTGAGTTATCCTATCCCCTTTATATGTACTCTCTGACCGCAAGTGAGTTACCCTAGCCCCTTTATAAGTACTCCCTGACCCCCAAATGTGTTACCTTAGTCCCATAAATGTACTCCATGACCCCAAGTGAGTTATCCTAGCCCCTTTATATGTACACTCTGACCGAAAGTGAGTCACCCTAGCACCTTTATAAGTATTCCCTGTCCCCAAGTGTGTTACCTTAGTCACATAAATGAACTCCCTGACCCCAAGTGAGTTACCCTAGTCCCATATAAGTAATGCTTGACCCAAAGTGAGTTACCCTAGCCCCTATATAAGTACTCCCTGACCCCAAGTGAGTTACCCTAGTCACATATAAGTACTCCCCGACCCCAAGTCAGTTACCCTAGCCCCTATATAAGTACTCCCTGACCCCAAGTGAGATACCGTAGTCCCATAGAAGTACTCCCTGACCCCAACTGAGTTACCCTAGTCCCATAGAAGTACTTCCTGACCCCAAGTGTGTTACCCTAGTCTCATATAAGTACTCCCTGACACAAAGTGAGTTACCATAGCCCCTTTATAAGTACTCCCTGACCCCAAGTGAGTTATCCTAGCCCCTTTTTATGTACTTTCTGACTGCAAGTGAGTTACCCTAGCCCCTTTATAAGTACTCCCTGACCCCAAGTGAGTTACCCTAGTCCCATATAAGTACTCCCAGACCCCAAGTGTATTACCCCAGTCCCATAGAAGTATTCCCTGACCCCAAGTGTGTTACCCTATTTCCATAGAAGTACTCCCTGACCCCAAGTGTATTACCCTAGTCCCATATAAGTACTCCCTGACCCCAAGTGAGTTCCCATAGCACCTTTATAAGTACTTCCTGACCCCAAGTGAGTTATCCTAGTCCCTTTATATGTACTCTCTGACCGCAAGTGAGTTATCCTAGCCCCATAGAAGTACTCCCTGACCCCAAGTGAGTTACCCTAGTCACATAGAAGTACTCCCTGACCCCAAGTCAGTTACCCTAGCCCCTATATAAGTACTCCCTGACCCCAAGTGAGTTACCCTAGTCACATAGAAGTACTCCCTGACCCCAAGTGAGTTACCCTAGTCACATAGAAGTACTCCCTGACCCCAAGTGAGTTACCATAGCCCCTATATAAGTACTCCCTGACCCCAAGTGAGTTACCCTAGTCCCATAGAAGTACTCCCTGACCCCAAGTGAGTTACCCTAGTCACATAGAAGTACTCCCTGACCCCAAGTGAGTTACCCTAGTCACATAGAAGTACTCCCTGACGCCAAGTGAGTTACCATAGCCCCTATATAAGTACTCCCTGACTCCAAGTGAGTTACCCTAGTCCCATAGAAGTACTACCTGACCCCAAGTGAGTTACCCTAGTCACATAGAAGTACTCCCTGACCCCAAGTGAGTTACCATAGCCCCTATATAAGTACTCCCTGACCCCACGTGAGTTACCCTAGTCCCATAGAAGTACTCCCTGACCCCAAGTGAGTTACCCTAGTCACATAGAAGTACTCCCTGACCCCAAGTGAGTTACCATAGCCCCTATATAAGTACTCCCTGACCCCAAGTGAGTTACCCTAGTCCCATAGAAGTACTCCCTGACCCCAAGTGAGTTACCCTAGTCCCATAGATGTACTCCATGACCCCAAGTGAGTTACCCTAGTCTCATAGAAGTACTCCCTGAACCCAAGTGAGTTACCATAGCCCCTATATAAGTACTCCCTGACCCCAAGTGAGTTATCGTTGCCCCTTTATATGTACTCTCTGAGAGCAAGTGAGTTACCCTAGTCACATAAATGTACTCCCTGACCCCATGTGATTTATCCTGGCCCTTTTATATGTACTCTCTGACCGCAAGTGAGTTACCCTCGTCCTATAGAAGTACTCCCTGACCCCAAGTGAGTTACCCTAGTCACATAGAAGTATTCCCCGAACCCAACTGAGTTACCCTAGCCCCTATATATGTACTCCCTGACCCCAAGTGAGTTACCCTAGTCCCATAGAAGTACTCCCTGACCCCAAGTAAGTTACCCTAGTCACATAGAAGTACTCCCTGACCCCAAGTGAGTTACCATAGCCCCTATATAAGTACTCCCTGACCCTAAGTGAGTTACCCTAGTCCCATAGAAGTACTCCCTGACCCCAAGTGAGTTACCCTAGTGACATAGAAGTACTCCCTGACCCCAATTGAGTTACCATAGCCCCTATATAAGTACTCCCTGACCCCAAGTGAGTTATCCTTGCCCCTTTATATGTACTCTCTGACCGCAAGTGAGTTACCCTAGTCACATAAAACTACTCTTTGACCCAAAGTGAGTTAACCTAGCCCCTTTATAAGTACTCCCTGACCCCAAGTGAGTTATCCTTGCCCCTTTATATGTACTCTCTGACCGCAAGTGAGTTACCCTAGTCACATAAAACTACTCTTTGACCCAAAGTGAGTTAACCTAGCCCCTTTATAAGTACTCCCTGACCCCAAGTGAGTTACCCTGGCCCCATATAAGAACTCACAGACACCAAGTGAGTTACCCTAGTCCCATATAAGTACTCCTTGACCCAAAGTGAGTTACCCTAGCCCCTTTATAAGTACTCCCTGACCCCAAGTGAGTTACCATATCACCTTTATAAGTACTCCCTGACCCCAAGTGTGTTATCCTAGCCCCTTTATATGTACTCTCTGACCGCAAGTGAGTTACCGTAGTCCCATAGTAGTACTCCCTGACCCCAAGTGAGTTATCCTAGCCCCTTTATATGCACTCTCTGACCGCAAGTGAGTTATTCAAACCCCTTTATAAGTACCCCCTGACCCCAAGTGTGTTACCCTAGTCTTATATAAGTACTCCCTGAACCCAAGTGTGTTACCTTAGCCCCTTTATAAGTACTCCCCCACCCCAAGTGAGTTATCCTATCCCCTTTATATGTACTCTCTGACCGCAAGTGAGTTACCCTAGCCCCTTTATAAGTACTCCCTGACCCCCAAATGTGTTACCTTAGTCCCATAAATGTACTCCATGACCCCAAGTGAGTTATCCTAGCCCCTTTATATGTACACTCTGACCGAAAGTGAGTCACCCTAGCACCTTTATAAGTATTCCCTGTCCCCAAGTGTGTTACCTTAGTCACATAAATGAACTCCCTGACCCCAAGTGAGTTACCCTAGTCCCATATAAGTAATGCTTGACCCAAAGTGAGTTACCCTAGCCCCTATATAAGTACTCCCTGACCCCAAGTGAGTTACCCTAGTCACATATAAGTACTCCCCGACCCCAAGTCAGTTACCCTAGCCCCTATATAAGTACTCCCTGACCCCAAGTGAGATACCGTAGTCCCATAGAAGTACTCCCTGACCCCAACTGAGTTACCCTAGTCCCATAGAAGTACTCCCTGACCCCAAGTGAGTTACCCTAGTCACATAGAAGTACTCCCTGACCCGAAGTGAGTTACCATAGCCCCTATATAAGTACTCCCTGACCCCAAGTGAGTTACCCTAGTCCCATAGAAGTACTCCCTGACCCCAAGTGAGTTACCCTAGTCCCTTAGAAGTACTACCTGACCCCAAGTGAGTTACCCTAGTCACATAGAAGTACTCCCTGACCCCAAGTGAGTTACCATAGCCCCTATATAAGTACTCCCTGACCCCAAGTGAGTTACCCTAGTCCCATAGAAGTACTCCCTGACCCCAAGTAAGTTACCCTAGTCACATAGAAGTACTTCCTGACCCCAAGTGAGTTACCATAGCCCCTATATAAGTACTCCCTGACCCCAAGTGAGTTACCCTAGTCCCATAGAAGTACTCCCTGACCCCAAGTGAGTTACCCTAGTCCCATAGATGTACTCCATGACCCCAAGTGAGTTACCCTAGTCTCATAGAAGTACTCGCTGAACCCAAGTGAGTTACCATAGCCCCTATATAAGTACTCCCTGACCCCAAGTGAGTTATCGTTGCCCCTTTATATGTTCTCTCTGACAGCAAGTGAGTTACCCTAGTCACATAAAAGTACTCCCTGACCCCAAGTGAGTTATCCTAGCCCCTTTATATGTACCCTCTGACAGCAAGTGAGTTACCCTAGTCCCATAGTACTACTCCCTGACCCCAAGTGAGTTATCCTAGCCCCTTTATATGTACTCTCTAACAGCAAGTGAGTTACCCTAGTCCCATAGTACTACTCCCTGACCCCAACTGAGTTACCCTAGTCCAATATAAGTACTCCCTGACCCAAAGTGAGTTACCCTAGTCACATAGAAGTACTCCCTGACCCCAAGTGAGTTACCATAGCCCCTATATAAGTACTCCCTGACCCCAAGTGAGTTACCCTAGTCCCATAGAAGTACTCCCTGACCCCAAGTGAGTTACCCTAGTCACATAGAAGTACTCCCTGACCCCAAGTGAGTTACCCTAGTCACATAGAAGTACTCCCTGACCCCAAGTGAGTTACCATAGCCCCTATATAAGTACTCCCTGACCCCAAGTGAGTTACCCTAGTCCCATAGAAGTACTCCCTGACCCCAACTGAGTTACCCTAGTCCCATATAAGTACTGCTTGACCCAAAGTGAGTTACCCTAGCCCCCATATAAGCACTCCCTGACCCCAAGTGAGTTACCCTAGTCCCTTAGAAGTACTCCCTGACCCTCAGTGAGTTACCCTAGTCACATAGAAGTACTCCCTGACCCCAAGTGAGTTACCCTAGCCCCCATATAAGCACTCCCTGACCCCAAGTGAGTTACCCTAGTCCCTTAGAAGTATTCCCTGACCCTCAGTGAGTTACCCTAGTCACATAGAAGTACTCCCTGACCCCAAGTGAGTTATCCTAGCCCCTTTATATGTACTCTCTGACAGCAAGTGTGTTACCCTAGTCCCATAGTACTACTCCCTGACCCCAACTGAGTTACCCTAGTCCAATATAAGTACTCCCTGACCCAAAGTGAGTTACCCTAGTCACATAGAAGTACTCCCTGACCCCAAGTGAGTTACCATAGCCCCTATATAAGTACTCCCTGACCCCAAGTGAGTTACCCTAGTCCCATAGAAGTACTCCCTGACCCCAAGTGAGTTACCCTAGTCACATAGAAGTACTCCCTGACCCCAAGTGAGTTACCCTAGTCACATAGAAGTACTCCCTGACCCCAAGTGAGTTACCATAGCCCCTATATAAGTACTCCCTGACCCCAAGTGAGTTACCCTAGTCCCATAGAAGTACTCCCTGACCCCAACTGAGTTACCCTAGTCCCATATAAGTACTGCTTGACCCAAAGTGAGTTACCCTAGCCCCCATATAAGCACTCCCTGACCCCAAGTGAGTTACCCTAGTCCCTTAGAAGTACTCCCTGACCCTCAGTGAGTTACCCTAGTCACATAGAAGTACTCCCTGACCCCAAGTGAGTTATCCTAGCCCCTTTATATGTACTCTCTGACAGCAAGTGAGTTACCCTAGTCCCATAGTACTACTCCCTGACCCCAACTGAGTTACCCTAGTCCAATATAAGTACTCCCTGACCCAACGTGAGTTACCATAGCCCCTTTATAAGTACTCCCAGACTCCAAGTGAGTTACCCTAGACGCTTTATATGTACTCCCATGCCCCAAGTGAGTTACCCTAGTCCCATAGAAGTACTTCCTGACCCCAAGTGTGTTACCCTAGTCTCATATAAGTACTCCCTGACACAAAGTGAGTTACCATAGCCCCTTTATAAGTACTCCCTGACCCCAAGTGAGTTATCCTAGCCCCTTTTTATGTACTTTCTGACTGCAAGTGAGTTACCCTAGCCCCTTTATAAGTACTCCCTGACCCCAAGTGAGTTACCCTAGTCCCATATAAGTACTCCCAGACCCCAAGTGTATTACCCCAGTCCCATAGAAGTATTCCCTGACCCCAAGTGTGTTACCCTATTTCCATAGAAGTACTCCCTGACCCCAAGTGTATTACCCTAGTCCCATATAAGTACTCCCTGACCCCAAGTGAGTTCCCATAGTACCTTTATAAGTACTTCCTGACCCCAAGTGAGTTATCCTAGTCCCTTTATATGTACTCTCTGACCGCAAGTGAGTTATCCTAGTCCCATAGAAGTACTCCCTGACCCCAACTGAGTTACCCTAGTCCCATATAAGTACTGCTTGACCCAAAGTGAGTTACCCTAGCCCCCATATAAGTACTCCCTGACCCCAAGTGAGTTACCCTAGTCCCATAGAAGTACTCCCTGACCCCAAGTGAGTTACCCTAGTCACATAGAAGTACTCCCTGACCCCAAGTGAGTTACCATAGCCCCTATATAAGTACTCCCTGACCCCAAGTGAGTTACCCTAGTCCCATAGAAGTACTCCCTGACCCCAACTGAGTTACCCTAGTCCCATATAAGTACTGCTTGACCCAAAGTGAGTTACCCTAGCCCCCATATAAGCACTCCCTGACCCCAAGTGAGTTACCCTAGTCCCTTAGAAGTACTCCCTGACCCTCAGTGAGTTACCCTAGTCACATAGAAGTACTCCCTGACCCCAAGTGAGTTACCCTAGCCCCCATATAAGCACTCCCTGACCCCAAGTGAGTTACCCTAGTCCCTTAGAAGTATTCCCTGACCCTCAGTGAGTTACCCTAGTCACATAGAAGTACTCCCTGACCCCAAGTGAGTTATCCTAGCCCCTTTATATGTACTCTCTGACAGCAAGTGAGTTACCCTAGTCCCATAGTACTACTCCCTGACCCCAACTGAGTTACCCTAGTCCAATATAAGTACTCCCTGACCCAAAGTGAGTTACCCTAGTCACATAGAAGTACTCCCTGACCCCAAGTGAGTTACCATAGCCCCTATATAAGTACTCCCTGACCCCAAGTGAGTTACCCTAGTCCCATAGAAGTACTCCCTGACCCCAAGTGAGTTACCCTAGTCACATAGAAGTACTCCCTGACCCCAAGTGAGTTACCCTAGTCACATAGAAGTACTCCCTGACCCCAAGTGAGTTACCATAGCCCCTATATAAGTACTCCCTGACCCCAAGTGAGTTACCCTAGTCCCATAGAAGTACTCCCTGACCCCAACTGAGTTACCCTAGTCCCATATAAGTACTGCTTGACCCAAAGTGAGTTACCCTAGCCCCCATATAAGCACTCCCTGACCCCAAGTGAGTTACCCTAGTCCCTTAGAAGTACTCCCTGACCCTCAGTGAGTTACCCTAGTCACATAGAAGTACTCCCTGACCCCAAGTGAGTTATCCTAGCCCCTTTATATGTACTCTCTGACAGCAAGTGAGTTACCCTAGTCCCATAGTACTACTCCCTGACCCCAACTGAGTTACCCTAGTCCAATATAAGTACTCCCTGACCCAAAGTGAGTTACCATAGCCCCTTTATAAGTACTCCCAGACTCCAAGTGAGTTACCCTAGACGCTTTATATGTACTCCCATGCCCCAAGTGAGTTACCCTAGCCCCCATATAAGCACTCCCTGACCCAAAGTGAGTTACCCTAGTCACATAGAAGTACTCCCTGACCCCAAGTGAGTTACCATAGCCCCTATATAAGTACTCCCTGACCCCAAGTGAGTTACCCTAGTCCCATAGAAGTACTCCCTGACCCCAAGTGAGTTACCCTAGTCACATAGAAGTACTCCCTGACCCCAAGTGAGTTACCCTAGTCACATAGAAGTACTCCCTGACGCCAAGTGAGTTACCATAGCCCCTATATAAGTACTCCCTGACTCCAAGTGAGTTACCCTAGTCCCATAGAAGTACTACCTGACCCCAAGTGAGTTACCCTAGTCACATAGAAGTACTCCCTGACCCCAAGTGAGTTACCATAGCCCCTATATAAGTACTCCCTGTCCCCACGTGAGTTACCCTAGTCCCATAGAAGTACTCCCTGACCCCAAGTGAGTTACCCTAGTCACATAGAAGTACTCCCTGACCCCAAGTGAGTTACCATAGCCCCTATATAAGTACTCCCTGACCCCAAGTGAGTTACCCTAGTCCCATAGAAGTACTCCCTGACCCCAAGTGAGTTACCCTAGTCCCATAGATGTACTCCATGACCCCAAGTGAGTTACCCTAGTCTCATAGAAGTACTCCCTGAACCCAAGTGAGTTACCATAGCCCCTATATAAGTACTCCCTAACCCCAAGTGAGTTATCGTTGCCCCTTTATATGTACTCTCTGACAGCAAGTGAGTTACCCTAGTCACATAAATGTACTCCCTGACCCCATGTGATTTATCCTGGCCCTTTTATATGTACTCTCTGACCGCAAGTGAGTTACCCTCGTCCTATAGAAGTACTCCCTGACCCCAAGTGAGTTACCCTAGTCACATAGAAGTATTCCCCGAACCCAACTGAGTTACCCTAGCCCCTATATATGTACTCCCTGACCCCAAGTGAGTTACCCTAGTCCCATAGAAGTACTCCCTGACCCCAAGTGAGTTACCCTAGTCACATAGAAGTACTCCCTGACCCCAAGTGAGTTACCATAGCCCCTATATAAGTACTCCCTGACCCTAAGTGAGTTACCCTAGTCCCATAGAAGTACTCCCTGACCCCAAGTGAGTTACCCTAGTGACATAGAAGTACTCCCTGACCCCAATTGAGTTACCATAGCCCCTATATAAGTACTCCCTGACCCCAAGTGAGTTATCCTTGCCCCTTTATATGTACTCTCTGACCGCAAGTGAGTTACCCTAGTCACATAAAAGTACTCTTTGACCCAAAGTGAGTTAACCTAGCCCCTTTATAAGTACTCCCTGACCCCAAGTGAGTTACCCTGGCCCCATATAAGAACTCACAGACACCAAGTGAGTTACCCTAGTCCCATATAAGTACTCCTTGACCCAAAGTGAGTTACCCTAGCCCCTTTATAAGTACTCCCTGACCCCAAGTGAGTTACCATATCACCTTTATAAGTACTCCCTGACCCCAAGTGTGTTATCCTAGCCCCTTTATATGTACTCTCTGATCGCAAGTGAGTTACCGTAGTCCCATAGTAGTACTCCCTGACCCCAAGTGAGTTATCCTAGCCCCTTTATATGCACTCTCTGACCGCAAGTGAGTTATTCAAACCCCTTTATAAGTACCCCCTGACCCCAAGTGTGTTACCCTAGTCTTATATAAGTACTCCCTGAACCCAAGTGTGTTACCTTAGCCCCTTTATAAGTACTCCCCCACCCCAAGTGAGTTATCCTATCCCCTTTATATGTACTCTCTGACCGCAAGTGAGTTACCCTAGCCCCTTTATAAGTACTCCCTGACCCCCAAATGTGTTACCTTAGTCCCATAAATGTACTCCCTGACCCCAAGTGAGTTATCCTAGCCCCTTTATATGTACTCTCTGACAGCAAGTGAGTTACCCTAGTCCCATAGTACTACTCACTGACCCCAACTGAGTTACCCTAGTCCAATATAAGTACTCCCTGACCCAAAGTGAGTTACCATAGCCCCTTTATAAGTACTCCCAGACTCCAAGTGAGTTACCCTAGACGCTTTATATGTACTCCCATGCCCCAAGTGAGTTACCCTAGTCCCATAGAAGTACTTCCTGACCCCAAGTGTGTTACCCTAGTCTCATATAAGTACTCCCTGACACAAAGTGAGTTACCATAGCCCCTTTATAAGTACTCCCTGACCCCAAGTGAGTTATCCTAGCCCCTTTTTATGTACTTTCTGACTGCAAGTGAGTTACCCTAGCCCCTTTATAAGTACTCCCTGACCCCAAGTGAGTTACACTAGTCCCATATAAGTACTCCCAGACCCCATGTGTATTACCCCAGTCCCATAGAAGTATTCCCTGACCCCAAGTGTGTTACCCTATTTCCATAGAAGTACTCCCTGACCCCAAGTGTATTACCCTAGTCCCATATAAGTACTCCCTGACCCCAAGTGAGTTCCCATAGCACCTTTATAAGTACTTCCTGACCCCAAGTGAGTTATCCTAGTCCCTTTATATGTACTCTCTGACTGCAAGTGAGTTATCCTAGCCCCATAGAAGTACTCCCTGACCCCAAGTGAGTTACCCTAGTCACATAGAAGTACTCCCTGACCCCAAGTCAGTTACCCTAGCCCCTATATAAGTACTCCCTGACCCCAAGTGAGTTACCCTAGTCCCATAGAAGTACTCCCTGACCCCAAGTGAGTTACCCTAGTCACATAGAAGTACTCCCTGACCCCAAGTGAGTTACCATAGCCCCTATATAAGTACTCCCTGACCCCAAGTGAGTTACCCTAGTCCCATAGAAGTACTCCCTGACCCCAAGTGAGTTACCCTAGTCACATAGAAGTACTCCCTGACCCCAAGTGAGTTACCCTAGTCACATAGAAGTACTCCCTGACGCCAAGTGAGTTACCATAGCCCCTATATAAGTACTCCCTGACTCCAAGTGAGTTACCCTAGTCCCATAGATGTACTACCGACCCCAAGTGAGTTACCCTAGTCACATAGAAGTACTCCCTGACCCCAAGTGAGTTACCATAGCCCCTATATAAGTACTCCCTGACCCCAAGTGAGTTACCCTAGTCCCATAGAAGTACTCCCTGACCCCAAGTGAGTTACCCTAGTCACATAGAAGTACTCCCTGACCCCAAGTGAGTTACCCTAGTCCCATAGATGTACTCCATGACCCCAAGTGAGTTACCCTAGTCTCATAGAAGTACTCCCTGAACCCAAGTGAGTTACCATAGCCCCTATATAAGTACTCCCTGACCCCAAGTGAGTTATCGTTGCCCCTTTATATGTACTCTCTGACAGCAAGTGAGTTACCCTAGTCACATAAATGTACTCCCTGACCCCATGTGAGTTATCCTGGCCCTTTTATATGTACTCTCTGACCGCAAGTGAGTTACCCTCGTCATATAGAAGTACTCCCTGACCCCAAGTGAGTTACCCTAGTCACATAGAAGTATTCCCCGAACCCAACTGAGTTACCCTAGCCCCTATATATGTACTCCCTGACCCCAAGTGAGTTACCCTAGTCCCATAGAAGTACTCCCTGACCCCAAGTGAGTTACCCTAGTCACATAGAAGTACTCCCTGACCCCAAGTGAGTTACCATAGCCCCTATATAAGTACTCCCTGACCCTAAGTGAGTTACCCTAGTCCCATAGAAGTACTCCCTGACCCCAAGTGAGTTACCCTAGTGACATAGAAGTACTCCCTGACCCCAATTGAGTTACCATAGCCCCTATATAAGTACTCCCTGACCCCAAGTGAGTTATCCTTGCCCCTTTATATGTACTCTCTGACCGCAAGTGAGTTACCCTAGTCACATAAAAGTACTCTTTGACCCAAAGTGAGTTAACCTATCCCCTTTATAAGTACTCCCTGACCCCAAGTGAGTTACCCTGGCCCCATATAAGAACTCACAGACACCAAGTGAGTTACCCTAGTCCCATATAAGTACTCCTTGACCCAAAGTGAGTTACCCTAGCCCCATTATAAGTACTCCCTGACCCCAAGTGAGTTACCATATCACCTTTATAAGTACTCCCTGACCCCAAGTGTGTTATCCTAGCCCCTTTATATATACTCTCTGACCGCAAGTGAGTTACCGTAGTCCCATAGTAGTACTCCCTGACCCCAAGTGAGTTATCCTAGCCCCTTTATATGCACTCTCTGACCGCAAGTGAGTTATCAAACCCCTTTATAAGTACCCCCTGACCCCAAGTGTGTTACCCTAGTCTTATATAAGTACTCCCTGAACCCAAGTGTGTTACCTTAGCCCCTTTATAAGTACTCCCCCACCCCAAGTGAGTTACCATATCACCTTTATAAGTACTCCCTGACCCCAAGTGTGTTATCCTAGCCCCTTTATATGTACTCTCTGACCGCAAGTGAGTTACCGTAGTCCCATAGTAGTACTCCCTGACCCCAAGTGAGTTATCCTAGCCCCTTTATATGCACTCTCTGACCGCAAGTGAGTTACCCTAGCCCCTTTATAAGTACTCCCTGACCCCCAAATGTGTTACCTTAGTCCCATAAATGTACTCCATGACCCCAAGTGAGTTATCCTAGCCCCTTTATATGTACACTCTGACCGAAAGTGAGTCACCCTAGCACCTTTATAAGTATTCCCTGTCCCCAAGTGTGTTACCTTAGTCACATAAATGAACTCCCTGACCCCAAGTGAGTTACCCTAGTCCCATATAAGTAATGCTTGACCCAAAGTGAGTTACCCTAGCCCCTATATAAGTACTCCCTGACCCCAAGTGAGTTACCATAGCCCCTATATAAGTACTCCCTGACCCCAAGTGAGTTACCCTAGTCCCATAGAAGTACTCCCTGACCCCAAGTGAGTTACCCTAGTCCCTTAGAAGTACTACCTGACCCCAAGTGAGTTACCCTAGTCACATAGAAGTACTCCCTGACCCCAAGTGAGTTACCATAGCCCCTATATAAGTACTCCCTGACCCCAAGTGAGTTACCCTAGTCCCATAGAAGTACTCCCTGACCCCAAGTAAGTTACCCTAGTCACATAGAAGTACTCCCTGACCCCAAGTGAGTTACCATAGCCCCTATATAAGTACTCCCTGACCCCAAGTGAGTTACCCTAGTCCCATAGAAGTACTCCCTGACCCCAAGTGAGTTACCCTAGTCCCATAGATGTACTCCATGACCCCAAGTGAGTTACCCTAGTCTCATAGAAGTACTCGCTGAACCCAAGTGAGTTACCATAGCCCCTATATAATTACTCCCTGACCCCAAGTGAGTTATCGTTGCCCCTTTATATGTACTCTCTGACAGCAAGTGAGTTACCCTAGTCACATAAATGTACTCCCTGACCCCATGTGAGTTATCCTGTCCCTTTTATATGTACTCTCTGACCGCAAGTGAGTTACCCTCGTCATATAGAAGTACTCCCTGACCCCAAGTGAGTTACCCTAGTCACATAGAAGTATTCCCCGAACCCAACTGAGTTACCCTAGCCCCTATATATGTACTCCCTGACCCCAAGTGAGTTACCCTAGTCCCATAGAAGTACTCCCTGACCCCAAGTGAGTTACCCTAGTCACATAGAAGTACTCCCTGACCCCAAGTGAGTTACCATAGCCCCTATATAAGTACTCCCTGACCCTAAGTGAGTTACCCTAGTCCCATAGAAGTACTCCCTGACCCCAAGTGAGTTACCCTAGTGACATAGAAGTACTCCCTGACCCCAATTGAGTTACCATAGCCCCTATATAAGTACTCCCTGACCCCAAGTGAGTTATCCTTGCCCCTTTATATGTACTCTCTGACCGCAAGTGAGTTACCCTAGTCACATAAAAGTACTCTTTGACCCAAAGTGAGTTAACCTAGCCCCTTTATAAGTACTCCCTGACCCCAAGTGAGTTACCCTGGCCCCATATAAGAACTCACAGACACCAAGTGAGTTACCCTAGTCCCATATAAGTACTCCTTGACCCAAAGTGAGTTACCCTAGCCCCATTATAAGTACTCCCTGACCCCAAGTGAGTTACCATATCACCTTTATAAGTACTCCCTGACCCCAAGTGTGTTATCCTAGCCCCTTTATATGTACTCTCTGACCGCAAGTGAGTTACCGTAGTCCCATAGTAGTACTCCCTGACCCCAAGTGAGTTATCCTAGCCCCTTTATATGCACTCTCTGACCGCAAGTGAGTTATTCAAACCCCTTTATAAGTACCCCCTGACCCCAAGTGTGTTACCCTAGTCTTATATAAGTACTCCCTGAACCCAAGTGTGTTACCTTAGCCCCTTTATAAGTACTCCCCCACCCCAAGTGAGTTACCATATCACCTTTATAAGTACTCCCTGACCCCAAGTGTGTTATCCTAGCCCCTTTATATGTACTCTCTGACCGCAAGTGAGTTACCGTAGTCCCATAGTAGTACTCCCTGACCCCAAGTGAGTTATCCTAGCCCCTTTATATGCACTCTCTGACCGCAAGTGAGTTACCCTAGCCCCTTTATAAGTACTCCCTGACCCCCAAATGTGTTACCTTAGTCCCATAAATGTACTCCATGACCCCAAGTGAGTTATCCTAGCCCCTTTATATGTACACTCTGACCGAAAGTGAGTCACCCTAGCACCTTTATAAGTATTCCCTGTCCCCAAGTGTGTTACCTTAGTCACATAAATGAACTCCCTGACCCCAAGTGAGTTACCCTAGTCCCATATAAGTAATGCTTGACCCAAAGTGAGTTACCCTAGCCCCTATATAAGTACTCCCTGACCCCAAGTGAGTTACCATAGCCCCTATATAAGTACTCCCTGACCCCAAGTGAGTTACCCTAGTCCCATAGAAGTACTCCCTGACCCCAAGTGAGTTACCCTAGTCCCTTAGAAGTACTACCTGACCCCAAGTGAGTTACCCTAGTCACATAGAAGTACTCCCTGACCCCAAGTGAGTTACCATAGCCCCTATATAAGTACTCCCTGACCCCAAGTGAGTTACCCTAGTCCCATAGAAGTACTCCCTGACCCCAAGTGAGTTACCATAGCCCCTATATAAGTACTCCCTGACCCCAAGTGAGTTACCCTAGTCCCATAGAAGTACTCCCTGACCCCAAGTGAGTTACCCTAGTCCCATAGATGTACTCCATGACCCCAAGTGAGTTACCCTAGTCTCATAGAAGTACTCGCTGAACCCAAGTGAGTTACCATAGCCCCTATATAAGTACTCCCTGACCCCAAGTGAGTCATCGTTGCCCCTTTATATGTACTCTCTGACAGCAAGTGAGTTACCCTAGTCACATAAATGTACTCCCTGACCCCATGTGAGTTATCCTGGCCCTTTTATATGTACTCTCTGACCGCAAGTGAGTTACCCTCGTCATATAGAAGTACTCCCTGACCCCAAGTGAGTTACCCTAGTCACATAGAAGTATTCCCCGAACCCAACTGAGTTACCCTAGCCCCTATATATGTACTCCCTGACCCCAAGTGAGTTACCCTAGTCCCATAGAAGTACTCCCTGACCCCAAGTGAGTTACCCTAGTCACATAGAAGTACTCCCTGACCCCAATTGAGTTACCATAGCCCCTATATAAGTACTCCCTGACCCCAAGTGAGTTATCCTTGCCCCTTTATATGTACTCTCTGACCGCAAGTGAGTTACCCTAGTCACATAAAAGTACTCTTTGACCCAAAGTGAGTTAACCTAGCCCCTTTATAAGTACTCCCTGACCCCAAGTGAGTTACCCTGGCCCCATATAAGAACTCACAGACACCAAGTGAGTTACCCTAGTCCCATATAAGTACTCCTTGACCCAAAGTGAGTTACCCTAGCCCCATTATAAGTACTCCCTGACCCCAAGTGAGTTACCATATCACCTTTATAAGTACTCCCTGACCCCAAGTGTGTTATCCTAGCCCCTTTATATGTACTCTCTGACCGCAAGTGAGTTACCGTAGTCCCATAGTAGTACTCCCTGACCCCAAGTGAGTTATCCTAGCCCCTTTTTATGCACTCTCTGACCGCAAGTGAGTTATTCAAACCCCTTTATAAGTACCCCCTGACCCCAAGTGTGTTACCCTAGTCTTATATAAGTACTCCCTGAACCCAAGTGTGTTACCTTAGCCCCTTTATAAGTACTCCCCCACCCCAAGTGAGTTACCATATCACCTTTATAAGTACTCCCTGACCCCAAGTGTGTTATCCTAGCCCCTTTATATGTACTCTCTGACCGCAAGTGAGTTACCGTAGTCCCATAGTAGTACTCCCTGACCCCAAGTGAGTTATCCTAGCCCCTTTATATGCACTCTCTGACCGCAAGTGAGTTACCCTAGCCCCTTTATAAGTACTCCCTGACCCCCAAATGTGTTACCTTAGTCCCATAAATGTACTCCATGACCCCAAGTGAGTTATCCTAGCCCCTTTATATGTACACTCTGACCGAAAGTGAGTCACCCTAGCACCTTTATAAGTATTCCCTGTCCCCAAGTGTGTTACCTTAGTCACATAAATGAACTCCCTGACCCCAAGTGAGTTACCCTAGTCCCATATAAGTAATGCTTGACCCAAAGTGAGTTACCCTAGCCCCTATATAAGTACTCCCTGACCCCAAGTGAGTTACCATAGCCCCTATATAAGTACTCCCTGACCCCAAGTGAGTTACCCTAGTCCCATAGAAGTACTCCCTGACCCCAAGTGAGTTACCCTAGTCCCTTAGAAGTACTACCTGACCCCAAGTGAGTTACCCTAGTCACATAGAAGTACTCCCTGACCCCAAGTGAGTTACCATAGCCCCTATATAAGTACTCCCTGACCCCAAGTGAGTTACCCTAGTCCCATAGAAGTACTCCCTGACCCCAAGTAAGTTACCCTAGTCACATAGAAGTACTCCCTGACCCCAAGTGAGTTACCATAGCCCCTATATAAGTACTCCCTGACCCCAAGTGAGTTACCCTAGTCCCATAGAAGTACTCCCTGACCCCAAGTGAGTTACCCTAGTCCCATAGATGTACTCCATGACCCCAAGTGAGTTACCCTAGTCTCATAGAAGTACTCCCTGACCCCAAGTGAGTTACCATAGCCCCTATATAAGTACTCCCTGACCCCAAGTGAGTTACCCTAGTCCCATAGAAGTACTCCCTGACCCCAAGTGTATTACCCTAGTCCCATATAAGTACTCCCTGACCCAAAGTGAGTTCCCATAGCACCTTTATAAGTACTTCCTGACCCCAAGTGAGTTAACCTAGTCCCTTTATATGTACTCTCTGACCGCAAGTGAGTTATCCTAGCCCCATAGAAGTACTCCCTGACCCCAAGTGAGTTACCCTAGTCACATAGAAGTACTCCCTGACCCCAAGTCAGTTACCCTAGCCCCTATATATAAGTACTCCCTGACCCCAAGTGAGTTACCCTAGTCCCATAGAAGTACTCCCTGACCCCAAGTGAGTTACCCTAGTCACATAGAAGTACTCCCTGACCCCAAGTGAGTTACCATAGCCCCTATATAAGTACTCCCTGACCCCAAGTGAGTTACCCTAGTCCCATAGAAGTACTCCCTGACCCCAAGTGAGTTACCCTAGTCACATAGAAGTACTCCCTGACCCCAAGTGAGTTACCCTAGTCACATAGAAGTACTCCCTGACGCCAAGTGAGTTACCATAGCCCCTATATAAGTACTCCCTGACTCCAAGTGAGTTACCCTAGTCCCATAGAAGTACTACCTGACCCCAAGTGAGTTACCCTAGTCACATAGAAGTACTCCCTGACCCCAAGTGAGTTACCATAGCCCCTATATAAGTACTCCCTGACCCCAAGTGAGTTACCCTAGTCCCATAGAAGTACTCCCTGACCCCAAGTGAGTTACCCTAGTCACATAGAAGTACTCCCTGACCCCAAGTGAGTTACCATAGCCCCTATATAAGTACTCCCTGACCCCAAGTGAGTTACCCTAGTCCCATAGAATTACTCCCTGACCCCAAGTGAGTTACCCTAGTCCCATAGATGTACTCCATGACCCCAAGTGAGTTACCCTAGTCTCATAGAAGTACTCCCTGAACCCAAGTGAGTTACCATAGCCCCTATATAAGTACTCCCTGACCCCAAGTGAGTTATCGTTGCCCCTTTATATGTACTCTCTGACAGCAAGTGAGTTACCCTAGTCACATAAAAGTACTCCCTGACCCCATGTGAGTTATCCTGGCCCTTTTATATGTACTCTCTGACCGCAAGTGAGTTACCCTCGTCCTATAGAAGTACTCCCTGACCCCAAGTGAGTTACCCTAGTCTCATAGAAGTATTCCCCGAACCCAACTGAGTTACCCTAGCCCCTATATATGTACTCCCTGACCCCAAGTGAGTTACCCTAGTCCCATAGAAGTACTCCCTGACCCCAAGTGAGTTACCCTAGTCAAATAGAAGTACTCCCTGACCCCAAGTGAGTTACCATAGCCCCTATATAAGTACTCCCTGACCCTAAGTGAGTTACCCTAGTCCCATAGAAGTACTCCCTGACCCCAAGTGAGTTACCCTAGTGACATAGAAGTACTCCCTGACCCCAATTGAGTTACCATAGCCCCTATATAAGTACTCCCTGACCCCAAGTGAGTTCTCCTTGCCCCTTTATATGTACTCTCTGACCGCAAGTGAGTTACCCTAGTCACATAAAAGTACTCTTTGACCCAAAGTGAGTTAACCTAGCCCCTTTATAAGTACTCCCTGACCCCAAGTGAGTTACCCTGGCCCCATATAAGAACTCACAGACACCAAGTGAGTTACCCTAGTCCCATATAAGTACTCCTTGACCCAAAGTGAGTTACCCTAGCCCCTTTATAAGTATTCCCTGACCCCAAGTGAGTTACCATATCACCTTTATAAGTACTCCCTGACCCCAAGTGTGTTATCCTAGCCCCTTTATATGTACTCTCTGACCGCAAGTGAGTTACCGTAGTCCCATAGTAGTACTCCCTGACCCCAAGTGAGTTATCCTAGCCCCTTTATATGCACTCTCTGACCGCAAGTGAGTTATTCAAACCCCTTTATAAGTACCCCCTGACCCCAAGTGTGTTACCCTAGTCTTATATAAGTACTCCCTGAACCCAAGTGTGTTACCTTAGCCCCTTTATAAGTACCCCCCACCCCAAGTGAGTTATCCTATCCCCTTTATATGTACTCTCTGACCGCAAGTGAGTTACCCTAGCCCCTTTATAAGTACTCCCTGACCCCCAAATATGTTACCTTAGTCCCATAAATGTACTCCATGACCCCAAGTGAGTTATCCTAGCCCCTTTATATGTACACTCTGACCGAAAGTGAGTCACCCTAGCACCTTTATAAGTATTCCCTGTCCCCAAGTGTGTTACCTTAGTCACATAAATGAACTCCCTGACCCCAAGTGAGTTACCCTAGTCCCATATAAGTAATGCTTGACCCAAAGTGAGTTACCCTAGCCCCTATATAAGTACTCCCTGACCCCAAGTGAGTTACCCTAGTCACATAGAAGTACTCCCCGACCCCAAGTCAGTTACCCTAGCCCCTATATAAGTACTCCCTGACCCCAAGTGAGATACCGTAGTCCCATAGAAGTACTCCCTGACCCCAAGTGAATTATCCTAGTCACATAGAAGTACTCCCTGACCCCAAGTGAGTTACCATTGCCCCTATATAAGTACTCCCTGACCCCAAGTGAGTTACCCTAGTCCCATAGAAGTACTCCCTGACCCCAAGTGAGTTACCCTAGTCACATAGAAGTACTCCCTGACCCCAAGTGAGTTACCCTAGTCACATAGAAGTACTCCCTGACCCCAAGTGAGTTACCATAGCCCCTATATAAGTACTCCCCGAACCCAACTGAGTTACCCTAGCCCCTATATATGTACTCCCTGACCCCAAGTGAGTTACCGTAGTCCCATAGAAGTACTACCTGACCCCAAGTGAGTTACCCTAGTCACATAGAAGTACTCCCTGACCCCAAGTGAGTTACCATAGCCCCTATATAAGTACTCCCTGACCCCAACTGAGTTACCCTAGTCCCATAGAAGTACTCCCTGACCCCAAGTGAGTTACCCTAGTCACATAGAAGTACTCCCTGACCCGAAGTGAGTTACCATAGCCCCTATATAAGTACTCCCTGACCCCAAGTGTGTTACCCTAGTCTCATATAAGTACTCCCTGACACAAAGTGAGTTACCATAGCCCCTTTATAAGTACTCCCTGACCCCCAAATATGTTACCTTAGTCCCATAAATGTACTCCATGACCCCAAGTGAGTTATCCTAGCCCCTTTATATGTACACTCTGACCGAAAGTGAGTCACCCTAGCACCTTTATAAGTATTCCCTGTCCCCAAGTGTGTTACCTTAGTCACATAAATGAACTCCCTGACCCCAAGTGAGTTACCCTAGTCCCATATAAGTAATGCTTGACCCAAAGTGAGTTACCCTAGCCCCTATATAAGTACTCCCTGACCCCAAGTGAGTTACCCTAGTCCCATAGAAGTACTCCCTGACCCCAAGTGAGTTACCCTAGTCCCATAGATGTACTCCATGACCCCAAGTGAGTTACCCTAGTCTCATAGAAGTACTCCCTGAACCCAAGTGAGTTACCATAGCCCCTATATAAGTACTCCCTGACCCCAAGTGAGTTATCGTTGCCCCTTTATATGTACTCTCTGACAGCAAGTGAGTTACCCTAGTCACATAAATGTACTCCCTGACCCCATGTGAGTTATCCTGGCCCTTTTATATGTACTCTCTGACCGCAAGTGAGTTACCCTCGTCCTATAGAAGTACTCCCTGACCCCAAGTGAGTTACCCTAGTCTCATAGAAGTATTCCCCGAACCCAACTGAGTTACCCTAGCCCCTATATATGTACTCCCTGACCCCAAGTGAGTTACCCTAGTCCCATAGAAGTATTCCCTGACCCCAAGTGAGTTACCCTAGTCAAATAGAAGTACTCCCTGACCCCAAGTGAGTTACCATAGCCCCTATATAAGTACTCCCTGACCCTAAGTGAGTTACCCTAGTCCCATAGAAGTACTCCCTGACCCCAAGTGAGTTACCCTAGTGACATAGAAGTACTCCCTGACCCCAATTGAGTTACCATAGCCCCTATATAAGTACTCCCTGACCCCAAGTGAGTTCTCCTTGCCCCTTTATATGTACTCTCTGACCGCAAGTGAGTTACCCTAGTCACATAAAAGTACTCTTTGACCCAAAGTGAGTTAACCTAGCCCCTTTATAAGTACTCCCTGACCCCAAGTGAGTTACCCTGGCCCCATATAAGAACTCACAGACACCAAGTGAGTTACCCTAGTCCCATATAAGTACTCCTTGACCCAAAGTGAGTTACCCTAGCCCCTTTATAAGTATTCCCTGACCCCAAGTGAGTTACCATATCACCTTTATAAGTACTCCCTGACCCCAAGTGTGTTATCCTAGCCCCTTTATATGTACTCTCTGACCGCAAGTGAGTTACCGTAGTCCCATAGTAGTACTCCCTGACCCCAAGTGAGTTATCCTAGCCCCTTTATATGCACTCTCTGACCGCAAGTGAGTTATTCAAACCCCTTTATAAGTACCCCCTGACCCCAAGTGTGTTACCCTAGTCTTATATAAGTACTCCCTGAACCCAAGTGTGTTACCTTAGCCCCTTTATAAGTACTCCCCCACCCCAAGTGAGTTATCCTATCCCCTTTATATGTACTCTCTGACCGCAAGTGAGTTACCCTAGCCCCTTTATAAGTACTCCCTGACCCCCAAATATGTTACCTTAGTCCCATAAATGTACTCCATGACCCCAAGTGAGTTATCCTAGCCCCTTTATATGTACACTCTGACCGAAAGTGAGTCACCCTAGCACCTTTATAAGTATTCCCTGTCCCCAAGTGTGTTACCTTAGTCACATAAATGAACTCCCTGACCCCAAGTGAGTTACCCTAGTCCCATATAAGTAATGCTTGACCCAAAGTGAGTTACCCTAGCCCCTATATAAGTACTCCCTGACCCCAAGTGAGTTACCCTAGTCACATAGAAGTACTCCCCGACCCCAAGTCAGTTACCCTAGCCCCTATATAAGTACTCCCTGACCCCAAGTGAGATACCGTAGTCCCATAGAAGTACTCCCTGACCCCAAGTGAATTATCCTAGTCACATAGAAGTACTCCCTGACCCCAAGTGAGTTACCATTGCCCCTATATAAGTACTCCCTGACCCCAAGTGAGTTACCCTAGTCCCATAGAAGTACTCCCTGACCCCAAGTGAGTTACCCTAGTCACATAGAAGTACTCCCTGACCCCAAGTGAGTTACCCTAGTCACATAGAAGTACTCCCTGACCCCAAGTGAGTTACCATAGCCCCTATATAAGTACTCCCCGAACCCAACTGAGTTACCCTAGCCCCTATATATGTACTCCCTGACCCCAAGTGAGTTACCGTAGTCCCATAGAAGTACTACCTGACCCCAAGTGAGTTACCCTAGTCACATAGAAGTACTCCCTGACCCCAAGTGAGTTACCATAGCCCCTATATAAGTACTCCCTGACCCCAACTGAGTTACCCTAGTCCCATAGAAGTACTCCCTGACCCCAAGTGAGTTACCCTAGTCACATAGAAGTACTCCCTGACCCGAAGTGAGTTACCATAGCCCCTATATAAGTACTCCCTGACCCCAAGTGTGTTACCCTAGTCTCATATAAGTACTCCCTGACACAAAGTGAGTTACCATAGCCCCTTTATAAGTACTCCCTGACCCCCAAATATGTTACCTTAGTCCCATAAATGTACTCCATGACCCCAAGTGAGTTATCCTAGCCCCTTTATATGTACACTCTGACCGAAAGTGAGTCACCCTAGCACCTTTATAAGTATTCCCTGTCCCCAAGTGTGTTACCTTAGTCACATAAATGAACTCCCTGACCCCAAGTGAGTTACCCTAGTCCCATATAAGTAATGCTTGACCCAAAGTGAGTTACCCTAGCCCCTATATAAGTACTCCCTGACCCCAAGTGAGTTACCCTAGTCACATAGAAGTACTCCCCGACCCCAAGTCAGTTACCCTAGCCCCTATATAAGTACTCCCTGACCCCAAGTGAGATACCGTAGTCCCATAGAAGTACTCCCTGACCCCAAGTGAATTATCCTAGTCACATAGAAGTACTCCCTGACCCCAAGTGAGTTACCATTGCCCCTATATAAGTACTCCCTGACCCCAAGTGAGTTACCCTAGTCCCATAGAAGTACTCCCTGACCACAAGTGAGTTACCCTAGTCACATAGAAGTACTCCCTGACCCCAAGTGAGTTACCCTAGTCACATAGAAGTACTCCCTGACCCCAAGTGAGTTACCATAGCCCCTATATAAGTACTCCCTGACCCCAAGTGAGTTACCCTAGTCACATAGAAGTATTCCCCGAACCCAACTGAGTTACCCTAGCCCCTATATATGTACTCCCTGACCCCAAGTGAGTTACCGTAGTCCCATAGAAGTACTACCTGACCCCAAGTGAGTTACCCTAGTCACATAGAAGTACTCCCTGACCCCAAGTGAGTTACCATAGCCCCTATATAAGTACTCCCTGACCCCAACTGAGTTACCCTAGTCCCATAGAAGTACTCCCTGACCCCAAGTGAGTTACCCTAGTCACATAGAAGTACTCCCTGACCCGAAGTGAGTTACCATAGCCCCTATATAAGTACTCCCTGACCCCAAGTGTGTTACCCTAGTCTCATATAAGTACTCCCTGACACAAAGTGAGTTACCATAGCCCCTTTATAAGTACTCCCTGACCCCAAGTGAGTTATCCTAGCCCCTTTTTATGTACTTTCTGACTGCAAGTGAGTTACCCTAGCCCCTTTATAAGTACTCCCTGACCCCAAGTGAGTTACCCTAGTCCCATATAAGTACTCCCAGACCCCAAGTGTATTACCCCAGTCCCATAGAAGTATTCCCTGACCCCAAGTGTGTTACCCTATTTCCATAGAAGTACTCCCTGACCCCAAGTGTATTACCCTAGTCCCATATAAGTACTCCCTGACCCCAAGTGAGTTCCCATAGCACCTTTATAAGTACTTCCTGACCCCAAGTGAGTTATCCTAGTCCCTTTATATGTACTCTCTGACCGCAAGTGAGTTATCCTAGCCCCATAGAAGTACTCCCTGACCCCAAGTGAGTTACCCTAGTCACATAGAAGTACTCCCTGACCCCAAGTCAGTTACCCTAGCCCCTATATAAGTACTCCCTGACCCCAAGTGAGTTACCCTAGTCACATAGAAGTACTCCCTGACCCCAAGTGAGTTACCATAGCCCCTATATAAGTACTCCCTGACCCCAAGTGAGTTACCCTAGTCCCTTAGAAGTACTCCCTGACCCCAAGTGAGTTACCCTAGTCACATAGAAGTACTCCCTGACCCCAAGTGAGTTACCATAGCCCCTATATAAGTACTCCCTGACCCCAAGTGAGTTACCCTAGTCCCATAGAAGTACTCCCTGACCCCAAGTGAGTTACCCTAGTCCCATAGATGTACTCCATGACCCCAAGTGAGTTACCCTAGTCTCATAGAAGTACTCCCTGAACCCAAGTGAGTTACCATAGCCCCTATATAAGTACTCCCTGACCCCAAGTGAGTTATCGTTGCCCCTTTATATGTACTCTCTGACAGCAAGTGAGTTACCCTAGTCACATAAATGTACTCCCTGACCCCATGTGAGTTATCCTGGCCCTTTTATATGTACTCTCTGACCGCAAGTGAGTTACCCTCGTCCTATAGAAGTACTCCCTGACCCCAAGTGAGTTACCCTAGTCACATAGAAGTATTCCCCGAACCCAACTGAGTTACCCTAGCCCCTATATATGTACTCCCTGACTCCAAGTGAGTTACCCTAGTCCCATAGAAGTACTCCCTGACCCCAAGTGAGTTACCCTAGTCACATAGAAGTACTCCCTGACCCCAAGTGAGTTACCATAGCCCCTATATAAGTACTCCCTGACCCTAAGTGAGTTACCCTAGTCCCATAGAAGTACTCCCTGACCCCAAGTGAGTTACCCTAGTGACATAGAAGTACTCCCTGACCCCAATTGAGTTACCATAGCCCCTATATAAGTACTCCCTGACCCCAAGTGAGTTATCCTTGCCCCTTTATATGTACTCTCTGACCGCAAGTGAGTTACCCTAGTCACATAAAAGTACTCTTTGACCCAAAGTGAGTTAACCTAGCCCCTTTATAAGTACTCCCTGACCCCAAGTGAGTTACCCTGGCCCCATATAAGAACTCACAGACACCAAGTGAGTTACCCTAGTCCCATATAAGTACTCCTTGACCCAAAGTGAGTTACCCTAGCCCCTTTATAAGTACTCCCTGACCCCAAGTGAGTTACCATATCACCTTTATAAGTACTCCCTGACCCCAAGTGTGTTATCCTAGCCCCTTTATATGTACTCTCTGACCGCAAGTGAGTTACCGTAGTCCCATAGTAGTACTCCCTGACCCCAAGTGAGTTATCCTAGCCCCTTTATATGCACTCTCTGACCGCAAGTGAGTTATTCAAACCCCTTTATAAGTACCCCCTGACCCCAAGTGTGTTACCCTAGTCTTATATAAGTACTCCCTGAACCCAAGTGTGTTACCTTAGCCCCTTTATAAGTACTCCCCCACCCCAAGTGAGTTATCCTATCACCTTTATATGTACTCTCTGACCGCAAGTGAGTTACCCTAGCCCCTTTATAAGTACTCCCTGACCCCCAAATGTGTTACCTTAGTCCCATAAATGTACTCCATGACCCCAAGTGAGTTATCCTAGCCCCTTTATATGTACACTCTGACCGAAAGTGAGTCACCCTAGCACCTTTATAAGTATTCCCTGTCCCCAAGTGTGTTACCTTAGTCACATAAATGAACTCCCTGACCCCAAGTGAGTTACCCTAGTCACATAGAAGTACTCCCTGACCCGAAGTGAGTTACCATAGCCCCTATATAAGTACTCCCTGACCCCAAGTGAGTTACCCTAGTCCCATAGAAGTACTCCCTGACCCCAAGTGAGTTACCCTAGTCCCTTAGAAGTACTACCTGACCCCAAGTGAGTTACCCTAGTCACATAGAAGTACTACCTGACCCCAAGTGAGTTACCATAGCCCCTATATAAGTACTCCCTGACCCCAAGTGAGTTACCCTAGTCCCATAGAAGTACTCCCTGACCCCAAGTAAGTTACCCTAGTCACATAGAAGTACTCCCTGACCCCAAGTGAGTTACCATAGCCCCTATATAAGTACTCCCTGACCCCAAGTGAGTTACCCTAGTCCCATAGAAGTACTCCCTGACCCCAAGTGAGTTACCCTAGTCCCATAGATGTACTCCATGACCCCAAGTGAGTTACCCTTATCTCATAGAAGTACTCGCTGAACCCAAGTGAGTTACCATAGCCCCTATATAAGTACTCCCTGACCCCAAGTGAGTTATCGTTGCCCCTTTATATGTTCTCTCTGACAGCAAGTGAGTTACCCTAGTCACATAAAAGTACTCCCTGACCCCAAGTGAGTTATCCTAGCCCCTTTATATGTACTCTCTGACAGCAAGTGAGTTACCCTAGTCCCATAGTACTACTCCCTGACCCCAAGTGAGTTATCCTAGCCCCTTTATATGTACTCTCTGACAGCAAGTGAGTTACCCTAGTCCCATAGTACTACTCCCTGACCCCAACTGAGTTACCCTAGTCCAATATAAGTACTCCCTGACCCAAAGTGAGTTACCCTAGTCACATAGAAGTACTCCCTGACCCCAAGTGAGTTACCATAGCCCCTATATAAGTACTCCCTGACCCCAAGTGAGTTACCCTAGTCCCATAGAAGTACTCCCTGAACCCAAGTGAGTTACCCTAGTCACATAGAAGTACTCCCTGACCCCAAGTGAGTTACCCTAGTCACATAGAAGTACTCCCTGACCCCAAGTGAGTTACCATAGCCCCTATATAAGTACTCCCTGACCCCAAGTGAGTTACCCTAGTCCCATAGAAGTACTCCCTGACCCCAACTGAGTTACCCTAGTCCCATATAAGTACTGCTTGACCCAAAGTGAGTTACCCTAGCCCCCATATAAGCACTCCCTGACCCCAAGTGAGTTACCCTAGTCCCTTAGAAGTACTCCCTGACCCTCAGTGAGTTACCCTAGTTACATAGAAGTACTCCCTGACCCCAAGTGAGTTATCCTAGCCCCTTTATATGTACTCTCTGACAGCAAGTGAGTTACCCTAGTCCCATAGTACTACTCCCTGACCCCAACTGAGTTAACCTAGTCCAATATAAGTACTCCCTGACCCAAAGTGAGTTACCATAGCCCCTTTATAAGTACTCCCAGACTCCAAGTGAGTTACCCTAGACGCTTTATATGTACTCCCATGCCCCAAGTGAGTTACCCCAGTCCCATAGAAGTATTCCCTGACCCCAAGTGTGTTACCCTATTTCCATAGAAGTACTCCCTGACCCCAAGTGTATTACCCTAGTCCCATATAAGTACTCCCTGACCCCAAGTGAGTTCCCATAGCACCTTTATAAGTACTTCCTGACCCCAAGTGAGTTATCCTAGTCCCTTTATATGTACTCTCTGACCGCAAGTGAGTTATCCTAGCCCCATAGAAGTACTCCCTGACCCCAAGTGAGTTACCCTAGTCACATAGAAGTACTCCCTGACCCCAAGTCAGTTACCCTAGCCCCTATATAAGTACTCCCTGACCCCAAGTGAGTTACCCTAGTCCCATAGAAGTACTCCCTGACCCCAAGTGAGTTACCCTAGTCACATAGAAGTACTCCCTGACCCCAAGTGAGTTACCAAAGCCCCTATATAAGTACTCCCTGACCCCAAGTGAGTTACCCTAGTCCCATAGAAGTACTCCCTGACCCCAAGTGAGTTACCCTAGTCACATAGAAGTACTCCCTGACCCCAAGTGAGTTACCCTAGTCACATAGAAGTACTCCCTGACGCCAAGTGATTTACCATAGCCCCTATATAAGTACTCCCTGACTCCAAGTGAGTTACCCTAGTCCCATAGAAGTACTACCTGACCCCAAGTGAGTTACCCTAGTCACATAGAAGTACTCCCTGACCCCAAGTGAGTTACCATAGCCCCTATATAAGTACTCCCTGACCCCAAGTGAGATACCCTAGTCCCATAGAAGTACTCCCTGACCCCAAGTGTATTACCCTAGTCCCATATAAGTACTCCCTGACCCCAAGTGAGTTCCCATAGCACCTTTATAAGTACTTCCTGACCACAAGTGAGTTATCCTAGTCCCTTTATATGTACTCTCTGACCGCAAGTGAGTTATCCTAGCCCCATAGAAGTACTCCCTGACCCCAAGTGAGTTACCCTAGTCACATAGAAGTACTCCCTGACCCCAAGTGAGTTACCATAGCCCCTATATAAGTACTCCCTGACCCCAAGTGAGTTACCCTAGTCCCATAGAAGTACTCCCTGACCCCAAGTGAGTTACCCTAGTCACATAGAAGTACTCCCTGACCCCAAGTGAGTTACCATAGCCCCTATATAAGTACTCCCTGACCCCAAGTGAGTTACCCTAGTTCCATAGAAGTACTCCCTGACCCCAAGTGAGTTACCCTAGCCCCTATATAAGTACTCCCTGACCCCAAGTGAGATACCGTAGTCCCATAGAAGTACTCCCTGACCCCAACTGAGTTATCCTAGTCCCATAGAAGTACTCCCTGCCCCAAGTGAGTTACCCTAGTCACATAGAAGTACTCCCTGACCCGAAGTGAGTTACCATAGCCCCTATATAAGTACTCCCTGACCCCAAGTGAGTTACCATAGCCCCTATATAAGTACTCCCTGACCCCAAGTGAGTTACCCTAGTCCCATAGAAGTACTCCCTGACCCCAAGTGAGTTACCCTAGTCACATAGAAGTACTCCCTGACCCCAAGTGAGTTACCATAGCCCCTATATAAGTACTCCCTGACCCCAAGTGAGTTACCCTAGTTCCATAGAAGTACTCCCTGACCCCAAGTGAGTTACCCTAGCCCCTATATAAGTACTCCCTGACCCCAAGTGAGATACCGTAGTCCCATAGAAGTACTCCCTGACCCCAACTGAGTTATCCTAGTCCCATAGAAGTACTCCCTGACCCCAAGTGAGTTACCCTAGTCCAATAGATGTACTCCATGACCCCAAGTGAGTTACCCTAGTCTCATAGAAGTACTCGCTGAACCCAAGTGAGTTACCATAGCCCCTATATAAGTACTCCCTGACCCCAAGTGAGTTATCGTTGCCCCTTTATATGTTCTCTCTGACAGCAAGTGAGTTACCCTAGTCACATAAAAGTACTCCCTGACCCCAAGTGAGTTATCCTAGCCCCTTTATATGTACTCTCTGACAGCAAGTGAGTTACCCTAGTCCCATAGTACTACTCCATGACCCCAAGTGAGTTATCCTAGCCCCTTTATATGTACTCTCTGACAGCAAGTGAGTTACCCTAGTCCCATAGTACTACTCCCTGACCCCAACTGAGTTAACCTAGTCCAATATAAGTACTCCCTGACCCAAAGTGAGTTACCATAGCCCCTTTATAAGTACTCCCAGACTCCAAGTGAGTTACCCTAGACGCTTTATATGTACTCCCATGCCCCAAGTGAGTTACCCTAGTCCCATAGAAGTACTTCCTGACCCCAAGTGTGTTACCCTAGTCTCATATAAGTACTCCCTGACACAAAGTGAGTTACCATAGCCCCTTTATAAGTACTCCCTGACCCCAAGTGAGTTATCCTAGCCCCTTTTTATGTACTTTCTGACTGCAAGTGAGTTACCCTAGCCCCTTTATAAGTACTCCCTGACCCCAAGTGAGTTACCCTAGTCCCATATAAGTACTCCCAGACCCCAAGTGTATTACCCTATTTCCATAGAAGTACTCCCTGACCCCAAGTGAGTTACCATAGCCCCTATATAAGTACTCCCTGACCCCAAGTGAGTTACCCTAGTCCCATAGAAGTACTCCCTGACCCCAAGTGAGTTACCCTAGTCACATAGAAGTACTCCCTGACCCCAAGTGAGTTACCCTAGTCACATAGAAGTACTCCCTGACCCCAAGTGAGTTACCATAGCCCCTTTATAAGTACTCCCAGACTCCAAGTGAGTTACCCTAGACGCTTTATATGTACTCCCATGCCCCAAGTGAGTTACCCTAGTCCCATAGAAGTACTCCCTGACCCCAAGTGAGTTCCCATAGCACCTTTATAAGTACTTCCAGACCCCAAGTGAGTTATCCTAGTCCCTTTATATGTACTCTCTGACCGCAAGTGAGTTATCCTAGCCCCATAGAAGTACTCCCTGACCCCAAGTGAGTTACCCTAGTCACATAGAAGTACTCCCTGACCCCAAGTCAGTTACCCTAGCCCCTATATAAGTACTCCCTGACCCCAAGTGAGTTACCCTAGTCCCATAGAAGTACTCCCTGACCCCAAGTGAGTTACCCTAGTCACATAGAAGTACTCCCTGACCCCAAGTGAGTTACCATAGCCCCTATATAAGTACTCCCTGACCCCAAGTGAGTTACCCTAGTCCCATAGAAGTACTCCCTGACCCCAAGTGAGTTACCCTAGTCACATAGAAGTACTCCCTGACCCCAAGTGAGTTACCCTAGTCACATAGAAGTACTCCCTGACGCCAAGTGAGTTACCATAGCCCCTATATAAGTACTCCCTGACTCCAAGTGAGTTACCCTAGTCCCATAGAAGTACTACCTGACCCCAAGTGAGTTACCCTAGTCACATAGAAGTACTCCCTGACGCCAAGTGAGTTACCATAGCCCCTATATAAGTACTCCCTGACTCCAAGTGAGTTACCCTAGTCCCATAGAAGTACTACCTGACCCCAAGTGAGTTACCCTAGTCACATAGAAGTACTCCCTGACCCCAAGTGAGTTACCATAGCCCCTATATAAGTACTCCCTGACCCCAAGTGAGTTACCCTAGTCCCATAGAAGTACTCCCTGACCCCAAGTGAGTTACCCTAGTCACATAGAAGTACTCCCTGACCCCAAGTGAGTTACCATAGCCCCTATATAAGTACTCCCTGACCCCAAGTGAGTTACCCTAGTCCCATAGAAGTACTCCCTGACCCCAAGTGAGTTACCCTAGTCACATAGAAGTACTCCCTGACCCCAAGTGAGTTACCATAGCCCCTATATAAGTACTCCCTGACCCCAAGTGAGTTACCCTAGTCCCATAGAAGTACTCCCTGACCCCAAGTGAGTTACCCTAGTCCCATAGATGTACTCCATGACCCCAAGTGAGTTACCCTAGTCTCATAGAAGTACTCCCTGAACCCAAGTGAGTTACCATAGCCCCTATATAAGTACTCCCTGACCCCAAGTGAGTTATCGTTGCCCCTTTATATGTACTCTCTGACAGCAAGTGAGTTACCCTAGTCACATAAAAGTACTCCCTGACCCCATGTGAGTTATCCTGGCCCTTTTATATGTACTCTCTGACCCCAAGTGAGTTACCCTAGTCACATAGAAGTATTCCCCGAACCCAACTGAGTTACCCTAGCCCCTATATATGTACTCCCTGACCCCAAGTGAGTTACCCTAGTCCCATAGAAGTACTCCCTGACCCCAAGTGAGTTACCCTAGTCACATAGAAGTACTCCCTGACCCCAAGTGAGTTACCATAGCCCCTATATAAGTACTCCCTGACCCTAAGTGAGTTACCCTAGTCCCATAGAAGTACTCCCTGACCCCAAGTGAGTTACCCTAGTGACATAGAAGTACTCCCTGACCCCAATTGAGTTACCATAGCCCCTATATAAGTACTCCCTGACCCAAAGTGAGTTAACCTAGCCCCTTTATAAGTACTCCCTGACCCCAAGTGAGTTACCCTGGCCCCATATAAGAACTCACAGACACCAAGTGAGTTACCCTAGTCCCATATAAGTACTCCTTGACCCAAAGTGAGTTACCCTAGCCCCTTTATAAGTACTCCCTGACCCCAAGTGAGTTACCATATCACCTTTATAAGTACTCACTGACCCCAAGTGTGTTATCCTAGCCCCTTTATATGTACTCTCTGACCGCAAGTGAGTTACCGTAGTCCCATAGTAGTACTCCCTGACCCCAAGTGAGTTATCCTAGCCCCTTTATATGCACTCTCTGACCGCAAGTGAGTTATTCAAACCCCTTTATAAGTACCCCCCTGACCCCAAGTGTGTTACCCTAGTCTTATATAAGTACTCCCTGAACCCAAGTGTGTTACCTTAGCCCCTTTATAAGTACTCCCCCACCCCAAGTGAGTTATCCTATCCCCTTTATATGTACTCTCTGACCGCAAGTGAGTTACAATAGCCCCTTTATAAGTACTCCCTGACCCCCAAATATGTTACCTTAGTCCCATAAATGTACTCCATGACCCCAAGTGAGTTATCCTAGCCCCTTTATATGTACACTCTGACCGAAAGTGAGTCACCCTAGCACCTTTATAAGTATTCCCTGTCCCCAAGTGTGTTACCTTAGTCACATAAATGAACTCCCTGACCCCAAGTGAGTTACCCTAGTCCCATATAAGTAATGCTTGACCCAAAGTGAGTTACCCTAGCCCCTATATAAGTACTCCCTGACCCCATCTGAGTTACCCTAGTCCCATATAAGTACTGCTTGACCCAAAGTGAGTTACCCTAGCCCCCATATAAGCACTCCCTGACCCCAAGTGAGTTACCCTAGTCCCTTAGAAGTACTCCCTGACCCTCAGTGAGTTACCCTAGTCACATAGAAGTACTCCCTGACCCCAAGTGAGTTATCCTAGCCCCTTTATATGTACTCTCTGACAGCAAGTGAGTTACCCTAGTCCCATAGTACTACTCCCTGACCCCAACTGAGTTAACCTAGTCCAATATAAGTACTCCCTGACCCAAAGTGAGTTACCATAGCCCCTTTATAAGTACTCCCAGACTCCAAGTGAGTTACCCTAGACGCTTTATATGTACTCCCATGCCCCAAGTGAGTTACCCTAGTCCCATAGAAGTACTTCCTGACCCCAAGTGTGTTACCCTAGTCTCATATAAGTACTCCCTGACACAAAGTGAGTTACCATAGCCCCTTTATAAGTACTCCCTGACCCCAAGTGAGTTATCCTAGCCCCTTTTTATGTACTTTCTGACTGCAAGTGAGTTACCCTAGCCCCTTTATAAGTACTCCCTGACCCCAAGTGAGTTACCCTAGTCCCATATAAGTACTCCCAGACCCCAAGTGTATTACCCTATTTCCATAGAAGTACTCCCTGACCCCAAGTGAGTTACCATAGCCCCTATATAAGTACTCCCTGACCCCAAGTGAGTTACCCTAGTCCCATAGAAGTACTCCCTGACCCCAAGTGAGTTACCCTAGTCACATAGAAGTACTCCCTGACCCCAAGTGAGTTACCCTAGTCACATAGAAGTACTCCCTGACCCCAAGTGAGTTACCATAGCCCCTTTATAAGTACTCCCAGACTCCAAGTGAGTTACCCTAGACGCTTTATATGTACTCCCATGCCCCAAGTGAGTTACCCTAGTCCCATAGAAGTACTCCCTGACCCCAAGTGAGTTCCCATAGCACCTTTATAAGTACTTCCAGACCCCAAGTGAGTTATCCTAGTCCCTTTATATGTACTCTCTGACCGCAAGTGAGTTATCCTAGCCCCATAGAAGTACTCCCTGACCCCAAGTGAGTTACCATAGCCCCTATATAAGTACTCCCTGACCCCAAGTGAGTTACCCTAGTCCCATAGAAGTACTCCCTGACCCCAAGTGAGTTACCCTAGTCACATAGAAGTACTCCCAGACCCCAAGTGAGTTACCCTAGTCACATAGAAGTACTCCCTGACCCCAAGTCAGTTACCCTAGCCCCTATATAAGTACTCCCTGACCCCAAGTGAGTTACCCTAGTCCCATAGAAGTACTCCCTGACCCCAAGTGAGTTACCCTAGTCACATAGAATTACTCCCTGACCCCAAGTGAGTTACCATAGCCCCTATATAAGTACTCCCTGACCCCAAGTGAGTTACCCTAGTCCCATAGAAGTACTCCCTGACCCCAAGTGAGTTACCCTAGTCACATAGAAGTACTCCCTGACCCCAAGTGAGTTACCCTAGTCACATAGAAGTACTCCCTGACGCCAAGTGAGTTACCATAGCCCCTATATAAGTACTCCCTGACTCCAAGTGAGTTACCCTAGTCCCATAGAAGTACTACCTGACCCCAAGTGAGTTACCCTAGTCACATAGAAGTACTCCCTGACCCCAAGTGAGTTACCATAGCCCCTATATAAGTACTCCCTGACCCCAAGTGAGTTACCCTAGTCCCATAGAAGTACTCCCTGACCCCAAGTGTATTACCCTAGTCCCATATAAGTACTCCCCGACCCCAAGTGAGTTCCCATAGCACCTTTATAAGTACTTCCTGACCCCAAGTGAGTTATCCTAGTCCCTTTATATGTACTCTCTGACCGCAAGTGAGTTATCCTAGCCCCATAGAAGTACTCCCTGACCCCAAATGAGTTACCCTAGTCACATAGAAGTACTCCCTGACCCCAAGTCAGTTACCCTAGCCCCTATATAAGTACTCCCTGACCCCAAGTGAGTTACCCTAGTCCCATAGAAGTACTCCCTGACCCCAAGTGAGTTACCCTAGTCACATAGAAGTACTCCCTGACCCCAAGTGAGTTACCATAGCCCCTATATAAGTACTCCCTGACCCCAAGTGAGTTACCCTAGTCCCATAGAAGTACTCCCTGACCCCAAGTGAGTTACCCTAGTCACATAGAAGTACTCCCTGACCCCAAGTGAGTTACCCTAGTCACATAGAAGTACTCCCTGACGCCAAGTGAGTTACCATAGCCCCTATATAAGTACTCCCTGACTCCAAGTGAGTTACCCTAGTCCCATAGAAGTACTACCTGACCCCAAGTGAGTTACCCTAGTCACATAGAAGTACTCCCTGACCCCAAGTGAGTTACCATAGCCCCTATATAAGTACTCCCTGACCCCAAGTGAGTTACCCTAGTCCCATAGAAGTACTCCCTGACCCCAAGTGAGTTACCCTAGTCACATAGAAGTACTCCCTGACCCCAAGTGAGTTACCATAGCCCCTATATAAGTACTCCCTGACCCCAAGTGAGTTACCCTAGTCCCATAGAAGTACTCCCTGACCCCAAGTGAGTTACCCTAGTCCCATAGATGTACTCCATGACCCCAAGTGAGTTACCCTAGTCTCATAGAAGTACTCCCTGAACCCAAGTGAGTTACCATAGCCCCTATATAAGTACTCCCTGACCCCAAGTGAGTTATCGTTGCCCCTTTATATGTACTCTCTGACAGCAAGTGAGTTACCCTAGTCACATAAAAGTACTCCCTGACCCCATGTGAGTTATCCTGGCCCTTTTATATGTACTCTCTGACCGCAAGTGAGTTACCCTCGTCCTATAGAAGTACTCCCTGACCCCAAGTGAGTTACCCTAGTCACATAGAAGTATTCCCCGAACCCAACTGAGTTACCCTAGCCCCTATATATGTACTCCCTGACCCCAAGTGAGTTACCCTAGTCCCATAGAAGTACTCCCTGACCCCAAGTGAGTTACCCTAGTCACATAGAAGTACTCCCTGACCCCAAGTGAGTTACCATAGCCCCTATATAAGTACTCCCTGACCCTAAGTGAGTTACCCTAGTCCCATAGAAGTACTCCCTGACCCCAAGTGAGTTACCCTAGTGACATAGAAGTACTCCCTGACCCCAATTGAGTTACCATAGCCCCTATATAAGTACTCCCTGACCCCAAGTGAGTTATCCTTGCCCCTTTATATGTACTCTCTGACCGCAAGTGAGTTACCCTAGTCACATAAAAGTACTCTTTGACCCAAAGTGAGTTAACCTAGCCCCTTTATAAGTACTCCCTGACCCCAAGTGAGTTACCCTGGCCCCATATAAGAACTCACAGACACCAAGTGAGTTACCCTAGTCCCATATAAGTACTCCTTGACCCAAAGTGAGTTACCCTAGCCCCTTTATAAGTACTCCCTGACCCCAAGTGAGTTACCATATCACCTTTATAAGTACTCACTGACCCCAAGTGTGTTATCCTAGCCCATTTATATGTACTCTCTGACCGCAAGTGAGTTACCGTAGTCCCATAGTAGTACTCCCTGACCCCAAGTGAGTTATCCTAGCCCCTTTATATGCACTCTCTGACCGCAAGTGAGTTATTCAAACCCCTTTATAAGTACCCCCTGACCCCAAGTGTGTTACCCTAGTCTTATATAAGTACTCCCTGAACCCAAGTGTGTTACCTTAGCCCCTTATAAAGTACTCCCCCGCCCCAAGTGAGTTATCCTATCCCCTTTATATGTACTCTCTGACCGCAAGTGAGTTACAATAGCCCCTTTATAAGTACTCCCTGACCCCCAAATATGTTACCTTAGTCCCATAAATGTACTCCATGACCCCAAGTGAGTTATCCTAGCCCCTTTATATGTACACTCTGACCGAAAGTGAGTCACCCTAGCACCTTTATAAGTATTCCCTGTCCCCAAGTGTGTTACCTTAGTCACATAAATGAACTCCCTGACCCCAAGTGAGTTACCCTAGTCCCATATAAGTAATGCTTGACCCAAAGTGAGTTACCCTAGCCCCTATATAAGTACTCCCTGACCCCAAGTGAGTTACCCTAGTCACATAGAAGTACTCCCCGACCCCAAGTCAGTTACCCTAGCCCCTATATAAGTACTCCCTGACCCAAAGTGAGATACCGTAGTCCCATAGAAGTACTCCCTGACCCCAAGTGAATTCTCCTAGTCACATAGAAGTACTCCCTGACCCCAAGTGAGTTACCATTGCCCCTATATAAGTACTCCCTGACCACAAGTGAGTTACCCTAGTCCCATAGAAGTACTCCCTGACCCCAAGTGAGTTACCCTAGTCACATAGAAGTACTCCCTGACCCGAAGTGAGTTACCATAGCCCCTATATAAGTACTCCCTGACCCCAAGTGAGTTACCCTAGTCCCATAGAAGTACTCCCTGACCCCAAGTGAGTTACCCTAGTCCCTTAGAAGTACTACCTGACCCCAAGTGAGTTACCCTAGTCACATAGAAGTACTCCCTGACCCCAAGTGAGTTATCCTAGCCCCTTTATATGTACTCTCTGACAGCAAGTGAGTTACCCTAGTCCCATATTACTACTCCCTGACCCCAAGTGAGTTATCCTAGCCCCTTTATATGTACTCTCTGACAGCAAGTGAGTTACCCTAGTCCCATAGTACTACTCCCTGACCCCAACTGAGTTACCCTAGTCCAATATAAGTACTCCCTGACCCAAAGTGAGTTACCCTAGTCACATAGAAGTACTCCCTGACCCCAAGTGAGTTACCATAGCCCCTATATAAGTACTCCCTGACCCCAAGTGAGTTTCCCTAGTCCCATAGAAGTACTCCCTGACCCCAAGTGAATTATCCTAGTCACATAGAAGTACTCCCTGACCCCAAGTGAGTTACCATTGCCCCTATATAAGTACTCCCTGACCCCAAGTGAGTTACCCTAGTCCCATAGAAGTACTCCCTGACCCCAAGTGAGTTACCCTAGTCACATAGAAGTACTCCCTGACCCCAAGTGAGTTACCCTAGTCACATAGAAGTACTCCCCGACCCCAAGTCAGTTACCCTAGCCCCTATATAAGTACTCCCTGACCCCAAGTGAGATACCGTAGTCCCATAGAAGTACTCCCTGACCCAAAGTGAATTCTCCTAGTCACATAGAAGTACTCCCTGACCCCAAGTGAGTTACCATTGCCCCTATATAAGTACTCCCTGACCCCAAGTGAGTTACCCTAGTCCCATAGAAGTACTCCCTGACCCCAAGTGAGTTACCCTAGTCACATAGAAGTACTCCCTGACCCCAAGTGAGTTACCCTAGTCCCATAGAAGTACTCCCTGACCCCAAGTGAGTTACCCTAGTCACATAGAAGTACTCCCTGACCCCAAGTGAGTTACCCTAGTCCCATAGAAGTACTCCCTGACCCCAAGTGAGTTACCGTAGTCCCATAGAAGTACTACCTGACCCCAAGTGAGTTACCCTAGTCACATAGAAGTACTCCCTGACCCCAAGTGAGTTACCATAGCCCCTATATAAGTACTCCCTGACCCCAACTGAGTTACCCTAGTCCCATAGAAGTACTCCCTGACCCCAAGTGAGTTACCCTAGTCACATAGAAGTACTCCCTGACCCGAAGTGAGTTACCATAGCCCCTATATAAGTACTCCCTGACCCCAAGTGAGTTACCCTAGTCCCATAGAAGTACTCCCTGACCCCAAGTGAGTTACCCTAGTCCCTTAGAAGTACTACCTGACCCCAAGTGAGTTACCCTAGTCACATAGAAGTACTCCCTGACCCCAAGTGAGTTACCATAGCCCCTATATAAGTACTCCCTGACCCCAAGTGAGTTACCCTAGTCCCATAGAAGTACTCCCTGACCCCAAGTAAGTTACCCTAGTCACATAGAAGTACTCCCTGACCCCAAGTGAGTTACCATAGCCCCTATATAAGTACTCCCTGACCCCAAGTGAGTTACCCTAGTCCCATAGATGTACTCCATGACCCCAAGTGAGTTACCCTAGTCTCATAGAAGTACTCGCTGAACCCAAGTGAGTTACCATAGCCCCTATATAAGTACTCCCTGACCCCAAGTGAGTTATCGTTGCCCCTTCATATGTTCTCTCTGACAGCAAGTGAGTTACCCTAGTCACATAAAAGTACTCCCTGACCCCAAGTGAGTTATCCTAGCCCCTTTATATGTACTCTCTGACAGCAAGTGAGTTACCCTAGTCCCATAGTACTACTCCCTGACCCCAAGTGAGTTATCCTAGCCCCTTTATATGTACTCTCTGACAGCAAGTGAGTTACCCTAGTCCCATAGTACTACTCCCTGACCCCAACTGAGTTACCCTAGTCCAATATAAGTACTCCCTGACCCAAAGTGAGTTACCCTAGTCACATAGAAGTACTCCCTGACCCCAAGTGAGTTACCATAGCCCCTATATAAGTACTCCCTGACCCCAAGTGAGTTACCCTAGTCCCATAGAAGTACTCCCTGACCCCAAGTGAGTTACCCTAGTCACATAGAAGTACTCCCTGACCCCAAGTGAGTTACCCTAGTCACATAGAAGTACTCCCTGACCCCAAGTGAGTTACCATAGCCCCTATATAAGTACTCCCTGACCCCAAGTGAGTTACCCTAGTCCCACAGAAGTACTCCCTGACCCCAACTGAGTTACCCTAGTCCCATATAAGTACTGCTTGACCCAAAGTGAGTTACCCTAGCCCCCATATAAGCACTCCCTGACCCCAAGTGAGTTACCCTAGTCCCTTAGAAGTACTCCCTGACCCTCAGTGAGTTACCCTAGTCACATAGAAGTACTCCCTGACCCCAAGTGAGTTAACCTAGCCCCTTTATATGTACTCTCTGACAGCAAGTGAGTTACCCTAGTCCCATAGTACTACTCCCTGACCCCAACTGAGTTACCCTAGTCCAATATAAGTACTCCCTGACCCAAAGTGAGTTACCATAGCCCCTTTATAAGTACTCCCAGACTCCAAGTGAGTTACCCTAGACGCTTTATATGTACTCCCATGCCCCAAGTGAGTTACCCTAGTCCCATAGAAGTACTTCCTGACCCCAAGTGTGTTACCCTAGTCCCATAGAATTACTCCCTGACCCCAAGTGAGTTACCGTAGTCCCATAGAAGTACTACCTGACCCCAAGTGAGTTACCCTAGTCACATAGAAGTACTCCCTGACCCCAAGTGAGTTACCATAGCCCCTATATAAGTACTCCCTGACCCCAACTGAGTTACCCTAGTCCCATAGAAGTACTCCCTGACCCCAAGTGAGTTACCCTAGTCACATAGAAGTACTCCCTGACCCGAAGTGAGTTACCATAGCCCCTATATAAGTACTCCCTGACCCCAAGTGAGTTACCCTAGTCCCATAGAAGTACTCCCTGACCCCAAGTGAGTTACCCTAGTCCCTTAGAAGTACTACCTGACCCCAAGTGAGTTACCCTAGTCACAAAGAAGTACTCCCTGACCCCAAGTGAGTTACCATAGCCCCTATATAAGTACTCCCTGACCCCAAGTGAGTTACCCTAGTCCCATAGAAGTACTCCCTGACCCCAAGTAAGTTACCCTAGTCACATAGAAGTACTCCCTGACCCCAAGTGAGTTACCATAGCCCCTATATAAGTACTCCCTGACCCCAAGTGAGTTACCCTAGTCCCATAGAAGTACTCCCTGACCCCAAGTGAGTTACCCTAGTCCCATAGATGTACTCCATGACCCCAAGTGAGTTACCCTAGTCTCATAGAAGTACTCGCTGAACCCAAGTGAGTTACCATAGCCCCTATATAAGTACTCCCTGACCCCAAGTGAGTTATCGTTGCCCCTTTATATGTTCTCTCTGACAGCAAGTGAGTTACCCTAGTCACATAAAAGTACTCCCTGACCCCAAGTGAGTTATCCTAGCCCCTTTATATGTACGCTCTGACAGCAAGTGAGTTACCCTAGTCCCATAGTACTACTCCCTGACCCCAAGTGAGTTATCCTAGCCCCTTTATATGTACTCTCTGACAGCAAGTGAGTTACCCTAGTCCCATAGTACTACTCCCTGACCCCAACTGAGTTACCCTAGTCCAATATAAGTACTCCCTGACCCAAAGTGAGTTACCCTAGTCACATAGAAGTACTCCCTGACCCCAAGTGAGTTACCATAGCCCCTATATAAGTACTCCCTGACCCCAAGTGAGTTACCCTAGTCCATAGAAGTACTCCCTGACCCCAAGTGAGTTACCCTAGTCACATAGAAGTACTCCCTGACCCCAAGTGAGTTACCCTAGTCACATAGAAGTACTCCCTGACCCCAAGTGAGTTACCATAGCCCCTATATAAGTACTCCCTGACCCCAAGTGAGTTACCCTAGTCCCATAGAAGTACTCCCTGACCCCAACTGAGTTACCCTAGTCCCATATAAGTACTGCTTGACCCAAAGTGAGTTACCCTAGCCCCCATAGAAGCACTCCCTGACCCCAAGTGAGTTACCCTAGTCCCTTAGACGTACTCCCTGACCCTGAGTGAGTTACCCTAGTCACATAGAAGTACTCCCTCACCCCAAGTGAGTTATCCTAGCCCCTTTATATGTACTCTCTGACAGCAAGTGAGTTACCCTAGTCCCATAGAAGTACTCCCTGACCCCAAGTGAGTTACCCTAGTCCCATAGATGTACTCCATGACCCCAAGTGAGTTACCCTAGTCTCATAGAAGTACTCGCTGAACCCAAGTGAGTTACCATAGCCCCTATATAAGTACTCCCTGACCCCAAGTGAGTTATCGTTGCCCCTTTATATGTACTCTCTGACAGCAAGTGAGTTACCCTAGTCACATAAAAGTACTCCCTGACCCCATGTGAGTTATCCTGGCCCTTTTATATGTACTCTCTGACCGCAAGTGAGTTACCCTCGTCCTATAGAAGTACTCCCTGACCCCAAGTGAGTTACCCTAGTCACATAGAAGTATTCCCCGAACCCAACTGAGTTACCCTAGCCCCTATATATGTACTCCCTGACCCCAAGTGAGTTACCCTAGTCCCATAGAAGTACTCCCTGACCCCAAGTGAGTTACCCTAGTCACATAGAAGTACTCCCTGACCCCAAGTGAGTTACCATAGCCCCTATATAAGTACTCCCTGACCCCAAGTGAGTTACCCTAGTCCCATAGAAGTACTCCCTGACCCCAAGTGAGTTACCCTAGTCACATAGAAGTACTCCCTGACCCCAAGTGAGTTACCCTAGTCACATAGAAGTACTCCCTGACCCCAAGTGAGTTACCATAGCCCCTATATAAGTACTCCCTGACCCCAAGTGAGTTACCCTAGTCCCATAGAAGTACTCCCTGACCCCAAGTGAGTTACCCTAGTCACATAGAAGTACTCCCTGACCCGAAGTGAGTTACCGTAGTCCCATAGAAGTACTACCTGACCCCAAGTGAGTTACCCTAGTCACATAGAAGTACTCCCTGACCCCAAGTGAGTTACCATAGCCCCTATATAAGTACTCCCTGACCCCAACTGAGTTACCCTAGTCCCATAGAAGTACTCCCTGACCCCAACTGAGTTACCCTAGTCCCATAGAAGTACTCCCTGACCCCAAGTGAGTTACCCTAGTCACATAGAAGTACTCCCTGACCCGAAGTGAGTTACCATAGCCCCTATATAAGTACTCCCTGCCCCAAGTGAGTTACCCTAGTCCCATAGAAGTACTCCCTGACCCCAAGTGAGTTACCCTAGTCCCTTAGAAGTACTACCTGACCCCAAGTGAGTTACCCTAGTCACATAGAAGTACTCCCTGACCCCAAGTGAGTTACCATAGCCCCTATATAAGTACTCCCTGACCCCAAGTGAGTTACCCTAGTCCCATAGAAGTACTCCCTGACCCCAAGTTAGTTACCCTAGTCACATAGAAGTACTCCCTGACCCCAAGTGAGTTACCATAGCCCCTATATAAGTACTCCCTGACCCCAAGTGAGTTACCCTAGTCCCATAGAAGTACTCCCTGACCCCAAGTGAGTTACCCTAGTCCCATAGATGTACTCCATGACCCCAAGTGAGTTACCCTAGTCTCATAGAAGTACTCGCTGAACCCAAGTGAGTTACCATAGCCCCTATATAAGTACTCCCTGACCCCAAGTGAGTTATCGTTGCCCCTTTATATGTTCTCTCTGACAGCAAGTGAGTTACCCTAGTCCCATAGTACTACTCCCTGACCCCAACTGAGTTACCCTAGTCCAATATAAGTACTCCCTGACCCAAAGTGAGTTACCCTAGTCACATAGAAGTACTCCCTGACCCCAAGTGAGTTACCATAGCCCCTATATAAGTACTCCCTGACCCCAAGTGAGTTACCCTAATCCCATAGAAGTACTCCCTGACCCCAAGTGAGGTACCCTAGTCACATAGAAGTACTCCCTGACCCCAAGTGAGTTACCCTAGTCACATAGAAGTACTCCCTGACCCCAAGTGAGTTACCATAGCCCCTATATAAGTACTCCCTGACCCCAAGTGAGTTACCCTAGTCCCATAGAAGTACTCCCTGACCCCAACTGAGTTACCCTAGTCCCATATAAGTACTGCTTGACCCAAAGTGAGTTACCCTAGCCCCCATATAAGCACTCCCTGACCCCAAGTGAGTTACCCTAGTCCCTTAGAAGTACTCCCTGACCCTCAGTGAGTTACCCTAGTCACATAGAAGTACTCCCTGACCCCAAGTGAGCTATCCTAGCCCCTTTATATGTACTCTCTGACCGCAAGTGAGTTACCCTAGCCCCTTTATAAGTACTCCCTGACCCCCAAATGTGTTACCTTAGTCCCATAAATGTACTCCATGACCCCAAGTGAGTTATCCTAGCCCCTTTATATGTACACTCTGACCGAAAGTGAGTCACCCTAGCACCTTTATAAGTATTCCCTGTCCCCAAGTGTGTTAACTTAGTCACATAAATGAACTCCCTGACCCCAAGTGAGTTACCCTAGTCACATAGAAGTACTCCCTGACCCGAAGTGAGTTACCATAGCCCCTATATAAGTACTCCCTGACCCCAAGTGAGTTACCCTAGTCCCATAGAAGTACTCCCTGACCCCAAGTGAGTTACCCTAGTCCCTTAGAAGTACTACCTGACCCCAAGTGAGTTACCCTAGTCACATAGAAGTACTACCTGACCCCAAGTGAGTTACCATAGCCCCTATATAAGTACTCCCTGACCCCAAGTGAGTTACCCTAGTCCCATAGAAGTACTCCCTGACCCCAAGTAAGTTACCCTAGTCACATAGAAGTACTCCCTGACCCCAAGTGAGTTACCATAGCCCCTATATAAGTACTCCCTGACCCCAAGTGAGTTACCCTAGTCCCATAGAAGTACTCCCTGACCCCAAGTGAGTTACCCTAGTCCCATAGATGTACTCCATGACCCCAAGTGAGTTACCCTTATCTCATAGAAGTACTCGCTGAACCCAAGTGAGTTACCATAGCCCCTATATAAGTACTCCCTGACCCCAAGTGAGTTATCGTTGCCCCTTTATATGTTCTCTCTGACAGCAAGTGAGTTACCCTAGTCACATAAAAGTACTCCCTGACCCCAAGTGAGTTATCCTAGCCCCTTTATATGTACTCTCTGACAGCAAGTGAGTTACCCTAGTCCCATAGTACTACTCCCTGACCCCAAGTGAGTTATCCTAGCCCCTTTATATGTACTCTCTGACAGCAAGTGAGTTACCCTAGTCCCATAGTACTACTCCCTGACCCCAACTGAGTTACCCTATTCCAATATAAGTACTCCCTGACCCAAAGTGAGTTACCCTAGTCACATAGAAGTACTCCCTGACCCCAAGTGAGTTACCATAGCCCCTATATAAGTACTCCCTGACCCCAAGTGAGTTACCCTAGTCCCATAGAAGTACTCCCTGAACCCAAGTGAGTTACCCTAGTCACATAGAAGTACTCCCTGACCCCAAGTGAGTTACCCTAGTCACATAGAAGTACTCCCTGACCCCAAGTGAGTTACCATAGCCCCTATATAAGTACTCCCTGACCCCAAGTGAGTTACCCTAGAACCATAGAAGTACTCCCTGACCCCAACTGAGTTACCCTAGTCCCATATAAGTACTGCTTGACCCAAAGTGAGTTACCCTAGCCCCCATATAAGCACTCCCTGACCCCAAGTGAGTTACCCTAGTCCCTTAGAAGTACTCCCTGACCCTCAGTGAGTTACCCTAGTCACATAGAAGTACTCCCTGACCCCAAGTGAGTTATCCTAGCCCCTTTATATGTACTCTCTGACAGCAAGTGAGTTACCCTAGTCCCATAGTACTACTCCCTGACCCCAACTGAGTTAACCTAGTCCAATATAAGTACTCCCTGACCCAAAGTGAGTTACCATAGCCCCTTTATAAGTACTCCCAGACTCCAAGTGAGTTACCCTAGACGCTTTATATGTACTCCCATGCCCCAAGTGAGTTACCCTAGTCCCATAGAAGTACTTCCTGACCCCAAGTGTGTTACCCTAGTCTCATATAAGTACTCCCTGACACAAAGTGAGGTACCATAGCCCCTTTATAAGTACTCCCTGACCCCAAGTGAGTTACCCTAGTCCCATAGAAGTACTCCCTGACCCCAAGTAAGTTACCCTAGTCACATAGAAGTACTCCCTGACCCCAAGTGAGTTACCATAGCCCCTATATAAGTACTCCCTGACCCCAAGTGAGTTACCCTAGTCCCATAGAAGTACTCCCTGACCCCAAGTGAGTTACCCTAGTCCCATAGATGTACTCCATGACCCCAAGTGAGTTACCCTTATCTCATAGAAGTACTCGCTGAACCCAAGTGAGTTACCATAGCCCCTATATAAGTACTCCCTGACCCCAAGTGAGTTATCGTTGCCCCTTTATATGTTCTCTCTGACAGCAAGTGAGTTACCCTAGTCACATAAAAGTACTCCATGACCCCAAGTGAGTTATCCTAGCCCCTTTATATGTACTCTCTGACAGCAAGTGAGTTACCCTAGTCCCATAGTACTACTCCCTGACCCCAAGTGAGTTATCCTAGCCCCTTTATATGTACTCTCTGACAGCAAGTGAGTTACCCTAGTCCAATATAAGTACTCCCTGACCCAAAGTGAGTTACCATAGCCCCTTTATAAGTACTCCCAGACTCCAAGTGAGTTACCCTAGACGCTTTATATGTACTCCCATGCCCCAAGTGAGTTACCCTAGTCCCATAGAAGTACTTCCTGACCCCAAGTGTGTTACCCTAGTCTCATATAAGTACTCCCTGACACAAAGTGAGGTACCATAGCCCCTTTATAAGTACTCCCTGACCCCAAGTGAGTTATCCTAGCCCCTTTTTATGTACTTTCTGACGGCAAGTGAGTTACCCTAGCCCCTTTATAAGTACTCCCTGACCCCAAGTGAGTTACCCTAGTCCCATATAAGTACTCCCAGACCCCAAGTGTATTACCCCAGTCCCATAGAAGTATTCCCTGACCCCAAGTGTGTTACCCTATTTCCATAGAAGTACTCCCTGACCCCAAGTGTATTACCCTAGTCCCATATAAGTACTCCCTGACCCCAAGTGAGTTCCCATAGCACCTTTATAAGTACTTCCTGACCCCAAGTGAGTTATCCTAGTCCCTTTATATGTACTCTCTGACCGCAAGTGAGTTATCCTAGCCCCTATATAAGTACTCCCTGACCCCAAGTGAGTTACCCTAGTCCCATAGAAGTACTCCCTGACCCCAAGTGAGTTACCCTAGTCACATAGAAGTACTCCCTGACCCCAAGTGAGTTACCAAAGCCCCTATATAAGTACTCCCTTACCCCAAGTGAGTTACCCTAGTCCCATATAAGTACTCCCAGACCCCAAGTGTATTACCCCAGTCCCATAGAAGTATTCCCTGACCCCAAGTGTGTTACCCTATTTCCATAGAAGTACTCCCTGACCCCAAGTGTATTACCCTAGTCCCATATAAGTACTCCCTGACCCCAAGTGAGTTCCCATAGCACCTTTATAAGTACTTCCTGACCCCAAGTGAGTTACCCTAGTCACATAGAAGTACTCCCTGACCCCAAGTCAGTTACCCTAGCCCCTATATAAGTACTCCCTGACCCCAAGTGAGTTACCCTAGTCCCATAGAAGTACTCCCTGACCCCAAGTGAGTTACCCTAGTCACATAGAAGTACTCCCTGACCCCAAGTGAGTTACCAAAGCCCCTATATAAGTACTCCCTTACCCCAAGTGAGTTACCCTAGTCCCATAGAAGTACTCCCTGACCCCAAGTGAGTTACCCTAGTCACATAGAAGTACTCCCTGACCCCAAGTGAGTTACCCTAGTCACATAGAAGTACTCCCTGACGCCAAGTGAGTTACCATAGCCCCTATATAAGTACTCCCTGACTCCAAGTGAGTTACCCTAGTCCCATAGAAGTACTACCTGACCCCAAGTGAGTTACCCTAGTCACATAGAAGTACTCCCTGACCCCAAGTGAGTTACCATAGCCCCTATATAAGTACTCCCTGACCCCAAGTGAGTTACCCTAGTCCCATAGAAGTACTCCCTGACCCCAAGTGTATTACCCTAGTCCCATATAAGTACTCCCTGACCCCAAGTGAGTTCCCATAGCACCTTTATAAGTACTTCCTGACCCCAAGTGAGTTATCCTAGTCCCTTTATATGTACTCTCTGACCGCAAGTGAGTTATCCTAGCCCCATAGAAGTACTCCCTGACCCCAAGTGAGTTACCCTAGTCACATAGAAGTACTCCCTGACCCCAAGTGAGTTACCATAGCCCCTATATAAGTACTCCCTGACCCAAAGTGAGTTACCCTAGTCACATAGAAGTACTCCCTGACCCCAAGTGAGTTACCATAGCCCCTATATAAGTACTCCCTGACCCCAAGTGAGTTACCCTAGTCCCATAGAAGTACTCCCTGACCCCAAGTGAGTTACCCTAGTCACATAGAAGTACTCCCTGACCCCAAGTGAGTTACCATAGCCCCTATATAAGTACTCCCTGACCCCAAGTGAGTTACCCTAGTCCCATAGAAGTACTCCCTGACCCCAAGTGAGTTCCCATAGCACCTTTATAAGTACTTCCTGACCCCAAGTGAGTTATCCTAGTCCCTTTATATGTACTCTCTGACCGCATGTGAGTTATCCTAGCCCCATAGAAGTACTCCCTGACCCCGAGTGAGTTACCCTAGTCAAATAGAAGTACTCCCTGACCCCAAGTGAGTTACCATAGCCCCTATATAAGTACTCCCTGACCCCAAGTGAGTTACCCTAGTCACATAGAAGTACTCCCTGACCCCAAGTGAGTTACCATAGCCCCTATATAAGTACTCCCTGACCCCAAGTGAGTTACCCTAGTCCCATAGAAGTACTCCCTGACCCCAAGTGAGTTACCCTAGTCACATAGAAGTACTCCCTGACCCCAAGTGAGTTACCATAGCCCCTATATAAGTACTCCCTGACCCCAAGTGAGTTACCCTAGTCCCATAGAAGTACTCCCTGACCCCAAGTGAGTTACCCTAGTCCCATAGATGTACTCCATGACCCCAAGTGAGTTACCCTAGTCTCATAGAAGTACTCCCTGAACCCAAGTGAGTTACCATAGCCCCTATATAAGTACTCCCTGACCCCAAGTGAGTTATCGTTGACCCTTTATATGTACTCTCTGACAGCAAGTGAGTTACCCTAGTCACATAAATGTACTCCCTGACCCCATGTGAGTTATCCTGGCCCTTTTATATGTACTCTCTGACCGCAAGTGAGTTACCCTCGTCCTATAGAAGTACTCCCTGACCCCAAGTGAGTTACCCTAGTCACATAGAAGTATTCCCCGAACCCAACTGAGTTACCCTAGCCCCTATATATGTACTCCCTGACCCCAAGTGAGTTACCCTAGTCCCATAGAAGTACTCCCTGACCCCAAGTGAGTTACCCTAGTCACATAGAAGTACTCCCTGACCCCAAGTGAGTTACCATAGCCCCTATATAAGTACTCCCTGACCCTAAGTGAGTTACCCTAGTCCCATAGAAGTACTCCCTGACCCCAAGTGAGTTACCCTAGTGACAGAGAAGTACTCCCTGACCCCAATTGAGTTACCATAGCCCCTATATAAGTACTCCCTGACCCCAAGTGAGTTATCCTTGCCCCTTTATATGTACTCTCTGACCGCAAGTGAGTTACCCTAGTCACATAAAAGTACTCTTTGACCCAAAGTGAGTTAACCTAGCCCCTTTATAAGTACTCCCTGACCCCAAGTGAGTTACCCTGGCCCCATATAAGAACTCACAGACACCAAGTGAGTTACCCTAGTCCCATATAAGTACTCCTTGACCCAAAGTGAGTTACCCTAGCCCCTTTATAAGTACTCCCTGACCCCAAGTGAGTTACCATATCACCTTTATAAGTACTCCCTGACCCCAAGTGTGTTATCCTAGCCCCTTTATATGTACTCTCTGACCGCAAGTGAGTTACCGTAGTCCCATAGTAGTACTCCCTGACCCCAAGTGAGTTATCCTAGCCCCTTTATATGCACTCTCTGACCGCAAAGTGAGTTATTCAAACCCCTTTATAAGTACCCCCTGACCCCAAGTGTGTTACCCTAGTCTTATATAAGTACTCCCTGAACCCAAGTGTGTTACCTTAGCCCCTTTATAAGTACTCCCCCACCCCAAGTGAGTTATCCTATCCCCTTTATATGTACTCTCTGACCGCAAGTGAGTTACCCTAGCCCCTTTATAAGTACTCCCTGACCCCCAAATGTGTTACCTTAGTCCCATAAATGTACTCCATGACCCCAAGTGAGTTATCCTAGCCCCTTTATATGTACACTCTGACCGCAAGTGAGTTATCCTAGCCCCATAGAAGTACTCCCTGACCCCAAGTGAGTTACCCTAGTCACATAGAAGTACTCCCTGACCCCAAGTGAGTTACCATAGCCCCTATATAAGTACTCCCTGACCCCAAGTGAGTTACCCTAGTCACATAGAAGTACTCCCTGACCCCAAGTGAGTTACCATAGCCCCTATATAAGTACTCCCTGACCCCAAGTGAGTTACCCTAGTCCCATAGAAGTACTCCCTGACCCCAAGTGAGTTACCCTAGTCACATAGAAGTACTCCCTGACCCCAAGTGTGTTACCATAGCCCCTATATAAGTACTCCCTGACCCCAAGTGAGTTACCCTAGTCCCATAGAAGTACTCCCTGACCCCAAGTGAGTTACCCTAGTCCCATAGATGTACTCCATGACCCCTAGTGAGTTACCCTAGTCTCATAGAAGTACTCCCTGAACCCACGTGAGTTACCATAGCCCCTATATAAGTACTCCCTGACCCCAAGTGAGTTATCGTTGCCCCTTTATATGTACTCTCTGACAGCAAGTGAGTTACCCTAGTCACATAAATGTACTCCCTGACCCCATGTGAGTTATCCTGGCCCTTTTATATGTACTCTCTGACCGCAAGTGAGTTACCCTCGTCCTATAGAAGTACTCCCTGACCCCAAGTGAGTTACCCTAGTCACATAGAAGTATTCCCCGAACCCAACTGAGTTACCCTAGCCCCTATATATGTACTCCCTGACCCCAAGTGAGTTACCCTAGTCCCATAGAAGTACTCCCTGACCCCAAGTGAGTTACCCTAGTCACATAGAAGTACTCCCTGACCCCAAGTGAGTTACCATAGCCCCTATATAAGTACTCCCTGACCCTAAGTGAGTTACCCTAGTCCCATAGAAGTACTCCCTGACCCCAAGTGAGTTACCCTAGTGACATAGAAGTACTCCCTGACCCCAATTGAGTTACCATAGCCCCTATATAAGTACTCCCTGACCCCAAGTGAGTTATCCTTGCCCCTTTATATGTACTCTCTGACCGCAAGTGAGTTACCCTAGTCACATAAAAGTACTCTTTGACCCAAAGTGAGTTAACCTAGCCCCTTTATAAGTACTCCCTGACCCCAAGTGAGTTACCATAGCCCCTATATAAGTACTCCCTGACCCCAAGTGAGTTACCCTAGTCCCATAGAAGTACTCCCTGACCCCAAGTGTATTACCCAAGTCCCATATAAGTACTCCCTGACCCCAAGTGAGTTCCCATAGCACCTTTATAAGTACTTCCTGACCCCAAGTGAGTTATCCTAGTCCCTTTATATGTACTCTCTGACCGCATGTGAGTTATCCTAGCCCCATAGAAGTACTCCCTGACCCCGAGTGAGTTACCCTAGTCACATAGAAGTACTCCCTGACCCCAAGTGAGTTACCATAGCCCCTATATAAGTACTCCCTGACCCCAAGTGAGTTACCCTAGTCACATAGAAGTACTCCCTGACCCCAAGTGAGTTACCATAGCCCCTATATAAGTACTCCATGACCCCAAGTGAGTTACCCTAGTCCCATAGAAGTACTCCCTGACCCCAAGTGAGTTACCCTAGTCACATAGAAGTACTCCCTGACCCCAAGTGAGTTACCATAGCCCCTATATAAGTACTCCCTGACCCCAAGTGAGTTACCCTAGTCCCATAGAAGTACTCCCTGACCCCAATTGAGTTACCCTATTCCCATAGATGTACTCCATGACCCCAAGTGAGTTACCCTAGTCTCATAGAAGTACTCCCTGAACCCAAGTGAGTTACCATAGCCCCTATATAAGTACTCCCTGACCCCAAGTGAGTTATCGTTGACCCTTTATATGTACTCTCTGACAGCAAGTGAGTTACCCTAGTCACATAAATGTACTCCCTGACCCCATGTGAGTTATCCTGGCCCTTTTATATGTACTCTCTGACCGCAAGTGAGTTACCCTCGTCCTATAGAAGTACTCCCTGACCCCAAGTGAGTTACCCTAGTCACATAGAAGTATTCCCCGAACCCAACTGAGTTACCCTAGCCCCTATATATGTACTCCCTGACCCCAAGTGAGTTACCCTAGTCCCATAGAAGTACTCCCTGACCCCAAGTGAGTTACCCTAGTCACATAGAAGTACTCCCTGACCCCAAGTCAGTTACCCTAGCCCCTATATAAGTACTCCCTGACCCCAAGTGAGTTACCCTAGTCCCATAGAAGTACTCCCTGACCCCAAGTGAGTTACCCTAGTCACATAGAAGTACTCCCTGACCCCAAGTGAGTTACCAAAGCCCCTATATAAGTACTCCCTGACCCCAAGTGAGTTACCCTAGTCCCATAGAAGTACTCCCTGACCCCAAGTGAGTTACCCTAGTCACATAGAAGTACTCCCTGACCCCAAGTGAGTTACCCTAGTCACATAGAAGTACTCCCTGACGCCAAGTGAGTTACCATAGCCCCTATATAAGTACTCCCTGACTCCAAGTGAGTTACCCTAGTCCCATAGAAGTACTCCCTGACCCCAAGTGTATTACCCTAGTCCCATATAAGTACTCCCTGACCCCAAGTGAGTTCCCATAGCACCTTTATAAGTACTTCCTGACCCCAAGTGAGTTATCCTAGTCCCTTTATATGTACTCTCTGACCGCAAGTGAGTTATCCTAGCCCCATAGAAGTACTCCCTGACCCCAAGTGAGTTACCCTAGTCACATAGAAGTACTCCCTGACCCCAAGTGAGTTACCATAGCCCCTATATATTTACTCCCTGACCCCAAGTGAGTTACCCTAGTCACATAGAAGTACTCCCTGACCCCAAGTGAGTTACCATAGCCCCTATATAAGTACTCCCTGACCCCAAGTGAGTTACCCTAGTCCCATAGAAGTACTCCCTGACCCCAAGTGAGTTACCCTAGTCACATAGAAGTACTCCCTGACCCCAAGTGAGTTACCATAGCCCCTATATAAGTACTCCCTGACCCCAAGTGAGTTACCCTAGTCCCATAGAAGTACTCCCTGACCCCAAGTGAGTTACCCTAGTCCCATAGATGTACTCCATGACCCCAAGTGAGTTACCCTAGTCTCATAGAAGTACTCCCTGAACCCAAGTGAGTTACCATAGCCCCTATATAAGTACTCCCTGACCCCAAGTGAGTTATCGTTGCCCCTTTATATGTACTCTCTGACAGCAAGTGAGTTACCCTAGTCACATAAATGTACTCCCTGACCCCATGTGAGTTATCCTGGCCCTTTTATATGTACTCTCTGACCGCAAGTGAGTTACCCTCGTCCTATAGAAGTACTCCCTGACCCCAAGTGAGTTACCCTAGTCACATAGAAGTATTCCCCGAACCCAACTGAGTTACCCTAGCCCCTATATATGTACTCCCTGACCCCAAGTGAGTTACCCTAGTCCCATAGAAATACTCCCTGACCCCAAGTGAGTTACCCTAGTCACATAGAAGTACTCCCTGACCCCAAGTGAGTTACCATAGCCCCTATATAAGTACTCCCTGACCCTAAGTGAGTTACCCTAGTCCCATAGAAGTACTCCCTGACCCCAAGTGAGTTACCCTAGTGACATAGAAGTACTCCCTGACCCCAATTGAGTTACCATAGCCCCTATATAAGTACTCCCTGACCCCAAGTGAGTTATCCTTGCCCCTTTATATGTACTCTCTGACCGCAAGTGAGTTACCCTAGTCACATAAAAGTACTCTTTGACCCAAAGTGAGTTAACCTAGCCCCTTTATAAGTACTCCCTGACCCCAAGTGAGTTACCATAGCCCCTATATAAGTACTCCCTGACCCCAAGTGAGTTACCCTAGTCCCATAGAAGTACTCCCTGACCCCAAGTGTATTACCCAAGTCCCATATAAGTACTCCCTGACCCCAAGTGAGTTCCCATAGCACCTTTATAAGTACTTCCTGACCCCAAGTGAGTTATCCTAGTCCCTTTATATGTACTCTCTGACCGCATGTGAGTTATCCTAGCCCCATAGAAGTACTCCCTGACCCCGAGTGAGTTACCCTAGTCACATAGAAGTACTCCCTGACCCCAAGTGAGTTACCATAGCCCCTATATAAGTACTCCCTGACCCCAAGTGAGTTACCCTAGTCACATAGAAGTACTCCCTGACCCCAAGTGAGTTACCATAGCCCCTATATAAGTACTCCATGACCCCAAGTGAGTTACCCTAGTCCCATAGAAGTACTCCCTGACCCCAAGTGAGTTACCCTAGTCACATAGAAGTACTCCCTGACCCCAAGTGAGTTACCATAGCCCCTATATAAGTACTCCCTGACCCCAAGTGAGTTACCCTAGTCCCATAGAAGTACTCCCTGACCCCAAGTGAGTTACCCTAGTCCCATAGATGTACTCCATGACCCCAAGTGAGTTACCCTAGTCTCATAGAAGTACTCCCTGAACCCAAGTGAGTTACCATAGCCCCTATATAAGTACTCCCTGACCCCAAGTGAGTTATCGTTGACCCTTTATATGTACTCTCTGACAGCAAGTGAGTTACCCTAGTCACATAAATGTACTCCCTGACCCCATGTGAGTTATCCTGGCCCTTTTATATGTACTCTCTGACCGCAAGTGAGTTACCCTCGTCCTATAGAAGTACTCCCTGACCCCAAGTGAGTTACCCTAGTCACATAGAAGTATTCCCCGAACCCAACTGAGTTACCCTAGCCCCTATATATGTACTCCCTGACCCCAAGTGAGTTACCCTAGTCCCATAGAAGTACTCCCTGACCCCAAGTGAGTTACCCTAGTCACATAGAAGTACTCCCTGACCCCAAGTGAGTTACCATAGCCCCTATATAAGTACTCCCTGACCCTAAGTGAGTTACCCTAGTCCCATAGAAGTACTCCCTGACCCCAAGTGAGTTACCCTAGTGACAGAGAAGTACTCCCTGACCCCAATTGAGTTACCATAGCCCCTATATAAGTACTCCCTGAACCCAAGTGAGTTATCCTTGCCCCTTTATATGTACTCTCTGACCGCAAGTGAGTTACCCTAGTCACATAAAAGTACTCTTTGACCCAAAGTGAGTTAACCTAGCCCCTTTATAAGTACTCCCTGACCCCAAGTGAGTTACCCTGGCCCCATATAAGAACTCACAGACACCAAGTGAGTTACCCTAGTCCCATATAAGTACTCCTTGACCCAAAGTGAGTTACCCTAGCCCCTTTATAAGTACTCCCTGACCCCAAGTGAGTTACCATATCACCTTTATAAGTACTCCCTGACCCCAAGTGTGTTATCCTAGCCCCTTTATATGTACTCTCTGACCGCAAGTGAGTTACCGTAGTCCCATAGTAGTACTCCCTGACCCCAAGTGAGTTATCCTAGCCCCTTTATATGCACTCTCTGACCGCAAGTGAGTTATTCAAACCCCTTTATAAGTACCCCCTGACCCCAAGTGTGTTACCCTAGTCTTATATAAGTACTCCCTGAACCCAAGTGTGTTACCTTAGCCCCTTTATAAGTACTCCCCCACCCCAAGTGAGTTATCCTATCCCCTTTATATGTACTCTCTGACCGCAAGTGAGTTACCCTAGCCCCTTTATAAGTACTCCCTGACCCCCAAATGTGTTACCTTAGTCCCATAAATGTACTCCATGACCCCAAGTGAGTTATCCTAGCCCCTTTATATGTACACTCTGACCGAAAGTGAGTCACCCTAGCACCTTTATAAGTATTCCCTGTCCCCAAGTGTGTTACCTTAGTCACATAAATGAACTCCCTGACCCCAAGTGAGTTACCCTAGTCCCATATAAGTAATGCTTGACCCAAAGTGAGTTACCCTAGCCCCTATATAAGTACTCCCTGACCCCAAGTGAGTTACCCTAGTCACATATAAGTACTCCCCGACCCCAAGTCAGTTACCCTAGCCCCTATATAAGTACTCCCTGACCCCAAGTGAGATACCGTAGTCCCATAGAAGTACTCCCTGACCCCAACTGAGTTACCCTAGTCCCATAGAAGTACTCCCTGACCCCAAGTGAGTTACCCTAGTCACATAGAAGTACTCCCTGACCCGAAGTGAGTTACCATAGCCCCTATATAAGTACTCCCTGACCCCAAGTGAGTTACCCTAGTCCCATAGAAGTACTCCCTGACCCCAAGTGAGTTACCCTAGTCCCTTAGAAGTACTACCTGACCCCAAGTGAGTTACCCTAGTCACATAGAAGTACTCCCTGACCCCAAGTGAGTTACCATAGCCCCTATATAAGTACTCCCTGACCCCAAGTGAGTTACCCTAGTCCCATAGAAGTACTCCCTGACCCCAAGTGAGTTGCCCTAGTCACATAGAAGTACTCCCTGACCCCAAGTGAGTTACCCTAGTCCCATATAAGTACTGCTTGACCCAAAGTGAGTTACCCTAGCCCCCATATAAGCACTCCCTGACCCCAAGTGAGTTATCCTAGCCCCTTTATATGTACTCTCTGACAGCAAGTGAGTTACCCTAGTCCCATAGTACTACTCCCTGACCCCAACTGAGTTAACCTAGTCCAATATAAGTACTCCCTGACCCAAAGTGAGTTACCATAGCCCCTTTATAAGTACTCCCAGACTCCAAGTGAGTTACCCTAGACGCTTTATATGTACTCCCATGCCCCAAGTGAGTTACCCTAGTCCCATAGAAGTACTTCCTGACCCCAAGTGTGTTACCCTAGTCTCATATAAGTACTCCCTGACACAAAGTGAGTTACCATAGCCCCTTTATAAGTACTCCCTGACCCCAAGTGAGTTATCCTAGCCCCTTTTTATGTACTTTCTGACTGCAAGTGAGTTACCCTAGCCCCTTTATAAGTACTCCCTGACCCCAAGTGAGTTACCCTAGTCCCATATAAGTACTCCCAGACCCGAAGTGTATTACCCTATTTCCATAGAAGTACTCCCTGACCCCAAGTGTATTACCCTAGTCCCATATAAGTACTCCCTGACCCCAAGTGAGTTCCCATAGCACCTTTATAAGTACTTCCAGACCCCAAGTGAGTTATCCTAGTCCCTTTATATGTATTCTCTGACCGCAAGTGAGTTATCCTAGCCCCATAGAAGTACTCCCTGACCCCAAGTGAGTTACCCTAGTCACATAGAAGTACTTCCTGACCCCAAGTCAGTTACCCTAGCCCCTATATAAGTACTCCCTGACCCCAAGTGAGTTACCCTAGTCCCATAGAAGTACTCCCTGACCCCAAGTGAGTTACCCTAGTCACATAGAAGTACTCCCTGACCCCAAGTGAGTTACCATAGCCCCTATATAAGTACTCCCTGACCCCAAGTGAGTTACCCTAGTCCCATAGAAGTACTCCCTGACCCCAAGTGAGTTACCCTAGTCACATAGAAGTACTCCCTGACCCCAAGTGAGTTACCCTAGTCACATAGAAGTACTCCCTGACGCCAAGTGAGTTACCATAGCCCCTATATAAGTACTCCCTGACTCCAAGTGAGTTACCCTAGTCCCATAGAAGTACTACCTGACCCCATGTGAGTTACCCTAGTCACATAGAAGTACTCCCTGACCCCAAGTGAGTTACCATAGCCCCTATATAAGTACTCCCTGACCCCAAGTGAGTTACCCTAGTCCCATAGAAGTACTCCCTGACCCCAAGTGTATTACCCTAGTCCCATATAAGTAATCCCTGACCCCAAGTGAGTTCCCATAGCACCTTTATAAGTACTTCCTGACCCCAAGTGAGTTATCCTAGTCCCTTTATATGTACTCTCTGACCGCAAGTGAGTTATCCTAGCCCCATAGAAGTACTCCCTGACCCCAAGTGAGTTACCCTAGTCACATAGAAGTACTCCCCGACCCCAAGTCAGTTACCCTAGCCCCTATATAAGTACTCCCTGACCCCAAGTGAGTTACCCTAGTCCCATAGAAGTACTCCCTGACCCCAAGTGAGTTAGCCTAGTCACATAGAAGTACTCCCTGACCCCAAGTGAGTTACCCTAGTCACATAGAAGTACTCCCTGACGCCAAGTGAGTTACCATAGCCCCTATATAAGTACTCCCTGACTCCAAGTGAGTTACCCTAGTCCCATAGAAGTACTACCTGACCCCAAGTGAGTTACCCTAGTCACATAGAAGTACTCCCTGACCCCAAGTGAGTTACCATAGCCCCTATATAAGTACTCCCTGACCCCAAGTGAGTTACCCTAGTCCCATAGAAGTACTCCCTGACCCCAAGTGAGTTACCCTAGTCACATAGAAGTACTCCCTGACCCCAAGTGAGTTACCATAGCCCCTATATAAGTACTCCTTGACCCCAAGTGAGTTACCCTAGTCCCATAGAAGTACTCCCTGACCCCAAGTGAGTTACCCTAGTCCCATAGATGTACTCCATGACCCCAAGTGAGTTACCCTAGTCTCATAGAAGTACTCCCTGACCACAAGTGAGTTACCCTAGTCACATAGAAGTACTCCCTGACCCCAAGTGAGTTACCAAAGCTCCTATATAAGTACTCCCTGACCCCAAGTGAGTTACCCTAGTCCCATAGAAGTACTCCCTGACCCCAAGTGAGTTACCCTAGTCACATAGAAGTACTCCCTGACCCCAAGTGAGTTACCCTAGTCACATAGAAGTACTCCCTGACGCCAAGTGAGTTACCATAGCCCCTATATAAGTACTCCCTGACTCCAAGTGAGTTACCCTAGTCCCATAGAAGTACTCCCTGACCCCAAGTGTATTACCCTAGTCCCATATAAGTACTCCCTGACCCCAAGTGAGTTCCCATAGCACCTTTATAAGTACTTCCTGACCCCAAGTGAGTTATCCTAGTCCCTTTATATGTACTCTCTGACCGCAAGTGAGTTATCCTAGCCCCATAGAAGTACTCCCTGAACCCAAGTGAGTTACCCTAGTCACATAGAAGTACTCCCTGACCCCAAGTGAGTTACCATAGCCCCTATATAAGTACTCCCTGACCCCAAGTGAGTTACCCTAGTCCCATAGAAGTACTCCCTGACCCCAAGTGAGTTACCCTAGTCACATAGAAGTACTCCCTGACCCCAAGTGAGTTACCCTAGTCCCATATAAGTACTGCTTGACCCAAAGTGAGTTACCCTAGCCCCCATATAAGCACTCCCTGACCCCAAGTGAGTTATCCTAGCCCCTTTATATGTACTCTCTGACAGCAAGTGAGTTACCCTAGTCCCATAGTACTACTCCCTGACCCCAACTGAGTTAACCTAGTCCAATATAAGTACTCCCTGACCCAAAGTGAGTTACCATAGCCCCTTTATAAGTACTCCCAGACTCCAAGTGAGTTACCCTAGACGCTTTATATGTACTCCCATGCCCCAAGTGAGTTACCCTAGTCCCATAGAAGTACTTCCTGACCCCAAGTGTGTTACCCTAGTCTCATATAAGTACTCCCTGACACAAAGTGAGTTACCATAGCCCCTTTATAAGTACTCCCTGACCCCAAGTGAGTTATCCTAGCCCCTTTTTATGTACTTTCTGACTGCAAGTGAGTTACCCTAGCCCCTTTATAAGTACTCCCTGACCCCAAGTGAGTTACCCTAGTCCCATATAAGTACTCCCAGACCCCAAGTGTATTACCCTATTTCCATAGAAGTACTCCCTGACCCCAAGTGTATTACCCTAGTCCCATATAAGTACTCCCTGACCCCAAGTGAGTTCCCATAGCACCTTTATAAGTACTTCCTGACCCCAAGTGAGTTATCCTAGTCCCTTTATATGTACTCTCTGACCGCAAGTGAGTTATCCTAGCCCCATAGAAGTACTCCCTGAACCCAAGTGAGTTACCCTAGTCACATAGAAGTACTCCCTGACCCCAAGTGAGTTACCATAGCCCCTATATAAGTACTCCCTGACCCCAAGTGAGTTACCCTAGTCCCATAGAAGTACTCCCTGACCCCAAGTGAGTTACCCTAGTCACATAGAAGTACTCCCTGACCCCAAGTGAGTTACCCTAGTCCCATATAAGTACTGCTTGACCCAAAGTGAGTTACCCTAGCCCCCATATAAGCACTCCCTGACCCCAAGTGAGTTATCCTAGCCCCTTTATATGTACTCTCTGACAGCAAGTGAGTTACCCTAGTCCCATAGTACTACTCCCTGACCCCAACTGAGTTAACCTAGTCCAATATAAGTACTCCCTGACCCAAAGTGAGTTACCATAGCCCCTTTATAAGTACTCCCAGACTCCAAGTGAGTTACCCTAGACGCTTTATATGTACTCCCATGCCCCAAGTGAGTTACCCTAGTCCCATAGAAGTACTTCCTGACCCCAAGTGTGTTACCCTAGTCTCATATAAGTACTCCCTGACACAAAGTGAGTTACCATAGCCCCTTTATAAGTACTCCCTGACCCCAAGTGAGTTATCCTAGCCCCTTTTTATGTACTTTCTGACTGCAAGTGAGTTACCCTAGCCCCTTTATAAGTACTCCCTGACCCCAAGTGAGTTACCCTAGTCCCATATAAGTACTCCCAGACCCCAAGTGTATTACCCTATTTCCATAGAAGTACTCCCTGACCCCAAGTGTATTACCCTAGTCCCATATAAGTACTCCCTGACCCCAAGTGAGTTCCCATAGCAACTTTATAAGTACTTCCAGACCCCAAGTGAGTTATCCTAGTCCCTTTATATGTACTCTCTGACCGCAAGTGAGTTATCCTAGCCCCATAGAAGTACTCCCTGACCCCAAGTGAGTTACCCTAGTCACATAGAAGTACTTCCTGACCCCAAGTCAGTTACCCTAGCCCCTATATAAGTACTCCCTGACCCCAAGTGAGTTACCCTAGTCCCATAGAAGTACTCCCTGACCCCAAGTGAGTTACCCTAGTCACATAGAAGTACTCCCTGACCCCAAGTGAGTTACCATAGCCCCTATATAAGTACTCCCTGACCCCAAGTGAGTTACCCTAGTCCCATAGAAGTACTCCCTGACCCCAAGTGAGTTACCCTAGTCACATAGAAGTACTCCCTGACCCCAAGTGAGTTACCCTAGTCACATAGAAGTACTCCCTGACGCCAAGTGAGTTACCATAGCCCCTATATAAGTACTCCCTGACCCCAAGTGAGTTACTCTAGTCCCATAGAAGTACTCCCTGACCCCAAGTGTATTACCCTAGTCCCATATAAGTACTCCCTGACCCCAAGTGAGTTCCCATAGCACCTTTATAAGTACTTCCTGACCCCAAATGAGTTATCCTAGTCCCTTTATATGTACTCCCTGACCGCAAGTGAGTTATCCTAGCCCCATAGAAGTACTCCCTGACCCCAAGTGAGTTACCCTAGTCACATAGAAGTACTCCCTGACCCCAAGTGAGTTACCATAGCCCCTATATAAGTACTCCCTGACCCCAAGTGAGTTACCCTAGTCCCATAGAAGTACTCCCTGACCCCAAGTGAGTTACCCTAGTCACATAGAAGTACTCCCTGACCCCAAGTGAGTTACCCTAGTCACATAGAAGTACTCCCTGACGCCAAGTGAGTTACCATAGCCCCTATATAAGTACTCCCTGACTCCAAGTGAGTTACCCTAGTCCCATAGAAGTACTACCTGACCCCAAGTGAGTTACCCTAGTCACATAGAAGTACTCCCTGACCCCAAGTGAGTTACCATAGCCCCTATATAAGTACTCCCTGACCCCAAGTGAGTTACCCTAGTCCCATAGAAGTACTCCCTGACCCCAAGTGAGTTACCCTAGTCACATAGAAGTACTCCCTGACCCCAAGTGAGTTACCATAGCCCCTATATAAGTACTCCCTGACCCCAAGTGAGTTACCCTAGTCCCATAGAAGTACTCCCTGACCCCAAGTGAGTTACCCTAGTCCCATAGATGTACTCCATGACCCCAAGTGAGTTACCCTAGTCTCATAGAAGTACTCCCTGACCCCAAGTGAGTTACCCTAGTCACATAGAAGTACTCCCTGACCCCAAGTGAGTTACCAAAGCTCCTATATAAGTACTCCCTGACCCCAAGTGAGTTACCCTAGTCCCATAGAAGTACTCCCTGACCCCAAGTGAGTTACCCTAGTCACATAGAAGTACTCCCTGACCCCAAGTGAGTTACCCTAGTCACATAGAAGTACTCCCTGACGCCAAGTGAGTTACCATAGCCCCTATATAAGTACTCCCTGACTCCAAGTGAGTTACCCTAGTCCCATAGAAGTACTCCCTGACCCCAAGTGAGTTACCCTAGTCACATAGAAGTACTCCCTGACCCCAAGTGAGTTACCATAGCCCCTATATAAGTACTCCCTGACCCCAAGTGAGTTACCCTAGTCCCATAGAAGTACTCCCTGACCCCAAGTGAGTTACCCTAGTCACATAGAAGTACTCCCTGACCCCAAGTGAGTTACCCTAGTCACATAGAAGTACTCCCTGACGCCAAGTGAGTTACCATAGCCCCTATATAAGTACTCCCTGACTCCAAGTGAGTTACCCTAGTCCCATAGAAGTACTACCTGACCCCAAGTGAGTTACCCTAGTCACATAGAAGTACTCCCTGACCCCAAGTGAGTTACAATAGCCCCTATATAAGTACTCCCTGACCCCAAGTGAGTTACCCTAGTCCCATAGAAGTACTCCCTGACCCCAAGTGAGTTACCCTAGTCACATAGAAGTACTCCCTGACCCCAAGTGAGTTACCATAGCCCCTATATAAGTACTCCCTGACCCCAAGTGAGTTACCCTAGTCCCATAGAAGTACTCCCTGACCCCAAGTGAGTTACCCTAGTCCCATAGATGTACTCCATGACCCCAAGTTAGTTACCCTAGTCTCATAGAAGTACTCCCTGACCCCAAGTGAGTTACCCTAGTCACATAGAAGTACTCCCTGACCCCAAGTGAGTTACCAAAGCTCCTATATAAGTACTCCCTGACCCCAAGTGAGTTACCCTAGTCCCATAGAAGTACTCCCTGACCCCAAGTGAGTTACCCTAGTCACATAGAAGTACTCCCTGACCCCAAGTGAGTTACCCTAGTCACATAGAAGTACTCCCTGACGCCAAGTGAGTTACCATAGCCCCTATATAAGTACTCCCTGACTCCAAGTGAGTTACCCTAGTCCCATAGAAGTACTCCCTGACCCCAAGTGTATTACCCTAGTCTTATATAAGTACTCCCTGAACCCAAGTGTGTTACCGTAGTCCCATAGTAGTACTCCCTGACCCCAAGTGAGTTATCCTAGCCCCTTTATATGCACTCTCTGACCGCAAGTGAGTTATTCAAACCCCTTTATAAGTACCCCCTGACCCCAAGTGTGTTACCCTAGTCTTATATAAGTACTCCCTGAACCCAAGTGTGTTACCTTAGCCCCTTTATAAGTACTCCCCCACCCCAAGTGAGTTATCCTATCCCCTTTATATGTACTCTCTGACCGCAAGTGAGTTACCCTAGCCCCTTTATAAGTACTCCCTGACCCCCAAATGTGTTACCTTAGTCCCATAAATGTACTCCATGACCCCAAGTGAGTTATCCTAGCCCCTTTATATGTACACTCTGACCGAAAGTGAGTCACCCTAGCACCTTTATAAGTATTCCCTGTCCCCAAGTGTGTTACCTTAGTCACATAAATGAACTCCCTGACCCCAAGTGAGTTACCCTAGTCCCATATAAGTAATGCTTGACCCAAAGTGAGTTACCCTAGCCCCTATATAAGTACTCCCTGACCCCAAGTGAGTTACCCTAGTCACATATAAGTACTCCCCGACCCCAAGTCAGTTACCCTAGCCCCTATATAAGTACTCCCTGACCCCAAGTGAGATACCGTAGTCCCATAGAAGTACTCCCTGACCCCAACTGAGTTACCCTAGTCCCATAGAAGTACTCCCTGACCCCAAGTGAGTTATCCTAGTCACATAGAAGTACTCCCTGACCCGAAGTGAGTTACCATAGCCCCTATATAAGTACTCCCTGACCCCAAGTGAGTTACCCTAGTCCCATAGAAGTACTCCCTGACCCCAAGTGAGTTACCCTAGTCCCTTAGAAGTACTACCTGACCCCAAGTGAGTTACCCTAGTCACATAGAAGTACTCCCTGACCCCAAGTGAGTTACCATAGCCCCTATATAAGTACTCCCTGACCCCAAGTGAGTTACCCTAGTCCCATAGAAGTACTCCCTGACCCCAAGTAAGTTACCCTAGTCACATAGAAGTACTCCCTGACCCCAAGTCAGTTACCCTAGCCCCTATATAAGTACTCCCTGACCCCAAGTGAGTTACCCTAGTCCCATAGAAGTACTCCCTGACCCCAAGTGAGTTACCCTAGTCACATAGAAGTACTCCCTGACCCCAAGTGAGTTACCCTAGTCCCATAGAAGTACTCCCTGACCCCAAGTGAGTTACCCTAGTCCCATAGAAGTACTCCCTGACCCCAAGTGAGTTACCATAGCCCCTATATAAGTACTCCCTGACCCCAAGTGAGTTACCCTAGTCCCATAGAAGTACTCCCTGACCCCAAGTGAGTTACCCTAGTCACATAGAAGTACTCCCTGACGCCAAGTGAGTTACCATAGCCCCTATATAAGTACTCCCTGACTCCAAGTGAGTTACCCTAGTCCCATAGAAGTACTACCTGACCCCAAGTGATTTACCCTAGTCACATAGAAGTACTCCCTGACCCCAAGTGAGTTACCATAGCCCCTATATAAGTACTCCCTGACCCCAAGTGAGTTACCCTAGTCCCATAGAAGTACTCCCTGACCCCAAGTGAGTTACCCTAGTCACATAGAAGTACTCCCTGACCCCAAGTGAGTTACCATAGCCCCTATATAAGTACTCCCTGACCCCAAGTGAGTTACCCTAGTCCCATAGAAGTACTCCCTGACCCCAAGTGAGTTACCCTAGTCCCATAGATGTACTCCATGACCCCAAGTGAGTTACCCTAGTCTCATAGAAGTACTCCCTGACCCCAAGTGAGTTACCCTAGTCACATAGAAGTACTCCCTGACCCCAAGTGAGTTACCAAAGCTCCTATATAAGTACTCCCTGACCCCAAGTGAGTTACCCTAGTCCCATAGAAGTACTCCCTGACCCCAAGTGAGTTACCCTAGTCACATAGAAGTACTCCCTGACCCCAAGTGAGTTACCCTAGTCACATAGAAGTACTCCCTGACGCCAAGTGAGTTACCATAGCCCCTATATAAGTACTCCCTGACTCCAAGTGAGTTACCCTAGTCCCATAGAAGTACTCCCTGACCCCAAGTGTATTACCCTAGTCCCATATAAGTACTCCCTGACCCCAAGTGAGTTCCCATAGCACCTTTATAAGTACTTCCTGACCCCAAGTGAGTTATCCTAGTCCCTTTATATGTACTCTCTGACCGCAAGTGAGTTATCCTAGCCCCATAGAAGTACTCCCTGACCCCAAGTGAGTTACCCTAGTCACATAGAAGTACTCCCTGACCCCAAGTGAGTTACCATAGCCCCTATATAAGTACTCCCTGACCCCAAGTGAGTTACCCTAGTCCCATAGAAGTACTCCCTGACCCCAAGTGAGTTACCCTAGTCACATAGAAGTACTCCCTGACCCCAAGTGAGTTACCCTAGTCCCATATAAGTACTGCTTGACCCAAAGTGAGTTACCCTAGCCCCCATATAAGCACTCCCTGACCCCAAGTGAGTTATCCTAGCCCCTTTATATGTACTCTCTGACAGCAAGTGAGTTACCCTAGTCCCATAGTACTACTCCCTGACCCCAACTGAGTTAACCTAGTCCAATATAAGTACTCCCTGACCCAAAGTGAGTTACCATAGCCCCTTTATAAGTACTCCCAGACTCCAAGTGAGTTACCCTAGACGCTTTATATGTACTCCCATGCCCCAAGTGAGTTACCCTAGTCCCATAGAAGTACTTCCTGACCCCAAGTGTGTTACCCTAGTCTCATATAAGTACTCCCTGACACAAAGTGAGTTACCATAGCCCCTTTATAAGTACTCCCTGACCCCAAGTGAGTTATCCTAGCCCCTTTTTATGTACTTTCTGACTGCAAGTGAGTTACCCTAGCCCCTTTATAAGTACTCCCTGACCCCAAGTGAGTTACCCTAGTCCCATATAAGTACTCCCAGACCCCAAGTGTATTACCCTATTTCCATAGAAGTACTCCCTGACCCCAAGTGTATTACCCTAGTCCCATATAAGTACTCCCTGACCCCAAGTGAGTTCCCATAGCACCTTTATAAGTACTTCCAGACCCCAAGTGAGTTATCCTAGTCCCTTTATATGTACTCTCTGACCGCAAGTGAGTTATCCTAGCCCCATAGAAGTACTCCCTGACCCCAAGTGAGTTACCCTAGTCACATAGAAGTACTTCCTGACCCCAAGTCAGTTACCCTAGCCCCTATATAAGTACTCCCTGACCCCAAGTGAGTTACCCTAGTCCCATAGAAGTACTCCCTGACCCCAAGTGAGTTACCCTAGTCACATAGAAGTACTCCCTGACCCCAAGTGAGTTACCATAGCCCCTATATAAGTACTCCCTGACCCCAAGTGAGTTACCCTAGTCCCATAGAAGTACTCCCTGACCCCAAGTGAGTTACCCTAGTCACATAGAAGTACTCCCTGACCCCAAGTGAGTTACCCTAGTCCCATAGAAGTACTCCCTGACCCCAAGTGAGTTACCCTAGTCACATAGAAGTACTCCCTGACCCCAAGTGAGTTACCATAGCCCCTATATAAGTACTCCCTGACCCCAAGTGAGTTACCCTAGTCCCATAGAAGTACTCCCTGACCCCAAGTCAGTTACCCTAGCCCCTATATAAGTACTCCCTGACCCCAAGTGAGTTACCCTAGTCCCATAGAAGTACTCCCTGACCCCAAGTGAGTTACCCTAGTCACATAGAAGTACTCCCTGACCCCAAGTGAGTTACCCTAGCCCCTATATAAGTACTCCCTGACCCCAAGTGAGTTACCCTAGTCCCATAGAAGTACTCCCTGACCCCAAGTGAGTTACCCTAGTCACATAGAAGTACTCCCTGACCCCAAGTGAGTTACCATAGCCCCTATATAAGTACTCCCTGACCCCAAGTGAGTTACCCTAGTCCCATAGAAGTACTCCCTGACCCCAAGTGAGTTACCCTAGTCACATAGAAGTACTCCCTGACCCCAAGTGAGTTACCCTAGTCACATAGAAGTACTCCCTGACGCCAAGTGAGTTACCATAGCCCCTATATAAGTACTCCCTGACTCCAAGTGAGTTACCCTAGTCCCATAGAAGTACTACCTGACCCCAAGTGATTTACCCTAGTCACATAGAAGTACTCCCTGACCCCAAGTGAGTTACCATAGCCCCTATATAAGTACTCCCTGACCCCAAGTGAGTTACCCTAGTCCCATAGAAGTACTCCCTGACCCCAAGTGAGTTACCCTAGTCCCATAGAAGTACTACCTGACCCCAAGTGATTTACCCTAGTCACATAGAAGTACTCCCTGACCCCAAGTGAGTTACCATAGCCCCTATATAAGTACTCCCTGACCCCAAGTGAGTTACCCTAGTCCCATAGAAGTACTCCCTGACCCCAAGTGAGTTACCCTAGTCACATAGAAGTACTCCCTGACCCCAAGTGAGTTACCATAGCCCCTATATAAGTACTCCCTGACCCCAAGTGAGTTACCCTAGTCCCATAGAAGTACTCCCTGACCCCAAGTGAGTTACCCTAGTCCCATAGATGTACTCCATGACCCCAAGTGAGTTACCCTAGTCTCATAGAAGTACTCCCTGACCCCAAGTGAGTTACCCTAGTCACATAGAAGTACTCCCTGACCCCAAGTGAGTTACCAAAGCTCCTATATAAGTACTCCCTGACCCCAAGTGAGTTACCCTAGTCCCATAGAAGTACTCCCTGACCCCAAGTGAGTTACCCTAGTCACATAGAAGTACTCCCTGACCCCAAGTGAGTTACCCTAGTCACATAGAAGTACTCCCTGACGCCAAGTGAGTTACCATAGCCCCTATATAAGTACTCCCTGACTCCAAGTGAGTTACCCTAGTCCCATAGAAGTACTCCCTGACCCCAAGTGTATTACCCTAGTCCCATATAAGTACTCCCTGACCCCAAGTGAGTTCCCATAGCACCTTTATAAGTACTTCCTGACCCCAAGTGAGTTATCCTAGTCCCTTTATATGTACTCTCTGACCGCAAGTGAGTTATCCTAGCCCCATAGAAGTACTCCCTGACCCCAAGTGAGTTACCCTAGTCACATAGAAGTACTCCCTGACCCAAAGTGAGTTACCATAGCCCCTTTATAAGTACTCCCAGACTCCAAGTGAGTTACCCTAGACGCTTTATATGTACTCCCATGCACCAAGTGAGTTACCCTAGTCCCATAGAAGTACTTCCTGACCCCAAGTGTGTTACCCTAGTCTCATATAAGTACTCCCTGACACAAAGTGAGTTACCATAGCCCCTTTATAAGTACTCCCTGACCCCAAGTGAGTTATCCTAGCCCCTTTTTATGTACTTTCTGACTGCAAGTGAGTTACCCTAGCCCCTTTATAAGTACTCCCTGACCCCAAGTGAGTTACCCTAGTCCCATATAAGTACTCCCAGACCCCAAGTGTATTACCCTATTTCCATAGAAGTACTCCCTGACCCCAAGTGTATTACCCTAGTCCCATATAAGTACTCCCTGACCCCAAGTGAGTTCCCATAGCACCTTTATAAGTACTTCCAGACCCCAAGTGAGTTATCCTAGTCCCTTTATATGTACTCTCTGACCGCAAGTGAGTTATCCTAGCCCCATAGAAGTACTCCCTGACCCCAAGTGAGTTACCCTAGTCACATAGAAGTACTTCCTGACCCCAAGTCAGTTACCCTAGCCCCTATATAAGTACTCCCTGACCCCAAGTGAGTTACCCTAGTCCCATAGAAGTACTCCCTGACCCCAAGTGAGTTACCCTAGTCACATAGAAGTACTCCCTGACCCCAAGTGAGTTACCATAGCCCCTATATAAGTACTCCCTGACCCCAAGTGAGTTACCCTAGTCCCATAGAAGTACTCCCTGACCCCAAGTGAGTTACCCTAGTCACATAGAAGTACTCCCTGACCCCAAGTGAGTTACCCTAGTCACATAGAAGTACTCCCTGACGCCAAGTGAGTTACCATAGCCCCTATATAAGTACTCCCTGACCCCAAGTGAGTTACCCTAGTCCCATAGAAGTACTCCCTGACCCCAAGTGTATTACCCTAGTCCCATATAAGTACTCCCTGACCCCAAGTGAGTTCCCATAGCACCTTTATAAGTACTTCCTGACCCCAAGTGAGTTATCCTAGTCCCTTTATATGTACTCTCTGACCGCAAGTGAGTTATCCTAGCCCCATAGAAGTACTCCCTGACCCCAAGTGAGTTACCCTAGTCACATAGAAGTACTCCCTGACCCCAAGTCAGTTACCCTAGCCCCTATATAAGTACTCCCTGACCCCAAGTGAGTTACCCTAGTCCCACAGAAGTACTCCCTGACCCCAAGTGAGTTACCCTAGTCACATAGAAGTACTCCCTGACCCCAAGTGAGTTACCATAGCCCCTATATAAGTACTCCCTGACCCCAAGTGAGTTACCCTAGTCCCATAGAAGTACTCCCTGACCCCAAGTGAGTTACCCTAGTCACATAGAAGTACTCCCTGACCCCAAGTGAGTTACCCTAGTCACATAGAAGTACTCCCTGACGCCAAGTGAGTTACCATAGCCCCTATATAAGTACTCCCTGACTCCAAGTGAGTTACCCTAGTCCCATAGAAGTACTACCTGACCCCAAGTGAGTTACCCTAGTCACATAGAAGTACTCCCTGACCCCAAGTGAGTTACCATAGCCCCTATATAAGTACTCCCTGACCCCAAGTGAGTTACCCTAGTCCCATAGAAGTACTCCCTGACCCCAAGTGAGTTACCCTAGTCACATAGAAGTACTCCCTGACCCCAAGTGAGTTACCATAGCCCCTATATAAGTACTCCCTGACCCCAAGTGAGTTACCCTAGTCCCATAGAAGTACTCCCTGACCCCAAGTGAGTTACCCTAGTCCCATAGATGTACTCCATGACCCCAAGTGAGTTACCCTAGTCTCATAGAAGTACTCCCTGACCCCAAGTGAGTTACCCTAGTCACATAGAAGTACTCCCTGACCCCAAGTGAGTTACCAAAGCTCCTATATAAGTACTCCCTGACCCCAAGTGAGTTACCCTAGTCCCATAGAAGTACTCCCTGACCCCAAGTGAGTTACCCTAGTCACATAGAAGTACTCCCTGACCCCAAGTGAGTTACCATAGCCCCTATATAAGTACTCCCTGACCCCAAGTGAGTTACCCTAGTCCCATAGAAGTACTCCCTGACCCCAAGTGAGTTACCCTAGTCACATAGAAGTACTCCCTGACCCCAAGTGAGTTACCATAGCCCCTATATAAGTACTCCCTGACCCCAAGTGAGTTACCCTAGTCCCATAGAAGTACTCCCTGACCCCAAGTGAGTTACCCTAGTCCCATAGATGTACTCCATGACCCCAAGTGAGTTACCCTAGTCTCATAGAAGTACTCCCTGACCCCAAGTGAGTTACCCTAGTCACATAGAAGTACTCCCTGACCCCAAGTGAGTTACCAAAGCTCCTATATAAGTACTCCCTGACCCCAAGTGAGTTACCCTAGTCCCATAGAAGTACTCCCTGACCCCAAGTGAGTTACCCTAGTCACATAGAAGTACTCCCTGACCCCAAGTGAGTTACCCTAGTCACATAGAAGTACTCCCTGACGCCAAGTGAGTTACCATAGCCCCTATATAAGTACTCCCTGACTCCAAGTGAGTTACCCTAGTCCCATAGAAGTACTCCCTGACCCCAAGTGAGTTACCCTAGTCACATAGAAGTACTCCCTGACCCCAAGTGAGTTACCATAGCCCCTATATAAGTACTCCCTGACCCCAAGTGAGTTACCCTAGTCCCATAGAAGTACTCCCTGACCCCAAGTGAGTTACCCTAGTCACATAGAAGTACTCCCTGACCCCAAGTGTATTACCCTAGTCCCATATAAGTACTCCCTGACCCCAAGTGAGTTCCCATAGCACCTTTATAAGTACTTCCTGACCCCAAGTGAGTTATCCTAGTCCCTTTATATGTACTCTCTGACCGCAAGTGAGTTATCCTAGCCCCATAGAAGTACTCCCTGACCCCAAGTGAGTTACCCTAGTCACATAGAAGTACTCCCTGACCCCAAGTGAGTTACCATAGCCCCTATATAAGTACTCCCTGACCCCAAGTGAGTTACCCTAGTCCCATAGAAGTACTCCCTGACCCCAAGTGAGTTACCCTAGTCACATAGAAGTACTCCCTGACCCCAAGTGAGTTACCCTAGTCCCATATAAGTACTGCTTGACCCAAAGTGAGTTACCCTAGCCCCCATATAAGCACTCCCTGACCCCAAGTGAGTTATCCTAGCCCCTTTATATGTACTCTCTGACAGCAAGTGAGTTACCCTAGTCCCATAGTACTACTCCCTGACCCCAACTGAGTTAACCTAGTCCAATATAAGTACTCCCTGACCCAAAGTGAGTTACCATAGCCCCTTTATAAGTACTCCCAGACTCCAAGTGAGTTACCCTAGACGCTTTATATGTACTCCCATGCCCCAAGTGAATTACCCTAGTCCCATAGAAGTACTTCCTGACCCCAAGTGTGTTACCCTAGTCTCATATAAGTACTCCCTGACACAAAGTGAGTTACCATAGCCCCTTTATAAGTACTCCCTGACCCCAAGTGAGTTATCCTAGCCCCTTTTTATGTACTTTCTGACTGCAAGTGAGTTACCCTAGCCCCTTTATAAGTACTCCCTGACCCCAAGTGAGTTACCCTAGTCCCATATAAGTACTCCCAGACCCCAAGTGTATTACCCTATTTCCATAGAAGTACTCCCTGACCCCAAGTGTATTACCCTAGTCCCATATAAGTACTCCCTGACCCCAAGTGAGTTCCCATAGCACCTTTATAAGTACTTCCAGACCCCAAGTGAGTTATCCTAGTCCCTTTATATGTACTCTCTGACCGCAAGTGAGTTATCCTAGCCCCATAGAAGTACTCCCTGACCCCAAGTGAGTTACCCTAGTCACATAGAAGTACTTCCTGACCCCAAGTCAGTTACCCTAGCCCCTATATAAGTACTCCCTGACCCCAAGTGAGTTACCCAAGTCCCATAGAAGTACTCCCTGACCCCAAGTGAGTTACCCTAGTCACATAGAAGTACTCCCTGACCCCAAGTGAGTTACCATAGCCCCTATATAAGTACTCCCTGACCCCAAGTGAGTTACCCTAGTCCCATAGAAGTACTCCCTGACCCCAAGTGAGTTACCCTAGTCACATAGAAGTACTCCCTGACCCCAAGTGAGTTACCCTAGTCACATAGAAGTACTCCCTGACGCCAAGTGAGTTACCATAGCCCCTATATAAGTACTCCCTGACTCCAAGTGAGTTACCCTAGTCCCATAGAAGTACTACCTGACCCCAAGTGAGTTACCCTAGTCACATAGAAGTACTCCCTGACCCCAAGTGAGTTACCATAGCCCCTATATAAGTACTCCCTGACCCCAAGTGAGTTACCCTAGTCCCATAGAAGTACTCCCTGACCCCAAGTGTATTACCCTAGTCCCATATAAGTACTCCCTGACCCCAAGTGAGTTCCCATAGCACCTTTATAAGTACTTCCTGACCCCAAGTGAGTTATCCTAGTCCCTTTATATGTACTCTCTGACCGCAAGTGAGTTATCCTAGCCCCATAGAAGTACTCCCTGACCCCAAGTGAGTTACCCTAGTCACATAGAAGTACTCCCTGACCCCAAGTCAGTTACCCTAGCCCCTATATAAGTACTCCCTGACCCCAAGTGAGTTACCCTAGTCCCACAGAAGTACTCCCTGACCCCAAGTGAGTTACCCTAGTCACATAGAAGTACTCCCTGACCCCAAGTGAGTTACCATAGCCCCTATATAAGTACTCCCTGACCCCAAGTGAGTTACCCTAGTCCCATAGAAGTACTCCCTGACCCCAAGTGAGTTACCCTAGTCACATAGAAGTACTCCCTGACCCCAAGTGAGTTACCCTAGTCACATAGAAGTACTCCCTGACGCCAAGTGAGTTACCATAGCCCCTATATAAGTACTCCCTGACTCCAAGTGAGTTACCCTAGTCCCATAGAAGTACTACCTGACCCCAAGTGAGTTACCCTAGTCACATAGAAGTACTCCCTGACCCCAAGTGAGTTACCATAGCCCCTATATAAGTACTCCCTGACCCCAAGTGAGTTACCCTAGTCCCATAGAAGTACTCCCTGACCCCAAGTGAGTTACCCTAGTCACATAGAAGTACTCCCTGACCCCAAGTGAGTTACCATAGCCCCTATATAAGTACTCCCTGACCCCAAGTGAGTTACCCTAGTCCCATAGAAGTACTCCCTGACCCCAAGTGAGTTACCCTAGTCCCATAGATGTACTCCATGACCCCAAGTGAGTTACCCTAGTCTCATAGAAGTACTCCCTGACCCCAAGTGAGTTACCCTAGTCACATAGAAGTACTCCCTGACCCCAAGTGAGTTACCAAAGCTCCTATATAAGTACTCCCTGACCCCAAGTGAGTTACCCTAGTCCCATAGAAGTACTCCCTGACCCCAAGTGAGTTACCCTAGTCACATAGAAGTACTCCCTGACCCCAAGTGAGTTACCCTAGTCACATAGAAGTACTCCCTGACGCCAAGTGAGTTACCATAGCCCCTATATAAGTACTCCCTGACTCCAAGTGAGTTACCCTAGTCCCATAGAAGTACTCCCTGACCCCAAGTGAGTTACCCTAGTCACATAGAAGTACTCCCTGACCCCAAGTGAGTTACCATAGCCCCTATATAAGTACTCCCTGACCCCAAGTGAGTTACCCTAGTCCCATAGAAGTACTCCCTGACCCCAAGTGAGTTACCCTAGTCACATAGAAGTACTCCCTGACCCCAAGTGTATTACCCTAGTCCCATATAAGTACTCCCTGACCCCAAGTGAGTTCCCATAGCACCTTTATAAGTACTTCCTGACCCCAAGTGAGTTATCCTAGTCCCTTTATATGTACTCTCTGACCGCAAGTGAGTTATCCTAGCCCCATAGAAGTACTCCCTGACCCCAAGTGAGTTACCCTAGTCACATAGAAGTACTCCCTGACCCCAAGTGAGTTACCATAGCCCCTATATAAGTACTCCCTGACCCCAAGTGAGTTACCCTAGTCCCATAGAAGTACTCCCTGACCCCAAGTGAGTTACCCTAGTCACATAGAAGTACTCCCTGACCCCAAGTGAGTTACCCTAGTCCCATATAAGTACTGCTTGACCCAAAGTGAGTTACCCTAGCCCCCATATAAGCACTCCCTGACCCCAAGTGAGTTATCCTAGCCCCTTTATATGTACTCTCTGACAGCAAGTGAGTTACCCTAGTCCCATAGTACTACTCCCTGACCCCAACTGAGTTAACCTAGTCCAATATAAGTACTCCCTGACCCAAAGTGAGTTACCATAGCCCCTTTATAAGTACTCCCAGACTCCAAGTGAGTTACCCTAGACGCTTTATATGTACTCCCATGCCCCAAGTGAATTACCCTAGTCCCATAGAAGTACTTCCTGACCCCAAGTGTGTTACCCTAGTCTCATATAAGTACTCCCTGACACAAAGTGAGTTACCATAGCCCCTTTATAAGTACTCCCTGACCCCAAGTGAGTTATCCTAGCCCCTTTTTATGTACTTTCTGACTGCAAGTGAGTTACCCTAGCCCCTTTATAAGTACTCCCTGACCCCAAGTGAGTTACCCTAGTCCCATATAAGTACTCCCAGACCCCAAGTGTATTACCCTATTTCCATAGAAGTACTCCCTGACCCCAAGTGTATTACCCTAGTCCCATATAAGTACTCCCTGACCCCAAGTGAGTTCCCATAGCACCTTTATAAGTACTTCCAGACCCCAAGTGAGTTATCCTAGTCCCTTTATATGTACTCTCTGACCGCAAGTGAGTTATCCTAGCCCCATAGAAGTACTCCCTGACCCCAAGTGAGTTACCCTAGTCACATAGAAGTACTTCCTGACCCCAAGTCAGTTACCCTAGCCCCTATATAAGTACTCCCTGACCCCAAGTGAGTTACCCAAGTCCCATAGAAGTACTCCCTGACCCCAAGTGAGTTACCCTAGTCACATAGAAGTACTCCCTGACCCCAAGTGAGTTACCATAGCCCCTATATAAGTACTCCCTGACCCCAAGTGAGTTACCCTAGTCCCATAGAAGTACTCCCTGACCCCAAGTGAGTTACCCTAGTCACATAGAAGTACTCCCTGACCCCAAGTGAGTTACCCTAGTCACATAGAAGTACTCCCTGACGCCAAGTGAGTTACCATAGCCCCTATATAAGTACTCCCTGACTCCAAGTGAGTTACCCTAGTCCCATAGAAGTACTACCTGACCCCAAGTGAGTTACCCTAGTCACATAGAAGTACTCCCTGACCCCAAGTGAGTTACCATAGCCCCTATATAAGTACTCCCTGACCCCAAGTGAGTTACCCTAGTCCCATAGAAGTACTCCCTGACCCTAAGTGTATTACCCTAGTCCCATATAAGTACTCCCTGACCCCAAGTGAGTTCCCATAGCACCTTTATAAGTACTTCCTGACCCCAAGTGAGTTATCCTAGTCCCTTTATATGTACTCTCTGACCTCAAGTGAGTTATCCTAGCCCCATAGAAGTACTCCCTGACCCCAAGTGAGTTACCCTAGTCACATAGAAGTACTCCCTGACCCCAAGTCAGTTACCCTAGCCCCTATATAAGTACTCCCTGACCCCAAGTGAGTTACCCTAGTCCCATAGAAGTACTCCCTGACCCCAAGTGAGTTACCCTAGTCACATAGAAGTACTCCCTGACCCCAAGTGAGTTACCATAGCCCCTATATAAGTACTCCCTGACCCCAAGTGAGTTACCCTAGTCCCATAGAAGTACTCCCTGACCCCAAGTGAGTTACCCTAGTCACATAGAAGTACTCCCTGACCCCAAGTGAGTTACCCTAGTCACATAGAAGTACTCCCTGACGCCAAGTGAGTTACCATAGCCCCTATATAAGTACTCCCTGACTCCAAGTGAGTTACCCTAGTCCCATAGAAGTACTACCTGACCCCAAGTGAGTTACCCTAGTCACATAGAAGTACTCCCTGACCCCAAGTGAGTTACCATAGCCCCTATATAAGTACTCCCTGACCCCAAGTGAGTTACCCTAGTCCCATAGAAGTACTCCCTGACCCCAAGTGAGTTACCCTAGTCACATAGAAGTACTCCCTGACCCCAAGTGAGTTACCATAGCCCCTATATAAGTACTCCCTGACCCCAAGTGAGTTACCCTAGTCCCATAGAAGTACTCCCTGACCCCAAGTGAGTTACCCTAGTCCCATAGATGTACTCCATGACCCCAAGTGAGTTACCCTAGTCTCATAGAAGTACTCCCTGACCCCAAGTGAGTTACCCTAGTCACATAGAAGTACTCCCTGACCCCAAGTGAGTTACCAAAGCTCCTATATAAGTACTCCCTGACCCCAAGTGAGTTACCCTAGTCCCATAGAAGTACTCCCTGACCCCAAGTGAGTTACCCTAGTCACATAGAAGTACTCCCTGACCCCCAGTGAGTTACCCTAGTCACATAGAAGTACTCCCTGACGCCAAGTGAGTTACCATAGCCCCTATATAAGTACTCCCTGACTCCAAGTGAGTTACCCTAGTTTCATAGAAGTACTCCCTGACCCCAAGTGTATTACCCTAGTCCCATATAAGTACTCCCTGACCCCAAGTGAGTTCCCATAGCACCTTTATAAGTACTTCCTGACCCCAAGTGAGTTATCCTAGTCCCTTTATATGTACTCTCTGACCGCAAGTGAGTTATCCTAGCCCCATAGAAGTACTCCCTGACCCCAAGTGAGTTACCCTAGTCACATAGAAGTACTCCCTGACCCCAAGTGAGTTACCATAGCCCCTATATAAGTACTCCCTGACCCCAAGTGAGTTACCCTAGTCACATAGAAGTACTCCCTGACCCCAAGTGAGTTACCATAGCCCCTATATAAGTACTCCCTGACCCCATGTGAGTTACCCTAGTCCCATAGAAGTACTCCCTGACCCCAAGTGAGTTACCCTAGTCACATAGAAGTACTCCCTGACCCCAAGTGAGTTACCATAGCCCCTATATAAGTACTCCCTGACCCCAAGTGAGTTACCCTAGTCCCATAGAAGTACTCCCTGACCCCAAGTGAGTTACCCTAGTCCCATAGATGTACTCCATGACCCCAAGTGAGTTACCCTAGTCTCATAGAAGTACTCCCTGAACCCAAGTGAGTTACCATAGCCCCTATATAAGTACTCCCTGACCCCAAGTGAGTTATCGTTGCCCCTTTATATGTACTCTCTGACAGCAAGTGAGTTACCCTAGTCACATAAATGTACTCCCTGACCCCATGTGAGTTATCCTGGCCCTTTTATATGTACTCTCTGACCGCAAGTGAGTTACCCTCGTCCTATAGAAGTACTCCCTGACCCCAAGTGAGTTACCCTAGTCACATAGAAGTATTCCCCGAACCCAACTGAGTTACCCTAGCCCCTATATATGTACTCCCTGACCCCAAGTGAGTTACCCTAGTCCCATAGAAGTACTCCCTGACCCCAAGTGAGTTACCCTAGTCACATAGAAGTACTCCCTGACCCCAAGTGAGTTACCATAGCCCCTATATAAGTACTCCCTGACCCTAAGTGAGTTACCCTAGTCCCATAGAAGTACTCCCTGACCCCAAGTGAGTTACCCTAGTGACATAGAAGTACTCCCTGACCCCAATTGAGTTACCATAGCCCCTATATAAGTACTCCCTGACCCCAAGTGAGTTATCCTTGCCCCTTTATATGTACTCTCTGACCGCAAGTGAGTTACCCTAGTCACATAAAAGTACTCTTTGACCCAAAGTGAGTTAACCTAGCCCCTTTATAAGTACTCCCTGACCCCAAGTGAGTTACCATAGCCCCTATATAAGTTCTCCCTGACCCCAAGTGAGTTACCCTAGTCCCATAGAAGTACTCCCTGACCCCAAGTGTATTACCCAAGTCCCATATAAGTACTCCCTGACCCCAAGTGAGTTCCCATAGCACCTTTATAAGTACTTCCTGACCCCAAGTGAGTTATCCTAGTCCCTTTATATGTACTCTCTGACCGCATGTGAGTTATCCTAGCCCCATAGAAGTACTCCCTGACCCCGAGTGAGTTACCCTAGTCACATAGAAGTACTCCCTGACCCCAAGTGAGTTACCATAGCCCCTATATAAGTACTCCCTGACCCCAAGTGAGTTACCCTAGTCACATAGAAGTACTCCCTGACCCCAAGTGAGTTACCATAGCCCCTATATAAGTACTCCATGACCCCAAGTGAGTTACCCTAGTCCCATAGAAGTACTCCCTGACCCCAAGTGAGTTACCCTAGTCACATAGAAGTACTCCCTGACCCCAAGTGAGTTACCATAGCCCCTATATAAGTACTCCCTGACCCCAAGTGAGTTACCCTAGTCCCATAGAAGTACTCCCTGACCCCAAGTGAGTTACCCTAGTCCCATAGATGTACTCCATGACCCCAAGTGAGTTACCCTAGTCTCATAGAAGTACTCCCTGAACCCAAGTGAGTTACCATAGCCCCTATATAAGTACTCCCTGACCCCAAGTGAGTTATCGTTGACCCTTTATATGTACTCTCTGACAGCAAGTGAGTTACCCTAGTCACATAAATGTACTCCCTGACCCCATGTGAGTTATCCTGGCCCTTTTATATGTACTCTCTGACCGCAAGTGAGTTACCCTCGTCCTATAGAAGTACTCCCTGACCCCAAGTGAGTTACCCTAGTCACATAGAAGTATTCCCCGAACACAACTGAGTTACCCTAGCCCCTATATATGTACTCCCTGACCCCAAGTGAGTTACCCTAGTCCCATAGAAGTACTCCCTGACCCCAAGTGAGTTACCCTAGTCACATAGAAGTACTCCCTGACCCCAAGTGAGTTACCATAGCCCCTATATAAGTACTCCCTGACCCTAAGTGAGTTACCCTAGTCCCATAGAAGTACTCCCTGACCCCAAGTGAGTTACCCTAGTGACAGAGAAGTACTCCCTGACCCCAATTGAGTTACCATAGCCCCTATATAAGTACTCCCTGAACCCAAGTGAGTTATCCTTGCCCCTTTATATGTACTCTCTGACCGCAAGTGAGTTACCCTAGTCACATAAAAGTACTCTTTGACCCAAAGTGAGTTAACCTAGCCCCTTTATAAGTACTCCCTGACCCCAAGTGAGTTACCCTGGCCCCATATAAGAACTCACAGACACCAAGTGAGTTACCCTAGTCCCATATAAGTACTCCTTGACCCAAAGTGAGTTACCCTAGCCCCTTTATAAGTACTCCCTGACCCCAAGTGAGTTACCATATCACCTTTATAAGTACTCCCTGACCCCAAGTGTGTTATCCTAGCCCCTTTATATGTACTCTCTGACCGCAAGTGAGTTACCGTAGTCCCATAGTAGTACTCCCTGACCCCAAGTGAGTTATCCTAGCCCCTTTATATGCACTCTCTGACCGCAAGTGAGTTATTCAAACCCCTTTATAAGTACCCCCTGACCCCAAGTGTGTTACCCTAGTCTTATATAAGTACTCCCTGAACCCAAGTGTGTTACCTTAGCCCCTTTATAAGTACTCCCCCACCCCAAGTGAGTTATCCTATCCCCTTTATATGTACTCTCTGACCGCAAGTGAGTTACCCTAGCCCCTTTATAAGTACTCCCTGACCCCCAAATGTGTTACCTTAGTCCCATAAATGTACTCCATGACCCCAAGTGAGTTATCCTAGCCCCTTTATATGTACACTCTGACCGAAAGTGAGTCACCCTAGCACCTTTATAAGTATTCCCTGTCCCCAAGTGTGTTACCTTAGTCACATAAATGAACTCCCTGACCCCAAGTGAGTTACCCTAGTCCCATATAAGTAATGCTTGACCCAAAGTGAGTTACCCTAGCCCCTATATAAGTACTCCCTGACCCCAAGTGAGTTACCCTAGTCACATATAAGTACTCCCCGACCCCAAGTCAGTTACCCTAGCCCCTATATAAGTACTCCCTGACCCCAAGTGAGATATCGTAGTCCCATAGAAGTACTCCCTGACCCCAACTGAGTTACCCTAGTCCCATAGAAGTACTCCCTGACCCCAAGTGAGTTACCCTAGTCACATAGAAGTACTCCCTGACCCGAAGTGAGTTACCATAGCCCCTATATAAGTACTCCCTGACCCCAAGTGAGTTACCCTAGTCCCATAGAAGTACTCCCTGACCCCAAGTGAGTTACCCTAGTCCCTTAGAAGTACTACCTGACCCCAAGTGAGTTACCCTAGTCACATAGAAGTACTCCCTGACCCCAAGTGAGTTACCATAGCCCCTATATAAGTACTCCCTGACCCCAAGTGAGTTACCCTAGTCCCATAGAAGTACTCCCTGACCCCAAGTAAGTTACCCTAGTCACATAGAAGTACTCCCTGACCCCAAGTGAGTTACCATAGCCCCTATATAAGTACTCCCTGACCCCAAGTGAGTTACCCTAGTCCCATAGAAGTACTCCCTGACCCCAAGTGAGTTACCCTAGTCCCATAGATGTACTCCATGACCCCAAGTGAGTTACCCTAGTCTCATAGAAGTACTCGCTGAACCCAAGTGAGTTACCATAGCCCCTATATAAGTACTCCCTGACCCCAAGTGAGTTATCGTTGCCCCTTTATATGTTCTCTCTGACAGCAAGTGAGTTACCCTAGTCACATAAAAGTACTCCCTGACCCCAAGTGAGTTATCCTAGCCCCTTTATATGTACTCTCTGACAGCAAGTGAACTACCCTAGTCCCATAGTACTACTCCATGACCCCAAGTGAGTTATCCTAGCCCCTTTATATGTACTCTCTGACAGCAAGTGAGTTACCCTAGTCCCATAGTACTACTCCCTGACCCCAACTGAGTTACCCTAGTCCAATATAAGTACTCCCTGACCCAAAGTGAGTTACCCTAGTCACATAGAAGTACTCCCTGACCCCAAGTGAGTTACCATAGCCCCTATATAAGTACTCCCTGACCCCAAGTGAGTTACCCTAGTCCCATAGAAGTACTCCCTGACCCCAAGTGAGTTACCCTAGTCACATAGAAGTACTCCCTGACCCCAAGTGAGTTACCCTAGTCCCATATAAGTACTGCTTGACCCAAAGTGAGTTACCCTAGCCCCCATATAAGCACTCCCTGACCCCAAGTGAGTTATCCTAGCCCCTTTATATGTACTCTCTGACAGCAAGTGAGTTACCCTAGTCCCATAGTACTACTCCCTGACCCCAACTGAGTTAACCTAGTCCAATATAAGTACTCCCTGACCCAAAGTGAGTTACCATAGCCCCTTTATAAGTACTCCCAGACTCCAAGTGAGTTACCCTAGACGCTTTATATGTACTCCCATGCCCCAAGTGAGTTACCCTAGTCCCATAGAAGTACTTCCTATCCCCAAGTGTGTTACCCTAGTCTCATATAAGTACTCCCTGACACAAAGTGAGTTACCATAGCCCCTTTATAAGTACTCCCTGACCCCAAGTGAGTTATCCTAGCCCCTTTTTATGTACTTTCTGACTGCAAGTGAGTTACCCTAGCCCCTTTATAAGTACTCCCTGACCCCAAGTGAGTTACCCTAGTCCCATATAAGTACTCCCAGACCCCAAGTGTATTACCCTATTTCCATAGAAGTACTCCCTGACCCCAAGTGTATTACCCTAGTCCCATATAAGTACTCCCTGACCCCAAGTGAGTTCCCATAGCACCTTTATAAGTACTTCCAGACCCCAAGTGAGTTATCCTAGTCCCTTTATATGTACTCTCTGACCGCAAGTGAGTTATCCTAGCCCCATAGAAGTACTCCCTGACCCCAAGTGAGTTACCCTAGTCACATAGAAGTACTTCCTGACCCCAAGTCAGTTACCCTAGCCCCTATATAAGTACTCCCTGACCCCAAGTGAGTTACCCTAGTCCCATAGAAGTACTCCCTGACCCCAAGTGAGTTACCCTAGTCACATAGAAGTACTCCCTGACCCCAAGTGAGTTACCATAGCCCCTATATAAGTACTCCCTGACCCCAAGTGAGTTACCCTAGTCCCATAGAAGTACTCCCTGACCCCAAGTGAGTTACCCTAGTCACATAGAAGTACTCCCTGACCCCAAGTGAGTTACCCTAGTCACATAGAAGTACTCCCTGACGCCAAGTGAGTTACCATAGCCCCTATATAAGTACTCCCTGACTCCAAGTGAGTTACCCTAGTCCCATAGAAGTACTACCTGACCCCAAGTGAGTTACCCTAGTCACATAGAAGTACTCCCTGACCCCAAGTGAGTTACCATAGCCCCTATATAAGTACTCCCTGACCCCAAGTGAGTTACCCTAGTCCCATAGAAGTACTCCCTGACCCCAAGTGTATTACCCTAGTCCCATATAAGTACTCCCTGACCCCAAGTGAGTTCCCATAGCACCTTTATAAGTACTTCCTGACCCCAAGTGAGTTATCCTAGTCCCTTTATATGTACTCTCTGACCGCAAGTGAGTTATCCTAGCCCCATAGAAGTACTCCCTGACCCCAAGTGAGTTACCCTAGTCACATAGAAGTACTCCCTGACCCCAAGTCAGTTACCCTAGCCCCTATATAAGTACTCCCTGACCCCAAGTGAGTTACCCTAGTCCCATAGAAGTACTCCCTGACCCCAAGTGAGTTACCCTAGTCACATAGAAGTACTCCCTGACCCCAAGTGAGTTACCATAGCCCCTATATAAGTACTCCCTGACCCCAAGTGAGTTACCCTAGTCCCATAGAAGTACTCCCTGACCCCAAGTGAGTTACCCTAGTCACATAGAAGTACTCCCTGACCCCAAGTGAGTTACCCTAGTCACATAGAAGTACTCCCTGACGCCAAGTGAGTTACCATAGCCCCTATATAAGTACTCCCTGACTCCAAGTGAGTTACCCTAGTCCCATAGAAGTACTACCTGACCCCAAGTGAGTTACCCTAGTCACATAGAAGTACTCCCTGACCCCAAGTGAGTTACCATAGCCCCTATATAAGTACTCCCTGACCCCAAGTGAGTTACCCTAGTCCCATAGAAGTACTCCCTGACCCCAAGTGAGTTACCCTAGTCACATAGAAGTACTCCCTGACCCCAAGTGAGTTACCATAGCCCCTATATAAGTACTCCCTGACCCCAAGTGAGTTACCCTAGTCCCATAGAAGTACTCCCTGACCCCAAGTGAATTACCCTAGTCCCATATAAGTACTCCCTGACCCCAAGTGAGTTCCCATAGCACCTTTATAAGTACTTCCTGACCCCAAGTGATTTATCCTAGTCCCTTTATATGTACTCTCTGACCGCAAGTGAGTTATCCTAGCCCCATAGAAGTACTCCCTGACCCCAAGTGAGTTACCCTAGTCACATAGAAGTACTCCCTGACCCCAAGTCAGTTACCCTAGCCCCTATATAAGTACTCCCTGACCCCAAGTGAGTTACCCTAGTCCCATAGAAGTACTCCCTGACCCCAAGTGAGTTACCCTAGTCACATAGAAGTACTCCCTGACCCCAAGTGAGTTACCATAGCCCCTATATAAGTACTCCCTGACCCCAAGTGAGTTACCCTAGTCCCATAGAAGTACTCCCTGACCCCAAGTGAGTTACCCTAGTCACATAGAAGTACTCCCTGACCCCAAGTGAGTTACCCTAGTCACATAGAAGTACTCCCTGACGCCAAGTGAGTTACCATAGCCCCTATATAAGTACTCCCTGAATCCAAGTGAGTTACCCTAGTCCCATAGAAGTACTACCTGACCCCAAGTGAGTTACCCTAGTCACATAGAAGTACTCCCTGACCCCAAGTGAGTTACCATAGCCCCTATATAAGTACTCCCTGACCCCAAGTGAGTTACCCTAGTCCCATAGAAGTACTCCCTGACCCCAAGTGAGTTACCCTAGTCACATAGAAGTACTCCCTGACCCCAAGTGAGTTACCCTAGTCCCATATAAGTACTGCTTGACCCAAAGTGAGTTACCCTAGCCCCCATATAAGCACTCCCTGACCCCAAGTGAGTTATCCTAGCCCCTTTATATGTACTCTCTGACAGCAAGTGAGTTACCCTAGTCCCATAGTACTACTCCCTGACCCCAACTGAGTTAACCTAGTCCAATATAAGTACTCCCTGACCCAAAGTGAGTTACCATAGCCCCTTTATAAGTACTCCCAGACTCCAAGTGAGTTACCCTAGACGCTTTATATGTACTCCCATGCCCCAAGTGAGTTACCCTAGTCCCATAGAAGTACTTCCTGACCCCAAGTGTGTTACCCTAGTCTCATATAAGTACTCCCTGACACAAAGTGAGTTACCATAGCCCCTTTATAAGTACTCCCTGACCCCAAGTGAGTTATCCTAGCCCCTTTTTATGTACTTTCTGACTGCAAGTGAGTTACCCTAGCCCCTTTATAAGTACTCCCTGACCCCAAGTGTATTACCCTATTTCCATAGAAGTACTCCCTGACCCCAAGTGTATTACCCTAGTCCCATATAAGTACTCCCTGACCCCAAGTGAGTTCCCATAGCACCTTTATAAGTACTTCCAGACCCCAAGTGAGTTATCCTAGTCCCTTTATATGTACTCTCTGACCGCAAGTGAGTTATCCTAGCCCCATAGAAGTACTCCCTGACCCCAAGTGAGTTACCCTAGTCACATAGAAGTACTTCCTGACCCCAAGTCAGTTACCCTAGCCCCTATATAAGTACTCCCTGACCCCAAGTGAGTTACCCTAGTCCCATAGAAGTACTCCCTGACCCCAAGTGAGTTACCCTAGTCACATAGAAGTACTCCCTGACCCCAAGTGAGTTACCATAGCCCCTATATAAATACTCCCTGACCCCAAGTGAGTTACCCTAGTCCCATAGAAGTACTCCCTGACCCCAAGTGAGTTACCCTAGTCACATAGAAGTACTCCCTGACCCCAAGTGAGTTACCCTAGTCACATAGAAGTACTCCCTGACGCCAAGTGAGTTACCATAGCCCCTATATAAGTACTCCCTGACTCCAAGTGAGTTACCCTAGTCCCATAGAAGTACTACCTGACCCCAAGTGAGTTACCCTAGTCACATAGAAGTACTCCCTGACCCCAAGTGAGTTACCATAGCCCCTATATAAGTACTCCCTGACCCCAAGTGAGTTACCCTAGTCCCATAGAAGTACTCCCTGACCCCAAGTTTATTACCCTAGTCCCATATAAGTACTCCCTGACCCCAAGTGAGTTCCCATAGCACCTTTATAAGTACTTCCTGACCCCAAGTGAGTTATCCTAGTCCCTTTATATGTACTCTCTGACCGCAAGTGAGTTATCCTAGCCCCATAGAAGTACTCCCTGACCCCAAGTGAGTTACCCTAGTCACATAGAAGTACTCCCTGACCCCAAGTCAGTTACCCTAGCCCCTATATAAGTACTCCCTGACCCCAAGTGAGTTACCCTAGTCCCATAGAAGTACTCCCTGACCCCAAGTGAGTTACCCTAGTCACATAGAAGTACTCCCTGACCCCAAGTGAGTTACCATAGCCCCTATATAAGTACTCCCTGACCCCAAGTGAGTTACCCTAGTCCCATAGAAGTACTCCCTGACCCCAAGTGAGTTACCCTAGTCACATAGAAGTACTCCCTGACCCCAAGTGAGTTAACCTAGTCACATAGAAGTACTCCCTGACGCCAAGTGAGTTACCATAGCCCCTATATAAGTACTCCCTGACTCCAAGTGAGTTACCCTAGTCCCATAGAAGTACTACCTGACCCCAAGTGAGTTACCCTAGTCACATAGAAGTACTCCCTGACCCCAAGTGAGTTACCATAGCCCCTATATAAGTACTCCCTGACCCCAAGTGAGTTACCCTAGTCCCATAGAAGTACTCCCTGACCCCAAGTGAGTTACCCTAGTCACATAGAAGTACTCCCTGACCCCAAGTGAGTTACCATAGCCCCTATATAAGTACTCCCTGACCCCAAGTGAGTTACCCTAGTCCCATAGAAGTACTCCCTGACCCCAAGTGAGTTACCCTAGTCCCATAGATGTACTCCATGACCCCAAGTGAGTTACCCTAGTCTCATAGAAGTACTCCCTGACCCCAAGTGAGTTACCCTAGTCACATAGAAGTACTCCCTGACCCCAAGTGAGTTACCAAAGCTCCTATATAAGTACTCCCTGACCCCAAGTGAGTTACCCTAGTCCCATAGAAGTACTCCCTGACCCCAAGTGAGTTACCCTAGTCACATAGAAGTACTCCCTGACCCCAAGTGAGTTACCCTAGTCACATAGAAGTACTCCCTGACGCCAAGTGAGTTACCATAGCCCCTATATAAGTACTCCCTGACTCCAAGTGAGTTACCCTAGTCCCATAGAAGTACTCCCTGACCCCAAGTGTATTACCCTAGTCCCATATAAGTACTCCCTGACCCCAAGTGAGTTCCCATAGCACCTTTATAAGTACTTCCTGACCCCAAGTGAGTTATCCTAGTCCCTTTATATGTACTCTCTGACCGCAAGTGAGTTATCCTAGTCACATAGAAGTACTCCCTGACCCCAAGTGAGTTACCATAGCCCCTATATAAGTACTCCCTGACCCCAAGTGAGTTACCCTAGTCACATAGAAGTACTCCCTGACCCCAAGTGAGTTACCATAGCCCCTATATAAGTACTCCCTGACCCCAAGTGAGTTACCCTAGTCCCATAGAAGTACTCCCTGACCCCAAGTGAGTTACCCTAGTCACATAGAAGTACTCCCTGACCCCAAGTGAGTTACCATAGCCCCTATATAAGTACTCCCTGACCCCAAGTGAGTTACCCTAGTCCCATAGAAGTACTCCCTGACCCCAAGTGAGTTACCCTAGTCCCATAGATGTACTCCATGACCCCAAGTGAGTTACCCTAGTCTCATAGAAGTACTCCCTGAACCCAAGTGAGTTACCATAGCCCCTATATAAGTACTCCCTGACCCCAAGTGAGTTATCGTTGCCCCTTTATATGTACTCTCTGACAGCAAGTGAGTTACCCTAGTCACATAAATGTACTCCCTGACCCCATGTGAGTTATCCTGGCCCTTTTATATGTACTCTCTGACCGCAAGTGAGTTACCCTCGTCCTATAGAAGTACTCCCTGACCCCAAGTGAGTTACCCTAGTCACATAGAAGTATTCCCCGAACCCAACTGAGTTACCCTAGCCCCTATATATGTACTCCCTGACCCCAAGTGAGTTACCCTAGTCCCATAGAAGTACTCCCTGACCCCAAGTGAGTTACCCTAGTCACATAGAAGTACTCCCTGACCCCAAGTGAGTTACCATAGCCCCTATATAAGTACTCCCTGACCCTAAGTGAGTTACCCTAGTCCCATAGAAGTACTCCCTGACCCCAAGTGAGTTACCCTAGTGACATAGAAGTACTCCCTGACCCCAATTGAGTTACCATAGCCCCTATATAAGTACTCCCTGACCCCAAGTGAGATATCCTTGCCCCTTTATATGTACTCTCTGACCGCAAGTGAGTTACCCTAGTCACATAAAAGTACTCTTTGACCCAAAGTGAGTTAACCTAGCCCCTTTATAAGTACTCCCTGACCCCAAGTGAGTTACCATAGCCCCTATATAAGTACTCCCTGACCCCAAGTGAGTTACCCTAGTCCCATAGAAGTACTCCCTGACCCCAAGTGTATTACCCAAGTCCCATATAAGTACTCCCTGACCCCAAGTGAGTTCCCATAGCACCTTTATAAGTACTTCCTGACCCCAAGTGAGTTATCCTAGTCCCTTTATATGTACTCTCTGACCGCATGTGAGTTATCCTAGCCCCATAGAAGTACTCCCTGACCCCGAGTGAGTTACCCTAGTCACATAGAAGTACTCCCTGACCCCAAGTGAGTTACCATAGCCCCTATATAAGTACTCCCTGACCCCAAGTGAGTTACCCTAGTCACATAGAAGTACTCCCTGACCCCAAGTGAGTTACCATAGCCCCTATATAAGTACTCCATGACCCCAAGTGAGTTACCCTAGTCCCATAGAAGTACTCCCTGACCCCAAGTGAGTTACCATAGCCCCTATATAAGTACTCCCTGACCCCAAGTGAGTTACCCTAGTCCCATAGAAGTACTCCCTGACCCCAAGTGAGTTACCCTAGTCACATAGAAGTACTCCCTGACCCCAAGTGAGTTACCCTAGTCACATAGAAGTACTCCCTGACGCCAAGTGAGTTACCATAGCCCCTATATAAGTACTCCCTGACTCCAAGTGAGTTACCCTAGTCCCATAGAAGTACTACCTGACCCCAAGTGAGTTACCCTAGTCACATAGAAGTACTCCCTGACCCCAAGTGAGTTACCATAGCCCCTATATAAGTACTCCCTGACCCCAAGTGAGTTACCCTAGTCCCATAGAAGTACTCCCTGACCCCAAGTGAGTTACCCTAGTCACATAGAAGTACTCCCTGACCCCAAGTGAGTTACCATAGCCCCTATATAAGTACTCCCTGACCCCAAGTGAGTTACCCTAGTCCCATAGAAGTACTCCCTGACCCCAAGTGAGTTACCCTAGTCCCATAGATGTACTCCATGACCCCAAGTGAGTTACCCTAGTCTCATAGAAGTACTCCCTGACCCCAAGTGAGTTACCCTAGTCACATAGAAGTACTCCCTGACCCCAAGTGAGTTACCAAAGCTCCTATATAAGTACTCCCTGACCCCAAGTGAGTTACCCTAGTCCCATAGAAGTACTCCCTGACCCCAAGTGAGTTACCCTAGTCACATAGAAGTACTCCCTGACCCCAAGTGAGTTACCCTAGTCACATAGAAGTACTCCCTGACGCCAAGTGAGTTACCATAGCCCCTATATAAGTACTCCCTGACTCCAAGTGAGTTACCCTAGTCCCATAGAAGTACTCCCTGACCCCAAGTGTATTACCCTAGTCCCATATAAGTACTCCCTGACCCCAAGTGAGTTCCCATAGCACCTTTATAAGTACTTCCTGACCCCAAGTGAGTTATCCTAGTCCCTTTATATGTACTCTCTGACCGCAAGTGAGTTATCCTAGCCCCATAGAAGTACTCCCTGACCCCAAGTGAGTTACCCTAGTCACATAGAAGTACTCCCTGACCCCAAGTGAGTTACCATAGCCCCTATATAAGTACTCCCTGACCCCAAGTGAGTTACCCTAGTCACATAGAAGTACTCCCTGACCCCAAGTGAGTTACCATAGCCCCTATATAAGTACTCCCTGACCCCAAGTGAGTTACCCTAGTCCCATAGAAGTACTCCCTGACCCCAAGTGAGTTACCCTAGTCACATAGAAGTACTCCCTGACCCCAAGTGAGTTACCATAGCCCCTATATAAGTACTCCCTGACCCCAAGTGAGTTACCCTAGTCCCATAGAAGTACTCCCTGACCCCAAGTGAGTTACCCTAGTCCCATAGATGTACTCCATGACCCCAAGTGAGTTACCCTAGTCTCATAGAAGTACTCCCTGAACCCAAGTGAGTTACCATAGCCCCTATATAAGTACTCCCTGACCCCAAGTGAGTTATCGTTGCCCCTTTATATGTACTCTCTGACAGCAAGTGAGTTACCCTAGTCACATAAATGTACTCCCTGACCCCATGTGAGTTATCCTGGCCCTTTTATATGTACTCTCTGACCGCAAGTGAGTTACCCTCGTCCTATAGAAGTACTCCCTGACCCCAAGTGAGTTACCCTAGTCACATAGAAGTATTCCCCGAACCCAACTGAGTTACCCTAGCCCCTATATATGTACTCCCTGACCCCAAGTGAGTTACCCTAGTCCCATAGAAGTACTCCCTGACCCCAAGTGAGTTACCCTAGTCACATAGAAGTACTCCCTGACCCCAAGTGAGTTACCATAGCCCCTATATAAGTACTCCCTGACCCTAAGTGAGTTACCCTAGTCCCATAGAAGTACTCCCTGACCCCAAGTGAGTTACCCTAGTGACATAGAAGTACTCCCTGACCCCAATTGAGTTACCATAGCCCCTATATAAGTACTCCCTGACCCCAAGTGAGTTATCCTTGCCCCTTTATATGTACTCTCTGACCGCAAGTGAGTTACCCTAGTCACATAAAAGTACTCTTTGACCCAAAGTGAGTTAACCTAGCCCCTTTATAAGTACTCCCTGACCCCAAGTGAGTTACCATAGCCCCTATATAAGTACTCCCTGACCCCAAGTGAGTTACCCTAGTCCCATAGAAGTACTCCCTGACCCCAAGTGTATTACCCAAGTCCCATATAAGTACTCCCTGACCCCAAGTGAGTTCCCATAGCACCTTTATAAGTACTTCCTGACCCCAAGTGAGTTATCCTAGTCCCTTTATATGTACTCTCTGACCGCATGTGAGTTATCCTAGCCCCATAGAAGTACTCCCTGACCCCGAGTGAGTTACCCTAGTCACATAGAAGTACTCCCTGACCCCAAGTGAGTTACCATAGCCCCTATATAAGTACTCCCTGACCCCAAGTGAGTTACCCTAGTCACATAGAAGTACTCCCTGACCCCAAGTGAGTTACCATAGCCCCTATATAAGTACTCCATGACCCCAAGTGAGTTACCCTAGTCCCATAGAAGTACTCCCTGACCCCAAGTGAGTTACCCTAGTCACATAGAAGTACTCCCTGACCCCAAGTGAGTTACCATAGCCCCTATATAAGTACTCCCTGACCCCAAGTGAGTTACCCTAGTCCCATAGAAGTACTCCCTGACCCCAAGTGAGTTACCCTAGTCCCAGAGATGTACTCCATGACCCCAAGTGAGTTACCCTAGTCTCATAGAAGTACTCCCTGAACCCAAGTGAGTTACCATAGCCCCTATATAAGTACTCCCTGACCCCAAGTGAGTTATCGTTGACCCTTTATATGTACTCTCTGACAGCAAGTGAGTTACCCTAGTCACACAAATGTACTCCCTGACCCCATGTGAGTTATCCTGGCCCTTTTATATGTACTCTCTGACCGCAAGTGAGTTACCCTCGTCCTATAGAAGTACTCCCTGACCCCAAGTGAGTTACCCTAGTCACATAGAAGTATTCCCTGACCCCAAGTGAGTTACCATAGCCCCTATATAAGTACTCCCTGACCCTAAGTGAGTTACCCTAGTCCCATAGAAGTACTCCCTGACCCCAAGTGAGTTACCCTAGTGACAGAGAAGTACTCCCTGACCCCAATTGAGTTACCATAGCCCCTATATAAGTACTCCCTGAACCCAAGTGAGTTATCCTTGCCCCTTTATATGTACTCTCTGACCGCAAGTGAGTTACCCTAGTCACATAAAAGTACTCTTTGACCCAAAGTGAGTTAACCTAGCCCCTTTATAAGTACTCCCTGACCCCAAGTGAGTTACCCTGGCCCCATATAAGAACTCACAGACACCAAGTGAGTTACCCTAGTCCCATATAAGTACTCCTTGACCCAAAGTGAGTTACCCTAGCCCCTTTATAAGTACTCCCTGACCCCAAGTGAGTTACCATATCACCTTTATAAGTACTCCCTGACCCCAAGTGTGTTATCCTAGCCCCTTTATATGTACTCTCTGACCGCAAGTGAGTTACCGTAGTCCCATAGTAGTACTCCCTCACCCCAAGTGAGTTATCCTAGCCCCTTTATATGCACTCTCTGACCGCAAGTGAGTTATTCAAACCCCTTTATAAGTACCCCCTGACCCCAAGTGTGTTACCCTAGTCTTATATAAGTACTCCCTGAACCCAAGTGTGTTACCTTAGCCCCTTTATAAGTACTCCCCCACCCCAAGTGAGTTATCCTATCCCCTTTATATGTACTCTCTGACCGCAAGTGAGTTACCCTAGCCCCTTTATAAGTACTCCCTGACCCCCAAATGTGTTACCTTAGTCCCATAAATGTACTCCTTGACCCCAAGTGAGTTATCCTAGCCCCTTTATATGTACACTCTGACCGAAAGTGAGTCACCCTAGTCACATATAAGTACTCCCCGACCCCAAGTCAGTTACCCTAGCCCCTATATAAGTACTCCCTGACCCCAAGTGAGATACCGTAGTCCCATAGAAGTACTCCCTGACCCCAACTGAGTTACCCTAGTCCCATAGAAGTACTCCCTGACCCCAAGTGAGTTACCCTAGTCACATAGAAGTACTCCCTGACCCGAAGTGAGTTACCATAGCCCCTATATAAGTACTCCCTGACCCCAAGTGAGTTACCCTAGTCCCATAGAAGTACTCCCTGACCCCAAGTGAGTTACCCTAGTCCCTTAGAAGTACTACCTGACCCCAAGTGAGTTACCCTAGTCACATAGAAGTACTCCCTGACCCCAAGTGAGTTACCATAGCCCCTATATAAGTACTCCCTGACCCCAAGTGAGTTACCCTAGTCCCATAGAAGTACTCCCTGACCCCAAGTAAGTTACCCTAGTCACATAGAAGTACTCCCTGACCCCAAGTGAGTTACCATAGCCCCTATATAAGTACTCCCTGACCCCAAGTGAGTTACCCTAGTCCCATAGAAGTACTCCCTGACCCCAAGTGAGTTACCCTAGTCCCATAGATGTACTCCATGACCCCAAGTGAGTTACCCTAGTCTCATAGAAGTACTCGCTGAACCCAAGTGAGTTACCATAGCCCTTATATAAGTACTCCCTGACCCCAAGTGAGTTATCGTTGCCCCTTTATATGTTCTCTCTGACAGCAAGTGAGTTACCCTAGTCACATAAAAGTACTCCCTGACCCCAAGTGAGTTATCCTAGCCCCTTTATATGTACTCTCTGACAGCAAGTGAGTTACCCTAGTCCCATAGTACTACTCCATGACCCCAAGTGAGTTATCCTAGCCCCTTTATATGTACTCTCTGACAGCAAGTGAGTTACCCTAGTCCCATAGTACTACTCCCTGACCCCAACTGAGTTACCCTAGTCCAATATAAGTACTCCCTGACCCAAAGTGAGTTACCCTAGTCACATAGAAGTACTCCCTGACCCCAAGTGAGTTACCATAGCCCCTATATAAGTACTCCCTGACCCCAAGTGAGTTACCCTAGTCCCATAGAAGTACTCCCTGACCCCAAGTGAGTTACCCTAGTCACATAGAAGTACTCCCTGACCCCAAGTGAGTTACCCTAGCCCCTATATAAGTACTCCCTGACCCCAAGTGAGTTACCCTAGTCCCATAGAAGTACTCCCTGACCCCAAGTGAGTTACCCTAGTCACATAGAAGTACTCCCTGACCCCAAGTGAGTTACCATAGCCCCTTTATAAGTACTCCCTGACCCCAAGTGAGTTATCCTAGCCCCTTTTTATGTACTTTCTGACTGCAAGTGAGTTACCCTAGCCCCTTTATAAGTACTCCCTGACCCCAAGTGAGTTACCCTAGTCCCATATAAGTACTCCCAGACCCCAAGTGTATTACCCTATTTCCATAGAAGTACTCCCTGACCCCAAGTGTATTACCCTAGTCCCATATAAGTACTCCCTGACCCCAAGTGAGTTCCCATAGCACCTTTATAAGTACTTCCAGACCCCAAGTGAGTTATCCTAGTCCCTTTATATGTACTCTCTGACCGCAAGTGAGTTATCCTAGCCCCATAGAAGTACTCCCTGACCCCAAGTGAGTTACCCTAGTCACATAGAAGTACTTCCTGACCCCAAGTCAGTTACCCTAGCCCCTATATAAGTACTCCCTGACCCCAAGTGAGTTACCCTAGTCCCATAGAAGTACTCCCTGACCCCAAGTGAGTTACCCTAGTCACATAGAAGTACTCCCTGACCCCAAGTGAGTTACCATAGCCCCTATATAAGTACTCCCTGACCCCAAGTGAGTTACCCTAGTCCCATAGAAGTACTCCCTGACCCCAAGTGAGTTACCCTAGTCACATAGAAGTACTCCCTGACCCCAAGTGAGTTACCCTAGTCACATAGAAGTACTCCCTGACGCCAAGTGAGTTACCATAGCCCCTATATAAGTACTCCCTGACTCCAAGTGAGTTACCCTAGTCCCATAGAAGTACTACCTGACCCCAAGTGAGTTACCCTAGTCACATAGAAGTACTCCCTGACCCCAAGTGAGTTACCATAGCCCCTATATAAGTACTCCCTGACCCCAAGTGAGTTACCCTAGTCCCATAGAAGTACTCCCTGACCCCAAGTGTATTACCCTAGTCCCATATAAGTACTCCCTGACCCCAAGTGAGTTCCCATAGCACCTTTATAAGTACTTCCTGACCCCAAGTGAGTTATCCTAGTCCCTTTATATGTACTCTCTGACCGCAAGTGAGTTATCCTAGCCCCATAGAAGTACTCCCTGACCCCAAGTGAGTTACCCTAGTCACATAGAAGTACTCCCTGACCCCAAGTCAGTTACCCTAGCCCCTATATAAGTACTCCCTGACCCCAAGTGAGTTACCCTAGTCCCATAGAAGTACTCCCTGACCCCAAGTGAGTTACCCTAGTCACATAGAAGTACTCCCTGACCCCAAGTGAGTTACCATAGCCCCTATATAAGTACTCCCTGACCCCAAGTGAGTTACCCTAGTCCCATAGAAGTACTCCCTGACCCCAAGTGAGTTACCCTAGTCACATAGAAGTACTCCCTGACCCCAAGTGAGTTACCCTAGTCACATAGAAGTACTCCCTGACGCCAAGTGAGTTACCATAGCCCCTATATAAGTACTCCCTGACTCCAAGTGAGTTACCCTAGTCCCATAGAAGTACTACCTGACCCCAAGTGAGTTACCCTAGTCACATAGAAGTACTCCCTGACCCCAAGTGAGTTACCATAGCCCCTATATAAGTACTCCCTGACCCCAAGTGAGTTACCCTAGTCCCATAGAAGTACTCCCTGACCCCAAGTGAGTTACCCTAGTCACATAGAAGTACTCCCTGACCCCAAGTGAGTTACCATAGCCCCTATATAAGTACTCCCTGACCCCAAGTGAGTTACCCTAGTCCCATAGAAGTACTCCCTGACCCCAAGTGAGTTACCCTAGTCCCATAGATGTACTCCATGACCCCAAGTGAGTTACCCTAGTCTCATAGAAGTACTCCCTGAACCCAAGTGAGTTACCATAGCCCCTATATAAGTACTCCCTGACCTCAAGTGAGTTATCGTTGCCCCTTTATATGTACTCTCTGACAGCAAGTGAGTTACCCTAGTCACATAAAAGTACCCCCTGACCCCATGTGAGTTATCCTAGCCCCTTTATATGTACTCTCTGACAGCAAGTGAGTTACCCTAGTCCCATATTACTACTCCCTGACCCCAAGTGAGTTATCCTAGCCCCTTTATATGTACTCTCTGACAGCAAGTGAGTTACCCTAGTCCCATAGTACTACTCCCTGACCCCAACTGAGTTACCCTAGTCCAATATAAGTACTCCCTGACCCAAAGTGAGTTACCCTAGTCACATAGAAGTACTCCCTGACCCCAAGTGAGTTACCATAGCCCCTATATAAGTACTCCCTGACCCCAAGTGAGTTACCCTAGTCCCATAGAAGTACTCCCTGACCCCAAGTGAATTATCCTAGTCACATAGAAGTACTCCCTGACCCCAAGTGAGTTACCATTGCCCCTATATAAGTACTCCCTGACCCCAAGTGAGTTACCCTAGTCACATAGAAGTACTCCCTGACCCCAAGTGAGTTACCCTAGTCACATAGAAGTACTCCCCGACCCCAAGTCAGTTACCCTAGCCCCTATATAAGTACTCCCTGACCCCAAGTGAGATACCGTAGTCCCATAGAAGTACTCCCTGACCCAAAGTGAATTCTCCTAGTCACATAGAAGTACTCCCTGACCCCAAGTGAGTTACCATTGCCCCTATATAAGTACTCCCTGACCCCAAGTGAGTTACCCTAGTCCCATAGAAGTACTCCCTGACCCCAAGTGAGTTACCCTAGTCACATAGAAGTACTCCCTGACCACAAGTGAGTTACCCTAGTCCCATAGAAGTACTCCCTGACCCCAAGTGAGTTACCCTAGTCACATAGAAGTACTCCCTGACCCCAAGTGAGTTACCCTAGTCCCATAGAAGTACTCCCTGACCCCAAGTGAGTTACCGTAGTCCCATAGAAGTACTACCTGACCCCAAGTGAGTTACCCTAGTCACATAGAAGTACTCCCTGACCCCAAGTGAGTTACCATAGCCCCTATATAAGTACTCCCTGACCCCAACTGAGTTACCCTAGTCCCATAGAAGTACTCCCTGACCCCAAGTGAGTTACCCTAGTCACATAGAAGTACTCCCTGACCCGAAGTGAGTTACCATAGCCCCTATATAAGTACTCCCTGACCCCAAGTGAGTTACCCTAGTCCCATAGAAGTACTCCCTGACCCCAAGTGAGTTACCCTAGTCCCTTAGAAGTACTACCTGACCCCAAGTGAGTTACCCTAGTCACATAGAAGTACTCCCTGACCCCAAGTGAGTTACCATAGCCCCTATATAAGTACTCCCTGACCCCAAGTGAGTTACCCTAGTCCCATAGAAGTACTCCCTGACCCCAAGTAAGTTACCCTAGTCACATAGAAGTACTCCCTGACCCCAAGTGAGTTACCATAGCCCCTATATAAGTACTCCCTGACCCCAAGTGAGTTACCCTAGTCCCATAGATGTACTCCATGACCCCAAGTGAGTTACCCTAGTCTCATAGAAGTACTCGCTGAACCCAAGTGAGTTACCATAGCCCCTATATAAGTACTCCCTGACCCCAAGTGAGTTATCGTTGCCCCTTCATATGTTCTCTCTGACAGCAAGTGAGTTACCCTAGTCACATAAAAGTACTCCCTGACCCCAAGTGAGTTATCCTAGCCCCTTTATATGTACTCTCTGACAGCAAGTGAGTTACCCTAGTCCCATAGTACTACTCCCTGACCCCAAGTGAGTTATCCTAGCCCCTTTATATGTACTCTCTGACAGCAAGTGAGTTACCCTAGTCCCATAGTACTACTCCCTGACCCCAACTGAGTTACCCTAGTCCAATATAAGTACTCCCTGACCCAAAGTGAGTTACCCTAGTCACATAGAAGTACTCCCTGACCCCAAGTGAGTTACCATAGCCCCTATATAAGTACTCCCTGACCCCAAGTGAGTTACCCTAGTCCCATAGAAGTACTCCCTGACCCCAAGTGAGTTACCCTAGTCACATAGAAGTACTCCCTGACCCCAAGTGAGTTACCCTAGTCACATAGAAGTACTCCCTGACCCCAAGTGAGTTACCATAGCCCCTATATAAGTACTCCCTGACCCCAAGTGTGTTACCCTAGTCCCACAGAAGTACTCCCTGACCCCAACTGAGTTACCCTAGTCCCATATAAGTACTGCTTGACCCAAAGTGAGTTACCCTAGCCCCCATATAAGCACTCCCTGACCCCAAGTGAATTCTCCTAGTCACATAGAAGTACTCCCTGACCCCAAGTGAGTTACCATTGCCCCTATATAAGTACTCCCTGACCCCAAGTGAGTTACCCTAGTCCCATAGAAGTACTCCCTGACCCCAAGTGAGTTACCCTAGTCACATAGAAGTACTCCCTGACCACAAGTGAGTTACCCTAGTCACATAGAAGTACTCCCTGACCCCAAGTGAGTTACCCTAGTCACATAGAAGTACTCCCTGACCCCAAGTGAGTTACCCTAGTCCCATAGAAGTACTCCCTGACCCCAAGTAAGTTACCCTAGTCACATAGAAGTACTCCCTGACCCCAAGTGAGTTACCGTAGTCCCATAGAAGTACTACCTGACCCCAAGTGAGTTACCCTAGTCACATAGAAGTACTCCCTGACCCCAAGTGAGTTACCATAGCCCCTATATAAGTACTCCCTGACCCCAACTGAGTTACCCTAGTCCCATAGAAGTACTCCCTGACCCCAAGTGAGTTACCCTAGTCACATAGAAGTACTCCCTGACCCGAAGTGAGTTACCATAGCCCCTATATAAGTACTCCCTGACCCCAAGTGAGTTACCCTAGTCCCATAGAAGTACTCCCTGACCCCAAGTGAGTTACCCTAGTCCCTTAGAAGTACTACCTGACCCCAAGTGAGTTACCCTAGTCACATAGAAGTACTCCCTGACCCCAAGTGAGTTACCATAGCCCCTATATAAGTACTCCCTGACCCCAAGTGAGTTACCCTAGTCCCATAGAAGTACTCCCTGACCCCAAGTAAGTTACCCTAGTCACATAGAAGTACTCCCTGACCCCAAGTGAGTTACCATAGCCCCTATATAAGTACTCCCTGACCCCAAGTGAGTTACCCTAGTCCCATAGATGTACTCCATGACCCCAAGTGAGTTACCCTAGTCTCATAGAAGTACTCGCTGAACCCAAGTGAGTTACCATAGCCCCTATATAAGTACTCCCTGACCCCAAGTGAGTTATCGTTGCCCCTTCATATGTTCTCTCTGACAGCAAGTGAGTTACCCTAGTCACATAAAAGTACTCCCTGACCCCAAGTGAGTTATCCTAGCCCCTTTATATGTACTCTCTGACAGCAAGTGAGTTACCCTAGTCCCATAGTACTACTCCCTGACCCCAAGTGAGTTATCCTAGCCCCTTTATATGTACTCTCTGACAGCAAGTGAGTTACCCTAGTCCCATAGTACTACTCCCTGACCCCAACTGAGTTACCCTAGTCCAATATAAGTACTCCCTGACCCAAAGTGAGTTACCCTAGTCACATAGAAGTACTCCCTGACCCCAAGTGAGTTACCATAGCCCCTATATAAGTACTCCCTGACCCCAAGTGAGTTACCCTAGTCCCATAGAAGTACTCCCTGACCCCAAGTGAGTTACCCTAGTCACATAGAAGTACTCCCTGACCCCAAGTGAGTTACCCTAGTCACATAGAAGTACTCCCTGACCCCAAGTGAGTTACCATAGCCCCTATATAAGTACTCCCTGACCCCAAGTGAGTTACCCTAGTCCCACAGAAGTACTCCCTGACCCCAACTGAGTTACCCTAGTCCCATATAAGTACTGCTTGACCCAAAGTGAGTTACCCTAGCCCCCATATAAGCACTCCCTGACCCCAAGTGAGTTACCCTAGTCCCTTAGAAGTACTCCCTGACCCTCAGTGAGTTACCCTAGTCACATAGAAGTACTCCCTGACCCCAAGTGAGTTAACCTAGCCCCTTTATATGTACTCTCTGACAGCAAGTGAGTTACCCTAGTCCCATAGTACTACTCCCTGACCCCAACTGAGTTACCCTAGTCCAATATAAGTACTCCCTGACCCAAAGTGAGTTACCATAGCCCCTTTATAAGTACTCCCAGACTCCAAGTGAGTTACCCTAGACGCTTTATATGTACTCCCATGCCCCAAGTGAGTTACCCTAGTCCCATAGAAGTACTTCCTGACCCCAAGTGTGTTACCCTAGTCCCATAGAAGTACTCCCTGACCCCAAGTGAGTTACCGTAGTCCCATAGAAGTACTACCTGACCCCAAGTGAGTTACCCTAGTCACATAGAAGTACTCCCTGACCCCAAGTGAGTTACCATAGCCCCTATATAAGTACTCCCTGACCCCAACTGAGTTACCCTAGTCCCATAGAAGTACTCCCTGACCCCAAGTGAGTTACCCTAGTCACATAGAAGTACTCCCTGACCCGAAGTGAGTTACCATAGCCCCTATATAAGTACTCCCTGACCCCAAGTGAGTTACCCTAGTCCCATAGAAGTACTCCCTGACCCCAAGTGAGTTATCCTAGTCCCTTAGAAGTACTACCTGACCCCAAGTGAGTTACCCTAGTCCCATAGAAGTACTCCCTGACCCCAAGTAAGTTACCCTAGTCACATAGAAGTACTCCCTGACCCCAAGTGAGTTACCATAGCCCCTATATAAGTACTCCCTGACCCCAAGTGAGTTACCCTAGTCCCATAGAAGTACTCCCTGACCCCAAGTGAGTTACCCTAGTCCCATAGATGTACTCCATGACCCCAAGTGAGTTACCCTAGTCTCATAGAAGTACTCGCTGAACCCAAGTGAGTTACCATAGCCCCTATATAAGTACTCCCTGACCCCAAGTGAGTTATCGTTGCCCCTTTATATGTTCTCTCTGACAGCAAGTGAGTTACCCTAGTCACATAAAAGTACTCCCTGACCCCAAGTGAGTTATCCTAGCCCCTTTATATGTACTCTCTGACAGCAAGTGAGTTACCCTAGTCCCATAGTACTACTCCCTGACCCCAAGTGAGTTATCCTAGCCCCTTTATATGTACTCTCTGACAGCAAGTGAGTTACCCTAGTCCCATAGTACTACTCCCTGACCCCAACTGAGTTACCCTAGTCCAATATAAGTACTCCCTGACCCAAAGTGAGTTACCCTAGTCACATAGAAGTACTCCCTGACCCCAAGTGAGTTACCATAGCCCCTATATAAGTACTCCCTGACCCCAAGTGAGTTACCCTAGTCCCATAGAAGTACTCCCTGACCCCAAGTGAGTTACCCTAGTCACATAGAAGTACTCCCTGACCCCAAGTGAGTTACCATAGCCCCTATATAAGTACTCCCTGACCCCAAGTGAGTTACCCTAGTCCCATAGAAGTACTCCCTGACCCCAACTGAGTTACCCTAGTCCCATATAAGTACTGCTTGACCCAAAGTGAGTTACCCTAGCCCCCATAGAAGCACTCCCTGACCCCAAGTGAGTTACCCTAGTCCCTTAGAAGTACTCCCTGACCCTGAGTGAGTTACCCTAGTCACATAGAAGTACTCCCTGACCCCAAGTGAGTTATCCTAGCCCCTTTATATGTACTCTCTGACAGCAAGTGAGTTACCCTAGTCCCATAGTACTACTCCCTGACCCCAACTGAGTTACCCTAGTCCAATATAAGTACTCCCTGACCCAAAGTGAGTTACCATAGCCCCTTTATAAGTACTCCCAGACTCCAAGTGAGTTACCCTAGACGCTTTATATGTACTCCCATGCCCCAAGTGAGTTACCCTAGTCCCATAGAAGTACTTCCTGACCCCAAGTGTGTTACCCTAGTCTCATATAAGTACTCCCTGACACAAAGTGAGTTACCATAGCCCCTTTATAAGTACTCCCTGACCCCAAGTGAGTTATCCTAGCCCCTTTTTATATACTTTCTGACTGCAAGTGAGTTACCCTAGCCCCTTTATAAGTACTCCCTGACCCCAAGTGAGTTACCCTAGTCCCATATAAGTACTCCCAGACCCCAAGTGTATTACCCCAGTCCCATAGAAGTATTCCCTGACCCCAAGTGTGTTACCCTATTTCCATAGAAGTACTCCCTGACCCCAAGTGTATTACCCTAGTCCCATATAAGTACTCCCTGACCCCAAGTGAGTTCCCATAGCACCTTTATAAGTACTTCCTGACCCCAAGTGAGTTATCCTAGTCCCTTTATATGTACTCTCTGACCGCAAGTGAGTTATCCTAGCCCCATAGAAGTACTCCCTGACCCCAAGTGAGTTACCCTAGTCACATAGAAGTACTCCCTGACCCCAAGTCAGTTACCCTAGCCCCTATATAAGTACTCCCTGACCCCAAGTGAGTTACCCTAGTCCCATAGAAGTACTCCCTGACCCCAAGTGAGTTACCCTAGTCACATAGAAGTACTCCCTGACCCCAAGTGAGTTACCATAGCCCCTATATAAGTACTCCCTGACCCCAAGTGAGTTACCCTAGTCCCATAGAAGTACTCCCTGACCCCAAGTGAGTTACCCTAGTCACATAGAAGTACTCCCTGACCCCAAGTGAGTTACCCTAGTCACATAGAAGTACTCCCTGACGCCAAGTGAGTTACCATAGCCCCTATATAAGTACTCCCTGACTCCAAGTGAGTTACCCTAGTCCCATAGAAGTACTACCTGACCCCAAGTGAGTTACCCTAGTCACATAGAAGTACTCCATGACCCCAAGTGAGTTACCATAGCCCCTATATAAGTACTCCCTGACCCCAAGTGAGTTACCCTAGTCCCATAGAAGTACTCCCTGACCCCAAGTGAGTTACCCTAGTCACATAGAAGTACTCCCTGACCCCAAGTGAGTTACCATAGCCCCTATATAAGTACTCCCTGACCCCAAGTGAGTTACCCTAGTCCCATAGAAGTACTCCCTGACCCCAAGTGAGTTACCCTAGTCCCATAGATGTACTCCATGACCCCAAGTGAGTTACCCTAGTCTCATAGAAGTACTCGCTGAACCCAAGTGAGTTACCATAGCCCCTATATAAGTACTCCCTGACCCCAAGTGAGTTATCGTTGCCCCTTTATATGTACTCTCTGACAGCAAGTGAGTTACCCTAGTCACATAAAAGTACTCCCTGACCCCATGTGAGTTATCCTGGCCCTTTTATATGTACTCTCTGACCGCAAGTGAGTTACCCTCGTCCTATAGAAGTACTCCCTGACCCCAAGTGAGTTACCCTAGTCACATAGAAGTATTCCCCGAACCCAACTGAGTTACCCTAGCCCCTATATATGTACTCCCTGACCCCAAGTGAGTTACCCTAGTCCCATAGAAGTACTCCCTGACCCCAAGTGAGTTACCCTAGTCACATAGAAGTACTCCCTGACCCCAAGTGAGTTACCATAGCCCCTATATAAGTACTCCCTGACCCCAAGTGAGTTACCCTAGTCCCATAGAAGTACTCCCTGACCCCAAGTGAGTTACCCTAGTCACATAGAAGTACTCCCTGACCCCAAGTGAGTTACCCTAGTCACATAGAAGTACTCCCTGACCCCAAGTGAGTTACCATAGCCCCTATATAAGTACTCCCTGACCCCAAGTGAGTTACCCTAGTCCCATAGAAGTACTCCCTGACCCCAAGTGAGTTACCCTAGTCACATAGAAGTACTCCCTGACCCGAAGTGAGTTACCGTAGTCCCATAGAAGTACTACCTGACCCCAAGTGAGTTACCCTAGTCACATAGAAGTACTCCCTGACCCCAAGTGAGTTACCATAGCCCCTATATAAGTACTCCCTGACCCCAACTGAGTTACCCTAGTCCCATAGAAGTACTCCCTGACCCCAACTGAGTTACCCTAGTCCCATAGAAGTACTCCCTGACCCCAAGTGAGTTACCCTAGTCACATAGAAGTACTCCCTGACCCGAAGTGAGTTACCATAGCCCCTATATAAGTACTCCCTGACCCCAAGTGAGTTACCCTAGTCCCATAGAAGTACTCCCTGACCCCAAGTGAGTTACCCTAGTCCCTTAGAAGTACTACCTGACCCCAAGTGAGTTACCCTAGTCACATAGAAGTACTCCCTGACCCCAAGTGAGTTACCATAGCCCCTATATAAGTACTCCCTGACCCCAAGTGAGTTACCCTAGTCCCATAGAAGTACTCCCTGACCCCAAGTAAGTTACCCTAGTCACATAGAAGTACTCCCTGACCCCAAGTGAGTTACCATAGCCCCTATATAAGTACTCCCTGACCCCAAGTGAGTTACCCTAGTCCCATAGAAGTACTCCCTGACCCCAAGTGAGTTACCCTAGTCCCATAGATGTACTCCATGACCCCAAGTGAGTTACCCTAGTCTCATAGAAGTACTCGCTGAACCCAAGTGAGTTACCATAGCCCCTATATAAGTACTCCCTGACCCCAAGTGAGTTATCGTTGCCCCTTTATATGTTCTCTCTGACAGCAAGTGAGTTACCCTAGTCACATAAAAGTACTCCCTGACCCCAAGTGAGTTATCCTAGCCCCTTTATATGTACTCTCTGACAGCAAGTGAGTTACCCTAGTTCCATAGTACTACTCCCTGACCCCAAGTGAGTTATCCTAGCCCCTTTATATGTACTCTCTGACAGCAAGTGAGTTACCCTAGTCCCATAGTACTACTCGCTGACCCCAACTGAGTTACCCTAGTCCAATATAAGTACTCCCTGACCCAAAGTGAGTTACCCTAGTCACATAGAAGTACTCCCTGACCCCAAGTGAGTTACATAGCCCCTATATAAGTACTCCCTGACCCCAAGTGAGTTACCCTAGTCCCATAGAAGTACTCCCTGACCCCAAGTGAGTTACCCTAGTCACATAGAAGTACTCCCTGACCCCAAGTGAGTTACCCTAGTCACATAGAAGTACTCCCTGACCCCAAGTCAGTTACCATAGCCCCTATATATGTACTCCCTGACCCCAAGTGAGTTACCCTAGTCCCATAGAAGTACTCCCTGACCCCAACTGAGTTACCCTAGTCCCATATAAGTACTGCTTGACCCAAAGTGAGTTACCCTAGCCCCCATATAAGCACTCCCTGACCCCAAGTGAGTTACCCTAGTCCCTTAGAAGTACTCCCTGACCCTCAGTGAGTTACCCTAGTCACATAGAAGTACTCCCTGACCCCAAGTGAGCTATCCTAGCCCCTTTATATGTACTCTCTGACAGCAAGTGAGTTACCCTAGTCCCATAGTACTACTCCCTGACCCCAACTGAGTTACCCTAGTCCAATATAAGTACTCCCTGACCCAAAGTGAGTTACCATAGCCCCTTTATAAGTACTCCCAGACTCCAAGTGAGTTACCCTAGACGCTTTATATGTACTCCCATGCCCCAAGTGAGTTACCCTAGTCCCATAGAAGTACTTCCTGACCCCAAGTGTGTTACCCTAGTCTCATATAAGTACTCCCTGACACAAAGTGGGTTACCCTAGCCCCTTTATAAGTACTCCCTGACCCCAAGTGAGTTACCCTAGTCCCATATAAGTACTCCCAGACCCAAGTGTATTACCCCAGTCCCATAGAAGTATTCCCTGACCCCAAGTGTGTTACCCTATTTCCATAGAAGTACTCCCTGACCCCAAGTGTATTACCCTAGTCCCATATAAGTACTCCCTGACCCCAAGTGAGTTCCCATAGCACCTTTATAAGTACTTCCTGACCCCAAGTGAGTTATCCTAGTCCCTTTATATGTACTCTCTGACCGCAAGTGAGTTATCCTAGCCCCATAGAAGTACTCCATGACCCCAAGTGAGTTACCCTAGTCACATAGAAGTACTCCCTGACCCCAAGTCAGTTACCCTAGCCCCTATATAAGTACTCCCTGACCCCAAGTGAGTTACCCTAGTCCCATAGAAGTACTCCCTGACCCCAAGTGAGTTACCCTAGTCACATAGAAGTACTCCCTGACCCCAAGTGAGTTACCATAGCCCCTATATAAGTACTCCCTGACCCCAAGTGAGTTACCCTAGTCCCATAGAAGTACTCCCTGACCCCAAGTGAGTTACCCTCGTCCTATAGAAGTACTCCCTGACGCCAAGTGAGTTACCCTAGTCACATAGAAGTATTCCCCGAACCCAACTGAGTTACCCTAGCCCCTATATAAGTACTCCCTGACCCTAAGTGAGTTACCCTAGTCCCATAGAAGTACTCCCTGACCCCAAGTGAGTTACCCTAGTGACATAGAAGTACTCCCTGACCCCAATTGAGTTACCATAGCCCCTATATAAGTACTCCCTGACCCCAAGTGAGTTATCCTTGCCCCTTTATATGTACTCTCTGACCGCAAGTGAGTTACCCTAGTCACATAAAAGTACTCTTTGACCCAAAGTGAGTTAACCTAGCCCCTTTATAAGTACTCCCTGACCCCAAGTGAGTTACCCTGGCCCCATATAAGAACTCACAGACACCAAGTGAGTTACCCTAGTCCCATATAAGTACTCCTTGACCCAAAGTGAGTTACCCTAGCCCCTTTATAAGTACTTCCTGACCCCAAGTGAGTTACCATATCACCTTTATAAGTACTCCCTGACCCCAAGTGTGTTATCCTAGCCCCTTTATATGTACTCTCTGACCGCAAGTGAGTTACCGTAGTCCCATAGTAGTACTCCCTGACCCCAAGTGAGTTATCCTAGCCCCTTTATATGCACTCTCTGACCGCAAGTGAGTTATTCAAACCCCTTTATAAGTACCCCCTGACCCCAAGTGTGTTACCCTAGTCTTATATAAGTACTCCCTGAACCCAAGTGTGTTACCTTAGCCCCTTTATAAGTACTCCCCCACCCCAAGTGAGTTATCCTATCCCCTTTATATGTACTCTCTGACCGCAAGTGAGTTACCCTAGCCCCTTTATAAGTACTCCCTGACCCCCAAATGTGTTACCTTAGTCCCATAAATGTACTCCATGACCCCAAGTGAGTTATCCTAGCCCCTTTATATGTACACTCTGACCGAAAGTGAGTCACCCTAGCACCTTTATAAGTATTCCCTGTCCCCAAGTGTGTTACCTTAGTCACATAAATGAACTCCCTGACCCCAAGTGAGTTACCCTAGTCCCATATAAGTAATGCTTGACCCAAAGTGAGTTACCCTAGCCCCTATATAAGTACTCCCTGACCCCAAGTGAGTTACCCTAGTCACATAGAAGTACTCCCCGACCCCAAGTCAGTTACCCTAGCCCCTATATAAGTACTCCCTGACCCCAAGTGAGATACCGTAGTCCCATAGAAGTACTCCCTGACCCCAAGTGAATTATCCTAGTCACATAGAAGTACTCCCTGACCCCAAGTGAGTTACCATAGCCCCTATATAAGTACTCCCTGACCCCAAGTGAGTTACCCTAGTCCCATAGAAGTACTCCCTGACCCCAAGTGAGTTACCCTAGTCACATAGAAGTACTCCCTGACCCCAAGTGAGTTACCCTAGTCACATAGAAGTACTCCCTGACCCCAAGTGAGTTACCATAGCCCCTATATAAGTACTCCCTGACCCCAAGTGAGTTACCCTAGTCCCATAGAAGTACTCCCTGACCCCAAGTGAGTTACCGTAGTCCCATAGAAGTACAACCTGACCCCAAGTGAGTTACCCTAGTCACATAGAAGTACTCCCTGACCCCAAGTGAGTTACCATAGCCCCTATATAAGTACTCCCTGACCCCAACTGAGTTACCCTAGTCCCATAGAAGTACTCCCTGACCCCAAGTGAGTTACCCTAGTCACATAGAAGTACTCCCTGACCCGAAGTGAGTTACCCTAGCCCCTTTATAAGTACTCCCTGACCCCAAGTGAGTTACCATATCACCTTTATAAGTACTCCCTGACCCCAAGTGTGTTATCCTAGCCCCTTTATATGTACTCTCTGACCGCAAGTGAGTTACCGTAGTCCCATAGTAGTACTCCCTGACCCCAAGTGAGTTATCCTAGCCCCTTTATATGCACTCTCTGACCGCAAGTGAGTTATTCAAACCCCTTTATAAGTACCCCCTGACCCCAAGTGTGTTACCCTAGTCTTATATAAGTACTCCCTGAACCCAAGTGTGTTACCTTAGCCCCTTTATAAGTACTCCCCCACCCCAAGTGAGTTATCCTATCCCCTTTATATGTACTCTCTGACCGCAAGTGAGTTACCCTAGCCCCTTTATAAGTACTCCCTGACCCCCAAATGTGTTACCTTAGTCCCATAAATGTACTCCATGACCCCAAGTGAGTTATCCTAGCCCCTTTATATGTACACTCTGACCGAAAGTGAGTCACCCTAGCACCTTTATAAGTATTCCCTGTCCCCAAGTGTGTTACCTTAGTCACATAAATGAACTCCCTGACCCCAAGTGAGTTACCCTAGTCCCATATAAGTAATGCTTGACCCAAAGTGAGTTACCCTAGCCCCTATATAAGTACTCCCTGACCCCAAGTGAGTTACCCTAGTCACATAGAAGTACTCCCCGACCCCAAGTCAGTTACCCTAGCCCCTATATAAGTACTCCCTGACCCCAAGTGAGATACCGTAGTCCCATAGAAGTACTCCCTGACCCCAAGTGAATTATCCTAGTCACATAGAAGTACTCCCTGACCCCAAGTGAGTTACCATAGCCCCTATATAAGTACTCCCTGACCCCAAGTGAGTTACCCTAGTCCCATAGAAGTACTCCCTGACCCCAAGTGAGTTACCCTAGTCACATAGAAGTACTCCCTGACCCCAAGTGAGTTACCCTAGTCACATAGAAGTGCTCCCTGACCCCAAGTGAGTTACCATAGCCCCTATATAAGTACTCCCTGACCCCAAGTGAGTTACCCTAGTCCCATAGAAGTACTCCCTGACCCCAAGTGAGTTACCGTAGTCCCATAGAAGTACAACCTGACCCCAAGTGAGTTACCCTAGTCACATAGAAGTACTCCCTGACCCCAAGTGAGTTACCATAGCCCCTATATAAGTACTCCCTGACCCCAACTGAGTTACCCTAGTCCCATAGAAGTACTCCCTGACCCCAAGTGAGTTACCCTAGTCACATAGAAGTACTCCCTGACCCGAAGTGAGTTACCATAGCCCCTATATAAGTACTCCCTGACCCCAAGTGAGTTACCCTAGTCCCATAGAAGTACTCCCTGACCCCAAGTGAGTTACCCTAGTCCCTTAGAAGTACTACCTGACCCCAAGTGAGTTACCCTAGTCACATAGAAGTACTCCCTGACCCCAAGTGAGTTACCATAGCCCCTATATAAGTACTCCCTGACCCCAAGTGAGTTACCCTAGTCCCATAGAAGTACTCCCTGACCCCAAGTAAGTTACCCTAGTCACATAGAAGTACTCCCTGACCCCAAGTGAGTTACCATAGCCCCTATATAAGTACTCCCTGACCCCAAGTGAGTTACCCTAGTCCCATAGAAGTACTCCCTGACCCCAAGTGAGTTACCCTAGTCGCATAGAAGTACTCCCTGACCCCAAGTGAGTTACCATAGCCCCTATATAAGTACTCCCTGACCCCAAGTGAGTTACCCTAGTCCCATAGAAGTACTCCCTGACCCCAAGTGAGTTACCCTAGTCCCATAGATGTACTCCATGACCCCAAGTGAGTTACCCTAGTCTCATAGAAGTACTCGCTGAACCCAAGTGAGTTACCATAGCCCCTATATAAGTACTCCCTGACCCCAAGTGAGTTATCGTTGCCCCTTTATATGTTCTCTCTGACAGCAAGTGAGTTACCCTAGTCACATAAAAGTACTCCCTGACCCCATGTGAGTTATCCTGGCCCTTTTATATGTACACTCTGACCGAAAGTGAGTCACCCTAGCACCTTTATAAGTATTCCCTGTCCCCAAGTGTGTTACCTTAGTCACATAAATGAACTCCCTGACCCCAAGTGAGTTACCCTAGTCCCATATAAGTAATGCTTGACCCAAAGTGAGTTACCCTAGCCCCTATATAAGTACTCCCTGACCCCAAGTGAGTTACCCTAGTCTCATAGAAGTACTCCCCGACCCCAAGTGAGTTAACATAGCCCCTATATAAGTACTCCCTGACCCCAACTGAGTTACCCTAGTCCCATAGAAGTACTCCCTGACCCCAAGTGAGTTACCCTAGTCACATAGAAGTACTCCCTGACCCCAAGTGAGTTACCATAGCCCCTATATAAGTACTCCCTGACCCCAAGTGAGTTACCCTAGTCCTATAGAAGTACTCCCTGACCCCAAGTGAGTTACCCTAGTCCCATAGAAGTACTACCTGACCCCAAGTGAGTTACCCTAGTCACATAGAAGTACTCCCTGACCCCAAGTGAGTTACCATAGCCCCTATATAAGTACTCCCTGACCCCAAGTGAGTTACCCTAGTCCCATAGAAGTACTCCCTGACCCCAAGTAAGTTACCCTAGTCACATAGAAGTACTCCCTGACCCCAAGTGAGTTACCATAGCCCCTATATAAGTACTCCCTGACCCCAAGTGAGTTACCCTAGTCCCATAGAAGTACTCCCTGACCCCAAGTGAGTTACCCTAGTCCCACAGATGTACTCCATGACCCCAAGTGAGTTACCCTAGTCTCATAGAAGTACTCGCTGAACCCAAGTGAGTTACCATAGCCCCTATATAAGTACTCCCTGACCCCAAGTGAGTTATCGTTGCCCCTTTATATGTTCTCTCTGACAGCAAGTGAGTTACCCTAGTCACATAAAAGTACTCCCTGACCCCATGTGAGTTATCCTGGCCCTTTTATATGTACACTCTGACCGAAAGTGAGTCAGCCTAGCACCTTTATAAGTATTCCCTGTCCCCAAGTGTGTTCCCTTAGTGACATAAATGAACTCCCTGACCCCAAGTGAGTTACCCTAGTCCCATATAAGTAATGCTTGACCCAAAGTGAGTTACCCTAGCCCCTATATAAGTACTCCCTGACCCCAAGTGAGTTACCCTAGTCACATAGAAGTACTCCCCGACCTCAAGTCAGTTACCCTAGCCCCTATATAAGTACTCCCTGATCCCAAGTGAGTTACCCTAGTCCCATAGAAGTACTCCCTGACCCCAAGTGAATTACCCTAGTCACATAGAAGTACTCCCTGACCCCAAGTGAGTTACCATAGCCCCTATATATGTACTCCCTGACCCCAAGTGAGTTACCCTAGTCCCATAGAAGTACTCCCTGACCCCAAGTGAGTTACCCTAGTCACATAGAAGTACTCCCTGACCCCAAGTGAGTTACCCTAGTCACATAGAAGTACTCCCTGACACCAAGTGAGTTACCATAGCCCCTATATAAGTACTCCCTGACCCCAAGTGAGTTACCCTAGTCCCATAGAAGTACTCCCTGACCCCAAGTGAGTTACCGTAGTCCCATAGAAGTACTACCTGACCCCAAGTGAGTTACCCTAGTCACATAGAAGTACTCCCTGACCCCAAGTGAGTTACCATAGCCCCTATATAAGTACTCCCTGACCCCAAGTGAGTTACCCTAGTCCCATAGAAGTACTCCCTGACCCCAAGTGAGTTACCCTAGTCACATAGAAGTACTCCCTGACCCCAAGTGAGTTACCATAGCCCCTATATAAGTACTCCCTGACCCCAAGTGAGTTACCCTAGTCCCATAGAAGTACTCCCTGACCCCAAGTGAGTTACCCTAGTCACATAGAAGTACTCCCTGACCCCAAGTGAGTTACCCTAGTCACATAGAAGTACTCCCTGACCCCAAGTGAGTTACCATAGCCCCTATATAAGTACTCCCTGACCCCAAGTGAGTTACCCTAGTCCCATAGAAGTACTCCCTGACCCCAAGTGAGTTACCGTAGTCCCATAGAAGTACTACCTGACCCCAAGTGAGTTACCCTAGTCACATAGAAGTACCCCCTGACCCCAAGTGAGTTACCATAGCCCCTATATAAGTACTCCCTGACCCCAACTGAGTTACCCTAGTCCCATAGAAGTACTCCCTGACCCCAAGTGAGTTACCCTAGTCACATAGAAGTACTCCCTGACCCCAAGTGAGTTACCATAGCCCCTATATAAGTACTCCCTGACCCCAAGTGAGTTACCCTAGTCCCATAGAAGTACTCCCTGACCCCAAGTGAGTTACCCTAGTCCCATATAAGTAATGCTTGACCCAAAGTGAGTTACCCTAGCCCCTATATAAGTACTCCCTGACCCCAAGTGAGTTACCCTAGTCACATAGAAGTACTCCCCGACCTCAAGTCAGTTACCCTAGCCCCTATATAAGTACTCCCTGATCCCAAGTGAGTTACCCTAGTCCCATAGAAGTACTCCCTGACCCCAAGTGAATTACCCTAGTCACATAGAAGTACTCCCTGACCCCAAGTGAGTTACCATAGCCCCTATATATGTACTCCCTGACCCCAAGTGAGTTACCCTAGTCCCATAGAAGTACTCCCTGACCCCAAGTGAGTTACCCTAGTCACATAGAAGTACTCCCTGACCCCAAGTGAGTTACCCTAGTCGCATAGAAGTACTCCCTGACACCAAGTGAGTTACCATAGCCCCTATATAAGTACTCCCTGACCCCAAGTGAGTTACCCTAGTCCCATAGAAGTACTCCCTGACCCCAAGTGAGTTACCGTAGTCCCATAGAAGTACTACCTGACCCCAAGTGAGTTACCCTAGTCACATAGAAGTACTCCCTGACCCCAAGTGAGTTACCATAGCCCCTATATAAGTACTCCCTGACCCCAAGTGAGTTACCCTAGTCCCATAGAAGTACTCCCTGACCCCAAGTGAGTTACCCTAGTCACATAGAAGTACTCCCTGACCCCAAGTGAGTTACCATAGCCCCTATATAAGTACTCCCTGACCCCAAGTGAGTTACCCTAGTCCCATAGAAGTACTCCCTGACCCCAAGTGAGTTACCCTAGTCCCATAGAAGTACTCCCTGACCCCAAGTGAGTTACCGTAGTCCCATAGAAGTACTACCTGACCCCAAGTGAGTTACCCTAGTCACATAGAAGTACCCCCTGACCCCAAGTGAGTTACCATAGCCCCTATATAAGTACTCCCTGACCCCAACTGAGTTACCCTAGTCCCATAGAAGTACTCCCTGACCCCAAGTGAGTTACCCTAGTCACATAGAAGTACTCCCTGACCCCAAGTGAGTTACCATAGCCCCTATATAAGTACTCCCTGACCCCAAGTGAGTTACCCTAGTCCCATAGAAGTACTCCCTGACCCCAAGTGAGTTACCCTAGTCCCATAGAAGTACTACCTGACCCCAAGTGAGTTACCCTAGTCACATAGAAGTACTCCCTGACCCCAAGTGAGTTACCATAGCCCCTATATAAGTACTCCCTGACCCCAAGTGAGTTACCCTAGTCCCATAGAAGTACTCCCTGACCCCAAGTGAGTTACCCTAGTCCCATAGATGTACTCCATGACCCCAAGTGAGTTACCCTATTCTCATAGAAGTACTCGCTGAACCCAAGTGAGTTACCATAGCCCCTATATAAGTACTCCCTGACCCCAAGTGAGTTATCGTTGCCCCTTTATATGTTCTCTCTGACAGCAATTGAGTTACCCTAGTCACATAAAAGTACTCCCTGACCCCATGTGAGTTATCCTGGCCCTTTTATATGTACACTCTGACCGAAAGTGAGTCACCCTAGCACCTTTATAAGTATTCCCTGTCCCCAAGTGTGTTACCTTAGTCACATAAATGAACTCCCTGACCCCAAGTGAGTTACCCTAGTCACATAGAAGTACTCCCTGACCCCAAGTGAGTTACCATAGCCCCTATATAAGTACTCCCTGACCCCAAGTGAGTTACCCTAGTCCCATAGAAGTACTCCCTGACCCCAAGTGAGTTACCCTAGTCCCATAGATGTACTCCATGACCCCAAGTGAGTTACCCTATTCTCATAGAAGTACTCGCTGAACCCAAGTGAGTTACCATAGCCCCTATATAAGTACTCCCTGACCCCAAGTGAGTTATCGTTGCCCCTTTATATGTTCTCTCTGACAGCAATTGAGTTACCCTAGTCACATAAAAGTACTCCCTGACCCCATGTGAGTTATCCTGGCCCTTTTATATGTACACTCTGACCGAAAGTGAGTCACCCTAGCACCTTTATAAGTATTCCCTGTCCCCAAGTGTGTTACCTTAGTCACATAAATGAACTCCCTGACCCCAAGTGAGTTACCCTAGTCCCATATAAGTAATGCTTGACCCAAAGTGAGTTACCCTAGCCCCTATATAAGTACTCCCTGACCCCAAGTGAGTTACCCTAGTCACATAGAAGTACTCCCCGACCCCAAGTCAGTTACCCTAGCCCCTATATAAGTACTCCCTGACCCCAAGTGAGTTACCCTAGTCCCATAGAAGTACTCCCTGACCCCAAGTGAATTACCCTAGTCACATAGAAGTACTCCCTGACCCCAAGTGAGTTACCATCGCCCCTATATAAGTACTCCCTGACCCCAAGTGAGTTACCCTAGTCCCATAGAAGTACTCCCTGACCCCAAGTGAGTTACCCTAGTCACATAGAAGTACTCCCTGACCCCAAGTGAGTTACCCTAGTTACATAGAAGTACTCCCTGACCCCAAGTGAGTTACCATAGCCCCTATATAAGTACTCCCTGACCCCAAGTGAGTTACCCTAGTCCCATAGAAGTACTCCCTGACCCCAAGTGAGTTACCGTAGTCCCATAGAAGTACTACCTGACCCCAAGTGAGTTACCCTAGTCACATAGAAGTACTTCCTGACCCCAAGTGAGTTACCATAGCCCCTATATAAGTACTCCCTGACCCCAAGTGAGTTACCCTAGTCCCTTAGAAGTACTCCCTGACCCTCAGTGAGTTACCCTAGTCACATAGAAGTACTCCCTGACCCCAAGTGAGCTATCCTAGCCCCTTTATATGTACTCTCTGACAGCAAGTGAGTTACCCTAGTCCCATAGTACTACTCCCTGACCCCAACTGAGTTACCCTAGTCCAATATAAGTACTCCCTGACCCAAAGTGAGTTACCATAGCCCCTTTATAAGTACTACCAGACTCCAAGTGAGTTACCCTAGACGCTTTATATGTACTCCCATGCCCCAAGTGAGTTACCCTAGTCCCATAGAAGTACTTCCTGACCCCAAGTGTGTTACCCTAGTCTCATATAAGTACTCCCTGACACAAAGTGGGTTACCCTAGCCCCTTTATAAGTACTCCCTGACCCCAAGTGAGTTACCCTAGTCCCATATAAGTACTCCCAGACCCAAGTGTATTACCCCAGTCCCATAGAAGTATTCCCTGACCCCAAGTGTGTTACCCTATTTCCATAGAAGTACTCCCTGACCCCAAGTGTATTACCCTAGTCCCATATAAGTACTCCCTGACCCCAAGTGAGTTCCCATAGCACCTTTATAAGTACTTCCTGACCCCAAGTGAGTTATCCTAGTCCCTTTATATGTACTCTCTGACCGCAAGTGAGTTATCCTAGCCCCATAGAAGTACTCCCTGACCCCAAGTGAGTTACCCTAGTCACATAGAAGTACTCCCTGACCCCAAGTCAGTTACCCTAGCCCCTATATAAGTACTCCCTGACCCCAAGTGAGTTACCCTAGTCCCATAGAAGTACTCCCTGACCCCAAGTGAGTTACCCTAGTCACATAGAAGTACTCCCTGACCCCAAGTGAGTTACCATAGCCCCTATATAAGTACTCCCTGACCCCAAGTGAGTTACCCTAGTCCCATAGAAGTACTCCCTGACCCCAAGTGAGTTACCCTAGTCACATAGAAGTACTCCCTGACCCCAAGTGAGTTACCCTAGTCACATAGAAGTACTCCCTGACGCCAAGTGAGTTACCATAGCCCCTATATAAGTACTCCCTGACTCCAAGTGAGTTACCCTAGTCCCATAGAAGTACTACCTGACCCCAAGTGAGTTACCCTAGTCACATAGAAGTACTCCCTGACCCCAAGTGAGTTACCATAGCCCCTATATAAGTACTCCCTGACCCCAAGTGAGTTACCCTAGTCCCATAGAAGTACTCCCTGACCCCAAGTGAGTTACCCTAGTCACATAGAAGTACTCCCTGACCCCAAGTGAGTTACCATAGCCCCTATATAAGTACTCCCTGACCCCAAGTGAGTTACCCTAGTCCCATAGAAGTACTCCCTGACCCCAAGTGAGTTACCCTAGTCACATAGAAGTACTCCCTGACCCCAAGTGAGTTACCATAGCCCCTATATAAGTACTCCCTGACCCCAAGTGAGTTACCCTAGTCCCATAGAAGTACTCCCTGACCCCAAGTGAGTTACCCTAGTCACATAGAAGTACTCCCTGACCCCAAGTGAGTTACCCTAGTCACATAGAAGTACTCCCTGACGCCAAGTGAGTTACCATAGCCCCTATATAAGTACTCCCTGACTCCAAGTGAGTTACCCTAGTCCCATAGAAGTACTACCTGACCCCAAGTGAGTTACCCTAGTCACATAGAAGTACTCCCTGACCCCAAGTGAGTTACCATAGCCCCTATATAAGTACTCCCTGACCCCAAGTGAGTTACCCTAGTCCCATAGAAGTACTCCCTGACCCCAAGTGAGTTACCCTAGTCACATAGAAGTACTCCCTGACCCCAAGTGAGTTACCATAGCCCCTATATAAGTACTCCCTGACCCCAAGTGAGTTACCCTAGTCCCATAGAAGTACTCCTTGACCCCAAGTGAGTTACCCTAGTCCCATAGATGTACTCCATGACCCCAAGTGAGTTACCCTAGTCTCATAGAAGTACTCCCTGAACCCAAGTGAGTTACCATAGCCCCTATATAAGTACTCCCTGACGCCAAGTGAGTTATCGTTGCCCCTTTATATGTACTCTCTGACAGCAAGTGAGTTACCCTAGTCACATAAAAGTACTCCCTGACCCCATGTGAGTTATCCTGGCCCTTTTATATGTACTCTCTGACCGCAAGTGAGTTACCCTCGTCCTATAGAAGTACTCCCTGACCCCAAGTGAGTTACCCTAGTCACATAGAAGTATTCCCCGAACCCAACTGAGTTACCCTAGCCCCTATATATGTACTCCCTGACCCCAAGTGAGTTACCCTAGTCCCATAGAAGTACTCCCTGACCCCAAGTGAGTTACCCTAGTCACATAGAAGTACTCCCTGACCCCAAGTGAGTTACCATAGCCCCTATATAAGTACTCCCTGACCCTAAGTGAGTTACCCTAGTCCCATAGAAGTACTCCCTGACCCCAAGTGAGTTACCCTAGTGACATAGAAGTACTCCCTGACCCCAATTGAGTTACCATAGCCCCTATATAAGTACTCCCTGACCCCAAGTGAGTTATCCTTGCCCCTTTATATGTACTCTCTGACCGCAAGTGAGTTACCCTAGTCACATAAAAGTACTCTTTGACCCAAAGTGAGTTAACCTAGCCCCTTTATAAGTACTCCCTGACCCCAAGTGAGTTACCCTGGCCCCATATAAGAACTCACAGACACCAAGTGAGTTACCCTAGTCCCATATAAGTACTCCTTGACCCAAAGTGAGTTACCCTAGCCCCTTTATAAGTACTTCCTGACCCCAAGTGAGTTACCATATCACCTTTATAAGTACTCCCTGACCCCAAGTGTGTTATCCTAGCCCCTTTATATGTACTCTCTGACCGCAAGTGAGTTACCGTAGTCCCATAGTAGTACTCCCTGACCCCAAGTGAGTTATCCTAGCCCCTTTATATGCACTCTCTGACCGCAAGTGAGTTATTCAAACCCCTTTATAAGTACCCCCCTGACCCCAAGTGTGTTACCCTAATCTTATATAAGTACTCCCTGAACCCAAGTGTGTTACCTTAGCCCCTTTATAAGTACTCCCCCACCCCAAGTGAGTTATCCTATCCCCTTTATATGTACTCTCTGACCGCAAGTGAGTTACCCTAGCCCCTTTATAAGTACTCCCTGACCCCCAAATGTGTTACCTTAGTCCCATAAATGTACTCCATGACCCCAAGTGAGTTATCCTAGCCCCTTTATATGTACACTCTGACCGAAAGTGAGTCACCCTAGCACCTTTATAAGTATTCCCTGTCCCCAAGTGTGTTACCTTAGTCACATAAATGAACTCCCTGACCCCAAGTGAGTTACCCTAGTCCCATATAAGTAATGCTTGACCCAAAGTGAGTTACCCTAGCCCCTATATAAGTACTACCTGACCCCAAGTGAGTTACCCTAGTCACATAGAAGTACTCCCTGACCCCAAGTGAGTTACCATAGCCCCTATATAAGTACTCCCTGACCCCAAGTGAGTTACCCTAGTCCCATAGAAGTACTCCCTGACCCCAAGTAAGTTACCCTAGTCACATAGAAGTACTCCCTGACCCCAAGTGAGTTACCATAGCCCCTATATAAGTACTCCCTGACCCCAAGTGAGTTACCCTAGTCCCATAGAAGTACTCCCTGACCCCAAGTGAGTTACCCTAGTCGCATAGAAGTACTCCCTGACCCCAAGTGAGTTACCATAGCCCCTATATAAGTACTCCCTGACCCCAAGTGAGTTACCCTAGTCCCATAGAAGTACTCCCTGACCCCAAGTGAGTTATCGTTGCCCCTTTATATGTTCTCTCTGACAGCAAGTGAGTTACCCTAGTCACATAAAAGTACTCCCTGACCCCATGTGAGTTATCCTGGCCCTTTTATATGTACACTCTGACCGAAAGTGAGTCAGCCTAGCACCTTTATAAGTATTCCCTGTCCCCAAGTGTGTTCCCTTAGTGACATAAATGAACTCCCTGACCCCAAGTGAGTTACCCTAGTCCCATATAAGTAATGCTTGACCCAAAGTGAGTTACCCTAGCCCCTATATAAGTACTCCCTGACCCCAAGTGAGTTACCCTAGTCACATAGAAGTACTCCCCGACCTCAAGTCAGTTACCCTAGCCCCTATATAAGTACTCCCTGATCCCAAGTGAGTTACCCTAGTCCCATAGAAGTACTCCCTGACCCCAAGTGAATTACCCTAGTCACATAGAAGTACTCCCTGACCCCAAGTGAGTTACCATAGCCCCTATATATGTACTCCCTGACCCCAAGTGAGTTACCCTAGCCCCTATATAAGTACTCCCTGACCCCAAGTGAGTTACCCTAGTCACATAGAAGTACTCCCTGACCCCAAGTGAGTTACCCTAGTCACATAGAAGTACTCCCTGACACCAAGTGAGTTACCATAGCCCCTATATAAGTACTCCCTGACCCCAAGTGAGTTACCCTAGTCCCATAGAAGTACTCCCTGACCCCAAGTGAGTTACCGTAGTCCCATAGAAGTACTACCTGACCCCAAGTGAGTTACCCTAGTCACATAGAAGTACTCCCTGACCCCAAGTGAGTTACCATAGCCCCTATATAAGTACTCCCTGACCCCAAGTGAGTTACCCTAGTCCCATAGAAGTACTCCCTGACCCCAAGTGAGTTACCCTAGTCACATAGAAGTACTCCCTGACCCCAAGTGAGTTACCATAGCCCCTATATAAGTACTCCCTGACCCCAAGTGAGTTACCCTAGTCCCATAGAAGTACTCCCTGACCCCAAGTGAGTTACCCTAGTCCCATAGAAGTACTCCCTGACCCCAAGTGAGTTACCGTAGTCCCATAGAAGTACTACCTGACCCCAAGTGAGTTACCCTAGTCACATAGAAGTACCCCCTGACCCCAAGTGAGTTACCATAGCCCCTATATAAGTACTCCCTGACCCCAACTGAGTTACCCTAGTCCCATAGAAGTACTCCCTGACCCCAAGTGAGTTACCCTAGTCACATAGAAGTACTCCCTGACCCCAAGTGAGTTACCATAGCCCCTATATAAGTACTCCCTGACCCCAAGTGAGTTACCCTAGTCCCATAGAAGTACTCCCTGACCCCAAGTGAGTTACCCTAGTCCCATAGAAGTACTACCTGACCCCAAGTGAGTTACCCTAGTCACATAGAAGTACTCCCTGACCCCAAGTGAGTTACCATAGCCCCTATATAAGTACTCCCTGACCCCAAGTGAGTTACCCTAGTCCCATAGAAGTACTCCCTGACCCCAAGTAAGTTACCCTAGTCACATAGAAGTACTCCCTGACCCCAAGTGAGTTACCATAGCCCCTATATAAGTACTCCCTGACCCCAAGTGAGTTACCCTAGTCCCATAGAAGTACTCCCTGACCCCAAGTGAGTTACCCTAGTCCCATAGATGTACTCCATGACCCCAAGTGAGTTACCCTATTCTCATAGAAGTACTCGCTGAACCCAAGTGAGTTACCATAGCCCCTATATAAGTACTCCCTGACCCCAAGTGAGTTATCGTTGCCCCTTTATATGTTCTCTCTGACAGCAATTGAGTTACCCTAGTCACATAAAAGTACTCCCTGACCCCATGTGAGTTATCCTGGCCCTTTTATATGTACACTCTGACCGAAAGTGAGTCACCCTAGCACCTTTATAAGTATTCCCTGTCCCCAAGTGTGTTACCTTAGTCACATAAATGAACTCCCTGACCCCAAGTGAGTTACCCTAGTCACATAGAAGTACTCCCTGACCCCAAGTGAGTTACCATAGCCCCTATATAAGTACTCCCTGACCCCAAGTGAGTTACCCTAGTCCCATAGAAGTACTCCCTGACCCCAAGTGAGTTACCCTAGTCCCATAGATGTACTCCATGACCCCAAGTGAGTTACCCTATTCTCATAGAAGTACTCGCTGAACCCAAGTGAGTTACCATAGCCCCTATATAAGTACTCCCTGACCCCAAGTGAGTTATCGTTGCCCCTTTATATGTTCTCTCTGACAGCAATTGAGTTACCCTAGTCACATAAAAGTACTCCCTGACCCCATGTGAGTTATCCTGGCCCTTTTATATGTACACTCTGACCGAAAGTGAGTCACCCTAGCACCTTTATAAGTATTCCCTGTCCCCAAGTGTGTTACCTTAGTCACATAAATGAACTCCCTGACCCCAAGTGAGTTACCCTAGTCCCATATAAGTAATGCTTGACCCAAAGTGAGTTACCCTAGCCCCTATATAAGTACTCCCTGACCCCAAGTGAGTTACCCTAGTCACATAGAAGTACTCCCCGACCCCAAGTCAGTTACCCTAGCCCCTATATAAGTACTCCCTGACCCCAAGTGAGTTACCCTAGTCCCATAGAAGTACTCCCTGACCCCAAGTGAATTACCCTAGTCACATAGAAGTACTCCCTGACCCCAAGTGAGTTACCATCGCCCCTATATAAGTACTCCCTGACCCCAAGTGAGTTACCCTAGTCCCATAGAAGTACTCCCTGACCCCAAGTGAGTTACCCTAGTCACATAGAAGTACTCCCTGACCCCAAGTGAGTTACCCTAGTTACATAGAAGTACTCCCTGACCCCAAGTGAGTTACCATAGCCCCTATATAAGTACTCCCTGACCCCAAGTGAGTTACCCTAGTCCCATAGAAGTACTCCCTGACCCCAAGTGAGTTACCGTAGTCCCATAGAAGTACTACCTGACCCCAAGTGAGTTACCCTAGTCACATAGAAGTACTCCCTGACCCCAAGTGAGTTACCATAGCCCCTATATAAGTACTCCCTGACCCCAAGTGAGTTACCCTAGTCCCATAGAAGTACTCCCTGACCCCAAGTGAGTTACCCTAGTCACATAGAAGTACTCCCTGACCCCAAGTGAGTTACCATAGCCCCTATATAAGTACTCCCTGACCCCAAGTGAGTTACCCTAGTCCCATAGAAGTACTCCCTGACCCCAAGTGAGTTACCCTAGTCCCATAGAAGTACTACCTGACCCCAAGTGAGTTACCCTAGTCACATAGAAGTACTTCCTGACCCCAAGTGAGTTACCATAGCCCCTATATAAGTACTCCCTGACCCCAAGTGAGTTACCCTAGTCCCATAGAAGTACTCCCTGACCCCAAGTGAGTTACCCTAGTCACATAGAAGTACTCCCTGACCCCAAGTGAGTTACCATAGCCCCTATATAAGTACTCCCTGACCCCAAGTGAGTTACCCTAGTCCCTTAGAAGTACTCCCTGACCCTCAGTGAGTTACCCTAGTCACATAGAAGTACTCCCTGACCCCAAGTGAGCTATCCTAGCCCCTTTATATGTACTCTCTGACAGCAAGTGAGTTACCCTAGTCCCATAGTACTACTCCCTGACCCCAACTGAGTTACCCTAGTCCAATATAAGTACTCCCTGACCCAAAGTGAGTTACCATAGCCCCTTTATAAGTACTCCCAGACTCCAAGTGAGTTACCCTAGACGCTTTATATGTACTCCCATGCCCCAAGTGAGTTACCCTAGTCCCATAGAAGTACTTCCTGACCCCAAGTGTGTTACCCTAGTCTCATATAAGTACTCCCTGACACAAAGTGGGTTACCCTAGCCCCTTTATAAGTACTCCCTGACCCCAAGTGAGTTACCCTAGTCCCATATAAGTACTCCCAGACCCAAGTGTATTACCCCAGTCCCATAGAAGTATTCCCTGACCCCAAGTGTGTTACCCTATTTCCATAGAAGTACTCCCTGACCCCAAGTGTATTACCCTAGTCCCATATAAGTACTCCCTGACCCCAAGTGAGTTCCCATAGCACCTTTATAAGTACTTCCTGACCCCAAGTGAGTTATCCTAGTCCCTTTATATGTACTCTCTGACCGCAAGTGAGTTATCCTAGCCCCATAGAAGTACTCCCTGACCCCAAGTGAGTTACCCTAGTCACATAGAAGTACTCCCTGACCCCAAGTCAGTTACCCTAGCCCCTATATAAGTACTCCCTGACCCCAAGTGAGTTACCCTAGTCCCATAGAAGTACTCCCTGACCCCAAGTGAGTTACCCTAGTCACATAGAAGTACTCCCTGACCCCAAGTGAGTTACCATAGCCCCTATATAAGTACTCCCTGACCCCAAGTGAGTTACCCTAGTCCCATAGAAGTACTCCCTGACCCCAAGTGAGTTACCCTAGTCACATAGAAGTACTCCCTGACCCCAAGTGAGTTACCCTAGTCACATAGAAGTACTCCCTGACGCCAAGTGAGTTACCATAGCCCCTATATAAGTACTCCCTGACTCCAAGTGAGTTACCCTAGTCCCATAGAAGTACTACCTGACCCCAAGTGAGTTACCCTAGTCACATAGAAGTACTCCCTGACCCCAAGTGAGTTACCATAGCCCCTATATAAGTACTCCCTGACCCCAAGTGAGTTACCCTAGTCCCATAGAAGTACTCCCTGACCCCAAGTGAGTTACCCTAGTCACATAGAAGTACTCCCTGACCTCAAGTGAGTTACCATAGCCCCTATATAAGTACTCCCTGACCCCAAGTGAGTTACCCTAGTCCCATAGAAGTACTCCCTGACCCCAAGTGAGTTACCCTAGTCACATAGAAGTACTCCCTGACCCCAAGTGAGTTACCATAGCCCCTATATAAGTACTCCCTGACCCCAAGTGAGTTACCCTAGTCCCATAGAAGTACTCCCTGACCCCAAGTGAGTTACCCTAGTCACATAGAAGTACTCCCTGACCCCAAGTGAGTTACCCTAGTCACATAGAAGTACTCCCTGACGCCAAGTGAGTTACCATAGCCCCTATATAAGTACTCCCTGACTCCAAGTGAGTTACCCTAGTCCCATAGAAGTACTACCTGACCCCAAGTGAGTTACCCTAGTCACATAGAAGTACTCCCTGACCCCAAGTGAGTTACCATAGCCCCTATATAAGTACTCCCTGACCCCAAGTGAGTTACCCTAGTCCCATAGAAGTACTCCCTGACCCCAAGTGAGTTACCCTAGTCACATAGAAGTACTCCCTGACCCCAAGTGAGTTACCATAGCCCCTATATAAGTACTCCCTGACCCCAAGTGAGTTACCCTAGTCCCATAGAAGTACTCCCTGACCCCAAGTGAGTTACCCTAGTCCCATAGATGTACTCCATGACCCCAAGTGAGTTACCCTAGTCTCATAGAAGTACTCCCTGAACCCAAGTGAGTTACCATAGCCCCTATATAAGTACTCCCTGACGCCAAGTGAGTTATCGTTGCCCCTTTATATGTACTCTCTGACAGCAAGTGAGTTACCCTAGTCACATAAAAGTACTCCCTGACCCCATGTGAGTTATCCTGGCCCTTTTATATGTACTCTCTGACCGCAAGTGAGTTACCCTCGTCCTATAGAAGTACTCCCTGACCCCAAGTGAGTTACCCTAGTCACATAGAAGTATTCCCCGAACCCAACTGAGTTACCCTAGCCCCTATATATGTACTCCCTGACCCCAAGTGAGTTACCCTAGTCCCATAGAAGTACTCCCTGACCCCAAGTGAGTTACCCTAGTCACATAGAAGTACTCCCTGACCCCAAGTGAGTTACCATAGCCCCTATATAAGTACTCCCTGACCCTAAGTGAGTTACCCTAGTCCCATAGAAGTACTCCCTGACCCCAAGTGAGTTACCCTAGTGACATAGAAGTACTCCCTGACCCCAATTGAGTTACCATAGCCCCTATATAAGTACTCCCTGACCCCAAGTGAGTTATCCTTGCCCCTTTATATGTACTCTCTGACCGCAAGTGAGTTACCCTAGTCACATAAAAGTACTCTTTGACCCAAAGTGAGTTAACCTAGCCCCTTTATAAGTACTCCCTGACCCCAAGTGAGTTACCCTGGCCCCATATAAGAACTCACAGACACCAAGTGAGTTACCCTAGTCCCATATAAGTACTCCTTGACCCAAAGTGAGTTACCCTAGCCCCTTTATAAGTACTTCCTGACCCCAAGTGAGTTACCATATCACCTTTATAAGTACTCCCTGACCCCAAGTGTGTTATCCTAGCCCCTTTATATGTACTCTCTGACCGCAAGTGAGTTACCGTAGTCCCATAGTAGTACTCCCTGACCCCAAGTGAGTTATCCTAGCCCCTTTATATGCACTCTCTGACCGCAAGTGAGTTATTCAAACCCCTTTATAAGTACCCCCTGACCCCAAGTGTGTTACCCTAGTCTTATATAAGTACTCCCTGAACCCAAGTGTGTTACCTTAGCCCCTTTATAAGTACTCCCCCACCCCAAGTGAGTTATCCTATCCCCTTTATATGTACTCTCTGACCGCAAGTGAGTTACCCTAGCCCCTTTATAAGTACTCCCTGACCCCCAAATGTGTTACCTTAGTCCCATAAATGTACTCCATGACCCCAAGTGAGTTATCCTAGCCCCTTTATATGTACACTCTGACCGAAAGTGAGTCACCCTAGCACCTTTATAAGTATTCCCTGTCCCCAAGTGTGTTACCTTAGTCACATAAATGAACTCCCTGACCCCAAGTGAGTTACCCTAGTCCCATATAAGTAATGCTTGACCCAAAGTGAGTTACCCTAGCCCCTATATAAGTACTACCTGACCCCAAGTGAGTTACCCTAGTCACATAGAAGTACTCCCTGACCCCAAGTGAGTTACCATAGCCCCTATATAAGTACTCCCTGACCCCAAGTGAGTTACCCTAGTCCCATAGAAGTACTCCCTGACCCCAAGTAAGTTACCCTAGTCACATAGAAGTACTCCCTGACCCCAAGTGAGTTACCATAGCCCCTATATAAGTACTCCCTGACCCCAAGTGAGTTACCCTAGTCCCATAGAAGTACTCCCTGACCCCAAGTGAGTTACCCTAGTCGCATAGAAGTACTCCCTGACCCCAAGTGAGTTACCATAGCCCCTATATAAGTACTCCCTGACCCCAAGTGAGTTACCCTAGTCCCATAGAAGTACTCCCTGACCCCAAGTGAGTTACCCTAGTCCCATAGATGTACTCCATGACCCCAAGTGAGTTACCCTAGTCTCATAGAAGTACTCGCTGAACCCAAGTGAGTTACCATAGCCCCTATATAAGTACTCCCTGACCCCAAGTGAGTTATCGTTGCCCCTTTATATGTTCTCTCTGACAGCAAGTGAGTTACCCTAGTCACATAAAAGTACTCCCTGACCCCATGTGAGTTATCCTGGCCCTTTTATATGTAAACTCTGACCGAAAGTGAGTCACCCTAGCACCTTTATAAGTATTCCCTGTCCCCAAGTGTGTTACCTTAGTCACATAAATGAACTCCCTGACCCCAAGTGAGTTACCCTAGTCCCATATAAGTAATGCTTGACCCAAAGTGAGTTACCCTAGCCCCTATATAAGTACTCCCTGACCCCAAGTGAGTTACCCTAGTCTCATAGAAGTACTCCCCGACCCCAAGTGAGTTACCATAGCCCCTATATAAGTACTTCCTGACCCCAACTGAGTTACCCTAGTCCCATAGAAGTACTCCCTGACCCCAAGTGAGTTACCCTAGTCACATAGAAGTACTCCCTGACCCCAAGTGAGTTACCATAGCCCCTATATAAGTACTCCCTGACCCCAAGTTAGTTACCCTAGTCCCATAGAAGTACTCCCTGACCCCAAGTGAGTTACCCTAGTCCCATAGAAGTACTACCTGACCCCAAGTGAGTTACCCTAGTCACATAGAAGTACTCCCTGACCCCAAGTGAGTTACCATAGCCCCTATATAAGTACTCCCTGACCCCAAGTGAGTTACCCTAGTCCCATAGAAGTACTCCCTGACCCCAAGTAAGTTACCCTAGTCACATAGAAGTACTCCCTGACCCCAAGTGAGTTACCATAGCCCCTATATAAGTACTCCCTGACCCCAAGTGAGTTACCCTAGTCCCATAGAAGTACTCCCTGACCCCAAGTGAGTTACCCTAGTCCCACAGATGTACTCCATGACCCCAAGTGAGTTACCCTAGTCTCATAGAAGTACTCGCTGAACCCAAGTGAGTTACCATAGCCCCTATATAAGTACTCCCTGACCCCAAGTGAGTTATCGTTGCCCCTTTATATGTTCTCTCTGACAGCAAGTGAGTTACCCTAGTCACATAAAAGTACTCCCTGACCCCATGTGAGTTATCCTGGCCCTTTTATATGTACACTCTGACCGAAAGTGAGTCAGCCTAGCACCTTTATAAGTATTCCCTGTCCCCAAGTGTGTTACCTTAGTGACATAAATGAACTCCCTGACCCCAAGTGAGTTACCCTAGTCCCATATAAGTAATGCTTGACCCAAAGTGAGTTACCCTAGCCCCTATATAAGTACTCCCTGACCCCAAGTGAGTTACCCTAGTCACATAGAAGTACTCCCCGACCTCAAGTCAGTTACCCTAGCCCCTATATAAGTACTCCCTGATCCCAAGTGAGTTACCCTAGTCCCATAGAAGTACTCCCTGACCCCAAGTGAATTACCCTAGTCACATAGAAGTACTCCCTGACCCCAAGTGAGTTACCATAGCCCCTATATATGTACTCCCTGACCCCAAGTGAGTTACCCTAGTCCCATAGAAGTACTCCCTGACCCCAAGTGAGTTACCCTAGTCACATAGAAGTACTCCCTGACCCCAAGTGAGTTACCCTAGTCACATAGAAGTACTCCCTGACACCAAGTGAGTTACCATAGCCCCTATATAAGTACTCCCTGACCCCAAGTGAGTTACCCTAGTCCCATAGAAGTACTCCCTGACCCCAAGTGAGTTACCCTAGTCACATAGAAGTACTCCCTGACCCCAAGTGAGTTACCATAGCCCCTATATAAGTACTCCCTGACCCCAAGTGAGTTACCCTAGTCCCATAGAAGTACTCCCTGACCCCAAGTGAGTTACCCTAGTCCCATAGAAGTACTCCCTGACCCCAAGTGAGTTACCGTAGTCCCATAGAAGTACTACCTGACCCCAAGTGAGTTACCCTAGTCACATAGAAGTACCCCCTGACCCCAAGTGAGTTACCATAGCCCCTATATAAGTACTCCCTGACCCCAACTGAGTTACCCTAGTCCCATAGAAGTACTCCCTGACCCCAAGTGAGTTACCCTAGTCACATAGAAGTACTCCCTGACCCCAAGTGAGTTACCATAGCCCCTATATAAGTACTCCCTGACCCCAAGTGAGTTACCCTAGTCCCATAGAAGTACTCCCTGACCCCAAGTGAGTTACCCTAGTCCCATAGAAGTACTACCTGACCCCAAGTGAGTTACCCTAGTCACATAGAAGTACTCCCTGACCCCAAGTGAGTTACCATAGCCCCTATATAAGTACTCCCTGACCCCAAGTGAGTTACCCTAGTCCCATAGAAGTACTCCCTGACCCCAAGTAAGTTACCCTAGTCACATAGAAGTACTCCCTGACCCCAAGTGAGTTACCATAGCCCCTATATAAGTACTCCCTGACCCCAAGTGAGTTACCCTAGTCCCATAGAAGTACTCCCTGACCCCAAGTGAGTTACCCTAGTCCCATAGATGTACTCCATGACCCCAAGTGAGTTACCCTATTCTCATAGAAGTACTCGCTGAACCCAAGTGAGTTACCATAGCCCCTATATAAGTACTCCCTGACCCCAAGTGAGTTATCGTTGCCCCTTTATATGTTCTCTCTGACAGCAATTGAGTTACCCTAGTCACATAAAAGTACTCCCTGACCCCATGTGAGTTATCCTGGCCCTTTTATATGTACACTCTGACCGAAAGTGAGTCACCCTAGCACCTTTATAAGTATTCCCTGTCCCCAAGTGTGTTACCTTAGTCACATAAATGAACTCCCTGACCCCAAGTGAGTTACCCTAGTCACATAGAAGTACTCCCTGACCCCAAGTGAGTTACCATAGCCCCTATATAAGTACTCCCTGACCCCAAGTGAGTTACCCTAGTCCCATAGAAGTACTCCCTGACCCCAAGTGAGTTACCCTAGTCCCATAGATGTACTCCATGACCCCAAGTGAGTTACCCTATTCTCATAGAAGTACTCGCTGAACCCAAGTGAGTTACCATAGCCCCTATATAAGTACTCCCTGACCCCAAGTGAGTTATCGTTGCCCCTTTATATGTTCTCTCTGACAGCAATTGAGTTACCCTAGTCACATAAAAGTACTCCCTGACCCCATGTGAGTTATCCTGGCCCTTTTATATGTACACTCTGACCGAAAGTGAGTCACCCTAGCACCTTTATAAGTATTCCCTGTCCCCAAGTGTGTTACCTTAGTCACATAAATGAACTCCCTGACCCCAAGTGAGTTACCCTAGTCCCATATAAGTAATGCTTGACCCAAAGTGAGTTACCCTAGCCCCTATATAAGTACTCCCTGACCCCAAGTGAGTTACCCTAGTCACATAGAAGTACTCCCCGACCCCAAGTCAGTTACCCTAGCCCCTATATAAGTACTCCCTGACCCCAAGTGAGTTACCCTAGTCCCATAGAAGTACTCCCTGACCCCAAGTGAATTACCCTAGTCACATAGAAGTACTCCCTGACCCCAAGTGAGTTACCATCGCCCCTATATAAGTACTCCCTGACCCCAAGTGAGTTACCCTAGTCCCATAGAAGTACTCCCTGACCCCAAGTGAGTTACCCTAGTCACATAGAAGTACTCCCTGACCCCAAGTGAGTTACCCTAGTTACATAGAAGTACTCCCTGACCCCAAGTGAGTTACCATAGCCCCTATATAAGTACTCCCTGACCCCAAGTGAGTTACCCTAGTCCCATAGAAGTACTCCCTGACCCCAAGTGAGTTACCGTAGTCCCATAGAAGTACTACCTGACCCCAAGTGAGTTACCCTAGTCACATAGAAGTACTCCCTGACCCCAAGTGAGTTACCATAGCCCCTATATAAGTACTCCCTGACCCCAAGTGAGTTACCCTAGTCCCATAGAAGTACTCCCTGACCCCAAGTGAGTTACCCTAGTCACATAGAAGTACTCCCTGACCCCAAGTGAGTTACCATAGCCCCTATATAAGTACTCCCTGACCCCAAGTGAGTTACCCTAGTCCCATAGAAGTACTCCCTGACCCCAAGTGAGTTACCCTAGTCCCATAGAAGTACTACCTGACCCCAAGTGAGTTACCCTAGTCACATAGAAGTACTTCCTGACCCCAAGTGAGTTACCATAGCCCCTATATAAGTACTCCCTGACCCCAAGTGAGTTACCCTAGTCCCATAGAAGTACTCCCTGACCCCAAGTGAGTTACCCTAGTCACATAGAAGTACTCCCTGACCCCAAGTGAGTTACCATAGCCCCTATATAAGTACTCCCTGACCCCAAGTGAGTTACCCTAGTCCCTTAGAAGTACTCCCTGACCCTCAGTGAGTTACCCTAGTCACATAGAAGTACTCCCTGACCCCAAGTGAGCTATCCTAGCCCCTTTATATGTACTCTCTGACAGCAAGTGAGTTACCCTAGTCCCATAGTACTACTCCCTGACCCCAACTGAGTTACCCTAGTCCAATATAAGTACTCCCTGACCCAAAGTGAGTTACCATAGCCCCTTTATAAGTACTCCCAGACTCCAAGTGAGTTACCCTAGACGCTTTATATGTACTCCCATGCCCCAAGTGAGTTACCCTAGTCCCATAGAAGTACTTCCTGACCCCAAGTGTGTTACCCTAGTCTCATATAAGTACTCCCTGACACAAAGTGGGTTACCCTAGCCCCTTTATAAGTACTCCCTGACCCCAAGTGAGTTACCCTAGTCCGATATAAGTACTCCCAGACCCAAGTGTATTACCCCAGTCCCATAGAAGTATTCCCTGACCCCAAGTGTGTTACCCTATTTCCATAGAAGTACTCCCTGACCCCAAGTGTATTACCCTAGTCCCATATAAGTACTCCCTGACCCCAAGTGAGTTCCCATAGCACCTTTATAAGTACTTCCTGACCCCAAGTGAGTTATCCTAGTCCCTTTATATGTACTCTCTGACCGCAAGTGAGTTATCCTAGCCCCATAGAAGTACTCCCTGACCCCAAGTGAGTTACCCTAGTCACATAGAAGTACTCCCTGACCCCAAGTCAGTTACCCTAGCCCCTATATAAGTACTCCCTGACCCCAAGTGAGTTACCCTAGTCCCATAGAAGTACTCCCTGACCCCAAGTGAGTTACCCTAGTCACATAGAAGTACTCCCTGACCCCAAGTGAGTTACCATAGCCCCTATATAAGTACTCCCTGACCCCAAGTGAGTTACCCTAGTCCCATAGAAGTACTCCCTGACCCCAAGTGAGTTACCCTAGTCACATAGAAGTACTCCCTGACCCCAAGTGAGTTACCCTAGTCACATAGAAGTACTCCCTGACGCCAAGTGAGTTACCATAGCCCCTATATAAGTACTCCCTGACTCCAAGTGAGTTACCCTAGTCCCATAGAAGTACTACCTGACCCCAAGTGAGTTACCCTAGTCACATAGAAGTACTCCCTGACCCCAAGTGAGTTACCATAGCCCCTATATAAGTACTCCCTGACCCCAAGTGAGTTACCCTAGTCCCATAGAAGTACTCCCTGACCCCAAGTGAGTTACCCTAGTCACATAGAAGTACTCCCTGACCCCAAGTGAGTTACCATAGCCCCTATATAAGTACTCCCTGACCCCAAGTGAGTTACCCTAGTCCCATAGAAGTACTCCCTGACCCCAAGTGAGTTACCCTAGTCACATAGAAGTACTCCCTGACCCCAAGTGAGTTACCATAGCCCCTATATAAGTACTCCCTGACCCCAAGTGAGTTACCCTAGTCCCATAGAAGTACTCCCTGACCCCAAGTGAGTTACCCTAGTCACATAGAAGTACTCCCTGACCCCAAGTGAGTTACCCTAGTCACATAGAAGTACTCCCTGACGCCAAGTGAGTTACCATAGCCCCTATATAAGTACTCCCTGACTCCAAGTGAGTTACCCTAGTCCCATAGAAGTACTACCTGACCCCAAGTGAGTTACCCTAGTCACATAGAAGTACTCCCTGACCCCAAGTGAGTTACCATAGCCCCTATATAAGTACTCCCTGACCCCAAGTGAGTTACCCTAGTCCCATAGAAGTACTCCCTGACCCCAAGTGAGTTACCCTAGTCACATAGAAGTACTCCCTGACCCCAAGTGAGTTACCATAGCCCCTATATAAGTACTCCCTGACCCCAAGTGAGTTACCCTAGTCCCATAGAAGTACTCCCTGACCCCAAGTGAGTTACCCTAGTCCCATAGATGTACTCCATGACCCCAAGTGAGTTACCCTAGTCTCATAGAAGTACTCCCTGAACCCAAGTGAGTTACCATAGCCCCTATATAAGTACTCCCTGACGCCAAGTGAGTTATCGTTGCCCCTTTATATGTACTCTCTGACAGCAAGTGAGTTACCCTAGTCACATAAAAGTACTCCCTGACCCCATGTGAGTTATCCTGGCCCTTTTATATGTACTCTCTGACCGCAAGTGAGTTACCCTCGTCCTATAGAAGTACTCCCTGACCCCAAGTGAGTTACCCTAGTCACATAGAAGTATTCCCCGAACCCAACCGAGTTACCCTAGCCCCTATATATGTACTCCCTGACCCCAAGTGAGTTACCCTAGTCCCATAGAAGTACTCCCTGACCCCAAGTGAGTTACCCTAGTCACATAGAAGTACTCCCTGACCCCAAGTGAGTTACCATAGCCCCTATATAAGTACTCCCTGACCCTAAGTGAGTTACCCTAGTCCCATTGAAGTACTCCCTGACCCCAAGTGAGTTACCCTAGTGACATAGAAGTACTCCCTGACCCCAATTGAGTTACCATAGCCCCTATATAAGTACTCCCTGACCCCAAGTGAGTTATCCTTGCCCCTTTATATGTACTCTCTGACCGCAAGTGAGTTACCCTAGTCACATAAAAGTACTCTTTGACCCAAAGTGAGTTAACCTAGCCCCTTTATAAGTACTCCCTGACCCCAAGTGAGTTACCCTGGCCCCATATAAGAACTCACAGACACCAAGTGAGTTACCCTAGTCCCATATAAGTACTCCTTGACCCAAAGTGAGTTACCCTAGCCCCTTTATAAGTACTTCCTGACCCCAAGTGAGTTACCATATCACCTTTATAAGTACTCCCTGACCCCAAGTGTGTTATCCTAGCCCCTTTATATGTACTCTCTGACCGCAAGTGAGTTACCGTAGTCCCATAGTAGTACTCCCTGACCCCAAGTGAGTTATCCTAGCCCCTTTATATGCACTCTCTGACCGCAAGTGAGTTATTCAAACCCCTTTATAAGTACCCCCTGACCCCAAGTGTGTTACCCTAGTCTTATATAAGTACTCCCTGAACCCAAGTGTGTTACCTTAGCCCCTTTATAAGTACTCCCCCACCCCAAGTGAGTTATCCTATCCCCTTTATATGTACTCTCTGACCGCAAGTGAGTTACCCTAGCCCCTTTATAAGTACTCCCTGACCCCCAAATGTGTTACCTTAGTCCCATAAATGTACTCCATGACCCCAAGTGAGTTATCCTAGCCCCTTTATATGTACACTCTGACCGAAAGTGAGTCACCCTAGCACCTTTATAAGTATTCCCTGTCCCCAAGTGTGTTACCTTAGTCACATAAATGAACTCCCTGACCCCAAGTGAGTTACCCTAGTCCCATATAAGTAATGCTTGACCCAAAGTGAGTTACCCTAGCCCCTATATAAGTACTCCCTGACCCCAAGTGAGTTACCCTAGTCACATAGAAGTACTCCCCGACCCCAAGTCAGTTACCCTAGCCCCTATATAAGTACTCCCTGACCCCAAGTGAGATACCGTAGTCCCATAGAAGTACTCCCTGACCCCAAGTGAATTATCCTAGTCACATAGAAGTACTCCCTGACCCCAAGTGAGTTACCATAGCCCCTATATAAGTACTCCCTGACCCCAAGTGAGTTACCCTAGTCCCATAGAAGTACTCCCTGACCCCAAGTGAGTTACCCTAGTCACATAGAAGTACTCCCTGACCCCAAGTGAGTTACCCTAGTCACATAGAAGTACTCCCTGACCCCAAGTGAGTTACCATAGCCCCTATATAAGTACTCCCTGACCCCAAGTGAGTTACCCTAGTCCCATAGAAGTACTCCCTGACCCCAAGTGAGTTACCGTAGTCCCATAGAAGTACAACCTGACCCCAAGTGAGTTACCCTAGTCACATAGAAGTACTCCCTGACCCCAAGTGAGTTACCATAGCCCCTATATAAGTACTCCCTGACCCCAACTGAGTTACCCTAGTCCCATAGAAGTACTCCCTGACCCCAAGTGAGTTACCCTAGTCACATAGAAGTACTCCCTGACCCGAAGTGAGTTACCATAGCCCCTATATAAGTACTCCCTGACCCCAAGTGAGTTACCCTAGTCCCATAGAAGTACTCCCTGACCCCAAGTGAGTTACCCTAGTCCCTTAGAAGTACTACCTGACCCCAAGTGAGTTACCCTAGTCACATAGAAGTACTCCCTGACCCCAAGTGAGTTACCATAGCCCCTATATAAGTACTCCCTGACCCCAAGTGAGTTACCCTAGTCCCATAGAAGTACTCCCTGACCCCAAGTAAGTTACCCTAGTCACATAGAAGTACTCCCTGACCCCAAGTGAGTTACCATAGCCCCTATATAAGTACTCCCTGACCCCAAGTGAGTTACCCTAGTCCCATAGAAGTACTCCCTGACCCCAAGTGAGTTACCCTAGTCGCATAGAAGTACTCCCTGACCCCAAGTGAGTTACCATAGCCCCTATATAAGTACACCCTGACCCCAAGTGAGTTACCCTAGTCCCATAGAAGTACTCCCTGACCCCAAGTGAGTTACCCTAGTCCCATAGATGTACTCCATGACCCCAAGTGAGTTACCCTAGTCTCATAGAAGTACTCGCTGAACCCAAGTGAGTTACCATAGCCCCTATATAAGTACTCCCTGACCCCAAGTGAGTTATCGTTGCCCCTTTATATGTTCTCTCTGAAAGCAAGTGAGTTACCCTAGTCACATAAAAGTACTCCCTGACCCCATGTGAGTTATCCTGGCCCTTTTATATGTACACTCTGACCGAAAGTGAGTCACCCTAGCACCTTTATAAGTATTCCCTGTCCCCAAGTGTGTTACCTTAGTCACATAAATGAACTCCCTGACCCCAAGTGAGTTACCCTAGTCCCATATAAGTAATGCTTGACCCAAAGTGAGTTACCCTAGTCCCATAGAAGTACTCCCTGACCCCAAGTAAGTTACCCTAGTCACATAGAAGTACTCCCTGACCCCAAGTGAGTTACCATAGCCCCTATATAAGTACTCCCTGACCCCAAGTGAGTTACCCTAGTCCCATAGAAGTACTCCCTGACCCCAAGTGAGTTACCCTAGTCACATAGAAGTACTCCCTGACCCCAAGTGAGTTACCCTAGTCACATAGAAGTACTCCCTGACGCCAAGTGAGTTACCATAGCCCCTATATAAGTACTCCCTGACTCCAAGTGAGTTACCCTAGTCCCATAGAAGTACTACCTGACCCCAAGTGAGTTACCCTAGTCACATAGAAGTACTCCCTGACCCCAAGTGAGTTACCATAGCCCCTATATAAGTACTCCCTGACCCCAAGTGAGTTACCCTAGTCCCATAGAAGTACTCCCTGACCCCAAGTGAGTTACCCTAGTCACATAGAAGTACTCCCTGACCCCAAGTGAGTTACCATAGCCCCTATATAAGTACTCCCTGACCCCAAGTGAGTTACCCTAGTCCCATAGAAGTACTCCCTGACCCCAAGTGAGTTACCCTAGTCACATAGAAGTACTCCCTGACCCCAAGTGAGTTACCATAGCCCCTATATAAGTACTCCCTGACCCCAAGTGAGTTACCCTAGTCCCATAGAAGTACTCCCTTACCCCAAGTGAGTTACCCTAGTCACATAGAAGTACTCCCTGACCCCAAGTGAGTTACCCTAGTCACATAGAAGTACTCCCTGACGCCAAGTGAGTTACCATAGCCCCTATATAAGTACTCCCTGACTCCAAGTGAGTTACCCTAGTCCCATAGAAGTACTACCTGACCCCAAGTGAGTTACCCTAGTCACATAGAAGTACTCCCTGACCCCAAGTGAGTTACCATAGCCCCTATATAAGTACTCCCTGACCCCAAGTGAGTTACCCTAGTCCCATAGAAGTACTCCCTGACCCCAAGTGAGTTACCCTAGTCACATAGAAGTACTCCCTGACCCCAAGTGAGTTACCATAGCCCCTATATAAGTACTCCCTGACCCCAAGTGAGTTACCCTAGTCCCATAGAAGTACTCCCTGACCCCAAGTGAGTTACCCTAGTCCCATAGATGTACTCCATGACCCCAAGTGAGTTACCCTAGTCTCATAGAAGTACTCCCTGAACCCAAGTGAGTTACCATAGCCCCTATATAAGTACTCCCTGACGCCAAGTGAGTTATCGTTGCCCCTTTATATGTACTCTCTGACAGCAAGTGAGTTACCCTAGTCACATAAAAGTACTCCCTGACCCCATGTGAGTTATCCTGGCCCTTTTATATGTACTCTCTGACCGCAAGTGAGTTACCCTCGTCCTATAGAAGTACTCCCTGACCCCAAGTGAGTTACCCTAGTCACATAGAAGTATTCCCCGAACCCAACCGAGTTACCCTAGCCCCTATATATGTACTCCCTGACCCCAAGTGAGTTACCCTAGTCCCATAGAAGTACTCCCTGACCCCAAGTGAGTTACCCTAGTCACATAGAAGTACTCCCTGACCCCAAGTGAGTTACCATAGCCCCTATATAAGTACTCCCTGACCCTAAGTGAGTTACCCTAGTCCCATAGAAGTACTCCCTGACCCCAAGTGAGTTACCCTAGTGACATAGAAGTACTCCCTGACCCCAATTGAGTTACCATAGCCCCTATATAAGTACTCCCTGACCCCAAGTGAGTTATCCTTGCCCCTTTATATGTACTCTCTGACCGCAAGTGAGTTACCCTAGTCACATAAAAGTACTCTTTGACCCAAAGTGAGTTAACCTAGCCCCTTTATAAGTACTCCCTGACCCCAAGTGAGTTACCCTGGCCCCATATAAGAACTCACAGACACCAAGTGAGTTACCCTAGTCCCATATAAGTACTCCTTGACCCAAAGTGAGTTACCCTAGCCCCTTTATAAGTACTTCCTGACCCCAAGTGAGTTACCATATCACCTTTATAAGTACTCCCTGACCCCAAGTGTGTTATCCTAGCCCCTTTATATGTACTCTCTGACCGCAAGTGAGTTACCGTAGTCCCATAGTAGTACTCCCTGACCCCAAGTGAGTTATCCTAGCCCCTTTATATGCACTCTCTGACCGCAAGTGAGTTATTCAAACCCCTTTATAAGTACCCCCTGACCCCAAGTGTGTTACCCTAGTCTTATATAAGTACTCCCTGAACCCAAGTGTGTTACCTTAGCCCCTTTATAAGTACTCCCCCACCCCAAGTGAGTTATCCTATCCCCTTTATATGTACTCTCTGACCGCAAGTGAGTTACCCTAGCCCCTTTATAAGTACTCCCTGACCCCCAAATGTGTTACCTTAGTCCCATAAATGTACTCCATGACCCCAAGTGAGTTATCCTAGCCCCTTTATATGTACACTCTGACCGAAAGTGAGTCACCCTAGCACCTTTATAAGTATTCCCTGTCCCCAAGTGTGTTACCTTAGTCACATAAATGAACTCCCTGACCCCAAGTGAGTTACCCTAGTCCCATATAAGTAATGCTTGACCCAAAGTGAGTTACCCTAGCCCCTATATAAGTACTCCCTGACCCCAAGTGAGTTACCCTAGTCACATAGAAGTACTCCCCGACCCCAAGTCAGTTACCCTAGCCCCTATATAAGTACTCCCTGACCCCAAGTGAGATACCGTAGTCCCATAGAAGTACTCCCTGACCCCAAGTGAATTATCCTAGTCACATAGAAGTACTCCCTGACCCCAAGTGAGTTACCATAGCCCCTATATAAGTACTCCCTGACCCCAAGTGAGTTACCCTAGTCCCATAGAAGTACTCCCTGACCCCAAGTGAGTTACCCTAGTCACATAGAAGTACTCCCTGACCCCAAGTGAGTTACCCTAGTCACATAGAAGTACTCCCTGACCCCAAGTGAGTTACCATAGCCCCTATATAAGTACTCCCTGACCCCAAGTGAGTTACCCTAGTCCCATAGAAGTACTCCCTGACCCCAAGTGAGTTACCGTAGTCCCATAGAAGTACAACCTGACCCCAAGTGAGTTACCCTAGTCACATAGAAGTACTCCCTGACCCCAAGTGAGTTACCATAGCCCCTATATAAGTACTCCCTGACCCCAACTGAGTTACCCTAGTCCCATAGAAGTACTCCCTGACCCCAAGTGAGTTACCCTAGTCACATAGAAGTACTCCCTGACCCGAAGTGAGTTACCATAGCCCCTATATAAGTACTCCCTGACCCCAAGTGAGTTACCCTAGTCCCATAGAAGTACTCCCTGACCCCAAGTGAGTTACCCTAGTCCCTTAGAAGTACTACCTGACCCCAAGTGAGTTACCCTAGTCACATAGAAGTACTCCCTGACCCCAAGTGAGTTACCATAGCCCCTATATAAGTACTCCCTGACCCCAAGTGAGTTACCCTAGTCCCATAGAAGTACTCCCTGACCCCAAGTAAGTTACCCTAGTCACATAGAAGTACTCCCTGACCCCAAGTGAGTTACCATAGCCCCTATATAAGTACTCCCTGACCCCAAGTGAGTTACCCTAGTCCCATAGAAGTACTCCCTGACCCCAAGTGAGTTACCCTAGTCGCATAGAAGTACTCCCTGACCCCAAGTGAGTTACCATAGCCCCTATATAAGTACACCCTGACCCCAAGTGAGTTACCCTAGTCCCATAGAAGTACTCCCTGACCCCAAGTGAGTTACCCTAGTCCCATAGATGTACTCCATGACCCCAAGTGAGTTACCCTAGTCTCATAGAAGTACTCGCTGAACCCAAGTGAGTTACCATAGCCCCTATATAAGTACTCCCTGACCCCAAGTGAGTTATCGTTGCCCCTTTATATGTTCTCTCTGACAGCAAGTGAGTTACCCTAGTCACATAAAAGTACTCCCTGACCCCATGTGAGTTATCCTGGCCCTTTTATATGTACACTCTGACCGAAAGTGAGTCACCCTAGCACCTTTATAAGTATTCCCTGTCCCCAAGTGTGTTACCTTAGTCACATAAATGAACTCCCTGACCCCAAGTGAGTTACCCTAGTCCCATATAAGTAATGCTTGACCCAAAGTGAGTTACCCTAGCCCCTATATAAGTACTCCCTGACCCCAAGTGAGTTACCCTAGTCTCATAGAAGTACTCCCCGACCCCAAGTGAGTTACCCTAGCCCCTTTATAAGTACTCCCTGACCCCAAGTGAGTTACCATATCACCTTTATAAGTACTCCCTGACCCCAAGTGTGTTATCCTAGCCCCTTTATATGTACTCTCTGACCGCAAGTGAGTTACCGTAGTCCCATAGTAGTACTCCCTGACCCCAAGTGAGTTATCCTAGCCCCTTTATATGCACTCTCTGACCGCAAGTGAGTTATTCAAACCCCTTTATAAGTACCCCCTGACCCCAAGTGTGTTACCCTAGTCTTATATAAGTACTCCCTGAACCCAAGTGTGTTACCTTAGCCCCTTTATAAGTACTCCCCCACCCCAAGTGAGTTATCCTATCCCCTTTATATGTACTCTCTGACCGCAAGTGAGTTACCCTAGCCCCTTTATAAGTACTCCCTGACCCCCAAATGTGTTACCTTAGTCCCATAAATGTACTCCATGACCCCAAGTGAGTTATCCTAGCCCCTTTATATGTACACTCTGACCGAAAGTGAGTCACCCTAGCACCTTTATAAGTATTCCCTGTCCCCAAGTGTGTTACCTTAGTCACATAAATGAACTCCCTGACCCCAAGTGAGTTACCCTAGTCCCATATAAGTAATGCTTGACCCAAAGTGAGTTACCCTAGCCCCTATATAAGTACTCCCTGACCCCAAGTGAGTTACCCTAGTCACATAGAAGTACTCCCCGACCCCAAGTCAGTTACCCTAGCCCCTATATAAGTACACCCTGACCCCAAGTGAGTTACCCTAGTCCCATAGAAGTACTCCCTGACCCCAAGTGAGTTACCCTAGTCCCATAGATGTACTCCATGACCCCAAGTGAGTTACCCTAGTCTCATAGAAGTACTCGCTGAACCCAAGTGAGTTACCATAGCCCCTATATAAGTACTCCCTGACCCCAAGTGAGTTATCGTTGCCCCTTTATATGTTCTCTCTGACAGCAAGTGAGTTACCCTAGTCACATAAAAGTACTCCCTGACCCCATGTGAGTTATCCTGGCCCTTTTATATGTACACTCTGACCGAAAGTGAGTCACCCTAGCACCTTTATAAGTATTCCCTGTCCCCAAGTGTGTTACCTTAGTCACATAAATGAACTCCCTGACCCCAAGTGAGTTACCCTAGTCCCATATAAGTAATGCTTGACCCAAAGTGAGTTACCCTAGCCCCTATATAAGTACTCCCTGACCCCAAGTGAGTTACCCTAGTCTCATAGAAGTACTCCCCGACCCCAAGTGAGTTACCCTAGCCCCTTTATAAGTACTCCCTGACCCCAAGTGAGTTACCATATCACCTTTATAAGTACTCCCTGACCCCAAGTGTGTTATCCTAGCCCCTTTATATGTACTCTCTGACCGCAAGTGAGTTACCGTAGTCCCATAGTAGTACTCCCTGACCCCAAGTGAGTTATCCTAGCCCCTTTATATGCACTCTCTGACCGCAAGTGAGTTATTCAAACCCCTTTATAAGTACCCCCTGACCCCAAGTGTGTTACCCTAGTCTTATATAAGTACTCCCTGAACCCAAGTGTGTTACCTTAGCCCCTTTATAAGTACTCCCCCACCCCAAGTGAGTTATCCTATCCCCTTTATATGTACTCTCTGACCGCAAGTGAGTTACCCTAGCCCCTTTATAAGTACTCCCTGACCCCCAAATGTGTTACCTTAGTCCCATAAATGTACTCCATGACCCCAAGTGAGTTATCCTAGCCCCTTTATATGTACACTCTGACCGAAAGTGAGTCACCCTAGCACCTTTATAAGTATTCCCTGTCCCCAAGTGTGTTACCTTAGTCACATAAATGAACTCCCTGACCCCAAGTGAGTTACCCTAGTCCCATATAAGTAATGCTTGACCCAAAGTGAGTTACCCTAGCCCCTATATAAGTACTCCCTGACCCCAAGTGAGTTACCCTAGTCACATAGAAGTACTCCCCGACCCCAAGTCAGTTACCCTAGCCCCTATATAAGTACTCCCTGACCCCAAGTGAGATACCGTAGTCCCATAGAAGTACTCCCTGACCCCAAGTGAATTATCCTAGTCACATAGAAGTACTCCCTGACCCCAAGTGAGTTACCATAGCCCCTATATAAGTACTCCCTGACCCCAAGTGAGTTACCCTAGTCCCATAGAAGTACTCCCTGACCCCAAGTGAGTTACCCTAGTCACATAGAAGTACTCCCTGACCCCAAGTGAGTTACCCTAGTCACATAGAAGTGCTCCCTGACCCCAAGTGAGTTACCATAGCCCCTATATAAGTACTCCCTGACCCCAAGTGAGTTACCCTAGTCCCATAGAAGTACTCCCTGACCCCAAGTGAGTTACTGTAGTCCCATAGAAGTACAACCTGACCCCAAGTGAGTTACCCTAGTCACATAGAAGTACTCCCTGACCCCAAGTGAGTTACCATAGCCCCTATATAAGTACTCCCTGACCCCAACTGAGTTACCCTAGTCCCATAGAAGTACTCCCTGACCCCAAGTGAGTTACCCTAGTCACATAGAAGTACTCCCTGACCCGAAGTGAGTTACCATAGCCCCTATATAAGTACTCCCTGACCCCAAGTGAGTTACCCTAGTCCCATAGAAGTACTCCCTGACCCCAAGTGAGTTACCCTAGTCCCTTAGAAGTACTACCTGACCCCAAGTGAGTTACCCTAGTCACATAGAAGTACTCCCTGACCCCAAGTGAGTTACCATAGCCCCTATATAAGTACTCCCTGACCCCAAGTGAGTTACCCTAGTCCCATAGAAGTACTCCCTGACCCCAAGTAAGTTACCCTAGTCACATAGAAGTACTCCCTGACCCCAAGTGAGTTACCATAGCCCCTATATAAGTACTCCCTGACCCCAAGTGAGTTACCCTAGTCCCATAGAAGTACTCCCTGACCCCAAGTGAGTTACCCTAGTCGCATAGAAGTACTCCCTGACCCCAAGTGAGTTACCATAGCCCCTATATAAGTACTCCCTGACCCCAAGTGAGTTACCCTAGTCCCATAGAAGTACTCCCTGACCCCAAGTGAGTTACCCTAGTCCCATAGATGTACTCCATGACCCCAAGTGTGTTACCCTAGTCTCATAGAAGTACTCGCTGAACCCAAGTGAGTTACCATAGCCCCTATATAAGTACTCCCTGACCCCAAGTGAGTTATCGTTGCCCCTTTATATGTTCTCTCTGACAGCAAGTGAGTTACCCTAGTCACATAAAAGTACTCCCTGACCCCATGTGAGTTATCCTGGCCCTTTTATATGTACACTCTGACCGAAAGTGAGTCACCCTAGCACCTTTATAAGTATTCCCTGTCCCCAAGTGTGTTACCTTAGTCACATAAATGAACTCCCTGACCCCAAGTGAGTTACCCTAGTCCCATATAAGTAATGCTTGACCCAAAGTGAGTTACCCTAGCCCCTATATAAGTACTCCCTGACCCCAAGTGAGTTACCCTAGTCTCATAGAAGTACTCCCCGACCCCAAGTGAGTTACCATAGCCCCTATATAAGTACTCCCTGACCCCAACTGAGTTACCCTAGTCCCATAGAAGTACTCCCTGACCCCAAGTGAGTTACCCTAGTCACATAGAAGTACTCCCTGACCCCAAGTGAGTTACCATAGCCCCTATATAAGTACTCCCTGACCCCAAGTGAGTTACCCTAGTCCCATAGAAGTACTCCCTGACCCCAAGTGAGTTACCCTAGTCCCATAGAAGTACTACCTGACCCCAAGTGAGTTACCCTAGTCACATAGAAGTACTCCCTGACCCCAAGTGAGTTACCATAGCCCCTATATAAGTACTCCCTGACCCCAAGTGAGTTACCCTAGTCCCATAGAAGTACTCCCTGACCCCAAGTAAGTTACCCTAGTCACATAGAAGTACTCCCTGACCCCAAGTGAGTTACCATAGCCCCTATATAAGTACTCCCTGACCCCAAGTGAGTTACCCTAGTCCCATAGAAGTACTCCCTGACCCCAAGTGAGTTACCCTAGTCCCACAGATGTACTCCATGACCCCAAGTGAGTTACCCTAGTCTCATAGAAGTACTCGCTGAACCCAAGTGAGTTACCATAGCCCCTATATAAGTACTCCCTGACCCCAAGTGAGTTATCGTTGCCCCTTTATATGTTCTCTCTGACAGCAAGTGAGTTACCCTAGTCACATAAAAGTACTCCCTGACCCCATGTGAGTTATCCTGGCCCTTTTATATGTACACTCTGACCGAAAGTGAGTCAGCCTAGCACCTTTATAAGTATTCCCTGTCCCCAAGTGTGTTACCTTAGTGACATAAATGAACTCCCTGACCCCAAGTGAGTTACCCTAGTCCCATATAAGTAATGCTTGACCCAAAGTGAGTTACCCTAGCCCCTATATAAGTACTCCCTGACCCCAAGTGAGTTACCCTAGTCACATAGAAGTACTCCCCGACCTCAAGTCAGTTACCCTAGCCCCTATATAAGTACTCCCTGATCCCAAGTGAGTTACCCTAGTCCCATAGAAGTACTCCCTGACCCCAAGTGAATTACCCTAGTCACATAGAAGTACTCCCTGACCCCAAGTGAGTTACCATAGCCCCTATATATGTACTCCCTGACCCCAAGTGAGTTACCCTAGTCCCATAGAAGTACTCCCTGACCCCAAGTGAGTTACCCTAGTCACATAGAAGTACTCCCTGACCCCAAGTGAGTTACCCTAGTCACATAGAAGTACTCCCTGACACCAAGTGAGTTACCATAGCCCCTATATAAGTACTCCCTGACCCCAAGTGAGTTACCCTAGTCCCATAGAAGTACTCCCTGACCCCAAGTGAGTTACCGTAGTCCCATAGAAGTACTACCTGACCCCAAGTGAGTTACCCTAGTCACATAGAAGTACTCCCTGACCCCAAGTGAGTTACCATAGCCCCTATATAAGTACTCCCTGACCCCAAGTGAGTTACCCTAGTCCCATAGAAGTACTCCCTGACCCCAAGTGAGTTACCCTAGTCACATAGAAGTACTCCCTGACCCCAAGTGAGTTACCATAGCCCCTATATAAGTACTCCCTGACCCCAAGTGAGTTACCCTAGTCCCATAGAAGTACTCCCTGACCCCAAGTGAGTTACCCTAGTCCCATAGAAGTACTCCCTGACCCCAAGTGAGTTACCGTAGTCCCATAGAAGTACTACCTGACCCCAAGTGAGTTACCCTAGTCACATAGAAGTACCCCCTGACCCCAAGTGAGTTACCATAGCCCCTATATAAGTACTCCCTGACCCCAACTGAGTTACCCTAGTCCCATAGAAGTACTCCCTGACCCCAAGTGAGTTACCCTAGTCACATAGAAGTACTCCCTGACCCCAAGTGAGTTACCATAGCCCCTATATAAGTACTCCCTGACCCCAAGTGAGTTACCCTAGTCCCATAGAAGTACTCCCTGACCCCAAGTGAGTTACCCTAGTCCCATAGAAGTACTACCTGACCCCAAGTGAGTTACCCTAGTCACATAGAAGTACTCCCTGACCCCAAGTGAGTTACCATAGCCCCTATATAAGTACTCCCTGACCCCAAGTGAGTTACCCTAGTCCCATAGAAGTACTCCCTGACCCCAAGTAAGTTACCCTAGTCACATAGAAGTACTCCCTGACCCCAAGTGAGTTACCATAGCCCCTATATAAGTACTCCCTGACCCCAAGTGAGTTACCCTAGTCCCATAGAAGTACTCCCTGACCCCAAGTGAGTTACCCTAGTCCCATAGATGTACTCCATGACCCCAAGTGAGTTACCCTATTCTCATAGAAGTACTCGCTGAACCCAAGTGAGTTACCATAGCCCCTATATAAGTACTCCCTGACCCCAAGTGAGTTATCGTTGCCCCTTTATATGTTCTCTCTGACAGCAATTGAGTTACCCTAGTCACATAAAAGTACTCCCTGACCCCATGTGAGTTATCCTGGCCCTTTTATATGTACACTCTGACCGAAAGTGAGTCACCCTAGCACCTTTATAAGTATTCCCTGTCCCCAAGTGTGTTACCTTAGTCACATAAATGAACTCCCTGACCCCAAGTGAGTTACCCTAGTCACATAGAAGTACTCCCTGACCCCAAGTGAGTTACCATAGCCCCTATATAAGTACTCCCTGACCCCAAGTGAGTTACCCTAGTCCCATAGAAGTACTCCCTGACCCCAAGTGAGTTACCCTAGTCCCATAGATGTACTCCATGACCCCAAGTGAGTTACCCTATTCTCATAGAAGTACTCGCTGAACCCAAGTGAGTTACCATAGCCCCTATATAAGTACTCCCTGACCCCAAGTGAGTTATCGTTGCCCCTTTATATGTTCTCTCTGACAGCAATTGAGTTACCCTAGTCACATAAAAGTACTCCCTGACCCCATGTGAGTTATCCTGGCCCTTTTATATGTACACTCTGACCGAAAGTGAGTCACCCTAGCACCTTTATAAGTATTCCCTGTCCCCAAGTGTGTTACCTTAGTCACATAAATGAACTCCCTGACCCCAAGTGAGTTACCCTAGTCCCATATAAGTAATGCTTGACCCAAAGTGAGTTACCCTAGCCCCTATATAAGTACTCCCTGACCCCAAGTGAGTTACCCTAGTCACATAGAAGTACTCCCCGACCCCAAGTCAGTTACCCTAGCCCCTATATAAGTACTCCCTGACCCCAAGTGAGTTACCCTAGTCCCATAGAAGTACTCCCTGACCCCAAGTGAATTACCCTAGTCACATAGAAGTACTCCCTGACCCCAAGTGAGTTACCATCGCCCCTATATAAGTACTCCCTGACCCCAAGTGAGTTACCCTAGTCCCATAGAAGTACTCCCTGACCCCAAGTGAGTTACCCTAGTCACATAGAAGTACTCCCTGACCCCAAGTGAGTTACCCTAGTTACATAGAAGTACTCCCTGACCCCAAGTGAGTTACCATAGCCCCTATATAAGTACTCCCTGACCCCAAGTGAGTTACCCTAGTCCCATAGAAGTACTCCCTGACCCCAAGTGAGTTACCATAGTCCCATAGAAGTACTACCTGACCCCAAGTGAGTTACCCTAGTCACATAGAAGTACTCCCTGACCCCAAGTGAGTTACCATAGCCCCTATATAAGTACTCCCTGACCCCAAGTGAGTTACCCTAGTCCCATAGAAGTACTCCCTGACCCCAAGTGAGTTACCCTAGTCACATAGAAGTACTCCCTGACCCCAAGTGAGTTACCATAGCCCCTATATAAGTACTCCCTGACCCCAAGTGAGTTACCCTAGTCCCATAGAAGTACTCCCTGACCCCAAGTGAGTTACCCTAGTCCCATAGAAGTACTACCTGACCCCAAGTGAGTTACCCTAGTCACATAGAAGTACTTCCTGACCCCAAGTGAGTTACCATAGCCCCTATATAAGTACTCCCTGACCCCAAGTGAGTTACCCTAGTCCCATAGAAGTACTCCCTGACCCCAAGTGAGTTACCCTAGTCACATAGAAGTACTCCCTGACCCCAAGTGAGTTACCATAGCCCCTATATAAGTACTCCCTGACCCCAAGTGAGTTACCCTAGTCCCATAGAAGTACTCCCTGACCCCAAGTGAGTTACCCTAGTCCCATAGATGTACTCCATGACCCCAAGTGAGTTACCCTAGTCTCATAGAAGTACTCGCTGAACCCAAGTGAGTTACCATAGCCCCTATATAAGTACTCCCTGACCCCCAGTGAGTTACCCTAGTCCCATAGAAGTACTCCCTGACCCCAAGTGAGTTACCCTAGTCCCATAGAAGTACTACCTGACCCCAAGTGAGTTACCCTAGTCACATAGAAGTACTCCCTGACCCCAAGTGAGTTACCATAGCCCCTATATAAGTACTCCCTGACCCCAAGTGAGTTACCCTAGTCACATAAAAGTACTCCCTGACCCCATGTGAGTTATCCTGGCCCTTTATTTGTACTCTCTGACCGCAAGTGAGTTACCCTCGTCCTATAGAAGTACTCCCTGACCCCAAGTGAGTTACCCTAGTCACATAGATGTATTCCCCGAACCCAACTGAGTTACCCTAGCCCCTATATATGTACTCCCTGACCCCAAGTGAGTTACCCTAGTCCCATAGAAGTACTCCCTGACCCCAAGTGAGTTACCCTAGTCACATAGAAGTACTCCCTGACCCCAAGTGAGTTACCATAGCCCCTATATAAGTACTCCCTGACCCTAAGTGAGTTACCCTAGTCCCATAGAAGTACTCCCTGACCCCAAGTGAGTTACCCTAGTGACATAGAAGTACTCCCTGACCCCAATTGAGTTACCATAGCCCCTATATAAGTACTCCCTGACCCCAAGTGAGTTACCCTGGTCCCATATAAGAACTCACAGACACCAAGTGAGTTACCCTAGTCCCATATAAGTACGCCTTGACCCAAAGTGAGTTACCCTAGCCCCTTTATAAGTACTCCCTGACCCCAAGTGAGTTACCATATCACCTTTATAAGTACTCCCTGACCCCAAGTGTGTTATCCTAGCCCCTTTATATGTACTCTCTGACCGCAAGTGAGTTACCGTAGTCCCATAGTAGTACTCCCTGACCCCAAGTGAGTTATCCTAGCCCCTTTATATGCACTCTCTGACCCCAAGTGAGTTATTCACACCCCTTTATAAGTACCCCCTGACCCCAAGTGTGTTACCCTAGTCTTATATAAGTACTCCCTGACCCCAAGTGTGTTATCCTAGTCCCTTTATATGTACTCTCTGACCGCAATTGAGTTATCCTAGCCCCATAGAAGTACTCCCTGACCCCAAGTGAGTTACCCTAGTCACATAGAAGTACTCCCCGACCCCAAGTGAGTTACCCTAGCCCCTATATAAGTACTCCCTGACCCCAAGTGAGTTACCCTAGTCACATAGAAGTACTCCCTGACCCCAAGTGAGTTACCATAGCCCCTATATAAGTACTCCCTGACCCCAAGTGAGTTACCCTAGTCCCATAGAAGTACTCCCTGACACCAAGTGAGTTACCCTAGTCACATAGAAGTACTCCCTGACCCCAAGTGAGTTACCCTAGTCACATAGAAGTACTCCCTGACCCCAAGTGAGTTACCATAGCCCCTATATAAGTACCCCCCTACCCCAAGTGAGTTACCCTAGTCCCATAGAAGTACTCCCTGACCCCAAGTGAGTTACCCTAGTCCCATAGAAGTACTCCCTGACCCCAAGTGAGTTACCCTAGTCACATAGAAGTACTCCCTGACCCCAAGTGAGTTACCATATCCCCTTTATAAGTACTCCCTGACCCCAAGTGAGTTATCCTAGCCCCTATATATGTACTCTCTGACAGCAAGTGAGTTACCCTAGTCCCATAGTACTACTCCCTGACCCCAACTGAGTTACCCTAGTCCCATATAAGTACTGCTTGACCCAAAGTGAGTTACCCTAGCCCCCATATAAGCACTCCCTGACCCCAAGTGAGTTACCCTAGTCCCATAGTACTACTCCCTGACCCCAACTGAGTTACCCTAGTCCAATATAAGTACTCCCTGACCCAAAGTGAGTTACCATAGCCCCTTTATAAGTACTCCCAGACTCCAAGTGAGTTACCCTAGACGCTTTATATGTACTCCCATGCCCCAAGTGAGTTACCCTAGTCCCATAGAAGTACTTCCTGACTCCAAGTGAGTTACCCTAGACGCTTTATATGTACTCCCATGCCCCAAGTGATTTACCCTAGTCCCATAGAAGTACTTCCTGACCACAAGTGTGTTACCCTAGTCTCATATAAGTACTCCCTGACACAAAGTGAGTAACCATAGCCCCTTTATAAGTACTCCCTGACCCCAAGTGAGTTATCCTAGCCCCTTTTTATGTACTCTCTGACTGCAAGTGAGTTACCCTACCCCCTTTATAAGTACTCCCTGACCCCAAGTGAGTTACCCTAGTCCCATATAAGTACTCCCAGACCCCAAGTGTATTACCCCAGTCCCATAGAAGTATTCCCTTACCCCAAGTGTGTTACCCTATTTCCATAGAAGTACTCCCTGACCCCAAGTGTATTACCCTAGTCCCATATAAGTACTCCCTGACACCAAGTGAGTTCCCATAGCACCTTTATAAGTACTTCCTGAACCCAAGTGAGTTATCCTAGTCCCTTTATATGTACTCTCTGACCGCAATTGAGTTATCCTAGCCCCATAGAAGTACTCCCTGACCCCAAGTGAGTTACCCTAGTCACATAGAAGTACTCCCTGACTCCAAGTGAGTTACCATAGCCCCTATATAAGTACTCCCTGACCCCAAGTGAGTTACCCTAGTCCCAAAGAAGTACTCCCTGACCCCAAGTGAGTTACCCTAGTCCCTTAGAAGTACTCCCTGACCCTCAGTGAGTTACCCTAGTCACATAGAAGTACTCCCTGACCCCAAGTGAGTTATCCTAGCCCCTTTATATGTACTCTCTGACAGCAAGTGAGTTACCCTAGTCCCATAGTACTACTCCCTGACCCCAACTGAGTTACCCTAGTCCAATATAAGTACTCCCTGACCCAAAGTGAGTTACCATAGCCCCTTTATAAGTACTCCCAGACTCCAAGTGAGTTACCCTAGACGCTTTATATGTACTCCCATGCCCCAAGTGAGTTACCCTAGTCCCATAGAAGTACTTCCTGACCCCAAGTGTGTTACCCTAGTCTCATATAAGTACTCCCTGACACAAAGTGAGTTACCATAGCCCCTTTATAAGTACTCCCTGACCCCAAGTGAGTTATCCTAGCCCCTTTTTATGTACTTTCTGACTGCAAGTGAGTTACCCTAGCCCCTTTATAAGTACTCCCTGACCCCAAGTGAGTTACCCTAGTCCCATATAAGTACTCCCAGACCCCAAGTGTATTACCCCAGTCCCATAGAAGTATTCCCTGACCCCAAGTGTGTTACCCTATTTCCATAGAAGTACTCCCTGACCCCAAGTGTATTACCCTAGTCCCATATAAGTACTCCCTGACCCCAAGTGAGTTCCCATAGCACCTTTATAAGTACTTCCTGACCCCAAGTGAGTTATCCTAGTCCCTTTATATGTACTCTCTGACCGCAAGTGGGTTATCCTAGCCCCATAGAAGTACTCCCTGACCCCAAGTGAGTTACCCTAGTCACATAGAAGTACTCCCTGACCCCAAGTCAGTTACCCTAGCCCCTATATAAGTACTCCCTGACCCCAAGTGAGTTACCCTAGTCCCATAGAAGTACTCCCTGACCCCAAGTGAGTTACCCTAGTCACATAGAAGTACTCCCTGACCCCAAGTGAGTTACCATAGCCCCTATATAAGTACTCCCTGACCCCAAGTGAGTTACCCTAGTCCCATAGAAGTACTCCCTGACCCCAAGTGAGTTACCCTAGTCACATAGAAGTACTCCCTGACGCCAAGTGAGTTACCATAGCCCCTATATAAGTACTCCCTGACTCCAAGTGAGTTACCCTAGTCCCATAGAAGTACTACCTGACCCCAAGTGAATTACCCTAGTCACATGGAAGTACTCCCTGACCCCAAGTGAGTTACCATAGCCCCTATATAAGTACTCCCTGACCCCAAGTGAGTTACCCTAGTCACATAGAAGTACTCCCTGACCCCAAGTGAGTTACCATAGCCCCTATATAAGTACTCCCTGACCCCAAGTGAGTTACCCTAGTCCCATAGAAGTACTCCCTGACCCCAAGTGAGTTACCCTAGTCCCATAGATGTACTCCATGACCCCAAGTGAGTTACCCTAGTCTCATAGAAGTACTCCCTGAACCCAAGTGAGTTACCATAGCCCCTATATAAGTACTCTCTGACCCCAAGTGAGTTATCGTTGCCCCTTTATATGTACTCTCTGACAGCAAGTGAGTTACCCTAGTCACATAAAAGTACTCCCTGACCCCATGTGGGTTATCCTGGCCCTTTTATATGTACTCTCTGACCGCAAGTGAGTTACCCTCGTCCTATAGAAGTACTCCCTGACCCCAAGTGAGTTACCCTAGTCACATAGAAGTATTCCCCGAACCCAACTGAGTTACCCTAGCCCCTATATATGTACTCCCTGACCCCAAGTGAGTTACCCTAGTCCCATAGAAGTACTCCCTGACCCCAAGTGAGTTACCCTAGTCACATAGAAGTACTCCCTGACCCCAAGTGAGTTACCATAGCCCCTATATAAGTACTCCCTGACCCTAAGTGAGTTACCCTAGTCCCATAGAAGTACTCCCTGACCCCAAGTGAGTTACCCTAGTGACATAGAAGTACTCCCTGACCCCAAGTGAGTTACCCTAGTTACATAGAAGTACTCCCTGACCCCAAGTGAGTTACCATAGCCCCTATATAAGTACTCCCTGACCCCAAGTGAGTTACCCTAGTCCCATAGAAGTACTCCCTGACCCCAAGTGAGTTACCGTAGTCCCATAGAAGTACTACCTGACCCCAAGTGAGTTACCCTAGTCACATAGAAGTACTCCCTGACCCCAAGTGAGTTACCATAGCCCCTATATAAGTACTCCCTGACCCCAAGTGAGTTACCCTAGTCCCATAGAAGTACTCCCTGACCCCAAGTGAGTTACCCTAGTCACATAGAAGTACTCCCTGACCCCAAGTGAGTTACCATAGCCCCTATATAAGTACTCCCTGACCCCAAGTGAGTTACCCTAGTCCCATAGAAGTACTCCCTGACCCCAAGTGAGTTACCCTAGTCCCATAGAAGTACTACCTGACCCCAAGTGAGTTACCCTAGTCACATAGAAGTACTTCCTGACCCCAAGTGAGTTACCATAGCCCCTATATAAGTACTCCCTGACCCCAAGTGAGTTACCCTAGTCCCATAGAAGTACTCCCTGACCCCAAGTGAGTTACCCTAGTCACATAGAAGTACTCCCTGACCCCAAGTGAGTTACCATAGCCCCTATATAAGTACTCCCTGACCCCAAGTGAGTTACCCTAGTCCCATAGAAGTACTCCCTGACCCCAAGTGAGTTACCCTAGTCCCATAGATGTACTCCATGACCCCAAGTGAGTTACCCTAGTCTCATAGAAGTACTCGCTGAACCCAAGTGAGTTACCATAGCCCCTATATAAGTACTCCCTGACCCCAAGTGAGTTACCCTAGTCCCATAGAAGTACTCCCTGACCCCAAGTGAGTTACCCTAGTCCCATAGAAGTACTACCTGACCCCAAGTGAGTTACCCTAGTCACATAGAAGTACTCCCTGACCCCAAGTGAGTTACCATAGCCCCTATATAAGTACTCCCTGACCCCAAGTGAGTTACCCTAGTCACATAAAAGTACTCCCTGACCCCATGTGAGTTATCCTGGCCCTTTATTTGTACTCTCTGACCGCAAGTGAGTTACCCTCGTCCTATAGAAGTACTCCCTGACCCCAAGTGAGTTACCCTAGTCACATAGAAGTATTCCCCGAACCCAACTGAGTTACCCTAGCCCCTATATATGTACTCCCTGACCCCAAGTGAGTTACCCTAGTCCCATAGAAGTACTCCCTGACCCCAAGTGAGTTACCCTAGTCACATAGAAGTACTCCCTGACCCCAAGTGAGTTACCATAGCCCCTATATAAGTACTCCCTGACCCTAAGTGAGTTACCCTAGTCCCATAGAAGTACTCCCTGACCCCAAGTGAGTTACCCTAGTGACATAGAAGTACTCCCTGACCCCAATTGAGTTACCATAGCCCCTATATAAGTACTCCCTGACCCCAAGTGAGTTACCCTGGTCCCATATAAGAACTCACAGACACCAAGTGAGTTACCCTAGTCCCATATAAGTACGCCTTGACCCAAAGTGAGTTACCCTAGCCCCTTTATAAGTACTCCCTGACCCCAAGTGAGTTACCATATCACCTTTATAAGTACTCCCTGACCCCAAGTGTGTTATCCTAGCCCCTTTATATGTACTCTCTGACCGCAAGTGAGTTACCGTAGTCCCATAGTAGTACTCCCTGACCCCAAGTGAGTTATCCTAGCCCCTTTATATGCACTCTCTGACCCCAAGTGAGTTATTCACACCCCTTTATAAGTACCCCCTGACCCCAAGTGTGTTACCCTAGTCTTATATAAGTACTCCCTGACCCCAAGTGTGTTATCCTAGTCCCTTTATATGTACTCTCTGACCGCAATTGAGTTATCCTAGCCCCATAGAAGTACTCCCTGACCCCAAGTGAGTTACCCTAGTCACATAGAAGTACTCCCCGACCCCAAGTGAGTTACCCTAGCCCCTATATAAGTACTCCCTGACCCCAAGTGAGTTACCCTAGTCACATAGAAGTACTCCCTGACCCCAAGTGAGTTACCATAGCCCCTATATAAGTACTCCCTGACCCCAAGTGAGTTACCCTAGTCCCATAGAAGTACTCCCTGACACCAAGTGAGTTACCCTAGTCACATAGAAGTACTCCCTGACCCCAAGTGAGTTACCCTAGTCACATAGAAGTACTCCCTGACCCCAAGTGAGTTACCATAGCCCCTATATAAGTACCCCCCTACCCCAAGTGAGTTACCCTAGTCCCATAGAAGTACTCCCTGACCCCAAGTGAGTTACCCTAGTCCCATAGAAGTACTCCCTGACCCCAAGTGAGTTACCCTAGTCACATAGAAGTACTCCCTGACCCCAAGTGAGTTACCATATCCCCTTTATAAGTACTCCCTGACCCCAAGTGAGTTATCCTAGCCCCTATATATGTACTCTCTGACAGCAAGTGAGTTACCCTAGTCCCATAGTACTACTCCCTGACCCCAACTGAGTTACCCTAGTCCCATATAAGTACTGCTTGACCCAAAGTGAGTTACCCTAGCCCCCATATAAGCACTCCCTGACCCCAAGTGAGTTACCCTAGTCCCATAGTACTACTCCCTGACCCCAACTGAGTTACCCTAGTCCAATATAAGTACTCCCTGACCCAAAGTGAGTTACCATAGCCCCTTTATAAGTACTCCCAGACTCCAAGTGAGTTACCCTAGACGCTTTATATGTACTCCCATGCCCCAAGTGAGTTACCCTAGTCCCATAGAAGTACTTCCTGACTCCAAGTGAGTTACCCTAGACGCTTTATATGTACTCCCATGCCCCAAGTGATTTACCCTAGTCCCATAGAAGTACTTCCTGACCACAAGTGTGTTACCCTAGTCTCATATAAGTACTCCCTGACACAAAGTGAGTAACCATAGCCCCTTTATAAGTACTCCCTGACCCCAAGTGAGTTATCCTAGCCCCTTTTTATGTACTCTCTGACTGCAAGTGAGTTACCCTACCCCCTTTATAAGTACTCCCTGACCCCAAGTGAGTTACCCTAGTCCCATATAAGTACTCCCAGACCCCAAGTGTATTACCCCAGTCCCATAGAAGTATTCCCTTACCCCAAGTGTGTTACCCTATTTCCATAGAAGTACTCCCTGACCCCAAGTGTATTACCCTAGTCCCATATAAGTACTCCCTGACACCAAGTGAGTTCCCATAGCACCTTTATAAGTACTTCCTGAACCCAAGTGAGTTATCCTAGTCCCTTTATATGTACTCTCTGACCGCAATTGAGTTATCCTAGCCCCATAGAAGTACTCCCTGACCCCAAGTGAGTTACCCTAGTCACATAGAAGTACTCCCTGACTCCAAGTGAGTTACCATAGCCCCTATATAAGTACTCCCTGACCCCAAGTGAGTTACCCTAGTCCCAAAGAAGTACTCCCTGACCCCAAGTGAGTTACCCTAGTCCCTTAGAAGTACTCCCTGACCCTCAGTGAGTTACCCTAGTCACATAGAAGTACTCCCTGACCCCAAGTGAGTTATCCTAGCCCCTTTATATGTACTCTCTGACAGCAAGTGAGTTACCCTAGTCCCATAGTACTACTCCCTGACCCCAACTGAGTTACCCTAGTCCAATATAAGTACTCCCTGACCCAAAGTGAGTTACCATAGCCCCTTTATAAGTACTCCCAGACTCCAAGTGAGTTACCCTAGACGCTTTATATGTACTCCCATGCCCCAAGTGAGTTACCCTAGTCCCATAGAAGTACTTCCTGACCCCAAGTGTGTTACCCTAGTCTCATATAAGTACTCCCTGACACAAAGTGAGTTACCATAGCCCCTTTATAAGTACTCCCTGACCCCAAGTGAGTTATCCTAGCCCCTTTTTATGTACTTTCTGACTGCAAGTGAGTTACCCTAGCCCCTTTATAAGTACTCCCTGACCCCAAGTGAGTTACCCTAGTCCCATATAAGTACTCCCAGACCCCAAGTGTATTACCCCAGTCCCATAGAAGTATTCCCTGACCCCAAGTGTGTTACCCTATTTCCATAGAAGTACTCCCTGACCCCAAGTGTATTACCCTAGTCCCATATAAGTACTCCCTGACCCCAAGTGAGTTCCCATAGCACCTTTATAAGTACTTCCTGACCCCAAGTGAGTTATCCTAGTCCCTTTATATGTACTCTCTGACCGCAAGTGGGTTATCCTAGCCCCATAGAAGTACTCCCTGACCCCAAGTGAGTTACCCTAGTCACATAGAAGTACTCCCTGACCCCAAGTCAGTTACCCTAGCCCCTATATAAGTACTCCCTGACCCCAAGTGAGTTACCCTAGTCCCATAGAAGTACTCCCTGACCCCAAGTGAGTTACCCTAGTCACATAGAAGTACTCCCTGACCCCAAGTGAGTTACCATAGCCCCTATATAAGTACTCCCTGACCCCAAGTGAGTTACCCTAGTCCCATAGAAGTACTCCCTGACCCCAAGTGAGTTACCCTAGTCACATAGAAGTACTCCCTGACGCCAAGTGAGTTACCATAGCCCCTATATAAGTACTCCCTGACTCCAAGTGAGTTACCCTAGTCCCATAGAAGTACTACCTGACCCCAAGTGAATTACCCTAGTCACATGGAAGTACTCCCTGACCCCAAGTGAGTTACCATAGCCCCTATATAAGTACTCCCTGACCCCAAGTGAGTTACCCTAGTCACATAGAAGTACTCCCTGACCCCAAGTGAGTTACCATAGCCCCTATATAAGTACTCCCTGACCCCAAGTGAGTTACCCTAGTCCCATAGAAGTACTCCCTGACCCCAAGTGAGTTACCCTAGTCCCATAGATGTACTCCATGACCCCAAGTGAGTTACCCTAGTCTCATAGAAGTACTCCCTGAACCCAAGTGAGTTACCATAGCCCCTATATAAGTACTCTCTGACCCCAAGTGAGTTATCGTTGCCCCTTTATATGTACTCTCTGACAGCAAGTGAGTTACCCTAGTCACATAAAAGTACTCCCTGACCCCATGTGGGTTATCCTGGCCCTTTTATATGTACTCTCTGACCGCAAGTGAGTTACCCTCGTCCTATAGAAGTACTCCCTGACCCCAAGTGAGTTACCCTAGTCACATAGAAGTATTCCCCGAACCCAACTGAGTTACCCTAGCCCCTATATATGTACTCCCTGACCCCAAGTGAGTTACCCTAGTCCCATAGAAGTACTCCCTGACCCCAAGTGAGTTACCCTAGTCACATAGAAGTACTCCCTGACCCCAAGTGAGTTACCATAGCCCCTATATAAGTACTCCCTGACCCTAAGTGAGTTACCCTAGTCCCATAGAAGTACTCCCTGACCCCAAGTGAGTTACCCTAGTGACATAGAAGTACTCCCTGACCCCAATTGAGTTACCATAGCCCCTATATAAGTACTCCCTGACCCCAAGTGAGTTATCCTTGCCCCTTTATATGTACTCTCTGACCGCAAGTGAGTTACCCTAGTCACATAAAAGTACTCTTTGACCCAAAGTGAGTTAACCTATCCCCTTTATAAGTACTCCCTGACCCCAAGTGAGTTACCCTGGCCCCATATAAGAACTCACAGACACCAAGTGAGTTACCCTAGTCCCATAGAAGTACTCCTTGACCCAAAGTGAGTTACCCTAGCCCCTTTATAAGTACTCCCTGACCCCAAGTGAGTTACCATATCACCTTTATAAGTACTCCCTGACCCCAAGTGTGTTATTCTAGCCCCTTTATATGTACTCTCTGACCGCAAGTGAGTTACCGTAGTCCCATAGTAGTACTCCCTGACCCCAAGTGAGTTATCCTAGCCCCTTTATATGCACTCTCTGACCGCAAGTGAGTTACTCAAACCCCTTTATAAGTACCCCCTGACCCCAAGTGTGTTACCCTAGTCTTATATAAGTACTCCCTGAACCCATGTGTGTTACCTTAGCCCCTTTATAAGTACTCCCCCACCCCAAGTGAGTTATCCTATCCCCTTTATATGTACTCTCTGACCGCAAGTGAGTTACCCTAGCCCCTTTATAAGTACTCCCTGACCCCCAAATGTGTTACCTTAGTCCCATAAATGTACTCCATGACCCCAAGTGAGTTATCCTAGCCCCTTTATATGTACACTCTGACCGAAAGTGAGTCACCCTAGCCCCTATATAAGTACTCCCTGACCCCAAGTGAGTTACCCTAGTCACATATAAGTACTCCCCGACCCCAAGTCAGTTACCCTAGCCCCTATATAAGTACTCCCTGACCCCAAGTGAGATACCGTAGTCCCATAGAAGTACTCCCTGACCCCAAGTGAATTATCCTAGTCACATAGAAGTACTCCCTGACACCAAGTGAGTTACCATAGCCCCTATATAAGTACTCCCTGACCCCAAGTGAGTTACCCTAGTCCCATAGAAGTACTCCCTGACCCCAAGTGAGTTACCCTAGTCACATAGAAGTACTCCCTGACCCCAAGTGAGTTATCCTTGCCCCTTTATATGTACTCTCTGACCGCAAGTGAGTTACCCTAGTCACATAAAAGTACTCTTTGACCCAAAGTGAGTTAACCTATCCCCTTTATAAGTACTCCCTGACCCCAAGTGAGTTACCCTGGCCCCATATAAGAACTCACAGACACCAAGTGAGTTACCCTAGTCCCATAGAAGTACTCCTTGACCCAAAGTGAGTTACCCTAGCCCCTTTATAAGTACTCCCTGACCCCAAGTGAGTTACCATATCACCTTTATAAGTACTCCCTGACCCCAAGTGTGTTATTCTAGCCCCTTTATATGTACTCTCTGACCGCAAGTGAGTTACCGTAGTCCCATAGTAGTACTCCCTGACCCCAAGTGAGTTATCCTAGCCCCTTTATATGCACTCTCTGACCGCAAGTGAGTTACTCAAACCCCTTTATAAGTACCCCCTGACCCCAAGTGTGTTACCCTAGTCTTATATAAGTACTCCCTGAACCCATGTGTGTTACCTTAGCCCCTTTATAAGTACTCCCCCACCCCAAGTGAGTTATCCTATCCCCTTTATATGTACTCTCTGACCGCAAGTGAGTTACCCTAGCCCCTTTATAAGTACTCCCTGACCCCCAAATGTGTTACCTTAGTCCCATAAATGTACTCCATGACCCCAAGTGAGTTATCCTAGCCCCTTTATATGTACACTCTGACCGAAAGTGAGTCACCCTAGCCCCTATATAAGTACTCCCTGACCCCAAGTGAGTTACCCTAGTCACATATAAGTACTCCCCGACCCCAAGTCAGTTACCCTAGCCCCTATATAAGTACTCCCTGACCCCAAGTGAGATACCGTAGTCCCATAGAAGTACTCCCTGACCCCAAGTGAATTATCCTAGTCACATAGAAGTACTCCCTGACCCCAAGTGAGTTACCATAGCCCCTATATAAGTACTCCCTGACCCCAAGTGAGTTACCCTAGTCCCATAGAAGTACTCCCTGACCCCAAGTGAGTTACCCTAGTCACATAGAAGTACTCCCTGACCCCAAGTGAGTTACCCTAGTCACATAGAAGTACTCCCTGACCCCAAGTGAGTTACCATAGCCCCTATATAAGTACTCCCTGACCCCAAGTGAGTTACCCTAGTCCCATAGAAGTACTCCCTGACCCCAAGTGAGTTACCGTAGTCCCATAGAAGTACTACCTGACCCCAAGTGAGTTACCCTAGTCACATAGAAGTACTCCCTGACCCCAAGTGAGTTACCATAGCCCCTATAAAAGTACTCCCTGACCCCAACTGAGTTACCCTAGTCCCATAGAAGTACTCCCTGACCCCAAGTGAGTTACCCTAGTCACATAGAAGTACTCCCTGACCCGAAGTGAGTTACCATAGCCCCTATATAAGTACTCCCTGACCCCAAGTGAGTTACCCTAGTCCCATAGAAGTACTCCCTGACCCCAAGTGAGTTACCCTAGTCCCTTAGAAGTACTACCTGACCCCAAGTGAGTTACCCTAGTCACATAGAAGTACTCCCTGACCCCAAGTGAGTTACCATAGCCCCTATATAAGTACTCCCTGACCCCAAGTGAGTTACCCTAGTCCCATAGAAGTACTCCCTGACCCCAAGTGAGTTACCCTAGTCCCATAGATGTACTCCATGACCCCAAGTGAGTTACCCTAGTCTCATAGAAGTACTCGCTGAACCCAAGTGAGTTACCATAGCCCCTATATAAGTACTCCCTGACCCCAAGTGAGTTATCGTTGCCCCTTTATATGTTCTCTCTGACAGCAAATGAGTTACCCTAGTCACATAAAAGTACTCCCTGACCCCATGTGAGTTATCCTGGCCCTTTTATATGTACACACTGACCGAAAGTGAGTCACCCTAGCACCTTTATAAGTATTCCCTGTCCCCAAGTGTGTTACCTTAGTCACAAAAATGAACTCCCTGACCCCAAGTGAGTTACCCTAGTCCCATATAAGTAATGCTTGACCCAAAGTGAGTTACCCTAGCCCCTATATAAGTACTCCCTGACCCCAAGTGAGTTACCCTAGTCACATAGAAGTACTCCCCGACCCCAAGTGAGTTACTATAGCCCCTATATAAGTACTCCCTGACCCCAAATGAGTTACCCTAGTCCCATAGAAGTACTCCCTGACCCCAAGTGAGTTACCCTAGTCACATAGAAGTACTCCCTGACCCCAAGTGAGTTACCATAGCCCCTATATAAGTACTCCCTGACCCCAAGTGAGTTACCCTAGTCCCATAGAAGTACTCCCTGACCCCAAGTGAGTTACCCTAGTCACATAGAAGTACTCCCTGACCCGAAGTGAGTTACCATAGCCCCTATATAAGTACTCCCTGACCCCAAGTGAGTTACCCTAGTCCCATAGAAGTACTCCCTGACCCCAAGTGAGTTACCCTAGTCCCTTAGAAGTACTACCTGACACCAAGTGAGTTACCCTAGTCACATAGAAGTACTCCCTGACCCCAAGTGAGTTACCGTAGCCTCTATATAAGTACTCCCTGACCCCAAGTGAGTTACCCTAGTCCCATAGAAGTACTCCCTGACCCCAAGTAAGTTACCCTAGTCACATAGAAGTACTCCCTGACCCCAAGTGAGTTACCATAGCCCCTATATAAGTACTCCCTGACCCCAAGTGAGTTACCCTAGTCCCATAGAAGTACTCCCTGACCCCAAGTAAGTTACCCTAGTCACATTGAAGTACTCCCTGACCCCAAGTGAGTTACCATAGCCCCTATATAAGTACTCCCTGACCCCAAGTGAGTTACCCTAGTCCCATAGAAGTACTCCCTGACCCCAAGTGAGTTACCCTAGTCCCATAGATGTACTCCATGACCCCAAGTGAGTTACCCTAGTCTCATAGAAGTACTCGCTGAACCCAAGTGAGTTACCATAGCCCCTATATAAGTACTCCCTGACCCCAAGTGAGTTATCGTTGCCCCTTTATATGTTCTCTCTGACAGCAAGTGAGTTACCCTAGTCACATAAAAGTACTCCCTGACCCCATGTGAGTTATCCTGGCCCTTTTATATGTACACTCTGACCGAAAGTGAGTCACCCTAGCACCTTTATAAGTATTCCCTGTCCCCAAGTGTGTTACCTTAGTCACATAAATGAACTCCCTGACCCCAAGTGAGTTACCCTAGTCACATAGAAGTACTCCCCGACCCCAAGTCAGTTACCCGAGCCCCTATATAAGTACTCCCTGACCCCAAGTGAGTTACCCTAGTCACATAGAAGTACTCCCCGACCCCAAGTCAGTTACCCTAGCCCCTATATAAGTACTCCCTGATCCCAAGTGAGTTACCCTAGTCCCATAGAAGTACTCCCTGACCCCAAGTGAATTACCCTAGTCACATAGAAGTACTCCCTGACCCCAAGTGAGTTACCATAGCCCCTATATAAGTACTCCCTGACCCCAAGTGAGTTACCCTAGTCCCATAGAAGTACTCCCTGACCCCAAGTGAGTTACCCTAGTCACATAGAAGTACTCCCTGACCCCAAGTGAGTTACCCTAGTCACATAGAAGTACTCCCTGACCCCAAGTGAGTTACCATTGCCCCTATATAAGTACTCCCTGACCCCAAGTGAGTTACCCTAGTCCCATAGAAGTACTCCCTGACCCCAAGTGAGTTACCGTAGTCCCATAGAAGTACTACCTGACCCCAAGTGAGTTACCCTAGTCACATAGAAGTACTCCCTGACCCCAAGTGAGTTACCATAGCCCCTATAAAAGTACTCCCTGACCCCAACTGAGTTACCCTAGTCCCATAGAAGTACTCCCTGACCCCAAGTGAGTTACCCTAGTCACATAGAAGTACTCCCTGACCCGAAGTGAGTTACCATAGCCCCTATATAAGTACTCCCTGACCCCAAGTGAGTTACCCTAGTCCCATAGAAGTACTCCCTGACCCCAAGTGAGTTACCCTAGTCCCTTAGAAGTACTACCTGATCCCAAGTGAGTTACCCTAGTCACATAGAAGTACTCCCTGACCCCAAGTGAGTTACCATAGCCCCTATATAAGTACTCCCTGACCCCAAGTGAGTTACCCTAGTCCCATAGAAGTACTCCCTGACCCCAAGTGAGTTACCCTAGTCCCATAGAAGTACTACCTGACCCCAAGTGAGTTACCCTAGTCACATAGAAGTACTCCCTGACCCCAAGTGAGTTACCATAGCCCCTATATAAGTACTCCCTGACCCCAAGTGAGTTACCCTAGTCCCATAGAAGTACTCCCTGACCCCAAGTAAGTTACCCTAGTCACATAGAAGTACTCCCTGACCCCAAGTGAGTTACCATAGCCCCTATATAAGTACTCCCTGACCCCAAGTGAGTTACCCTAGTCCCATAGAAGTACTCCCTGACCCCAAGTGAGTTACCCTAGTCCCATAGATGTACTCCATGACCCCAAGTGAGTTACCCTAGTCTCATAGAAGTACTCGCTGAACCCAAGTGAGTTACCATAGCCCCTATATAAGTACTCCCTGACCCCAAGTGAGTTATCTTTGCCCCTTTATATGTTCTCTCTGACAGCAAGTGAGTTACCCTAGTCACATAAAAGTACTCCCTGACCCCATGTGAGTTATCCTGGCCCTTTTATATGTACACTCTGACCGAAAGTGAGTCACCCTAGCACCTTTATAAGTATTCCCTGTCCCCAAGTGTGTTACCTTAGTCACATAAATGAACTCCCTGACCCCAAGTGAGTTACCCTAGTCCCATATAAGTAATGCTTGACCCAAAGTGAGTTACCCGAGCCCCTATATAAGTACTCCCTGACCACAAGTGAGTTACCCTAGTCACATAGAAGTACTCCCCGACCCCAAGTCAGTTACCCTATCCCCTATATAAGTACTCCCTGATCCCAAGTGAGTTACCCTAGTCCCATAGAAGTACTCCCTGACCCCAAGTGAATTACCCTAGTCACATAGAAGTACTCCCTGACCCCAAGTGAGTTACCATAGCCCCTATATAAGTACTCCCTGACCCCAAGTGAGTTACCCTAGTCCCATAGAAGTACTCCCTGACCCCAAGTGAGTTACCCTAGTCACATAGAAGTACTCCCTGACCCCAAGTGAGTTACCCTAGTCACATAGAAGTACTCCCTGACCCCAAGTGAGTTACCATAGCCCCTATATAAGTACTACCTGACCCTAAGTGAGTTACCCTAGTCCCATAGAAGTACTCCCTGACCCCAAGTGAGTTACCCTAGTCACATAGAAGTACTCCCTGACCCCAAGTGAGTTACCATAGCCCCTATATAAGTACTCCCTGACCCCAAGTGAGTTACCCTAGTCCCATAGAAGTACTCCCTGACCCCAAGTGAGTTACCCTAGTCCCATAGAAGTACTCCCTGACCCCAAGTGAATTACCCTAGTCACATAGAAGTACTCCCTGACCCCAAGTGAGTTACCATAGCCCCTATATAAGTACTCCCTGACCCCAAGTGAGTTACCCTAGTCCCATAGAAGTACTCCCTGACCCCAAGTGAGTTACCCTAGTCACATAGAAGTACTCCCTGACCCCAAGTGAGTTACCCTAGTCACATAGAAGTACTCCCTGACCCCAAGTGAGTTACCATAGCCCCTATATAAGTACTACCTGACCCTAAGTGAGTTACCCTAGTCCCATAGAAGTACTCCCTGACCCCAAGTGAGTTACCCTAGTCACATAGAAGTACTCCCTGACCCCAAGTGAGTTACCATAGCCCCTATATAAGTACTCCCTGACCCCAAGTGAGTTACCCTAGTCCCATAGAAGTACTCCCTGACCCCAAGTGAGTTACCCTAGTCCCATAGAAGTACTCGCTGACCCCAAGTGAGTTACCGTAGTCCCATAGAAGTACTACCTGACCCCAAGTGAGTTACCCTAGTCACATAGAAGTACTCCCTGACCCCAAGTGAGTTACCCTAGCCCCTATATAAGTACTCCCTGACCCCAACTGAGTTACCCTAGTCCCATAGAAGTACTCCCTGACCCCAAGTGAGTTACCCTAGTCACATAGAAGTACTCCCTGACCCCAAGTGAGTTACCATAGCCCCTATGTAAGTACTCCCTGACCCCAAGTGAGTTACCCTAGTCCCATAGAAGTACTCCCTGACCCCAAGTGAGTTACCCTAGTCCCATAGAAGTACTACCTGACCCCAAGTGAGTTACCCTAGTCACATAGAAGTACTCCCTGACCCCAAGTGAGTTACCATAGCCCCTATATAAGTACTCCCTGACCCCAAGTGAGTTACCCTAGTCCCATAGAAGTACTCCCTGACCCCAAGTAAGTTACCCTAGTCACATAGAAGTACTCCCTGACCCCAAGTGAGTTACCCTAGTCCCATAGAAGTACTCCCTGGCCCCAAGTAAGTTACCCTAGTCCCATAGATGTACTCCATGACCCCAAGTGAGTTACCCTAGTATCGTAGAAGTACTCGCTGAACCCAAGTGAGTTACCATAGCCCCTATATAAGTACTCCCTGACCCCAAGTGAGTTATCGTTGCCCCTTTATATGTTCTCTCTGACAGCAAGTGAGTTACCCTAGTCACATAAAAGTACTCCCTGACCCCATGTGAGTTATCCTGGCCCTTTTATATGTACACTCTGACCGAAAGTGAGTCACCCTAGCACCTTTATAAGTATTCCCTGTCCCCAAGTGTGTTACCTTAGTCACATAAATGAACTCCCTGACCCCAAGTGAGTTACCCTAGTCCCATATAAGTAATGCTTGACCCAAAGTGAGTTACCCGAGCCCCTATATAAGTACTCCCTGACCCCAAGTGAGTTACCCTAGTCACATAGAAGTACTCCCCGACCCCAAGTCAGTTACCCTAGCCCCTATATAAGTACTCCCTGATCCCAAGTGAGTTACCCTAGTCCCATAGAAGTACTCCCTGACCCCAAGTGAATTACCCTAGTCACATAGAAGTACTCCCTGACCCCAAGTGAGTTACCATAGCCCCTATATAAGTACTCCCTGACCCCAAGTGAGTTACCCTAGTCCCATAGAAGTACTCCCTGACCCCAAGTGAGTTACCCTAGTCACATAGAAGTACTCCCTGACCCCAAGTGAGTTACCCTAGTCACATAGAAGTACTCCCTGACCCCAAGTGAGTTACCATAGCCCCTATATAAGTACTACCTGACCCCAAGTGAGTTACCCTAGTCCCATAGAAGTACTCCCTGACCCCAAGTGAGTTACCCTAGTCACATAGAAGTACTCCCTGACCCCAAGTGAGTTACCCTAGTCACATAGAAGTACTCCCTGACCCCAAGTGAGTTACCATAGCCCCTATATAAGTACTCCCTGACCCCAAGTGAGTTACCCTAGTCCCATAGAAGTACTCCCTGACCCCAAGTGAGTTACCCTAGTCACATAGAAGTACTCCCTGACCCCAAGTGAGTTACCATAGCCCCTATATAAGTACTCCCTGACCCCAAGTGAGTTACCCTAGTCCCATAGAAGTACTCCCTGACCCCAAGTGAGTTACCCTAGTCCCATAGAAGTACTCCCTGACCCCAAGTGAGTTACCGTAGTCCCATAGAAGTACTACCTGACCCCAAGTGAGTTACCCTAGTCACATAGAAGTACTCCCTGACCCCAAGTGAGTTACCCTAGCCCCTATATAAGTACTCCCTGACCCCAACTGAGTTACCCTAGTCCCATAGAAGTACTCCCTGACCCCAAGTGAGTTACCCTAGTCACATAGAAGTACTCCCTGACCCCAAGTGAGTTACCATAGCCCCTATGTAAGTACTCCCTGACCCCAAGTGAGTTACCCTAGTCCCATAGAAGTACTCCCTGACCCCAAGTGAGTTACCCTAGTCCCATAGAAGTACTACCTGACCCCAAGTGAGTTACCCTAGTCACATAGAAGTACTCCCTGACCCCAAGTGAGTTACCATAGCCCCTATATAAGTACTCCCTGACCCCAAGTGAGTTACCCTAGTCCCATAGAAGTACTCCCTGACCCCAAGTAAGTTACCCTAGTCACATAGAAGTACTCCCTGACCCCAAGTGAGTTACCCTAGTCCCATAGAAGTACTCCCTGACCCCAAGTAAGTTACCCTAGTCCCATAGATGTACTCCATGACCCCAAGTGAGTTACCCTAGTCTCGTAGAAGTACTCGCTGAACCCAAGTGAGTTACCATAGCCCCTATATAAGTACTCCCTGACCCCAAGTGAGTTATCGTTGCCCCTTTATATGTTCTCTCTGACAGCAAGTGAGTTACCCTAGTCACATAAAAGTACTCCCTGACCCCATGTGAGTTATCCTGGCCCTTTTATATGTACACTCTGACCGAAAGTGAGTCACCCTAGCACCTTTATAAGTATTCCCTGTCCCCAAGTGTGTTACCTTAGTCACATAAATGAACTCCCTGACCCCAAGTGAGTTACCCTAGTCCCATATAAGTAATGCTTGACCCAAAGTGAGTTACCCTAGCCCCTATATAAGTACTCCCTGACCCCAAGTGAGTTACCCTAGTCACATAGAAGTACTCCCCGACCCCAAGTCAGTTACCCTAGCCCCTATATAAGTACTCCCTGACCCCAAGTGAGTTACCCTAGTCCCATAGAAGTACTCCCTGACCCCAAGTGAATTACCCTATTCACATAGAAGTACTCCCTGACCCCAAGTGAGTTAACATAGCCCCTAAATAAGTACTCCCTGACCCCAAGTGAGTTACCCTAGTCCCATAGAAGTACTCCCTGACCCCAAGTGAGTTACCCTAGTCACATAGAAGTACTCCCTGACCCCAAGTGAGTTACCCTAGTCACATAGAAGTACTCCCTGACCCCAAGTGAGTTACCATAGCCCCTATATAAGTACTCCCTGACCCCAAGTGAGTTACCCTAGTCCCATAGAAGTACTCCCTGAACCCAAGTGAGTTACCGTAGTCCCATAGAAGTACTACCTGACCCCAAGTGAGTTACCCTAGTCACATAGAAGTACTCCCTGACCCCAAGTGAGTTACCATAGCCCCTATATAAGTACTCCCTGACCCCAAGTGAGTTACCCTAGTCCCATAGAAGTACTCCCTGACCCCAAGTGAGTTACCCTAGTCCACATAGAAGTACTCCCTGACCCCAAGTGAGTTACCATAGCCCCTATATAAGTACTCCCTGACCCCAAGTGAGTTACCCTAGTCCCATAGAAGTACTCCCTGACCCCAAGTGAGTTACCCTAGTCCCATAGAAGTACTACCTGACCCCAAGTGAGTTACCCTAGTCACATAGAAGTACTCCCTGACCCCAAGTGAGTTACCATAGCCCTTATATAAGTACTCCCTGACCCCAAGTGAGTTACCCTAGTCCCATAGAAGTACTCCCTGACCCCAAGTGAGTTACCCTAGTCACATAGAAGTACTCCCTGACCCCAAGTGAGTTACCCTAGTCACATAGAAGTACTCCCTGACCCCAAGTGAGTTACCATAGCCCCTATATAAGTACTCCCTGACCCCAAGTGAGTTACCCTAGTCCCATAGAAGTACTCCCTGACCCCAAGTGAGTTATCGTTGCCCCTTTATATGTACTCTCTGACAGCAAGTGAGTTACCCTATTCACATAAAAGTACTCCCTGACCCCATGTGAGTTATCCTGGCCCTTTATTTGTACTCTCTGACCGCAAGTGAGTTACCCTCGTCCTATAGAAGTACTCCATGACCCCAAGTGAGTTACCCTAGTCACATAGAAGTATTCCCCGAACCCAACTGAGTTACCATAGCCCTTATATAAGTACTCCCTGACCCCAAGTGAGTTACCCTAGTCCCATAGAAGTACTCCCTGACCCCAAGTGAGTTACCCTAGTCACATAGAAGTACTCCCTGACCCCAAGTGAGTTACCATAGCCCCTATATAAGTACTCCCTGACCCCAAGTGAGTTACCCTAGTCCCATAGAAGTACTCCCTGACCCCAAGTGAGTTATCGTTGCCCCTTTATATGTACTCTCTGACAGCAAGTGAGTTACCCTAGTCACATAAAAGTACTCCCTGACCCCATGTGAGTTATCCTGGCCCTTTATTTGTACTCTCTGACCCCAAGTGAGTTACCCTAGTCACATAGAAGTATTCCCCGAACCCAACTGAGTTACCCTAGCCCCTATATATGTACTCCCTGACCCCAAGTGAGTTACCCTAGTCCCATAGAAGTACTCCCTGACCCCAAGTGAGTTACCCTAGTGACATAGAAGTACTCCCTGACCCCAAGTGAGTTACCCTAGTGACATAGAAGTACTCCCTGACCCCAATTGAGTTACCATAGCCCCTATATAATTACTCCCTGACCGCAAGTGAGTTATCCTTGCCCCTTTATATGTACTCTCTGACCACAAGTGAGTTACCCTAGTCACATAAAAGTACTCTTTGACCCAAAGTGAGTTAACCTAGCCCCTTTATATGTACTCCCTGACCCCAAGTGAGTTACCCTAGTCACATAGAAGTACTCCCTGACCCCAAGTGAGTTACCATAGCCCCTATATAAGTACTCCCTGACCCCAAGTGAGTTACCCTAGTCCCATAGAAGTACTCCCTGACCCCAAGTGAGTTACCCTAGTCCCATAGATGTACTCCATGACCCCAAGTGAGTTACCCTAGTCTCATAGAAGTTCTCCCTGAACCCAAGTGAGTTACCATAGCCCCTATATAAGTACTCCCTGACCCCAAGTGAGTTATCGTTGCCCCTTTATATGTACTCTCTGACAGCAAGTGAGTTACCCTAGTCACATAAAAGTACTCCCTGACCCCATGTGAGTTATCCTGGCCCTTTTATATGTACTCTCTGACCGCAAGTGAGTTACCCTCGTCCTATAGAAGTACTCCCTGACCCCAAGTGAGTTACCCTAGTCACATAGAAGTATTCCCAGAACCCAACTGAGTTACCCTAGCCCCTATATATGTACTCCCTGACCCCAAGTGAGTTACCCTAGTCCCATAGAAGTACTCCCTGACCCCAAGTGAGTTACCCTAGTCACATAGAAGTACTCCCTGACCCCTAGTGAGTTACCATAGCCCCTATATAAGTACTCCCTGACCCTAAGTGAGTTACCCTAGTCCCATAGAAGTACTCCCTGACCCCAAGTGAGTTACCCTAGTGACATAGAAGTACTCCCTGACCCCAATTGAGTTATCCTTGCCCCTTTATATGTACTCTCTGACCGCAAGTGAGTTACCCTAGTCACATAAAAGTACTCTTTGACCCAAAGTGAGTTAACCTAGCCCCTTTATAAGTACTCCCTGACCCCAAGTGAGTTACCCTGGTCCCATATAAAAACTCACAGACACCAAGTGAGTTACCCTAGTCCCATATAAGTACTCCTTGACCCAAAGTGAGTTACCCTAGCCCCTTTATAAGTACTCCCTGACCCCAAGTGAGTTACCATATCACCTTTATAAGTACTCCCTGACCCCAAGTGTGTTATCCTAGCCCCTTTATTTGTACTCTCTGACCGCAAGTGAGTTACCCTCGTCCTATAGAAGTACTCCCTGACCCCAAGTGAGTTACCCTAGTCACATAGAAGTATTCCCCGAACCCAACTGAGTTACCATAGCCCTTATATAAGTACTCCCTGACCCCAAGTGAGTTACCCTAGTCCCATAGAAGTACTCCCTGACCCCAAGTGAGTTACCCTAGTCACATAGAAGTACTCCCTGACCCCAAGTGAGTTACCATAGCCCCTATATAAGTACTCCCTGACCCCAAGTGAGTTACCCTAGTCCCATAGAAGTACTCCCTGACCCCAAGTGAGTTATCGTTGCCCCTTTATATGTACTCTCTGACAGCAAGTGAGTTACCCTAGTCACATAAAAGTACTCCCTGACCCCATGTGAGTTATCCTGGCCCTTTATTTGTACTCTCTGACCGCAAGTGAGTTACCCTCGTCCTATAGAAGTACTCCCTGACCCCAAGTGAGTTACCCTAGTCACATAGAAGTATTCCCCGAACCCAACTGAGTTACCCTAGCCCCTATATATGTACTCCCTGACCCCAAGTGAGTTACCCTAGTCCCATAGAAGTACTCCCTGACCCAAAGTGAGTTACCCTAGTGACATAGAAGTACTCCCTGACCCCAATTGAGTTACCATAGCCCCTATATAATTACTCCCTGACCGCAAGTGAGTTATCCTTGCCCCTTTATATGTACTCTCTGACCACAAGTGAGTTACCCTAGTCACATAAAAGTACTCTTTGACCCAAAGTGAGTTAACCTAGCCCCTTTATATGTACTCCCTGACCCCAAGTGAGTTACCCTAGTCACATAGAAGTACTCCCTGACCCCAAGTGAGTTACCATAGCCCCTATATAAGTACTCCCTGACCCCAAGTGAGTTACCCTAGTCCCATAGAAGTACTCCCTGACCCCAAGTGAGTTACCCTAGTCCCATAGATGTACTCCATGACCCCAAGTGAGTTACCCTAGTCTCATGGAAGTACTCCCTGAACCCAAGTGAGTTACCATAGCCCCTATATAAGTACTCCCTGACCCCAAGTGAGTTATCGTTGCCCCTTTATATGTACTCTCTGACAGCAAGTGAGTTACCCTAGTCACATAAAAGTACTCCCTGACCCCATGTGAGTTATCCTGGCCCTTTTATATGTACTCTCTGACCGCAAGTGAGTTACCCTCGTCCTATAGAAGTACTCCCTGACCCCAAGTGAGTTACCCTAGTCACATAGAAGTATTCCCAGAACCCAACTGAGTTACCCTAGCCCCTATATATGTACTCCCTGACCCCAAGTGAGTTACCCTAGTCCCATAGAAGTACTCCCTGACCCCAAGTGAGTTACCATAGCCCCTATATAAGTACTCCCTGACCCCAAGTGAGTTACCCTAGTCCCATAGAAGTACTCCCTGACCCCAAGTGAGTTACCCTAGTCACATAGAAGTACTCCCTGACCCCAAGTGAGTTACCCTAGTGACATAGAAGTACTCCCTGACCCCAATTGAGTTATCCTTGCCCCTTTATATGTACTCTCTGACCGCAAGTGAGTTACCCTAGTCACATAAAAGTACTCTTTGACCCAAAGTGAGTTAACCTAGCCCCTTTATAAGTACTCCCTGACCCCAAGTGAGTTACCCTGGTCCCATATAAAAACTCACAGACACCAAGTGAGTTACCCTAGTCCCATATAAGTACTCCTTGACCCAAAGTGAGTTACCCTAGCCCCTTTATAAGTACTCCCTGACCCCAAGTGAGTTACCATATCACCTTTATAAGTACTCCCTGACCCCAAGTGTGTTATCCTAGCCCCTTTATATGTACTCTCTGACCGCAAGTGAGTTACCGTAGTCCCATAGTAGTACTCCCTGACACCAAGTGAGTTATCCTAGCCCCTTTATATGCACTCTCTGACCGCAAGTGAGTTATTCAAACCCCTTTATAAGTACCCCCTGACCCCAAGTGTGTTACCCTAGTTTTATATAAGTACTCCCTGAACCCAAGTGTGTTACCTTAGCCCCTTTATAAGTACTCCCCGACCTCAAGTGAGTTATCCTATCCCCTTTATTTGTACTCTCTGACCGCAAGTGAGCTACCCTAGCCCCTTTATAAGTACTCCCAGACCCCCAAATGTGTGATACCCTAGTCTCATATAAGTACTCCCTGAACCCAAGTGTGTTACCTTAGCCCCTTTATAAGTACTCCCCCACCCCAAGTGAGTTATCCTATCCCCTTTATATGTACTCTCTGACCGCAAGTGAGTTACCCTAGCCCCTTTATAAGTACTCCCTGACCCCCAAGTGTGTTACCTTAGTCCCATAAATGTACTCCATGACCCCAAGTGAGTTATCCTAGCCCCTTTATATGTACATTCTGACCGAAAGTGAGTCACCCTAGCACCTTTATAAGTATTCCCTGTCCCCAAGTGTGTTACCTTAGTCACATAAATGAACTCCCTGACCCCAAGTGAGTTACCCTAGTCCCATATAAGTAATGCTTGACCCAAAGTGAGTTACCCTAGCCCCTATATAAGTACTCCCTGACCCCAAGTGAGTTACCCTAGTCACATAGAAGTACTCCCTGACCCCAAGTGAGTTACCATAGCCCCTATATAAGTACTCCCTGACCCCAAGTGAGTTACCCTAGTCCCATAGAAGTACTCCCTGACCCCAAGTGAGTTACCCTAGTCACATAGAAGTACTCCCTGACCCCAAGTGAGTTACCCTAGTCACATAGAAGTACTCCCTGACCCCAAGTGAGTTACCATAGCCCCTATATAAGTACTCCCTGACCCCAAGTGAGTTACCCTAGTCCCATATAAGTAATGCTTGACCCAAAGTGAGTTACCCTAGCCCCTATATAAGTACTCCCTGACCCCAAGTGAGTTACCCTAGTCACATAGAAGTACTCCCCGACCCCAAGTCAGTTACCCTAGCCCCTATATAAGTACTCCCTGACCCCAAGTGAGTTACCCTAGTCCCATAGAAGTACTCCCTGACCCCAAGTGAATTACCCTAGTCACATAGAAGTACTCCCTGACCCCAAGTGAGTTACCATAGCCCCTATATAAGTACACCCTGACCCCAAGTGAGTTACCCTAGTCCCATAGAAGTACTCCCTGACCCCAAGTGAGTTACCCTAGTCACATAGAAGTACTCCCTGACCCCAAGTGAGTTACCCTAGTCACATAGAAGTACTCCCTGACCCCAAGTGAGTTACCCTAGTCCCATAGATGTACTCCATGACCCCAAGTGAGTTACCCTAGTCTCATAGAAGTACTCCCTGAACCCAAGTGAGTTACCATAGCCCCTATATAAGTACTCCCTGACCCCAAGTGAGTTATCGTTGCCCCTTTATATGTACTCTCTGACAGCAAGTGAGTTACCCTAGTCACATAAAAGTACTCCCTGACCCCATGTGAGTTATCCTGGCCCTTTTATATGTACTCTCTGACCGCAAGTGAGTTACCCTCATCCTATAGAAGTACTCCCTGACCCCAAGTGAGTTACCCTAGTCACACAGAAGTATTCCCCGAACCCAACTGAGTTACCCTAGCCCCTATATATGTACTCCCTGACCCCAAGTGAGTTACCCTAGTCCCATAGAAGTACTCCCTGACCCCAAGTGAGTTACCCTAGTCACATAGAAGTACTCCCTGACCCCAAGTGAGTTACCATAGCCCCTATATAAGTACTCCCTGACCCTAAGTGAGTTACCCTAGTCCCATAGAAGTACTCCCTGACCCCAAGTGAGTTACCCTAGTGACATAGAAGTACTCCCTGACCCCAATTGAGTTACCATAGCCCCTATATAAGTACTCCCTGACCCCAAGTGAGTTATCCTTGCCCCTTTATATGTACTCTCTGACCGCAAGTGAGTTACCCTAGTCACATAAAAGTACTCTTTGACCCAAAGTGAGTTAACCTAGCCCCTTTATAAGTACTCCCTGACCCCAAGTGAGTTACCCTGGTCCCATATAAGAACTCACAGACACCAAGTGAGTTACCCTAGTCCCATATAAGTACTCCTTGACCCAAAGTGAGTTACCCTAGCCCCTTTATAAGTACTCCCTGACCCCAAGTGAGTTACCATATCACCTTTATAAGTACTCCCTGACCCCAAGTGTGTTATCCTAGCCCCTTTATATGTACTCTCTGACCGCAAGTGAGTTACCGTAGTCCCATAGTAGTACTCCCTGACACCAAGTGAGTTATCCTAGCCCCTTTATATGCACTCTCTGACCGCAAGTGAGTTATTCAAACCCCTTTATAAGTACCCCCTGACCCCAAGTGTGTTACCCTAGTCTTATATAAGTACTCCCTGAACCCAAGTGTGTTACCTTAGCCCCTTTATAAGTACTCCCCGACCTCAAGTGAGTTATCCTATCCCCTTTATTTGTACTCTCTGACCGCAAGTGAGCTATCCTAGCCCCTTTATAAGTACTCCCAGACCCCCAAATGTGTGATACCCTAGTCTCATATAAGTACTCCCTGAACCCAAGTGTGTTACCTTAGCCCCTTTATAAGTACTCCCCCACCCCAAGTGAGTTATCCTATCCCCTTTATATGTACTCTCTGACCGCAAGTGAGTTACCCTAGCCCCTTTATAAGTACTCCCTGACCCCCAAATGTGTTACCTTAGTCCCATAAATGTACTCCATGACCCCAAGTGAGTTATCCTAGCCCCTTTATATGTACATTCTGACCGAAAGTGAGTCACCCTAGCACCTTTATAAGTATTCCCTGTCCCCAAGTGTGTTACCTTAGTCACATAAATGAACTTCCTGACCCCAAGTGAGTTACCCTAGTCACATAGAAGTACTCCCCGACCCCAAGTCAGTTACCCTAGCCCCTATATAAGTACTCCCTGACCCCAAGTGAGATACCGTAGTCCCATAGAAGTACTCCCTGACCCCAAGTGAATTACCCTAGTCACATAGAAGTACTCCCTGACCCCAAGTGAGTTACCATAGCCCCTATATAAGTACTCCCTGACCCCAAGTGAGTTACCCTAGTCCCATATAAGTAATGCTTGACCCAAAGTGAGTTACCCTAGCCCCTATATAAGTACTCCCTGACCCCAAGTGAGTTACCCTAGTCACATAGAAGTACTCCCCGACCCCAAGTCAGTTACCCTAGCCCCTATATAAGTACTCCCTGACCCCAAGTGAGTTACCCTAGTCCCATAGAAGTACTCCCTGACCCCAAGTGAATTACCCTAGTCACATAGAAGTACTCCCTGACCCCAAGTGAGTTACCATAGCCCCTATATAAGTACACCCTGACCCCAAGTGAGTTACCCTAGTCCCATAGAAGTACTCCCTGACCCCAAGTGAGTTACCCTAGTCACATAGAAGTACTCCCTGACCCCAAGTGAGTTACCCTAGTCACATAGAAGTACTCCCTGACCCCAAGTGAGTTACCATAGCCCCTATATAAGTACTCCCTGACCCCAAGTGAGTTACCCTAGTCCCATAGAAGTACTCCCTGACCCCAAGTGAGTTACCGTAGTCCCATAGAAGTACTACCTGACCCCAAGTGAGTTACCCTAGTCACATAGAAGTACTCCCTGACCCCAAGTGAGTTACCATAGCCCCTATATAAGTACTCCCTGACCCCAAGTGAGTTACCCTAGTCCCATATAAGTAATGCTTGACCCAAAGTGAGTTACCCTAGCCCCTATATAAGTACTCCCTGACCCCAAGTGAGTTACCCTAGTCCCATAGAAGTACTCCCTGACACCAAGTGAGTTACCCTAGTCACATAGAAGTACTCCCTGACCCCAAGTGAGTTACCCTAGTCACATAGAAGTACTCCCTGACCCCAAGTGAGTTACCATAGCCCCTATATAAGTACCCCCCTACCCCAAGTGAGTTACCCTAGTCCCATAGAAGTACTCCCTGACCCCAAGTGAGTTACCCTAGTCCCATAGAAGTACTCCCTGACCCCAAGTGAGTTACCCTAGTCACATAGAAGTACTCCCTGACCCCAAGTGAGTTACCATATCCCCTTTATAAGTACTCCCTGACCCCAAGTGAGTTATCCTAGCCCCTATATATGTACTCTCTGACAGCAAGTGAGTTACCCTAGTCCCATAGTACTACTCCCTGACCCCAACTGAGTTACCCTAGTCCCATATAAGTACTGCTTGACCCAAAGTGAGTTACCCTAGCCCCCATATAAGCACTCCCTGACCCCAAGTGAGTTACCCTAGTCCCATAGTACTACTCCCTGACCCCAACTGAGTTACCCTAGTCCAATATAAGTACTCCCTGACCCAAAGTGAGTTACCATAGCCCCTTTATAAGTACTCCCAGACTCCAAGCGAGTTACCCTAGACGCTTTATATGTACTCCCATGCCCCAAGTGAGTTACCCTAGTCCCATAGAAGTACTTCCTGACTCCAAGTGAGTTACCCTAGACGCTTTATATGTACTCCCATGCCCCAAGTGATTTACCCTAGTCCCATAGAAGTACTTCCTGACCACAAGTGTGTTACCCTAGTCTCATATAAGTACTCCCTGACACAAAGTGAGTAACCATAGCCCCTTTATAAGTACTCCCTGACCCCAAGTGAGTTATCCTAGCCCCTTTTTATGTACTCTCTGACTGCAAGTGAGTTACCCTACCCCCTTTATAAGTACTCCCTGACCCCAAGTGAGTTACCCTAGTCCCATATAAGTACTCCCAGACCCCAAGTGTATTACCCCAGTCCCATAGAAGTATTCCCTTACCCCAAGTGTGTTACCCTATTTCCATAGAAGTACTCCCTGACCCCAAGTGTATTACCCTAGTCCCATATAAGTACTCCCTGACACCAAGTGAGTTCCCATAGCACCTTTATAAGTACTTCCTGACCCCAAGTGAGTTATCCTAGTCCCTTTATATGTACTCTCTGACCGCAATTGAGTTATCCTAGCCCCATAGAAGTACTCCCTGACCCCAAGTGAGTTACCCTAGTCACATAGAAGTACTCCCTGACTCCAAGTGAGTTACCATAGCCCCTATATAAGTACTCCCTGACCCCAAGTGAGTTACCCTAGTCCCAAAGAAGTACTCCCTGACTCCAAGTGAGTTACCCTAGTCACATAGAAGTACTCCCTGACCCCAAGTGAGTTACGCTAGTCACATAGAAGTACTCCCTGACCCCAACTGAGTTACCCTAGTCCCATATAAGTACTGCTTGACCCAAAGTGAGTTACCCTAGCCCCCATATAAGCACTCCCTGACCCCAAGTGAGTTACCCTAGTCCCTTAGAAGTACTCCCTGACCCTCAGTGAGTTACCCTAGTCACATAGAAGTACTCCCTGACCCCAAGTGAGTTATCCTAGCCCCTTTATATGTACTCTCTGACAGCAAGTGAGTTACCCTAGTCCCATAGTACTACTCCCTGACCCCAACTGAGTTACCCTAGTCCAATATAAGTACTCCCTGACCCAAAGTGAGTTACCATAGCCCCTTTATAAGTACTCCCAGACTCCAAGTGAGTTACCCTAGACGCTTTATATGTACTCCCATGCCCCAAGTGAGTTACCCTAGTCCCATAGAAGTACTTCCTGACCCCAAGTGTGTTACCCTAGTCTCATATAAGTACTCCCTGACACAAAGTGAGTTACCATAGCCCCTTTATAAGTACTCCCTGACCCCAAGTGAGTTATCCTAGCCCCTTTTTATGTACTTTCTGACTGCAAGTGAGTTACCCTAGCCCCTTTATAAGTACTCCCTGACCCCAAGTGAGTTACCCTAGTCCCATATAAGTACTCCCAGACCCCAAGTGTATTACCCCAGTCCCATAGAAGTATTCCCTGACCCCAAGTGTGTTACCCTATTTCCATAGAAGTACTCCCTGACCCCAAGTGTATTACCCTAGTCCCATATAAGTACTCCCTGACCCCAAGTGAGTTCCCATAGCACCTTTATAAGTACTTCCTGACCCCAAGTGAGTTATCCTAGTCCCTTTATATGTACTCTCTGACCGCAAGTGGGTTATCCTAGCCCCATAGAAGTACTCCCTGACCCCAAGTGAGTTACCCTAGTCACATAGAAGTACTCCCTGACCCCAAGTCAGTTACCCTAGCCCCTATATAAGTACTCCCTGACCCCAAGTGAGTTACCCTAGTCCCATAGAAGTACTCCCTGACCCCAAGTGAGTTACCCTAGTCACATAGAAGTACTCCCTGACCCCAAGTGAGTTACCATAGCCCCTATATAAGTACTCCCTGACCCCAAGTGAGTTACCCTAGTCCCATAGAAGTACTCCCTGACCCCAAGTGAGTTACCCTAGTCACATAGAAGTACTCCCTGACGCCAAGTGAGTTACCCTAGTCCCATAGAAGTACTACCTGACCCCAAGTGAGTTACCCTAGTCACATGGAAGTACTCCCTGACCCCAAGTGAGTTACCATAGCCCCTATATAAGTACTCCCTGACCCCAAGTGAATTATCCTAGTCACATAGAAGTACTCCCTGACCCCAAGTGAGTTACCATAGCCCCTATATAAGTACTCCCTGACCCCAAGTGAGTTACCCTAGTCCCATAAGAAGTACTCCCTGACCCCAAGTGAGTTACCCTAGTCACATAGAAGTACTCCCTGACCCCAAGTGAGTTACCCTAGTCACATAGAAGTACTCCCTTACCCCAAGTGAGTTACCATAGCCCCTATATAAGTACTCCCTGACCCCAAGTGAGTTACCCTAGTCCCATAGAAGTACTCCCTGACCCCAAGTGAGTTACCGTAGTCCCATAGAAGTACTACCTGACCCCAAGTGAGTTACCCTAGTCACATAGAAGTACTCCCTGACCCAAAGTGAGTTACCATAGCCCCTATAAAAGTACTCCCTGACCCCAACTGAGTTACCCTAGTCCCATAGAAGTACTCCCTGACCCCAAGTGAGTTACCCTAGTCACATAGAAGTACTCCCTGACCCGAAGTGAGTTACCATAGCCCCTATATAAGTACTCCCTGACCCCAAGTGAGTTACCCTAGTCCCATAGAAGTACTCCCTGACCCCAAGTGAGTTACCCTAGTCCCTTAGAAGTACTACCTGACCCCAAGTGAGTTACCCTAGTCACATAGAAGTACTCCCTCACCCCAAGTGAGTTACCATAGCCTCTATATAAGTACTCCCTGACCCCAAGTGAGTTACCCTAGTCCCATAGAAGTACTCCCTGACCCCAAGTAAGTTACCCTAGTCACATAGAAGTACTCCCTGACCCCAAGTGAGTTACCATAGCCCCTATATAAGTACTCCCTGACCCCAAGTGAGTTACCCTAGTCCCATAGAAGTACTCCCTGACCCCAAGTGAGTTACCCTAGTCCCATAGATGTACTCCATGACCCCAAGTGAGTTACCCTAGTCTCATAGAAGTACTCGCTGAACCCAAGTGAGTTACCATAGCCCCTATATAAGTACTCCCTGACCCCAAGTGATTTATCGTTGCCCCTTTATATGTTCTCTCTGACAGCAAATGAGTTACCCTAGTCACATAAAAGTACTCCCTGACCCCATGTGAGTTATCCTGGCCCTTTTATATGTACACACTGACCGAAAGTGAGTCACCCTAGCACCTTTATAAGTATTCCCTGTCCCCAAGTGTGTTACCTTAGTCACATAAATGAACTCCCTGACCCCAAGTGAGTTACCCTAGTCCCATATAAGTAATGCTTGACCCAAAGTGAGTTACCCTAGCCCCTATATAAGTACTCCCTGACCCCAAGTGAGTTACCCTAGTCACATAGAAGTACTCCCCGACCCCAAGTGAGTTACCATAGCCCCTATATAAGTACTCCCTGACCCCAACTGAGTTACCCTAGTCCCATAGAAGTACTCCCTGACCCCAAGTGAGTTACCCTAGTCACATAGAAGTACTCCCTGACCCCAAGTGAGTTACCATAGCCCCTATATAAGTACTCCCTGACCCCAAGTGAGTTACCCTAGTCCCATAGAAGTACTCCCTGACCCCAAGTGAGTTACCCTAGTCCCATAGAAGTACTCCCTGACCCCAAGTGAGTTACCCTAGTCCCTTAGAAGTACTACCTGACACCAAGTGAGTTACCCTAGTCACATAGAAGTACTCCCTGACCCCAAGTGAGTTACCATAGCCTCTATATAAGTACTCCCTGACCCCAAGTGAGTTACCCTAGTCCCATAGAAGTACTCCCTGACCCCAAGTAAGTTACCCTAGTCACATAGAAGTACTCCCTGACCCCAAGTGAGTTACCATAGCCCCTATATAAGTACTCCCTGACCCCAAGTGAGTTACCCTAGTCCCATAGAAGTACTCCCTGACCCCAAGTGAGTTACCCTAGTCCCATAGATGTACTCCATGACCCCAAGTGAGTTACCCTAGTCTCATAGAAGTACTCGCTGAACCCAAGTGAGTTACCATAGCCCCTATATAAGTACTCCCTGACCCCAAGTGAGTTATCGTTGCCCCTTTATATGTTCTCTCTGACAGCAAGTGAGTTACCCTATTCACATAAAAGTACTCCCTGACCCCATGTGAGTTATCCTGGCCCTTTTATATGTACACACTGACCGAAAGTGAGTCACCCTAGCACCTTTATAAGTATTCCCTGTCCCCAAGTGTGTTACCTTAGTCACATAAATGAACTCCCTGACCCCAAGTGAGTTACCCTAGTCCCATATAAGTAATGCTTGACCCAAAGTGAGTTACCCTAGCCCCTATATAAGTACTCCCTGACCCCAAGTGAGTTACCCTAGTCACATAGAAGTACTCCCCGACCCCAAGTGAGTTACCATAGCCCCTATATAAGTACTCCCTGACCCCAACTGAGTTACCCTAGTCCCATAGAAGTACTCCCTGACCCCAAGTGAGTTACCCTAGTCACATAGAAGTACTCCCTGACCCCAAGTGAGTTACCATAGCCCCTATATAAGTACTCCCTGACCCCAAGTGAGTTACCCTAGTCCCATAGAAGTACTCCCTGACCCCAAGTGAGTTACCCTAGTCACATAGAAGTACTCCCTGACCCCAAGTGAGTTACCATAGCCCCTATATAAGTACTCCCTGACCCCAAGTGAGTTACCCTAGTCCCATAGAAGTACTCCCTGACCCCAAGTAAGTTACCCTAGTCACATAGAAGTACTCCCTGACCCCAAGTGAGTTACCATAGCCCCTATATAAGTACTCCCTGACCCCAAGTGAGTTACCCTAGTCCCATCGAAGTACTCCCTGACCCCAAGTGAGTTACCCTAGTCCCATAGATGTACTCAATGACCCCAAGTGAGTTACCCTAGTCTCATAGAAGTACTCGCTGAACCCAAGTGAGTTACCATAGCCCCTATATAAGTACTCCCTGACCCCAAGTGAGTTATCGTTGCCCCTTTATATGTTCTCTCTGACAGCAAGTGAGTTACCCTAGTCACATAAAAGTACTCCCTGACCCCATGTGAGTTATCCTGGCCCTTTTATATGTACACTCTGACCGAAAGTGAGTCACCCTAGCACCTTTATAAGTATTCCCTGTCCCCAAGTGTGTTACCTTAGTCACATAAATGAACTCCCTGACCCCAAGTGAGTTACCCTAGTCCCATATAAGTAATGCTTGACCCAAAGTGAGTTACCCGAGCCCCTATATAAGTACTCCCTGACCCCAAGTGAGTTACCCTAGTCACATAGAAGTACTCCCCGACCCCAAGTCAGTTACCCTAGCCCCTATATAAGTACTCCCTGATCCCAAGTGAGTTACCCTAGTCCCATAGAAGTACTCCCTGACCCCAAGTGAATTACCCTAGTCACATAGAAGTACTCCCTGACCCCAAGTGAGTTACCATAGCCCCTATATAAGTACTCCCTGACCCCAAGTGAGTTACCCTAGTCCCATAGAAGTACTCCCTGACCCCAAGTGAGTTACCCTAGTCACTTAGAAGTACTCCCTGACCCCAAGTGAGTTACCCTAGTCACATAGAAGTACTCCCTGACCCCAAGTGAGTTACCATTGCCCCTATATAAGTACTCCCTGACCCCAAGTGAGTTACCCTAGTCCCATAGAAGTACTCCCTGACCCCAAGTGAGTTACCGTAGTCCCATAGAAGTACTACCTGACCCCAAGTGAGTTACCCTAGTTACATAGAAGTACTCCCTGACCCCAAGTGAGTTACCATAGCCCCTATAAAAGTACTCCCTGACCCCAACTGAGTTACCCTAGTCCCATAGAAGTACTCCCTGACCCCAAGTCAGTTACCCTAGTCACATAGAAGTACTCCCTGACCCGAAGTGAGTTACCATAGCCCCTATATAAGTACTCCCTGACCCCAAGTGAGTTACCCTAGTCCCATAGAAGTACTCCCTGACCCCAAGTGAGTTACCCTAGTCCCATAGAAGTACTCCCTGACCCCAAGTGAGTTACCCTAGTCACATAGAAGTACTCCCTGACCCCAAGTGAGTTACCATAGCCCCTATATAAGTACTCCCTGACCCCAAGTGAGTTACCCTAGTCCCATAGAAGTACTCCCTGACCCCAAGTGAGTTACCCTAGTCCCATAGAAGTACTCCCTGACCCCAAGTGAGTTACCGTAGTCCCATAGAAGTACTACCTGACCCCAAGTGAGTTACCCTAGTCACATAGAAGTACTCCCTGACCCCAAGTGAGTTACCCTAGCCCCTATATAAGTACTCCCTGACCCCAACTGAGTTACCCTAGTCCCATAGAAGTACTCCCTGACCCCAAGTGAGTTACCCTAGTCACATAGAAGTACTCCCTGACCCCAAGTGAGTTACCATAGCCCGTATGTAAGTACTCCCTGACCCCAAGTGAGTTACCCTAGTCCCATAGAAGTACTCCCTGACCCCAAGTGAGTTACCCTAGTCCCATAGAAGTACTACCTGACCCCAAGTGAGTTACCCTAGTCACATAGAAGTACTCCCTGACCCCAAGTGAGTTACCATAGCCCCTATATAAGTACTCCCTGACCCCAAGTGAGTTACCCTAGTCCCATAGAAGTACTCCCTGACCCCAAGTAAGTTACCCTAGTCACATAGAAGTACTCCCTGACCCCAAGTGAGTTACCATAGCCCCTATATAAGTACTCCCTGACCCCAAGTGAGTTACCCTAGTCCCATAGAAGTACTCCCTGACCCCAAGTAAGTTACCCTAGTCCCATAGATGTACTCCATGACCCCAAGTGAGTTACCATAGCCCCTATATAAGTACTCCCTGACCCCAAGTGAGTTATCGTTGCCCCTTTATATGTTCTCTCTGACAGCAAGTGAGTTACCCTAGTCACATAAAAGTACTCCCTGACCCCATGTGAGTTATCCTGGCCCTTTTATATGTAAACTCTGACCGAAAGTGAGTCACCCTAGCACCTTTATAAGTATTCCCTGTCCCCAAGTGTGTTACCTTAGTCACATAAATGAACTCCCTGACCCCAAGTGAGTTACCCTAGTCCCATATAAGTAATGCTTGACCCAAAGTGAGTTACCCTAGCCCCTATATAAGTACTCCCTGACCCCAAGTGAGTTACCCTAGTCACATAGAAGTACTCCCCGACCCCAAGTCAGTTACCCTAGCCCCTATATAAGTACTCCCTGACCCCAAGTGAGTTACCCTAGTCCCATAGAAGTACTCCCTGACCCCAAGTGAATTACCCTAGTCACATAGAAGTACTCCCTGACCCCAAGTGAGTTAACATAGCCCCTATATAAGTACTCCCTGACCCCAAGTGAGTTACCCAAGTCCCATAGAAGTACTCCCTGACCCCAAGTGAGTTACCATAGCCCCTATATAAGTACTCCCTGACCCCAAGTGAGTTACCCTAGTCCCATAGAAGTACTCCCTGACCCCAAGTGAGTTACCCTAGTCCCATAGAAGTACTACCTGACCCCAAGTGAGTTACCCTAGTCACATAGAAGTACTCCCTGACCCCAAGTGAGTTACCATAGCCCTTATATAAGTACTCCCTGACCCCAAGTGAGTTACCCTAGTCCCATAGAAGTACTCCCTGACCCCAAGTGAGTTACCCTAGTCACGTAGAAGTACTCCCTGACCCCAAGTGAGTTACCCTAGTCACATAGAAGTACTCCCTGACCCCAAGTGAGTTACCATAGCCCCTATATAAGTACTCCCTGACCCCAAGTGAGTTACCCTAGTCCCATAGAAGTACTCCCTGACCCCAAGTGAGTTATCGTTGCCCCTTTATATGTACTCTCTGACAGCAAGTGAGTTACCCTAGTCACATAAAAGTACTCCCTGACCCCATGTGAGTTATCCTGGCCCTTTATTTGTACTCTCTGACCGCAAGTGAGTTACCCTCGTCCTATAGAAGTACTCCCTGACCCCAAGTGAGTTACCCTAGTCACATAGAAGTATTCCCCGAACCCAACTGAGTTACCATAGCCCTTATATAAGTACTCCCTGACCCCAAGTGAGTTACCCTAGTCCCATAGAAGTACTCCCTGACCCCAAGTGAGTTACCCTAGTCACATAGAAGTACTCCCTGACCCCAATTGAGTTACCCTAGTGACATAGAAGTACTCCCTGACCCCAATTGAGTTACCATAGCCCCTATATAAGTACTCCCTGACCCCAAGTGAGTTATCCTTGCCCCTTTATATGTACTCTCTGACCGCAAGTGAGTTACCCTAGTCACATAAAAGTACTCTTTGACCCAAAGTGAGTTAACCTAGCCCCTTTATAAGTACTCCCTGACCCCAAGTGAGTTACCCTGGTCCCATATAAAAACTCACAGACACCAAGTGAGTTACCCTAGTCCCATATAAGTACTCCTTGACCCAAAGTGAGTTACCCTAGCCCCTTTATAAGTACTCCCTGACCCCAAGTGAGTTACCATATCACCTTTATAAGTACTCACTGACCCCAAGTGTGTTATCCTAGCCCCTTTATATGTACTCTCTGACCGCAAGTGAGTTACCGTAGTCCCATAGTAGTACTCCCTGACACCAAGTGAGTTATCCTAGCCCCTTTATATGCACTCTCTGACCGCAAGTGAGTTATTCAAACCCCTTTATAAGTACCCCCTGACCCCAAGTGTGTTACCCTAGTCTTATATAAGTACTCCCTGAACCCAAGTGTGTTACCTTAGCCCCTTTATAAGTACTCCCCGACCTCAAGTGAGTTATCCTATCCCCTTTATTTGTACTCTCTGACCGCAAGTGAGCTACCCTAGCCCCTTTATAAGTACTCCCAGACCCCCAAATGTGTGATACCCTAGTCTCATATAAGTACTCCCTGAACCCAAGTGTGTTACCTTAGCCCCTTTATAAGTACTCCCCCACCCCAAGTGAGTTATCCTATCCCCTTTATATGTACTCTCTGACCGCAAGTGAGTTACCCTAGCCCCTTTATAAGTACTCCCTGACCCCCAAATGTGTTACCTTAGTCCCATAAATGTACTCCATGACCCCAAGTGAGTTATCCTAGCCCCTTTATATGTACATTCTGACCGAAAGTGAGTCACCCTAGCACCTTTATAAGTATTCCCTGTCCCCAAGTGTGTTACCTTAGTCACATAAATGAACTCCCTGACCCCAAGTGAGTTACCCTAGTCCCATATAAGTAATGCTTGACCCAAAGTGAGTTACCCTAGCCCCTATATAAGTACTCCCTGACCCCAAGTGAGTTACCCTAGTCACATAGAAGTACTCCCCGACCCCAAGTCAGTTACCCTAGCCCCTATATAAGTACTCCCTGACCCCAAGTGAGATACCGTAGTCCCATAGAAGTACTCCCTGACCCCAAGTGAATTACCCTAGTCACATAGAAGTACTCCCTGACCCCAAGTGAGTTACCATAGCCCCTATATAAGTACTCCCTGACCCCAAGTGAGTTACCCTAGTCCCATAGAAGTACTCCCTGACCCCAAGTGAGTTACCCTAGTCACATAGAAGTACTCCCTGACCCCAAGTGAGTTACCCTAGTCACATAGAAGTACTCCCTGACCCCAAGTGAGTTACCATAGCCCCTATATAAGTACTCCCTGACCCCAAGTGAGTTACCCTAGTCCCATATAAGTAATGCTTGACCCAAAGTGAGTTACCCTAGCCCCTCTATAAGTACTCCCTGACCCCAAGTGAGTTACCCTAGTCACATAGAAGTACTCCCCGACCCCAAGTCAGTTACCCTAGCCCCTATATAAGTACTCCCTGACCCCAAGTGAGTTACCCTAGTCCCATAGAAGTACTCCCTGACCCCAAGTGAATTACCCTAGTCACATAGAAGTACTCCCTGACCCCAAGTGAGTTACCATAGCCCCTATATAAGTACACCCTGCCCCAAGTGAGTTACCCTAGTCCCATAGAAGTACTCCCTGACCCCAAGTGAGTTACCCTAGTCACATAGAAGTACTCCCTGACCCCAAGTGAGTTACCCTAGTCACATAGAAGTACTCCCTGACCCCAAGTGAGTTACCCTAGTCCCATAGATGTACTCCATGACCCCAAGTGAGTTACCCTAGTCTCATAGAAGTACTCCCTGACCCCAAGTGAGTTATCGTTGCCCCTTTATATGTACTCTCTGACAGCAAGTGAGTTACCCTAGTCACATAAAAGTACTCCCTGACCCCATGTGAGTTATCCTGGCCCTTTTATATGTACTCTCTGACCGCAAGTGAGTTACCCTCGTCCTATAGAAGTACTCCCTGACCCCAAGTGAGTTACCCTAGTCACATAGAAGTATTCCCCGAACCCAACTGAGTTACCCTAGCCCCTATATATGTACTCCCTGACCCCAAGTGAGTTACCCTAGTCCCATAGAAGTACTCCCTGACCCCAAGTGAGTTACCCTAGTCACATAGAAGTACTCCCTGACCCCAAGTGAGTTACCATAGCCCCTATATAAGTACTCCCTGACCCTAAGTGAGTTACCCTAGTCCCATAGAAGTACTCCCTGACCCCAAGTGAGTTACCCTAGTGACATAGAAGTACTCCCTGACCCCAATTGAGTTACCATAGCCCCTATATAAGTACTCCCTGACCCCAAGTGAGTTATCCTTGCCCCTTTATATGTACTCTCTGACCGCAAGTGAGTTACCCTAGTCACATAAAAGTACTCTTTGACCCAAAGTGAGTTAACCTAGCCCCTATATAAGTACTCCCTGACCCCAAGTGAGTTACCCTGGTCCCATATAAGAACTCACAGACAGCAAGTGAGTTACCCTAGTCCCATATAAGTACTCCTTGACCCAAAGTGAGTTACCCTAGCCCCTTTATAAGTACTCCCTGACCCCAAGTGAGTTACCATATCACCTTTATAAGTACTCCCTGACCCCAAGTGTGTTATCCTAGCCCCTTTATATGTACTCTCTGACCGCAAGTGAGTTACCGTAGTCCCATAGTAGTACTCCCTGACACCAAGTGAGTTATCCTAGCCCCTTTATATGCACTCTCTGACCGCAAGTGAGTTATTCAAACCCCTTTATAAGTACCCCCTGACCCCAAGTGTGATACCCTAGTCTTATATAAGTACTCCCTGAACCCAAGTGTGTTACCTTAGCCCCTTTATAAGTACTCCCCGACCTCAAGTGAGTTATCCTATCCCCTTTATTTGTACTCTCTGACCGCAAGTGAGCTACCCTAGCCCCTTTATAAGTACTCCCAGACCCCCAAATGTGTGATACCCTAGTCTCATATAAGTACTCCCTGAACCCAAGTGTGTTACCTTAGCCCCTTTATAAGTACTCCCCCACCCCAAGTGAGTTATCCTATCCCCTTTATATGTACTCTCTGACCGCAAGTGAGTTACCCTAGCCCCTTTATAAGTACTCCCTGACCCCCAAATGTGTTACCTTAGTCCCATAAATGTACTCCCTGACCCCAAGTGAGATACCGTAGTCCCATAGAAGTACTCCCTGACCCCAAGTGAATTACCCTAGTCACATAGAAGTACTCCCTGACCCCAAGTGAGTTACCATAGCCCCTATATAAGTACTCCCTGACCCCAAGTGAGTTACCCTAGTCCCATAGAAGTACTCCCTGACCCCAAGTGAGTTACCCTAGTCACATAGAAGTACTCCCTGACCCCAAGTGAGTTACCCTAGTCACATAGAAGTACTCCCTGACCCCAAGTGAGTTACCATAGCCCCTATATAAGTACTCCCTGACCCCAAGTGAGTTACCCTAGTCCCATATAAGTAATGCTTGACCCAAAGTGAGTTACCCTAGCCCCTATATAAGTACTCCCTGACCCCAAGTGAGTTACCCTAGTCACATAGAAGTACTCCCCGACCCCAAGTCAGTTACCCTAGCCCCTATATAAGTACTCCCTGACCCCAAGTGAGTTACCCTAGTCCCATAGAAGTACTCCCTGACCCCAAGTGAATTACCCTAGTCACATAGAAGTACTCCCTGACCCCAAGTGAGTTACCATAGCCCCTATATAAGTACACCCTGACCCCAAGTGAGTTACCCTAGTCCCATAGAAGTACTCCCTGACCCCAAGTGAGTTACCCTAGTCACATAGAAGTACTCCCTGACCCCAAGTGAGTTACCCTAGTCACATAGAAGTACTCCCTGACCCCAAGTGAGTTACCCTAGTCCCATAGATGTACTCCATGACCCCAAGTGAGTTACCCTAGTCTCATAGAAGTACTCCCTGAACCCAAGTGAGTTACCATAGCCCCTATATAAGTACTCCCTGACCCCAAGTGAGTTATCGTTGCCCCTTTATATGTACTCTCTGACAGCAAGTGAGTTACCCTAGTCACATAAAAGTACTCCCTGACCCCATGTGAGTTATCCTGGCCCTTTTATATGTACTCTCTGACCGCAAGTGAGTTACCCTCGTCCTATAGAAGTACTCCCTGACCCCAAGTGATTTACCCTAGTCACATAGAAGTATTCCCCGAACCCAACTGAGTTACCCTAGCCCCTATATATGTACTCCCTGACCCCAAGTGAGTTACCCTAGTCCCATAGAAGTACTCCCTGACCCCAAGTGAGTTACCCTAGTCACATAGAAGTACTCCCTGACCCCAAGTGAGTTACCATAGCCCCTATATAAGTACTCCCTGACCCTAAGTGAGTTACCCTAGTCCCATAGAAGTACTCCCTGACCCCAAGTGAGTTACCCTAGTGACATAGAAGTACTCCCTGACCCCAATTGAGTTACCATAGCCCCTATATAAGTACTCCCTGACCCCAAGTGAGTTATCCTTGCCCCTTTATATGTACTCTCTGACCGCAAGTGAGTTACCCTAGTCACATAAAAGTACTCTTTGACCCAAAGTGAGTTAACCTAGCCCCTTTATAAGTACTCCCTGACCCCAAGTGAGTTACCCTGGTCCCATATAAGAACTCACAGACACCAAGTGAGTTACCCTAGTTCCATATAAGTACTCCTTGACCCAAAGTGAGTTACCCTAGCCCCTTTATAAGTACTCCCTGACCCCAAATGAGTTACCATATCACCTTTATAAGTACTCCCTGACCCCAAGTGTGTTATCCTAGCCCCTTTATATGTACTCTCTGACCGCAAGTGAGTTACCGTAGTCCCATAGTAGTACTCCCTGACACCAAGTGAGTTATCCTAGCCCCTTTATATGCACTCTCTGACCGCAAGTGAGTTATTCAAACCCCTTTATAAGTACCCCCTGACCCCAAGTGTGTTACCCTAGTCTTATATAAGTACTCCCTGAACCCAAGTGTGTTACCTTAGCCCCTTTATAAGTACTCCCCGACCTCAAGTGAGTTATCCTATCCCCTTTATTTGTACTCTCTGACCGCAAGTGAGCTACCCTAGCCCCTTTATAAGTACTCCCAGACCCCCAAATGTGTGATACCCTAGTCTCATATAAGTACTCCCTGAACCCAAGTGTGTTACCTTAGCCCCTTTATAAGTACTCCCCCACCCCAAGTGAGTTATCCTATCCCCTTTATATGTACTCTCTGACCGCAAGTGAGTTACCCTAGCCCCTTTATAAGTACTCCCTGACCCCCAAATGAGTTACCTTAGTCCCATAAATGTACTCCATGACCCCAAGTGAGTTATCCTAGCCCCTTTATATGTACATTCTGACCGAAAGTGAGTCACCCTAGCACCTTTATAAGTATTCCCTGTCCCCAAGTGTGTTACCTTAGTCACATAAATGAACTCCCTGACCCCAAGTGAGTTACCCTAGTCACATAGAAGTACTCCCCGACCCCAAGTCAGTTACCCTATCCCCTATATAAGTACTCCCTGACCCCAAGTGAGATACCGTAGTCCCATAGAAGTACTCCCTGACCCCAAGTGAATTACCCTAGTCACATAGAAGTACTCCCTGACCCCAAGTGAGTTACCATAGCCCCTATATAAGTACTCCCTGACCCCAAGTGAGTTACCCTAGTCCGATAGAAGTACTCCCTGACCCCAAGTGAGTTACCCTAGTCACATAGAAGTACTCCCTGACCCCAAGTGAGTTACCCTAGTCACATAGAAGTACTCCCTGACCCCAAGTGAGTTACCATAGCCCCTATATAAGTACTCCCTGACCCCAAGTGAGTTACCCTAGTCCCATATAAGTAATGCTTGACCCAAAGTGAGTTACCCTAGCCCCTATATAAGTACTCCCTGACCCCAAGTGAGTTACCCTAGTCACATAGAAGTACTCCCCGACCCCAAGTCAGTTACCCTAGCCCCTATATAAGTACTCCCTGACCCCAAGTGAGTTACCCTAGTCCCATAGAAGTACTCCCTGACCCCAAGTGAATTACCCTAGTCACATAGAAGTACTCCCTGACCCCAAGTGAGTTACCATGGCCCCTATATAAGTACACCCTGACCCCAAGTGAGTTACCCTAGTCCCATAGAAGTACTCCCTGACCCCAAGTGAGTTACCCTAGTCACATAGAAGTACTCCCTGACCCCAAGTGAGTTACCCTAGTCACATAGAAGTACTCCCTGACCCCAAGTGAGTTACCATAGCCCCTATATAAGTACTCCCTGACCCCAAGTGAGTTACCCTAGTCCCATAGAAGTACTCCCTGACCCCAAGTGAGTTACCGTAGTCCCATAGAAGTACTACCTGACCCCAAGTGAGTTACCCTAGTCACATAGAAGTACTCCCTGACCCCAAGTGAGTTACCATAGCCCCTATATAAGTACTCCCTGACCCCAAGTGAGTTACCCTAGTCCCATATAAGTAATGCTTGACCCAAAGTGAGTTACCCTAGCCCCTATATAAGTACTCCCTGACCCCAAGTGAGTTACCCTAGTCACATAGAAGTACTCCCCGACCCCAAGTCAGTTACCCTAGCCCCTATATAAGTACTCCCTGACCCCAAGTGAGTTACCCTAGTCCCATAGAAGTACTCCCTGACCCCAAGTGAATTACCCTAGTCACATAGAAGTACTCCCTGACCCCAAGTGAGTTACCCTAGTCCCATAGAAGTACTCCCTGACCCCAAGTGAGTTACCCTAGTCACATAGAAGTACTCCATGACCCCAAGTGAGTTACCCTAGTCACATAGAAGTACTCCCTGACCCCAAGTGAGTTACCATCGCCCCTATATAAGTACTCCCTGACCCCAAGTGAGTTACCCTAGTCCCATAGAAGTACTCCCTGACCCCAAGTGAGTTACCCTAGTCACATAGAAGTACTCCCTGACCCCAAGTGAGTTACCCTAGTTACATAGAAGTACTCCCTGACCCCAAGTGAGTTACCATAGCCCCTATATAAGTACTCCCTGACCCCAAGTGAGTTACCCTAGTCCCATAGAAGTACTCCCTGACCCCAAGTGAGTTACCGTAGTCCCATAGAAGTACTACCTGACCCCAAGTGAGTTACCCTTGTCACATAGAAGTACTCCCTGACCCCAAGTGAGTTACCATAGCCCCTATATAAGTACTCCCTGACCCCAAGTGAGTTACCCTAGTCCCATAGAAGTACTCCCTGACCCCAAGTGAGTTACCCTAGTCACATAGAAGTACTCCCTGACCCCAAGTGAGTTACCATAGCCCCTATATAAGTACTCCCTGACCCCAAGTGAGTTACCCTAGTCCCATAGAAGTACTCCCTGACCCCAAGTGAGTTACCCTAGTCCCATCTAAGTACTACCTGACCCCAAGTGAGTTACCCTAGTCACATAGAAGTACTTCCTGACCCCAAGTGAGTTACCATAGCCCCTATATAAGTACTCCCTGACCCCAAGTGAGTTACCCTAGTCCCATAGAAGTACTCCCTGACCCCAAGTGAGTTACCCTAGTCACATAGAAGTACTCCCTGACCCCAAGTGAGTTACCATAGCCCCTATATAAGTACTCCCTGACCCCAAGTGAGTTACCCTAGTCTCATAGAAGTACTCGCTGAACCCAAGAGAGTTACCATAGCCCCTATATAAGTACTCCCTGACCCCAAGTGAGTTACCCTAGTCCCATAGAAGTACTCCCTGACCCCAAGTGAGTTACCCTAGTCCCATAGAAGTACTACCTGACCCCAAGTGAGTTACCCTAGTCACATAGAAGTACTCCCTGACCCCAAGTGAGTTACCATAGCCCCTATATAAGTACTCCCTGACCCCAAGTGAGTTACCCTAGTCACATAAAAGTACTCCCTGACCCCATGTGAGTTATCCTGGCCCTTTATTTGTACTCTCTGACCCCAAGTGAGTTACCCTCGTCCTATAGAAGTACTCCCTGACCCCAAGTGAGTTACCCTAGTCACATAGAAGTATTCCCCGAACCCAACTGAGTTACCCTAGCCCCTATATATGTACTCCCTGACCCCAAGTGAGTTACCCTAGTCCCATAGAAGTACTCCCTGACCCCAAGTGAGTTACCCTAGTCACATAGAAGTACTCCCTGACCCCAAGTGAGTTACCATAGCCCCTATATAAGTACTCCCTGACCGTAAGTGAGTTACCCTAGTCCCATAGAAGTACTCCCTGACCCCAAGTGAGTTACCATAGCCCCTATATAAGTACTCCCTGACCCCAAGTGAGTTACCCTAGTCCCATAGAAGTACTCCCTGACCCCAAGTGAGTTACCCTAGTCACATAGAAGTACTCCCTGACCCCAAGTGAGTTACCCTAGTCACATAGAAGTACTCCCTGACCCCAAGTGAGTTACCATAGCCCCTATATAAGTACTCCCTGACCCCAAGTGAGTTACCCTAGTCCCATATAAGTAATGCTTGACCCAAAGTGAGTTACCCTAGCCCCTCTATAAGTACTCCCTGACCCCAAGTGAGTTACCCTAGTCACATAGAAGTACTCCCCGACCCCAAGTCAGTTACCCTAGCCCCTATATAAGTACTCCCTGACCCCAAGTGAGTTACCCTAGTCCCATAGAAGTACTCCCTGACCCCAAGTGAATTACCCTAGTCACATAGAAGTACTCCCTGACCCCAAGTGAGTTACCATAGCCCCTATATAAGTACACCCTGACCCCAAGTGAGTTACCTTAGTCCCATAGAAGTACTCCCTGACCCCAAGTGAGTTACCCTAGTCACATAGAAGTACTCCCTGACCCCAAGTGAGTTACCCTAGTCACATAGAAGTACTCCCTGACCCCAAGTGAGTTACCCTAGTCCCATAGATGTACTCCATGACCCCAAGTGAGTTACCCTAGTCTCATAGAAGTACTCCCTGACCCCAAGTGAGTTATCGTTGCCCCTTTATATGTACTCTCTGACAGCAAGTGAGTTACCCTAGTCACATAAAAGTACTCCCTGACCCCATGTGAGTTATCCTGGCCCTTTTATATGTACTCTCTGACCGCAAGTGAGTTACCCTCGTCCTATAGAAGTACTCCCTGACCCCAAGTGAGTTACCCTAGTCACATAGAAGTATTCCCCGAACCCAACTGAGTTACCCTAGCCCCTATATATGTACTCCCTGACCCCAAGTGAGTTACCCTAGTCCCATAGAAGTACTCCCTGACCCCAAGTGAGTTACCCTAGTCACATAGAAGTACTCCCTGACCCCAAGTGAGTTACCATAGCCCCTATATAAGTACTCCCTGACCCTAAGTGAGTTACCCTAGTCCCATAGAAGTACTCCCTGACCCCAAGTGAGTTACCCTAGTGACATAGAAGTACTCCCTGACCCCAATTGAGTTACCATAGCCCCTATATAAGTACTCCCTGACCCCAAGTGAGTTATCCTTGCCCCTTTATATATACTCTCTGACCGCAAGTGAGTTACCCTAGTCACATAAAAGTACTCTTTGACCCAAAGTGAGTTAACCTAGCCCCTATATAAGTACTCCCTGACCCCAAGTGAGTTACCCTGGTCCCATATAAGAACTCACAGACACCAAGTGAGTTACCCTAGTCCCATATAAGTACTCCTTGACCCAAAGTGAGTTACCCTAGCCCCTTTATAAGTACTCCCTGACCCCAAGTGAGTTACCATATCACCTTTATAAGTACTCCCTGACCCCAAGTGTGTTATCCTAGCCCCTTTATATGTACTCTCTGACCGCAAGTGAGTTACCGTAGTCCCATAGTAGTACTCCCTGACACCAAGTGAGTTATCCTAGCCCCTTTATATGCACTCTCTGACCGCAAGTGAGTTATTCAAACCCCTTTATAAGTACCCCCTGACCCCAAGTGTGATACCCTAGTCTTATATAAGTACTCCCTGAACCCAAGTGTGTTACCTTAGCCCCTTTATAAGTACTCCCCGACCTCAAGTGAGTTATCCTATCCCCTTTATTTGTACTCTCTGACCGCAAGTGAGCTACCCTAGCCCCTTTATAAGTACTCCCAGACCCCCAAATGTGTGATACCCTAGTCTCATATAAGTACTCCCTGAACCCAAGTGTGTTACCTTAGCCCCTTTATAAGTACTCCCCCACCCCAAGTGAGTTATCCTATCCCCTTTATATGTACTCTCTGACCGCAAGTGAGTTACCCTAGCCCCTTTATAAGTACTCCCTGACCCCCAAATGTGTTACCTTAGTCCCATAAATGTACTCCCTGACCCCAAGTGAGATACCGTAGTCCCATAGAAGTACTCCCTGACCCCAAGTGAATTACCCTAGTCACATAGAAGTACTCCCTGACCCCAAGTGAGTTACCATAGCCCCTATATAAGTACTCCCTGACCCCAAGTGAGTTACCCTAGTCCCATAGAAGTACTCCCTGACCCCAAGTGAGTTACCCTAGTCACATAGAAGTACTCCCTGACCCCAAGTGAGTTACCCTAGTCACATAGAAGTACTCCCTGACCCCAAGTGAGTTACCATAGCCCCTATATAAGTACTCCCTGACCCCAAGTGAGTTACCCTAGTCCCATATAAGTAATGCTTGACCCAAAGTGAGTTACCCTAGCCCCTATATAAGTACTCCCTGACCCCAAGTGAGTTACCCTAGTCACATAGAAGTACTCCCCGACCCCAAGTCAGTTACCCTAGCCCCTATATAAGTACTCCCTGACCCCAAGTGAGTTACCCTAGTCCCATAGAAGTACTCCCTGACCCCAAGTGAATTACCCTAGTCACATAGAAGTACTCCCTGACCCCAAGTGAGTTACCATAGCCCCCATATAAGTACACCCTGACCCCAAGTGAGTTACCCTAGTCCCATAGAAGTACTCCCTGACCCCAAGTGAGTTACCCTAGTCACATAGAAGTACTCCCTGACCCCAAGTGAGTTACCCTAGTCACATAGAAGTACTCCCTGACCCCAAGTGAGTTACCCTAGTCCCATAGATGTACTCCATGACCCCAAGTGAGTTACCCTAGTCTCATAGAAGTACTCCCTGAACCCAAGTGAGTTACCATAGCCCCTATATAAGTACTCCCTGACCCCAAGTGAGTTATCGTTGCCCCTTTATATGTACTCTCTGACAGCAAGTGAGTTACCCTAGTCACATAAAAGTACTCCCTGACCCCATGTGAGTTATCCTGGCCCTTTTATATGTACTCTCTGACCGCAAGTGAGTTACCCTCGTCCTATAGAAGTACTCCCTGACCCCAAGTGATTTACCCTAGTCACATAGAAGTATTCCCCGAACCCAACTGAGTTACCCTAGCCCCTATATATGTACTCCCTGACCCCAAGTGAGTTACCCTAGTCCCATAGAAGTACTCCCTGACCCCAAGTGAGTTACCCTAGTCACATAGAAGTACTCCCTGACCCCAAGTGAGTTACCATAGCCCCTATATAAGTACTCCCTGACCCTAAGTGAGTTACCCTAGTCCCATAGAAGTACTCCCTGACCCCAAGTGAGTTACCCTAGTGACATAGAAGTACTCCCTGTCCCCAATTGAGTTACCATAGCCCCTATATAAGTACTCCCTGACCCCAAGTGAGTTATCCTTGCCCCTTTATATGTACTCTCTGACCGCAAGTGAGTTACCCTAGTCACATAAAAGTACTCTTTGACCCAAAGTGAGTTAACCTAGCCCCTTTATAAGTACTCCCTGACCCCAAGTGAGTTACCCTGGTCCCATATAAGAACTCACAGACACCAAGTGAGTTACCCTAGTCCCATATAAGTACTCCTTGACCCAAAGTGAGTTACCCTAGCCCCTTTATAAGTACTCCCTGACCCCAAGTGAGTTACCATATCACCTTTATAAGTACTCCCTGACCCCAAGTGTGTTATCCTAGCCCCTTTATATGTACTCTCTGACCGCAAGTTAGTTACCGTAGTCCCATAGTAGTACTCCCTGACACCAAGTGAGTTATCCTAGCCCCTTTATATGCACTCTCTGACCGCAAGTGAGTTATTCAAACCCCTTTATAAGTACCCCCTGACCCCAAGTGTGTTACCCTAGTCTTATATAAGTACTCCCTGAACCCAAGTGTGTTACCTTAGCCCCTTTATAAGTACTCCCCGACCTCAAGTGAGTTATCCTATCCCCTTTATTTGTACTCTCTGACCGCAACTGAGCTACCCTAGCCCCTTTATAAGTACTCCCAGACCCCCAAATGTGTGATACCCTAGTCTCATATAAGTACTCCCTGAACCCAAGTGTGTTACCTTAGCCCCTTTATAAGTACTCCCCCACCCCAAGTGAGTTATCCTATCCCCTTTATATGTACTCTCTGACCGCAAGTGAGTTACCCTAGCCCCTTTATAAGTACTCCCTGACCCCCAAATGTGTTACCTTAGTCCCATAAATGTACTCCATGACCCCAAGTGAGTTATCCTAGCCCCTTTATATGTACATTCTGACCGAAAGTGAGTCACCCTAGCACCTTTATAAGTATTCCCTGTCCCCAAGTGTGTTACCTTAGTCACATAAATGAACTCCCTGACCCCAAGTGAGTTACCCTAGTCACATAGAAGTACTCCCCGACCCCAAGTCAGTTACCCTAGCCCCTATATAAGTACTCCCTGACCCCAAGTGAGATACCGTAGTCCCATAGAAGTACTCCCTGACCCCAAGTGAATTACCCTAGTCACATAGAAGTACTCCCTGACCCCAAGTGAGTTACCATAGCCCCTATATAAGTACTCCCTGACCCCAAGTGAGTTACCCTAGTCCGATAGAAGTACTCCCTGACCCCAAGTGAGTTACCCTAGTCACATAGAAGTACTCCCTGACCCCAAGTGAGTTACCCTAGTCACATAGAAGTACTCCCTGACCCCAAGTGAGTTACCATAGCCCCTATATAAGTACTCCCTGACCCCAAGTGAGTTACCCTAGTCCCATATAAGTAATGCTTGACCCAAAGTGAGTTACCCTAGCCCCTATATAAGTACTCCCTGACCCCAAGTGAGTTACCCTAGTCACATAGAAGTACTCCCCGACCCCAAGTCAGTTACCCTAGCCCCTATATAAGTACTCCCTGACCCCAAGTGAGTTACCCTAGTCCCATAGAAGTACTCCCTGACCCCAAGTGAATTACCCTAGCCACATAGAAGTACTCCCTGACCCCAAGTGAGTTACCATGGCCCCTATATAAGTACACCCTGACCCCAAGTGAGTTACCCTAGTCCCATAGAAGTACTCCCTGACCCCAAGTGAGTTACCCTAGTCACATAGAAGTACTCCCTGACCCCAAGTGAGTTACCCTAGTCACATAGAAGTACTCCCTGACCCCAAGTGAGTTACCATAGCCCCTATATAAGTACACCCTGACCCCAAGTGAGTTACCCTAGTCCCATAGAAGTACTCCCTGACCCCAAGTGAGTTACCGTAGTCCCATAGAAGTACTACCTGACCCCAAGTGAGTTACCCTAGTCACATAGAAGTACTCCCTGACCCCAAGTGAGTTACCATAGCCCCTATACAAGTACTCCCTGACCCCAAGTGAGTTACCCTAGTCCCATATAAGTAATGCTTGACCCAAAGTGAGTTACCCTAGCCCCTATATAAGTACTCCCTGACCCCAAGTGAGTTACCCTAGTCACATAGAAGTACTCCCCGACCCCAAGTCAGTTACCCTAGCCCCTATATAAGTACTCCCTGACCCCAAGTGAGTTACCCTAGTCCCATAGAAGTACTCCCTGACCCCAAGTGAATTACCCTAGTCACATAGAAGTACTCCCTGACCCCAAGTGAGTTACCCTAGTCCCATAGAAGTACTCCCTGACCCCAAGTGAGTTACCCTAGTCACATAGAAGTACTCCCTGACCCCAAGTGAGTTACCCTAGTCACATAGAAGTACTCCCTGACCCCAAGTGAGTTACCATCGCCCCTATATAAGTACTCCCTGACCCCAAGTGAGTTACCCTAGTCCCATAGAAGTACTCCCTGACCCCAAGTGAGTTACCCTAGTCACATAGAAGTACTCCCTGACCCCAAGTGAGTTACCCTAGTTACATAGAAGTACTCCCTGACCCCAAGTGAGTTACCATAGCCCCTATATAAGTACTCCCTGACCCCAAGTGAGTTACCCTAGTCCCATAGAAGTACTCCCTGACCCCAAGTGAGTTACCGTAGTCCCATAGAAGTACTACCTGACCCCAAGTGAGTTACCCTAGTCACATAGAAGTACTCCCTGACCCCAAGTGAGTTACCATAGCCCCTATATAAGTACTCCCTGACCCCAAGTGAGTTACCCTAGTCCCATAGAAGTACTCCCTGACCCCAAGTGAGTTACCCTAGTCACATAGAAGTACTCCCTGACCCCAAGTGAGTTACCATAGCCCCTATATAAGTACTCCCTGACCCCAAGTGAGTTACCCTAGTCCCATAGAAGTACTCCCTGACCCCAAGTGAGTTACCCTAGTCCCATCTAAGTACTACCTGACCCCAAGTGAGTTACCCTAGTCACATAGAAGTACTTCCTGACCCCAAGTGAGTTACCATAGCCCCTATATAAGTACTCCCTGACCCCAAGTGAGTTACCCTAGTCCCATAGAAGTACTCCCTGACCCCAAGTGAGTTACCCTAGTCACATAGAAGTACTCCCTGACCCCAAGTGAGTTACCATAGCCCCTATATAAGTACTCCCTGACCCCAAGTGAGTTACCCTAGTCCCATAGAAGTACTCCCTGACCCCAAGTGAGTTACCCTAGTCCCATAGATGTACTCCATGACCCCAAGTGAGTTACCCTAGTCTCATAGAAGTACTCGCTGAACCCAAGAGAGTTACCATAGCCCCTATATAAGTACTCCCTGACCCCAAGTGAGTTACCCTAGTCCCATAGAAGTACTCCCTGACCCCAATTGAGTTACCATAGCCCCTATATTAGTACTCCCTGACCCCAAGTGAGTTACCCTGGTCCCATATAAGAACACACAGACACCAAGTGAGTTACCCTAGTCCCATATAAGTACGCCTTGACCCAAAGTGAGTTACCCTAGCCCCTTTATAAGTACTCCCTGACCCCAAGTGAGTTACCATATCACCTTTATAAGTACTCCCTGACCCCAAGTGTGTTATCCTAGCCCCTTTATATGTACTCTCTGACCGCAAGTGAGTTACCGTAGTCCCATAGTAGTACTCCCTGACCCCAAGTGAGTTATCCTAGCCCCTTTATATGCACTCTCTGACCCCAAGTGAGTTATTCACACCCCTTTATAAGTACCCCCTGACCCCAAGTGTGTTACCCTAGTCTTATATAAGTACTCCCTGACCCCAAGTGTGTTATCCTAGTCCCTTTATATGTACTCTCTGACCGCAATTGAGTTATCCTAGCCCCATAGAAGTACTCCCTGACCCCAAGTGAGTTACCCTAGTCACATAGAAGTACTCCCCGACCCCAAGTGAGTTACCCTAGCCCCTATATAAGTACTCCCTGACCCCAAGTGAGTTACCCTAGTCACATAGAAGTACTCCCTGACCCCAAGTGAGTTACCATAGCCCCTATATAAGTACTCCCTGACCCCAAGTGAGTTACCCTAGTCCCATAGAAGTACTCCCTGACACCAAGTGAGTTACCCTAGTCACATAGAAGTACTCCCTGACCCCAAGTGAGTTACCCTAGTCACATAGAAGTACTCCCTGACCCCAAGTGAGTTACCATAGCCCCTATATAAGTACCCCCCTACCCCAAGTGAGTTACCCTAGTCCCATAGAAGTACTCCCTGACCCCAAGTGAGTTACCCTAGTCCCATAGAAGTACTCCCTGACCCCAAGTGAGTTACCCTAGTCACATAGAAGTACTCCCTGACCCCAAGTGAGTTACCATATCCCCTTTATAAGTACTCCCTGACCCCAAGTGAGTTATCCTAGCCCCTATATATGTACTCTCTGACAGCAAGTGAGTTACCCTAGTCCCATAGTACTACTCCCTGACCCCAACTGAGTTACCCTAGTCCCATATAAGTACTGCTTGACCCAAAGTGAGTTACCCTAGCCCCCATATAAGCACTCCCTGACCCCAAGTGAGTTACCCTAGTCCCATAGTACTACTCCCTGACCCCAACTGAGTTACCCTAGTCCAATATAAGTACTCCCTGACCCAAAGTGAGTTACCATAGCCCCTTTATAAGTACTCCCAGACTCCAAGTGAGTTACCCTAGACGCTTTATATGTACTCCCATGCCCCAAGTGAGTTACCCTAGTCCCATAGAAGTACTTCCTGACTCCAAGTGAGTTACCCTAGACGCTTTATATGTACTCCCATGCCCCAAGTGATTTACCCTAGTCCCATAGAAGTACTTCCTGACCACAAGTGTGTTACCCTAGTCTCATATAAGTACTCCCTGACACAAAGTGAGTAACCATAGCCCCTTTATAAGTACTCCCTGACCCCAAGTGAGTTATCCTAGCCCCTTTTTATGTACTCCCTGACCCCAAGTGAGTTACCCTAGTCCCATATAAGTACTCCCAGACCCCAAGTGTATTACCCCAGTCCCATAGAAGTATTCCCTTACCCCAAGTGTGTTACCCTATTTCCATAGAAGTACTCCCTGACCCCAAGTGTATTACCCTAGTCCCATATAAGTACTCCCTGACACCAAGTGAGTTCCCATAGCACCTTTATAAGTACTTCCTGACCCCAAGTGAGTTATCCTAGTCCCTTTATATGTACTCTCTGACCGCAATTGAGTTATCCTAGCCCCATAGAAGTACTCCCTGACCCCAAGTGAGTTACCCTAGTCACATAGAAGTACTCCCTGACTCCAAGTGAGTTACCATAGCCCCTATATAAGTACTCCCTGACCCCAAGTGAGTTACCCTAGTCCCAAAGAAGTACTCCCTGACCCCAAGTGAGTTACCCTAGTCACATAGAAGTACTCCCTGACCCCAAGTGAGTTACCCTAGTCCCATAGTAGTACTCCCTGACCCCAAGTGAGTTATCCTAGCCCCTTTATATGCACTCTCTGACCCCAAGTGAGTTATTCACACCCCTTTATAAGTACCCCCTGACCCCAAGTGTGTTACCCTAGTCTTATATAAGTACTCCCTGACCCCAAGTGTGTTATCCTAGTCCCTTTATATGTACTCTCTGACCGCAATTGAGTTATCCTAGCCCCATAGAAGTACTCCCTGACCCCAAGTGAGTTACCCTAGTCACATAGAAGTACTCCCCGACCCCAAGTGAGTTACCCTAGCCCCTATATAAGTACTCCCTGACCCCAAGTGAGTTACCCTAGTCACATAGAAGTACTCCCTGACCCCAAGTGAGTTACCATAGCCCCTATATAAGTACTCCCTGACCCCAAGTGAGTTACCCTAGTCCCATAGAAGTACTCCCTGACACCAAGTGAGTTACCCTAGTCACATAGAAGTACTCCCTGACCCCAAGTGAGTTACCCTAGTCACATAGAAGTACTCCCTGACCCCAAGTGAGTTACCATAGCCCCTATATAAGTACCCCCCTACCCCAAGTGAGTTACCCTAGTCCCATAGAAGTACTCCCTGACCCCAAGTGAGTTACCCTAGTCCCATAGAAGTACTCCCTGACCCCAAGTGAGTTACCCTAGTCACATAGAAGTACTCCCTGACCCCAAGTGAGTTACCATATCCCCTTTATAAGTACTCCCTGACCCCAAGTGAGTTATCCTAGCCCCTATATATGTACTCTCTGACAGCAAGTGAGTTACCCTAGTCCCATAGTACTACTCCCTGACCCCAACTGAGTTACCCTAGTCCCATATAAGTACTGCTTGACCCAAAGTGAGTTACCCTAGCCCCCATATAAGCACTCCCTGACCCCAAGTGAGTTACCCTAGTCCCATAGTACTACTCCCTGACCCCAACTGAGTTACCCTAGTCCAATATAAGTACTCCCTGACCCAAAGTGAGTTACCATAGCCCCTTTATAAGTACTCCCAGACTCCAAGTGAGTTACCCTAGACGCTTTATATGTACTCCCATGCCCCAAGTGAGTTACCCTAGTCCCATAGAAGTACTTCCTGACTCCAAGTGAGTTACCCTAGACGCTTTATATGTACTCCCATGCCCCAAGTGATTTACCCTAGTCCCATAGAAGTACTTCCTGACCACAAGTGTGTTACCCTAGTCTCATATAAGTACTCCCTGACACAAAGTGAGTAACCATAGCCCCTTTATAAGTACTCCCTGACCCCAAGTGAGTTATCCTAGCCCCTTTTTATGTACTCTCTGACTGCAAGTGAGTTACCCTACCCCCTTTATAAGTACTCCCTGACCCCAAGTGAGTTACCCTAGTCCCATATAAGTACTCCCTGACCCCAAGTGAGTTATCCTAGCCCCTTTTTATGTACTCTCTGACTGCAAGTGAGTTACCCTAGCCCCTTTATAAGTACTCCCTGACCCCAAGTGAGTTACCATATCACCTTTATAAGTACTCCCTGACCCCAAGTGTGTTATCCTAGCCCCTTTATATGTACTCTCTGACCGCAAGTTAGTTACCGTAGTCCCATAGTAGTACTCCCTGACACCAAGTGAGTTATCCTAGCCCCTTTATATGCACTCTCTGACCGCAAGTGAGTTATTCAAACCCCTTTATAAGTACCCCCTGACCCCAAGTGTGTTACCCTAGTCTTATATAAGTACTCCCTGAACCCAAGTGTGTTACCTTAGCCCCTTTATAAGTACTCCCCGACCTCAAGTGAGTTATCCTATCCCCTTTATTTGTACTCTCTGACCGCAACTGAGCTACCCTAGCCCCTTTATAAGTACTCCCAGACCCCCAAATGTGTGATACCCTAGTCTCATATAAGTACTCCCTGAACCCAAGTGTGTTACCTTAGCCCCTTTATAAGTACTCCCCCACCCCAAGTGAGTTATCCTATCCCCTTTATATGTACTCTCTGACCGCAAGTGAGTTACCCTAGCCCCTTTATAAGTACTCCCTGACCCCCAAATGTGTTACCTTAGTCCCATAAATGTACTCCATGACCCCAAGTGAGTTATCCTAGCCCCTTTATATGTACATTCTGACCGAAAGTGAGTCACCCTAGCACCTTTATAAGTATTCCCTGTCCCCAAGTGTGTTACCTTAGTCACATAAATGAACTCCCTGACCCCAAGTGAGTTACCCTAGTCACATAGAAGTACTCCCCGACCCCAAGTCAGTTACCCTAGCCCCTATATAAGTACTCCCTGACCCCAAGTGAGATACCGTAGTCCCATAGAAGTACTCCCTGACCCCAAGTGAATTACCCTAGTCACATAGAAGTACTCCCTGACCCCAAGTGAGTTACCATAGCCCCTATATAAGTACTCCCTGACCCCAAGTGAGTTACCCTAGTCCGATAGAAGTACTCCCTGACCCCAAGTGAGTTACCCTAGTCACATAGAAGTACTCCCTGACCCCAAGTGAGTTACCCTAGTCACATAGAAGTACTCCCTGACCCCAAGTGAGTTACCATAGCCCCTATATAAGTACTCCCTGACCCCAAGTGAGTTACCCTAGTCCCATATAAGTAATGCTTGACCCAAAGTGAGTTACCCTAGCCCCTATATAAGTACTCCCTGACCCCAAGTGAGTTACCCTAGTCACATAGAAGTACTCCCCGACCCCAAGTCAGTTACCCTAGCCCCTATATAAGTACTCCCTGACCCCAAGTGAGTTACCCTAGTCCCATAGAAGTACTCCCTGACCCCAAGTGAATTACCCTAGCCACATAGAAGTACTCCCTGACCCCAAGTGAGTTACCATGGCCCCTATATAAGTACACCCTGACCCCAAGTGAGTTACCCTAGTCCCATAGAAGTACTCCCTGACCCCAAGTGAGTTACCCTAGTCACATAGAAGTACTCCCTGACCCCAAGTGAGTTACCCTAGTCACATAGAAGTACTCCCTGACCCCAAGTGAGTTACCATAGCCCCTATATAAGTACACCCTGACCCCAAGTGAGTTACCCTAGTCCCATAGAAGTACTCCCTGACCCCAAGTGAGTTACCGTAGTCCCATAGAAGTACTACCTGACCCCAAGTGAGTTACCCTAGTCACATAGAAGTACTCCCTGACCCCAAGTGAGTTACCATAGCCCCTATACAAGTACTCCCTGACCCCAAGTGAGTTACCCTAGTCCCATATAAGTAATGCTTGACCCAAAGTGAGTTACCCTAGCCCCTATATAAGTACTCCCTGACCCCAAGTGAGTTACCCTAGTCACATAGAAGTACTCCCCGACCCCAAGTCAGTTACCCTAGCCCCTATATAAGTACTCCCTGACCCCAAGTGAGTTACCCTAGTCCCATAGAAGTACTCCCTGACCCCAAGTGAATTACCCTAGTCACATAGAAGTACTCCCTGACCCCAAGTGAGTTACCCTAGTCCCATAGAAGTACTCCCTGACCCCAAGTGAGTTACCCTAGTCACATAGAAGTACTCCCTGACCCCAAGTGAGTTACCCTAGTCACATAGAAGTACTCCCTGACCCCAAGTGAGTTACCATCGCCCCTATATAAGTACTCCCTGACCCCAAGTGAGTTACCCTAGTCCCATAGAAGTACTCCCTGACCCCAAGTGAGTTACCCTAGTCACATAGAAGTACTCCCTGACCCCAAGTGAGTTACCCTAGTTACATAGAAGTACTCCCTGACCCCAAGTGAGTTACCATAGCCCCTATATAAGTACTCCCTGACCCCAAGTGAGTTACCCTAGTCCCATAGAAGTACTCCCTGACCCCAAGTGAGTTACCGTAGTCCCATAGAAGTACTACCTGACCCCAAGTGAGTTACCCTAGTCACATAGAAGTACTCCCTGACCCCAAGTGAGTTACCATAGCCCCTATATAAGTACTCCCTGACCCCAAGTGAGTTACCCTAGTCCCATAGAAGTACTCCCTGACCCCAAGTGAGTTACCCTAGTCACATAGAAGTACTCCCTGACCCCAAGTGAGTTACCATAGCCCCTATATAAGTACTCCCTGACCCCAAGTGAGTTACCCTAGTCCCATAGAAGTACTCCCTGACCCCAAGTGAGTTACCCTAGTCCCATCTAAGTACTACCTGACCCCAAGTGAGTTACCCTAGTCACATAGAAGTACTTCCTGACCCCAAGTGAGTTACCATAGCCCCTATATAAGTACTCCCTGACCCCAAGTGAGTTACCCTAGTCCCATAGAAGTACTCCCTGACCCCAAGTGAGTTACCCTAGTCACATAGAAGTACTCCCTGACCCCAAGTGAGTTACCATAGCCCCTATATAAGTACTCCCTGACCCCAAGTGAGTTACCCTAGTCCCATAGAAGTACTCCCTGACCCCAAGTGAGTTACCCTAGTCCCATAGATGTACTCCATGACCCCAAGTGAGTTACCCTAGTCTCATAGAAGTACTCGCTGAACCCAAGAGAGTTACCATAGCCCCTATATAAGTACTCCCTGACCCCAAGTGAGTTACCCTAGTCCCATAGAAGTACTCCCTGACCCCAATTGAGTTACCATAGCCCCTATATTAGTACTCCCTGACCCCAAGTGAGTTACCCTGGTCCCATATAAGAACACACAGACACCAAGTGAGTTACCCTAGTCCCATATAAGTACGCCTTGACCCAAAGTGAGTTACCCTAGCCCCTTTATAAGTACTCCCTGACCCCAAGTGAGTTACCATATCACCTTTATAAGTACTCCCTGACCCCAAGTGTGTTATCCTAGCCCCTTTATATGTACTCTCTGACCGCAAGTGAGTTACCGTAGTCCCATAGTAGTACTCCCTGACCCCAAGTGAGTTATCCTAGCCCCTTTATATGCACTCTCTGACCCCAAGTGAGTTATTCACACCCCTTTATAAGTACCCCCTGACCCCAAGTGTGTTACCCTAGTCTTATATAAGTACTCCCTGACCCCAAGTGTGTTATCCTAGTCCCTTTATATGTACTCTCTGACCGCAATTGAGTTATCCTAGCCCCATAGAAGTACTCCCTGACCCCAAGTGAGTTACCCTAGTCACATAGAAGTACTCCCCGACCCCAAGTGAGTTACCCTAGCCCCTATATAAGTACTCCCTGACCCCAAGTGAGTTACCCTAGTCACATAGAAGTACTCCCTGACCCCAAGTGAGTTACCATAGCCCCTATATAAGTACTCCCTGACCCCAAGTGAGTTACCCTAGTCCCATAGAAGTACTCCCTGACACCAAGTGAGTTACCCTAGTCACATAGAAGTACTCCCTGACCCCAAGTGAGTTACCCTAGTCACATAGAAGTACTCCCTGACCCCAAGTGAGTTACCATAACCCCTATATAAGTACCCCCCTACCCCAAGTGAGTTACCCTAGTCCCATAGAAGTACTCCCTGACCCCAAGTGAGTTACCCTAGTCCCATAGAAGTACTCCCTGACCCCAAGTGAGTTACCCTAGTCACATAGAAGTACTCCCTGACCCCAAGTGAGTTACCATATCCCCTTTATAAGTACTCCCTGACCCCAAGTGAGTTATCCTAGCCCCTATATATGTACTCTCTGACAGCAAGTGAGTTACCCTAGTCCCATAGTACTACTCCCTGACCCCAACTGAGTTACCCTAGTCCCATATAAGTACTGCTTGACCCAAAGTGAGTTACCCTAGCCCCCATATAAGCACTCCCTGACCCCAAGTGAGTTACCCTAGTCCCATAGTACTACTCCCTGACCCCAACTGAGTTACCCTAGTCCAATATAAGTACTCCCTGACCCAAAGTGAGTTACCATAGCCCCTTTATAAGTACTCCCAGACTCCAAGTGAGTTACCCTAGACGCTTTATATGTACTCCCATGCCCCAAGTGAGTTACCCTAGTCCCATAGAAGTACTTCCTGACTCCAAGTGAGTTACCCTAGACGCTTTATATGTACTCCCATGCCCCAAGTGATTTACCCTAGTCCCATAGAAGTACTTCCTGACCACAAGTGTGTTACCCTAGTCTCATATAAGTACTCCCTGACACAAAGTGAGTAACCATAGCCCCTTTATAAGTACTCCCTGACCCCAAGTGAGTTATCCTAGCCCCTTTTTATGTACTCCCTGACCCCAAGTGAGTTACCCTAGTCCCATATAAGTACTCCCAGACCCCAAGTGTATTACCCCAGTCCCATAGAAGTATTCCCTTACCCCAAGTGTGTTACCCTATTTCCATAGAAGTACTCCCTGACCCCAAGTGTATTACCCTAGTCCCATATAAGTACTCCCTGACACCAAGTGAGTTCCCATAGCACCTTTATAAGTACTTCCTGACCCCAAGTGAGTTATCCTAGTCCCTTTATATGTACTCTCTGACCGCAATTGAGTTATCCTAGCCCCATAGAAGTACTCCCTGACCCCAAGTGAGTTACCCTAGTCACATAGAAGTACTCCCTGACTCCAAGTGAGTTACCATAGCCCCTATATAAGTACTCCCTGACCCCAAGTGAGTTACCCTAGTCCCAAAGAAGTACTCCCTGACCCCAAGTGAGTTACCCTAGTCACATAGAAGTACTCCCTGACCCCAAGTGAGTTACCCTAGTCCCATAGTAGTACTCCCTGACCCCAAGTGAGTTATCCTAGCCCCTTTATATGCACTCTCTGACCCCAAGTGAGTTATTCACACCCCTTTATAAGTACCCCCTGACCCCAAGTGTGTTACCCTAGTCTTATATAAGTACTCCCTGACCCCAAGTGTGTTATCCTAGTCCCTTTATATGTACTCTCTGACCGCAATTGAGTTATCCTAGCCCCATAGAAGTACTCCCTGACCCCAAGTGAGTTACCCTAGTCACATAGAAGTACTCCCCGACCCCAAGTGAGTTACCCTAGCCCCTATATAAGTACTCCCTGACCCCAAGTGAGTTACCCTAGTCACATAGAAGTACTCCCTGACCCCAAGTGAGTTACCATAGCCCCTATATAAGTACTCCCTGACCCCAAGTGAGTTACCCTAGTCCCATAGAAGTACTCCCTGACACCAAGTGAGTTACCCTAGTCACATAGAAGTACTCCCTGACCCCAAGTGAGTTACCCTAGTCACATAGAAGTACTCCCTGACCCCAAGTGAGTTACCATAGCCCCTATATAAGTACCCCCCTACCCCAAGTGAGTTACCCTAGTCCCATAGAAGTACTCCCTGACCCCAAGTGAGTTACCCTAGTCCCATAGAAGTACTCCCTGACCCCAAGTGAGTTACCCTAGTCACATAGAAGTACTCCCTGACCCCAAGTGAGTTACCATATCCCCTTTATAAGTACTCCCTGACCCCAAGTGAGTTATCCTAGCCCCTATATATGTACTCTCTGACAGCAAGTGAGTTACCCTAGTCCCATAGTACTACTCCCTGACCCCAACTGAGTTACCCTAGTCCCATATAAGTACTGCTTGACCCAAAGTGAGTTACCCTAGCCCCCATATAAGCACTCCCTGACCCCAAGTGAGTTACCCTAGTCCCATAGTACTACTCCCTGACCCCAACTGAGTTACCCTAGTCCAATATAAGTACTCCCTGACCCAAAGTGAGTTACCATAGCCCCTTTATAAGTACTCCCAGACTCCAAGTGAGTTACCCTAGACGCTTTATATGTACTCCCATGCCCCAAGTGAGTTACCCTAGTCCCATAGAAGTACTTCCTGACTCCAAGTGAGTTACCCTAGACGCTTTATATGTACTCCCATGCCCCAAGTGATTTACCCTAGTCCCATAGAAGTACTTCCTGACCACAAGTGTGTTACCCTAGTCTCATATAAGTACTCCCTGACACAAAGTGAGTAACCATAGCCCCTTTATAAGTACTCCCTGACCCCAAGTGAGTTATCCTAGCCCCTTTTTATGTACTCTCTGACTGCAAGTGAGTTACCCTACCCCCTTTATAAGTACTCCCTGACCCCAAGTGAGTTACCCTAGTCCCATATAAGTACTCCCAGACCCCAAGTGTATTACTCCAGTCCCATAGAAGTATTCCCTTACCCCAAGTGTATTACCCTATTTCCATAGAAGTACTCCCTGACCCCAAGTGTATTACCCTAGTCCCATATAAGTACTCCCTGACACCAAGTGAGTTCCCATAGCACCTTTATAAGTACTTCCTGACCCCAAGTGAGTTATCCTAGTCCCTTTATATGTACTCTCTGACCGCAATTGAGTTATCCTAGCCCCATAGAAGTACTCCCTGACCCCAAGTGAGTTACCCTAGTCACATAGAAGTACTCCCTGACTCCAAGTGAGTTACCATAGCCCCTATATAAGTACTCCCTGACCCCAAGTGAGTTACCCTAGTCCCAAAGAAGTACTCCCTGACCCCAAGTGAGTTACCCTAGTCACATAGAAGTACTCCCTGACCCCAAGTGAGTTACCCTAGTCACATAGAAGTACTCCCTGACCCCAACTGAGTTACCCTAGTCCCATATAAGTACTGCTTGACCCAAAGTGAGTTACCCTAGTCCCTTAGAAGTACTCCCTGACCCTCAGTGAGTTACCCTAGTCACATAGAAGTACTCCCTGACCCCAAGTGAGTTATCCTAGCCCCGTTATATGTACTCTCTGACAGCAAGTGAGTTACCCTAGTCCCATAGTACTACTCCCTGACCCCAACTGAGTTACCCTAGTCCAATATAAGTACTCCCTGACCCAAAGTGAGTTACCATAGCCCCTTTATAAGTACTCCCAGACTCCAAGTGAGTTACCCTAGACGCTTTATATGTACTCCCATGCCCCAAGTGAGTTACCCTAGTCCCATAGAAGTACTTCCTGACCCCAAGTGTGTTACCCTAGTCTCATATAAGTACTCCCTGACACAAAGTGAGTTACCATAGCCCCTTTATAAGTACTCCCTGACCCCAAGTGAGTTATCCTAGCCCCTTTTTATGTACTTTCTGACTGCAAGTGAGTTACCCTAGCCCCTATATAAGTACTCCCTGACCCCAAGTGAGTTACCCTAGTCACATAGAAGTACTCCCTGACCCCAAGTGAGTTACCATAGCCCCTATATAAGTACTCCCTGACCCCAAGTGAGTTACCCTAGTCCCATAGAAGTACTCCCTGACACCAAGTGAGTTACCCTAGTCACATAGAAGTACTCCCTGACCCCAAGTGAGTTACCCTAGTCACATAGAAGTACTCCCTGACCCCAAGTGAGTTACCATAGCCCCTATATAAGTACCCCCCTACCCCAAGTGAGTTACCCTAGTCCCATAGAAGTACTCCCTGACCCCAAGTGAGTTACCCTAGTCCCATAGAAGTACTCCCTGACCCCAAGTGAGTTACCCTAGTCACATAGAAGTACTCCCTGACCCCAAGTGAGTTACCATATCCCCTTTATAAGTACTCCCTGACCCCAAGTGAGTTATCCTAGCCCCTATATATGTACTCTCTGACAGCAAGTGAGTTACCCTAGTCCCATAGTACTACTCCCTGACCCCAACTGAGTTACCCTAGTCCCATATAAGTACTGCTTGACCCAAAGTGAGTTACCCTAGCCCCCATATAAGCACTCCCTGACCCCAAGTGAGTTACCCTAGTCCCATAGTACTACTCCCTGACCCCAACTGAGTTACCCTAGTCCAATATAAGTACTCCCTGACCCAAAGTGAGTTACCATAGCCCCTTTATAAGTACTCCCAGACTCCAAGTGAGTTACCCTAGACGCTTTATATGTACTCCCATGCCCCAAGTGAGTTACCCTAGTCCCATAGAAGTACTTCCTGACTCCAAGTGAGTTACCCTAGACGCTTTATATGTACTCCCATGCCCCAAGTGATTTACCCTAGTCCCATAGAAGTACTTCCTGACCACAAGTGTGTTACCCTAGTCTCATATAAGTACTCCCTGACACAAAGTGAGTAACCATAGCCCCTTTATAAGTACTCCCTGACCCCAAGTGAGTTATCCTAGCCCCTTTTTATGTACTCTCTGACTGCAAGTGAGTTACCCTACCCCCTTTATAAGTACTCCCTGACCCCAAGTGAGTTACCCTAGTCCCATATAAGTACTCCCAGACCCCAAGTGTATTACCTCAGTCCCATAGAAGTATTCCCTTACCCCAAGTGTGTTACCCTATTTCCATAGAAGTACTCCCTGACCCCAAGTGTATTACCCTAGTCCCATATAAGTACTCCCTGACACCAAGTGAGTTCCCATAGCACCTTTATAAGTACTTCCTGACCCCAAGTGAGTTATCCTAGTCCCTTTATATGTACTCTCTGACCGCAATTGAGTTATCCTAGCCCCATAGAAGTACTCCCTGACCCCAAGTGAGTTACCCTAGTCACATAGAAGTACTCCCTGACTCCAAGTGAGTTACCATAGCCCCTATATAAGTACTCCCTGACCCCAAGTGAGTTACCCTAGTCCCAAAGAAGTACTCCCTGACCCCAAGTGAGTTACCCTAGTCACATAGAAGTACTCCCTGACCCCAAGTGAGTTACCCTAGTCACATAGAAGTACTCCCTGACCCCAACTGAGTTACCCTAGTCCCATATAAGTACTGCTTGACCCAAAGTGAGTTACCCTAGTCCCTTAGAAGTACTCCCTGACCCTCAGTGAGTTACCCTAGTCACATAGAAGTACTCCCTGACCCCAAGTGAGTTATCCTAGCCCCGTTATATGTACTCTCTGACAGCAAGTGAGTTACCCTAGTCCCATAGTACTACTCCCTGACCCCAACTGAGTTACCCTAGTCCAATATAAGTACTCCCTGACCCAAAGTGAGTTACCATAGCCCCTTTATAAGTACTCCCAGACTCCAAGTGAGTTACCCTAGACGCTTTATATGTACTCCCATGCCCCAAGTGAGTTACCCTAGTCCCATAGAAGTACTTCCTGACCCCAAGTGTGTTACCCTAGTCTCATATAAGTACTCCCTGACACAAAGTGAGTTACCATAGCCCCTTTATAAGTACTCCCTGACCCCAAGTGAGTTATCCTAGCCCCTTTTTATGTACTTTCTGACTGCAAGTGAGTTACCCTAGCCCCTTTATAAGTACTCCCTGACCCCAAGTGAGTTACCCTAGTCCCATATAAGTACTCCCAGACCCCAAGTGTATTACCCCAGTCCCATAGAAGTATTCCCTGACCCAAAGTGTGTTACCCTATTTCCATAGAAGTACTCCCTGACCCCAAGTGTATTACCCTAGTCCCATATAAGTACTCCCTGACCCCAAGTGAGTTCCCATAGCACCTTTATAAGTACTTCCTGACCCCAAGTGAGTTATCCTAGTCCCTTTATATGTACTCTCTGACCGCAAGTGGGTTATCCTAGCCCCATAGAAGTACTCCCTGACCCCAAGTGAGTTACCCTAGTCACATAGAAGTACTCCCTGACCCCAAGTCAGTTACCCTAGCCCCAATATAAGTACTCCCTGACCCCAAGTGAGTTACCCTAGTCCCATAGAAGTACTCCCTGACCCCAAGTGAGTTACCCTAGTCACATAGAAGTACTCCCTGACCCCAAGTGAGTTACCATAGCCCCTATATAAGTACTCCCTGACCCCAAGTGAGTTACCCTAGTCCCATAGAAGTACTCCCTGACCCCAAGTGAGTTACCCTAGTCACATAGAAGTACTCCCTGACGCCAAGTGAGTTACCATAGCCCCTATATAAGTACTCCCTGACTCCAAGTGAGTTACCCTAGTCCCATAGAAGTACTACCTGACCCCAAGTGAGTTACCCTAGTCACATGGAAGTACTCCCTGACCCCAAGTGAGTTACCATAGCCCCTATATAAGTACTCCCTGACCCCAAGTGAATTATCCTAGTCACATAGAAGTACTCCCTGACCCCAAGTGAGTTACCATAGCCCCTATATAAGTACTCCCTGACCCCAAGTGAGTTACCCTAGTCCCATAGAAGTACTCCCTGACCCCAAGTGAGTTACCCTAGTCACATAGAAGTACTCCCTGACCCCAAGTGAGTTACCCTAGTCACATAGAAGTACTCCCTGACCCCAAGTGAGTTACCATAGCCCCTATATAAGTACTCCCTGACCCCAAGTGAGTTACCCTAGTCCCATAGAAGTACTCCCTGACCCCAAGTGAGTTACCGTAGTCCCATAGAAGTACTACCTGACCCCAAGTGAGTTACCCTAGTCACATAGAAGTACTCCCTGACCCCAAGTGAGTTACCATAGCCCCTATAAAAGTACTCCCTGACCCCAACTGAGTTACCCTAGTCCCATAGAAGTACTCCCTGACCCCAAGTGAGTTACCCTAGTCACATAGAAGTACTCCCTGACCCGAAGTGAGTTACCATAGCCCCTATATAAGTACTCCCTGACCCCAAGTGAGTTACCCTAGTCCCATAGAAGTACTCCCTGACCCCAAGTGAGTTACCCTAGTCCCTTAGAAGTACTACCTGACCCCAAGTGAGTTACCCTAGTCACATAGAAGTACTCCCTGACCCCAAGTGAGTTACCATAGCCTCTATATAAGTACTCCCTGACCCCAAGTGAGTTACCCTAGTCCCATAGAAGTACTCCCTGACCCCAAGTAAGTTACCCTAGTCACATAGAAGTACTCCCTGACCCCAAGTGAGTTACCATAGCCCCTATATAAGTACTCCCTGACCCCAAGTGAGTTACCCTAGTCCCATAGAAGTACTCCCTGACCCCAAGTGAGTTACCCTAGTCCCATAGATGTACTCCATGACCCCAAGTGAGTTACCCTAGTCTCATAGAAGTACTCGCTGAACCCAAGTGAGTTACCATAGCCCCTATATAAGTACTCCCTGACCCCAAGTGATTTATCGTTGCCCCTTTATATGTTCTCTCTGACAGCAAATGAGTTACCCTAGTCACATAAAAGTACTCCCTGACCCCATGTGAGTTATCCTGGCCCTTTTATATGTACACACTGACCGAAAGTGAGTCACCCTAGCACCTTTATAAGTATTCCCTGTCCCCAAGTGTGTTACCTTAGTCACATAAATGAACTCCCTGACCCCAAGTGAGTTACCCTAGTCCCATATAAGTAATGCTTGACCCAAAGTGAGTTACCCTAGCCCCTATATAAGTACTCCCTGACCCCAAGTGAGTTACCCTAGTCACATTGAAGTACTCCCCGACCCCAAGTGAGTTACCATAGCCCCTATATAAGTACTCCCTGACCCCAACTGAGTTACCCTAGTCCCATAGAAGTACTCCCTGACCCCAAGTGAGTTACCCTAGTCACATAGAAGTACTCCCTGACCCCAAGTGAGTTACCATAGCCCCTATATAAGTACTCCCTGACCCCAAGTGAGTTACCCTAGTCCCATAGAAGTACTCCCTGACCCCAAGTGAGTTACCCTAGTCACATAGAAGTACTCCCTGACCCGAAGTGAGTTACCATAGCCCCTATATAAGTACTCCCTGACCCCAAGTGAGTTACCCTAGTCCCATAGAAGTACTCCCTGACCCCAAGTGTGTTACCCTAGTCCCATAGAAGTACTACCTGACCCCAAGTGAGTTACCCTAGTCACATAGAAGTACTCCCTGACCCCAAGTGAGTTACCATAGCCCCTATATAAGTACTCCCTGACCCCAAGTGAGTTACCCTAGTCCCATAGAAGTACTCCCTGACCCCAAGTAAGTTACCCTAGTCACATAGAAGTACTCCCTGACCCCAAGTGAGTTACCATAGCCCCTATATAAGTACTCCCTGACCCCAAGTGAGTTACCCTAGTCCCATAGAAGTACTCCCTGACCCCAAGTGAGTTACCCTAGTCCCATAGATGTACTCCATGACGCCAAGTGAGTTACCCTAGTCTCATAGAAGTACTCGCTGAACCCAAGTGAGTTACCATAGCCCCTATATAAGTACTCCCTGACCCCAAGTGAGTTATCGTTGCCCCTTTATATGTTCTCTCTGACAGCAAGTGAGTTACCCTAGTCACATAAAAGTACTCCCTGACCCCATGTGAGTTATCCTGGCCCTTTTATATGTACACTCTGACCGAAAGTGAGTCACCCTAGCACCTTTATAAGTATTCCCTGTCCCCAAGTGTGTTACCTTAGTCACATAAATGAACTCCCTGACCCCAAGTGAGTTACCCTAGTCCCATATAAGTAATGCTTGACCCAAAGTGAGTTACCCGAGCCCCTATATAAGTACTCCCTGACCCCAAGTGAGTTACCCTAGTCACATAGAAGTACTCCCCGACCCCAAGTCAGTTACCCTAGCCCCTATATAAGTACTCCCTGATCCCAAGTGAGTTACCCTAGTCCCATAGAAGTACTCCCTGACCCCAAGTGAGTTACCCTAGTCACATAGAAGTACTCCCCGACCCCAAGTCAGTTACCCTAGCCCCTATATAAGTACTCCCTGATCCCAAGTGAGTTACCCTAGTCCCATAGAAGTACTCCCTGACCCCAAGTGAATTACCCTAGTCCCATAGAAGTACTCCCTGACCCCAAGTGAGTTACCCTAGTCACTTAGAAGTACTCCCTGACCCCAAGTGAGTTACCCTAGTCACATAGAAGTACTCCCTGACCCCAAGTGAGTTACCATTGCCCCTATATAAGTACTCCCTGACCCCAAGTGAGTTACCCTAGTCCCATAGAAGTACTCCCTGACCCCAAGTGAGTTACCGTAGTCCCATAGAAGTACTACCTGACCCCAAGTGAGTTACCCTAGTCACATAGAAGTACTCCCTGACCCCAAGTGAGTTACCATAGCCCCTATAAAAGTACTCCCTGACCCCAACTGAGTTACCCTAGTCCCATAGAAGTACTCCCTGACCCCAAGTGAGTTACCCTAGTCACATAGAAGTACTCCCTGACCCGAAGTGAGTTACCATAGCCCCTATATAAGTACTCCCTGACCCCAAGTGAGTTACCCTAGTCCCATAGAAGTACTCCCTGACCCCAAGTGAGTTACCCTAGTCCCTTAGAAGTACTACCTGATCCCAAGTGAGTTACCCTAGTCACATAGAAGTACTCCCTGACACCAAGTGAGTTACCATAGCCCCTATATAAGTACTCCCTGACCCCAAGTGAGTTACCCTAGTCCCATAGAAGTACTCCCTGACCCCAAGTGAGTTACCCTAGTCCCATAGAAGTACTACCTGACCCCAAGTGAGTTACCCTAGTCACATAGAAGTACTCCCTGACCCCAAGTGAGTTACCATAGCCCCTATATAAGTACTCCCTGACCCCAAGTGAGTTACCCTAGTCCCATAGAAGTACTCCCTGACCCCAAGTAAGTTACCCTAGTCACATAGAAGTACTCCCTGACCCCAAGTGAGTTACCATAGCCCCTATATAAGTACTCCCTGACCCCAAGTGAGTTACCCTAGTCCCATAGAAGTACTCCCTGACCCCAAGTGAGTTACCCTAGTCCCATAGATGTACTCCATGACCCCAAGTGAGTTACCCTAGTCTCATAGAAGTACTCCCTGACCCCAAGTGAGTTACCATAGCCCCTATATAAGTACTCCCTGACCCCAAGTGAGTTACCCTAGTCCCATAGAAGTACTCCCTGACCCCAAGTGAGTTACCCTAGTCCCATAGATGTACTCCATGACCCCAAGTGAGTTACCCTAGTCTCATAGAAGTACTCCCTGACCCCAAGTGAGTTACCATAGCCCCTATATAAGTACTCCCTGACCCCAAGTGAGTTACCCTAGTCCCATAGAAGTACTCCCTGACCCCAAGTGAGTTACCCTAGTCCCTTAGTAGTACTACCTGATCCCAAGTGAGTTACCCTAGTCACATAGAAGTACTCCCTGACCCCAAGTGAGTTACCATAGCCCCTATATAAGTACTCCCTGACCCCAAGTGAGTTACCCTAGTCCCATAGAAGTACTCCCTGACCCCAAGTGAGTTACCCTAGTCCCTTAGAAGTACTACCTGATCCCAAGTGAGTTACCCTAGTCACATAGAAGTACTCCCTGACCCCAAGTGAGTTACCATAGCCCCTATATAAGTACTCCCTGACCCCAAGTGAGTTACCCTAGTCCCATAGAAGTACTCCCTGACCCCAAGTAAGTTACCCTAGTCACATAGAAGTACTCCCTGACCCCAAGTGAGTTACCATAGCCCCTATATAAGTACTCCCTGACCCCAAGTGAGTTACCCTAGTCCCATAGAAGTACTCCCTGACCCCAAGTGAGTTACCCTAGTCCCATAGAAGTACTCCCTGACCCCAAGTAAGTTACCCTAGTCACATAGAAGTACTCCCTGACCCCAAGTGAGTTATCGTTGCCCCTTTATATGTTCTCTCTGACAGCAAGTGAGTTACCCTAGTCACATAAAAGTACTCCCTGACCCCATGTGAGTTATCCTGGCCCTTTTATATGTACACTCTGACCGAAAGTGAGTCACCCTAGCACCTTTATAAGTATTCCCTGTCCCCAAGTGTGTTACCTTAGTCACATAAATGAACTCCCTGACCCCAAGTGAGTTACCCTAGTCCCATATAAGTAATGCTTGACCCAAAGTGAGTTACCCGAGCCCCTATATAAGTACTCCCTGACCCCAAGTGAGTACCCTAGTCACATAGAAGTACTCCCCGACCCCAAGTCAGTTACCCTAGCCCCTATCTAAGTACTCCCTGATCCCAAGTGAGTTACCCTAGTCCCATAGAAGTACTCCCTGACCCCAAGTGAATTACCCTAGTCACATAGAAGTACTCCCTGACCCCAAGTGAGTTACCATAGCCCCTATATAAGTACTCCCTGACCCCAAGTGAGTTACCCTAGTCCCATAGAAGTACTCCCTGACCCCAAGTGAGTTACCCTAGTCACATAGAAGTACTCCCTGACCCCAAGTGAGTTACCCTAGTCACATAGAAGTACTCCCTGACCCCAAGTGAGTTACCATAGCCCCTATATAAGTACTCCCTGACCCCAAGTGAGTTACCCTAGTCCCATAGAAGTACTCCCTGACCCCAAGTGAGTTACCCTAGTCACATAGAAGTACTCCCTGACCCCAAGTGAGTTACCCTAGTCACATAGAAGTACTCCCTGACCCCAAGTGAGTTACCATAGCCCCTATATAAGTACTCCCTGACCCCAAGTGAGTTACCCTAGTCCCATAGAAGTACTCCCTGACCCCAAGTGAGTTACCCTAGTCACATAGAAGTACTCCCTGACCCCAAGTGAGTTACCATAGCCCCTATATAAGTACTCCCTGACCCCAAGTGAGTTACCCTAGTCCCATAGAAGTACTCCCTGACCCCAAGTGAGTTACCCTAGTCCCATAGAAGTACTCCCTGACCCCAAGTGAGTTACCGTAGTCCCATAGAAGTACTACCTGACCCCAAGTGAGTTACCCTAGTCACATAGAAGTACTCCCTGACCCCAAGTGAGTTACCCTAGCCCCTATATAAGTACTCCCTGACCCCAACTGAGTTACCCTAGTCCCATAGAAGTACTCCCTGACCCCAAGTGAGTTACCCTAGTCACATAGAAGTACTCCCTGACCCCAAGTGAGTTACCATAGCCCCTATGTAAGTACTCCCTGACCCCAAGTGAGTTACCCTAGTCCCATAGAAGTACTCCCTGACCCCAAGTGAGTTACCCTAGTCCCATAGAAGTACTACCTGACCCCAAGTGAGTTACCCTAGTCACATAGAAGTACTCCCTGACCCCAAGTGAGTTACCCTAGTCCCATAGAAGTACTCCCTGACCCCAAGTAAGTTACCCTAGTCACATAGAAGTACTCCCTGACCCCAAGTGAGTTACCATAGCCCCTATATAAGTACTCCCTGACCCCAAGTGAGTTACCCTAGTCCCATAGAAGTACTCCCTGACCCCAAGTAAGTTACCCTAGTCCCATAGATGTACTCCATGACCCCAAGTGAGTTACCCTAGTCTCGTAGAAGTACTCGCTGAACCCAAGTGAGTTACCATAGCCCCTATATAAGTACTCCCTGACCCCAAGTGAGTTATCGTTGCCCCTTTATATGTTCTCTCTGACAGCAAGTGAGTTACCCTAGTCACATAAAAGTACTCCCTGACCCCATGTGAGTTATCCTGGCCCTTTTATATGTACACTCTGACCGAAAGTGAGTCACCCTAGCACCTTTATAAGTATTCCCTGTCCCCAAGTGTGTTACCCTAGTCCCATAGAAGTACTACCTGACCCCAAGTGAGTTACCCTAGTCACATAGAAGTACTCCCTGACCCCAAGTGAGTTACCATAGCCCTTATATAAGTACTCCCTGACCCCAAGTGAGTTACCCTAGTCACATAGAAGTACTCCCTGACCCCAAGTGAATTACCCTAGTCACATAGAAGTACTCCCTGACCCCAAGTGAGTTAACATAGCCCCTATATAAGTACTCCCTGACCCCAAGTGAGTTACCCTAGTCCCATAGAAGTACTCCCTGACCCCAAGTGAGTTACCCTAGTCACATAGAAGTACTCCCTGACCCCAAGTGAATTACCCTAGTCACATAGAAGTACTCCCTGACCCCAAGTGAGTTACCATAGCCCTTATATAAGTACTCCCTGACCCCAAGTGAGTTACCCTAGTCCCATAGAAGTACTCCCTGACCCCAAGTGAGTTACCCTAGTCACATAGAAGTACTCCCTGACCCCAAGTGAGTTACCCTAGTCACATAGAAGTACTCCCCGACCCCAAGTCAGTTACCCTAGCCCCTATATAAGTACTCCCTGACCCCAAGTGAGTTACCCTAGTCCCATAGAAGTACTCCCTGACCCCAAGTGAATTACCCTAGTCACATAGAAGTACTCCCTGACCCCAAGTGAGTTAACATAGCCCCTATATAAGTACTCCCTGACCCCAAGTGAGTTACCCTAGTCCCATAGAAGTACTCCCTGACCCCAAGTGAGTTACCCTAGTCACATAGAAGTACTCCCTGACCCCAAGTGAGTTACCCTAGTCACATAGAAGTACTCCCTGACCCCAAGTGAGTTACCATAGCCCCTATATAAGTACTCCCTGACCCCAAGTGAGTTACCCTAGTCCCATAGAAGTACTCCCTGACCCCAAGTGAGTTACCCTAGTCCCATAGAAGTACTACCTGACCCCAAGTGAGTTACCCTAGTCACATAGAAGTACTCCCTGACCCCAAGTGAGTTACCATAGCCCTTATATAAGTACTCCCTGACCCCAAGTGAGTTACCCTAGTCCCATAGAAGTACTCCCTGACCCCAAGTGAGTTACCCTAGTCACATAGAAGTACTCCCTGACCCCAAGTGAGTTACCCTAGTCACATAGAAGTACTCCCTGACCCCAAGTGAGTTACCATAGCCCCTATATAAGTACTCCCTGACCCCAAGTGAGTTACCCTAGTCCCATAGAAGTACTCCCTGACCCCAAGTGAGTTATCGTTGCCCATTTATATGTACTCTCTGACAGCAAGTGAGTTACCCTAGTCACATAAAAGTACTCCCTGACCCCATGTGAGTTATCCTGGCCCTTTATTTGTACTCTCTGACCGCAAGTGAGTTACCCTCGTCCTATAGAAGTACTCCCTGACCCCAAGTGAGTTACCCTAGTCACATAGAAGTATTCCCCGGACCCAACTGAGTTACCATAGCCCTTATATAAGTACTCCCTGACCCCAAGTGAGTTACCCTAGTCCCATAGAAGTACTCCCTGACCCCAAGTGAGTTACCCTAGTCACATAGAAGTACTCCCTGACCCCAAGTGAGTTACCATAGCCCCTATATAAGTACTCCCTGACCCCAAGTGAGTTACCCTAGTCCCATAGAAGTACTCCCTGACCCCAAGTGAGTTATCGTTGCCCCTTTATATGTACTCTCTGACAGCAAGTGAGTTACCCTAGTCACATAAAAGTACTCCCTGACCCCATGTAAGTTATCCTAGCCCTTTATTTGTACTCTCTGACCGCAAGTGAGTTACCCTCGTCCTATATAAGTACTCCCTGACCCCAAGTGAGTTACCCTAGTCACATAGAAGTATTCCCCGAACCCAACTGAGTTACCCTAGCCCCTATATATGTACTCCCTGACCCCAAGTGAGTTACCCTAGTCCCATAGAAGTACTCCCTGACCCCAAGTGAGTTACCCTAGTGACATAGAAGTACTCCCTGACCCCAATTGAGTTACCATAGCCCCTATATAATTACTCCCTGACCGCCAGTGAGTTATCCTTGCCCCTTTATATGTACTCTCTGACCACAAGTGAGTTACCCTAGTCACATAAAAGTACTCTTTGACCCAAAGTGAGTTAAACCTAGCCCCTTTATATGTACTCCCTGACCCCAAGTGAGTTACCATAGCCCCTATATAAGTACTCCCTGACCCCAAGTGAGTTACCCTAGTCCCATAGAAGTACTCCCTGACCCCAAGTGAGTTACCCTAGTCCCATAGATGTACTCCATGACCCCAAGTGAGTTACCCTAGTCTCATAGAAGTACTCCCTGAACCCAAGTGAGTTACCATAGCCCCTATATAAGTACTCCCTGACCCCAAGTGAGTTATCGTTGCCCCTTTATATGTACTCTCTGACAGCAAGTGAGTTACCCTAGTCACATAAAAGTACTCCCTGACCCCATGTGAGTTATCCTGGCCCTTTTATATGTACTCTCTGACCGCAAGTGAGTTACCCTCGTCCTATAGAAGTACTCCCTGACCCCAAGTGAGTTACCCTAGTCACATAGAAGTATTCCCCGAACCCAACTGAGTTACCCTAGCCCCTATATATGTACTCCCTGACCCCAAGTGAGTTACCCTAGTCCCATAGAAGTACTCCCTGACCCCAAGTGAGTTACCCTAGTCACATAGAAGTACTCCCTGACCCCAAGTGAGTTACCATAGCCCCTATATAAGTACTCCCTGACCCTAAGTGAGTTACCCTAGTCCCATAGAAGTACTCCCTGACCCCAAGTGAGTTACCCTAGTGACATAGAAGTACTCCCTGACCCCAATTGAGTTACCATAGCCCCTATATAAGTACTCCCTGACCCCAAGTGAGTTATCCTTGCCCCTTTATATGTACTCTCTGACCGCAAGTGAGTTACCCTAGTCCCATAAAAGTACTCTTTGTCCCAAAGTGAGTTAACCTAGTCCCTTTATAAGTACTCCCTGACCCCAAGTGAGTTACCCTGGTCCCATATAAAAACTCACAGACACCAAGTGAGTTACCCTAGTCCCATATAAGTACTCCTTGACCCAAAGTGAGTTACCCTAGCCCCTTTATAAGTACTCCCTGACCCCAAGTGAGTTACCATATCACCTTTATAAGTACTCCCTGACCCCAAGTGTGTTATCCTAGCCCCTTTATATGTACTCTCTGACCGCAAGTGAGTTACCGTAGTCCCATAGTAGTACTCCCTGACACCAAGTGAGTTATCCTAGCCCCTTTATATGCACTCTCTGACCGCAAGTGAGTTATTCAAACCCCTTTATAAGTACCCCCTGACCCCAAGTGTGTTACCCTAGTCTTATATAAGTACTCCCTGAACCCAAGTGTGTTACCTTAGCCCCTTTATAAGTACTCCCCGACCTCAAGTGAGTTATCCTATCCCCTTTATTTGTACTCTCTGACCGCAAGTGAGCTACCCTAGCCCCTTTATAAGTACTCCCAGACCCCCAAATGTGTGATACCCTAGTCTCATATAAGTACTCCCTGAACCCAAGTGTGTTACTTTAGCCCCTTTATAAGTACTCCCCCACCCCAAGTGAGTTATCCTATCCCCTTTATATGTACTCTCTGACCGCAAGTGAGTTACCCTAGCCCCTTTATAAGTACTCCCTGACCCCCAAATGTGTTACCTTAGTCCCATAAATGTACTCCATGACCCCAAGTGAGTTATCCTAGCCCCTTTATATGTACATTCTGACCGAAAGTGAGTCACCCTAGCACCTTTATAAGTATTCCCTGTCCCCAAGTGTGTTACCTTAGTCACATAAATGAACTCCCTGACCCCAAGTGAGTTACCCTAGTCCCATATAAGTAATGCTTGACCCAAAGTGAGTTACCCTAGCCCCTATATAAGTACTCCCTGACCCCAAGTGAGTTACCCTAGTCACATAGAAGTACTCCCCGACCCCAAGTCAGTTACCCTAGCCCCTATATAAGTACTCCCTGACCCCAAGTGAGATACCGTAGTCCTATAGAATTACTCCCTGACCCCAAGTGAATTACCCTAGTCACATAGAAGTACTCCCTGACCCCAAGTGAGTTACCATAGCCCCTATATAAGTACTCCCTGACCCCAAGTGAGTTACCCTAGTCCCATAGAAGTACTCCCTGACCCCAAGTGAGTTACCCTAGTCACATAGAAGTACTCCCTGACCCCAAGTGAGTTACCCTAGTCACATAGAAGTACTCCCTGACCCCAAGTGAGTTACCATAGCCCCTATATAAGTACTCCCTGACCCCAAGTGAGTTACCCTAGTCCCATAGAAGTACTCCCTGACCCCAAGTGAGTTACCCTAGTCACATAGAAGTACTCCCTGACCCCAAGTGAGTTACCATAGCCCCTATATAAGTACTCCCTGACCCCAAGTGAGTTACCCTAGTCCCATAGAAGTACTCCCTGACCCCAAGTGAGTTACCCTAGTCCCATAGAAGTACTCCCTGACCCCAAGTGAGTTACCGTAGTCCCATAGAAGTACTACCTGACCCCAAGTGAGTTACCCTAGTCACATAGAAGTACTCCCTGACCCCAAGTGAGTTACCCTAGCCCCTATATAAGTACTCCCTGACCCCAACTGAGTTACCCTAGTCCCATAGAAGTACTCCCTGACCCCAAGTGAGTTACCCTAGTCACATAGAAGTACTCCCTGACCCCAAGTGAGTTACCATAGCCCCTATGTAAGTACTCCCTGACCCCAAGTGAGTTACCCTAGTCCCATAGAAGTACTCCCTGACCCCAAGTGAGTTACCCTAGTCCCATAGAAGTACTACCTGACCCCAAGTGAGTTACCCTAGTCACATAGAAGTACTCCCTGACCCCAAGTGAGTTACCATAGCCCCTATATAAGTACTCCCTGACCCCAAGTGAGTTACCCTAGTCCCATAGAAGTACTCCCTGACCCCAAGTAAGTTACCCTAGTCACATAGAAGTACTCCCTGACCCCAAGTGAGTTACCATAGCCCCTATATAAGTACTCCCTGACCCCAAGTGAGTTACCCTAGTCCCATAGAAGTACTCCCTGACCCCAAGTAAGTTACCCTAGTCCCATAGATGTACTCCATGACCCCAAGTGAGTTACCCTAGTCTCGTAGAAGTACTCGCTGAACCCAAGTGAGTTACCATAGCCCCTATATAAGTACTCCCTGACCCCAAGTGAGTTATCGTTGCCCCTTTATATGTTCTCTCTGACAGCAAGTGAGTTACCCTAGTCACATAAAAGTACTCCCTGACCCCATGTGAGTTATCCTGGCCCTTTTATATGTACACTCTGACCGAAAGTGAGTCACCCTAGCACCTTTATAAGTATTCCCTGTCCCCAAGTGTGTTACCCTAGTCCCATAGAAGTACTACCTGACCCCAAGTGAGTTACCCTAGTCACATAGAAGTACTCCCTGACCCCAAGTGAGTTACCATAGCCCTTATATAAGTACTCCCTGACCCCAAGTGAGTTACCCTAGTCACATAGAAGTACTCCCTGACCCCAAGTGAATTACCCTAGTCACATAGAAGTACTCCCTGACCCCAAGTGAGTTAACATAGCCCCTATATAAGTACTCCCTGACCCCAAGTGAGTTACCCTAGTCCCATAGAAGTACTCCCTGACCCCAAGTGAGTTACCCTAGTCACATAGAAGTACTCCCTGACCCCAAGTGAATTACCCTAGTCACATAGAAGTACTCCCTGACCCCAAGTGAGTTACCATAGCCCTTATATAAGTACTCCCTGACCCCAAGTGAGTTACCCTAGTCCCATAGAAGTACTCCCTGACCCCAAGTGAGTTACCCTAGTCACATAGAAGTACTCCCTGACCCCAAGTGAGTTACCCTAGTCACATAGAAGTACTCCCCGACCCCAAGTCAGTTACCCTAGCCCCTATATAAGTACTCCCTGACCCCAAGTGAGTTACCCTAGTCCCATAGAAGTACTCCCTGACCCCAAGTGAATTACCCTAGTCACATAGAAGTACTCCCTGACCCCAAGTGAGTTAACATAGCCCCTATATAAGTACTCCCTGACCCCAAGTGAGTTACCCTAGTCCCATAGAAGTACTCCCTGACCCCAAGTGAGTTACCCTAGTCACATAGAAGTACTCCCTGACCCCAAGTGAGTTACCCTAGTCACATAGAAGTACTCCCTGACCCCAAGTGAGTTACCATAGCCCCTATATAAGTACTCCCTGACCCCAAGTGAGTTACCCTAGTCCCATAGAAGTACTCCCTGACCCCAAGTGAGTTACCCTAGTCCCATAGAAGTACTACCTGACCCCAAGTGAGTTACCCTAGTCACATAGAAGTACTCCCTGACCCCAAGTGAGTTACCATAGCCCTTATATAAGTACTCCCTGACCCCAAGTGAGTTACCCTAGTCCCATAGAAGTACTCCCTGACCCCAAGTGAGTTACCCTAGTCACATAGAAGTACTCCCTGACCCCAAGTGAGTTACCCTAGTCACATAGAAGTACTCCCTGACCCCAAGTGAGTTACCATAGCCCCTATATAAGTACTCCCTGACCCCAAGTGAGTTACCCTAGTCCCATAGAAGTACTCCCTGACCCCAAGTGAGTTATCGTTGCCCATTTATATGTACTCTCTGACAGCAAGTGAGTTACCCTAGTCACATAAAAGTACTCCCTGACCCCATGTGAGTTATCCTGGCCCTTTATTTGTACTCTCTGACCGCAAGTGAGTTACCCTCGTCCTATAGAAGTACTCCCTGACCCCAAGTGAGTTACCCTAGTCACATAGAAGTATTCCCCGGACCCAACTGAGTTACCATAGCCCTTATATAAGTACTCCCTGACCCCAAGTGAGTTACCCTAGTCCCATAGAAGTACTCCCTGACCCCAAGTGAGTTACCCTAGTCACATAGAAGTACTCCCTGACCCCAAGTGAGTTACCATAGCCCCTATATAAGTACTCCCTGACCCCAAGTGAGTTACCCTAGTCCCATAGAAGTACTCCCTGACCCCAAGTGAGTTATCGTTGCCCCTTTATATGTACTCTCTGACAGCAAGTGAGTTACCCTAGTCACATAAAAGTACTCCCTGACCCCATGTAAGTTATCCTGGCCCTTTATTTGTACTCTCTGACCGCAAGTGAGTTACCCTCGTCCTATATAAGTACTCCCTGACCCCAAGTGAGTTACCCTAGTCACATAGAAGTATTCCCCGAACCCAACTGAGTTACCCTAGCCCCTATATATGTACTCCCTGACCCCAAGTGAGTTACCCTAGTCCCATAGAAGTACTCCCTGACCCCAAGTGAGTTACCCTAGTGACATAGAAGTACTCCCTGACCCCAATTGAGTTACCATAGCCCCTATATAATTACTCCCTGACCGCCAGTGAGTTATCCTTGCCCCTTTATATGTACTCTCTGACCACAAGTGAGTTACCCTAGTCACATAAAAGTACTCTTTGACCCAAAGTGAGTTAAACCTAGCCCCTTTATATGTACTCCCTGACCCCAAGTGAGTTACCATAGCCCCTATATAAGTACTCCCTGACCCCAAGTGAGTTACCCTAGTCCCATAGAAGTACTCCCTGACCCCAAGTGAGTTACCCTAGTCCCATAGATGTACTCCATGACCCCAAGTGAGTTACCCTAGTCTCATAGAAGTACTCCCTGAACCCAAGTGAGTTACCATAGCCCCTATATAAGTACTCCCTGACCCCAAGTGAGTTATCGTTGCCCCTTTATATGTACTCTCTGACAGCAAGTGAGTTACCCTAGTCACATAAAAGTACTCCCTGACCCCATGTGAGTTATCCTGGCCCTTTTATATGTACTCTCTGACCGCAAGTGAGTTACCCTCGTCCTATAGAAGTACTCCCTGACCCCAAGTGAGTTACCCTAGTCACATAGAAGTATTCCCCGAACCCAACTGAGTTACCCTAGCCCCTATATATGTACTCCCTGACCCCAAGTGAGTTACCCTAGTCCCATAGAAGTACTCCCTGACCCCAAGTGAGTTACCCTAGTCACATAGAAGTACTCCCTGACCCCAAGTGAGTTACCATAGCCCCTATATAAGTACTCCCTGACCCTAAGTGAGTTACCCTAGTCCCATAGAAGTACTCCCTGACCCCAAGTGAGTTACCCTAGTGACATAGAAGTACTCCCTGACCCCAATTGAGTTACCATAGCCCCTATATAAGTACTCCCTGACCCCAAGTGAGTTATCCTTGCCCCTTTATATGTACTCTCTGACCGCAAGTGAGTTACCCTAGTCCCATAAAAGTACTCTTTGTCCCAAAGTGAGTTAACCTAGTCCCTTTATAAGTACTCCCTGACCCCAAGTGAGTTACCCTGGTCCCATATAAAAACTCACAGACACCAAGTGAGTTACCCTAGTCCCATATAAGTACTCCTTGACCCAAAGTGAGTTACCCTAGCCCCTTTATAAGTACTCCCTGACCCCAAGTGAGTTACCATATCACCTTTATAAGTACTCCCTGACCCCAAGTGTGTTATCCTAGCCCCTTTATATGTACTCTCTGACCGCAAGTGAGTTACCGTAGTCCCATAGTAGTACTCCCTGACACCAAGTGAGTTATCCTAGCCCCTTTATATGCACTCTCTGACCGCAAGTGAGTTATTCAAACCCCTTTATAAGTACCCCCTGACCCCAAGTGTGTTACCCTAGTCTTATATAAGTACTCCCTGAACCCAAGTGTGTTACCTTAGCCCCTTTATAAGTACTCCCCGACCTCAAGTGAGTTATCCTATCCCCTTTATTTGTACTCTCTGACCGCAAGTGAGCTACCCTAGCCCCTTTATAAGTACTCCCAGACCCCCAAATGTGTGATACCCTAGTCTCATATAAGTACTCCCTGAACCCAAGTGTGTTACCTTAGCCCCTTTATAAGTACTCCCCCACCCCAAGTGAGTTATCCTATCCCCTTTATATGTACTCTCTGACCGCAAGTGAGTTACCCTAGCCCCTTTATAAGTACTCCCTGACCCCCAAATGTGTTACCTTAGTCCCATAAATGTACTCCATGACCCCAAGTGAGTTATCCTAGCCCCTTTATATGTACATTCTGACCGAAAGTGAGTCACCCTAGCACCTTTATAAGTATTCCCTGTCCCCAAGTGTGTTACCTTAGTCACATAAATGAACTCCCTGACCCCAAGTGAGTTACCCTAGTCCCATATAAGTAATGCTTGACCCAAAGTGAGTTACCCTAGCCCCTATATAAGTACTCCCTGACCCCAAGTGAGTTACCCTAGTCACATAGAAGTACTCCCCGACCCCAAGTCAGTTACCCTAGCCCCTATATAAGTACTCCCTGACCCCAAGTGAGATACCGTAGTCCTATAGAATTACTCCCTGACCCCAAGTGAATTACCCTAGTCACATAGAAGTACTCCCTGACCCCAAGTGAGTTACCATAGCCCCTATATAAGTACTCCCTGACCCCAAGTGAGTTACCCTAGTCCCATAGAAGTACTCCCTGACCCCAAGTGAGTTACCCTAGTCACATAGAAGTACTCCCTGACCCCAAGTGAGTTACCCTAGTCACATAGAAGTACTCCCTGACCCCAAGTGAGTTACCATAGCCCCTATATAAGTACTCCCTGACCCCAAGTGAGTTACCCTAGTCCCATATAAGTAATGCTTGACCCAAAGTGAGTTACCCTAGCCCCTCTATAAGTACTCCCTGACCCCAAGTGAGTTACCCTAGTCACATAGAAGTACTCCCCGACCCCAAGTCAGTTACCCTAGCCCCTATATAAGTACTCCCTGACCCCAAGTGAGTTACCCTAGTCCCATAGAAGTACTCCCTGACCCCAAGTGAATTACCCTAGTCACATAGAAGTACTCCCTGACCCCAAGTGAGTTACCATAGCCCCTATATAAGTACACCCTGACCCCAAGTGAGTTACCCTAGTCCCATAGAAGTACTCCCTGACCCCAAGTGAGTTACCCTAGTCACATAGAAGTACTCCCTGACCCCAAGTGAGTTACCCTAGTCACATAGAAGTACTCCCTGACCCCAAGTGAGTTACCCTAGTCCCATAGATGTACTCCATGACCCCAAGTGAGTTACCCTAGTCTCATAGAAGTACTCCCTGACCCCAAGTGAGTTATCGTTGCCCCTTTATATGTACTCTCTGACAGCAAGTGAGTTACCCTAGTCACATAAAAGTACTCCCTGACCCCATGTGAGTTATCCTGGCCCTTTTATATGTACTCTCTGACCGCAAGTGAGTTACCCTCGTCCTATAGAAGTACTCCCTGACCCCAAGTGAGTTACCCTAGTCACATAGAAGTATTCCCCGAACCCAACTGAGTTACCCTAGCCCCTATATATGTACTCCCTGACCCCAAGTGAGTTACCCTAGTCCCATAGAAGTACTCCCTGACCCCAAGTGAGTTACCCTAGTCACATAGAAGTACTCCCTGACCCCAAGTGAGTTACCATAGCCCCTATATAAGTACTCCCTGACCCTAAGTGAGTTACCCTAGTCCCATAGAAGTACTCCCTGACCCCAAGAGAGTTACCCTAGTGACATAGAAGTACTCCCTGACCCCAATTGAGTTACCATAGCCCCTATATAAGTACTCCCTGACCCCAAGTGAGTTATCCTTGCCCCTTTATATGTACTCTCTGACCGCAAGTGAGTTACCCTAGTCACATAAAAGTACTCTTTGACCCAAAGTGAGTTAACCTAGCCCCTTTATAAGTACTCCCTGACCCCAAGTGAGTTACCCTGGTCCCATATAAGAACTCACAGACACCAAGTGAGTTACCCTAGTCCCATATAAGTACTCCTTGACCCAAAGTGAGTTACCCTAGCCCCTTTATAAGTACTCCCTGACCCCAAGTGAGTTACCATATCACCTTTATAAGTACTCCCTGACCCCAAGTGTGTTATCCTAGCCCCTTTATATGCACTCTCTGACCGCAAGTGAGTTATTCAAACCCCTTTATAAGTACCCCCTGACCCCAAGTGTGTTACCCTAGTCTTATATAAGTACTCCCTGAACCCAAGTGTGTTACCTTAGCCCCTTTATAAGTACTCCCCGACCTCAAGTGAGTTATCCTATCCCCTTTATTTGTACTCTCTGACCGCAAGTGAGCTACCCTAGCCCCTTTATAAGTACTCCCAGACCCCCAAATGTGTGATACCCTAGTCTCATATAAGTACTCCCTGAACCCAAGTGTGTTACCTTAGCCCCTTTATAAGTACTCCCCCACCCCAAGTGAGTTATCCTATCCCCTTTATATGTACACTCTGACCGCAAGTGAGTTACCCTAGCCCCTTTATAAGTACTCCCTGACCCCCAAATGTGTTACCTTAGTCCCATAAATGTACTCCATGACCCCAAGTGAGTTATCCTAGCCCCTTTATATGTACATTCTGACCGAAAGTGAGTCACCCTAGCACCTTTATAAGTATTCCCTGTCCCCAAGTGTGTTACCTTAGTCACATAAATGAACTCCCTGACCCCAAGTGAGTTACCCTAGTCACATAGAAGTACTCCCCGACCCCAAGTCAGTTACCCTAGCCCCTATATAAGTACTCCCTGACCCCAAGTGAGATACCGTAGTCCCATAGAAGTACTCCCTGACCCCAAGTGAATTACCCTAGTCACATAGAAGTACTCCCTGAACCCAAGTGAGTTACCATAGCCCCTATATAAGTACTCCCTGACCCCAAGTGAGTTACCCTAGTCCCATAGAAGTACTCCCTGACCCCAAGTGAGTTACCCTAGTCACATAGAAGTACTCCCTGACCCCAAGTGAGTTACCCTAGTCACATAGAAGTACTCCCTGACCCCAAGTGAGTTACCATAGCCCCTATATAAGTACTCCCTGACCCCAAGTGAGTTACCCTAGTCCCATATAAGTAATGCTTGACCCAAAGTGAGTTACCCTAGCCCCTATATAAGTACTCCCTGACCCCAAGTGAGTTACCCTAGTCACATAGAAGTACTCCCCGACCCCAAGTCAGTTACCCTAGCCCCTATATAAGTACTCCCTGACCCCAAGTGAGTTACCCTAGTCCCATAGAAGTACTCCCTGACCCCAAGTGAATTACCCTAGTCACATAGAAGTACTCCCTGACCCCAAGTGAGTTACCATAGCCCCTATATAAGTACACCCTGACCCCAAGTGAGTTACCCTAGTCCCATAGAAGTACTCCCTGACCCCAAGTGAGTTACCCTAGTCACATAGAAGTACTCCCTGACCCCAAGTGAGTTACCCTAGTCACATAGAAGTACTCCCTGACCCCAAGTGAGTTACCATAGCCCCTATATAAGTACTCCCTGACCCCAAGTGAGTTACCCTAGTCCCATAGAAGTACTCCCTGACCCCAAGTGAGTTACCGTAGTCCCATAGAAGTACTACCTGACCCCAAGTGAGTTACCCTAGTCACATAGAAGTACTCCCTGACCCCAAGTGAGTGACCATAGCCCCTATATAAGTACTCCCTGACCCCAAGTGAGTTACCCTAGTCCCATATAAGTAATGCTTGACCCAAAGTGAGTTACCCTAGCCCCTATATAAGTACTCCCTGACCCCAAGTGAGTTACCCTAGTCACATAGAAGTACTCCCCGACCCCAAGTCAGTTACCCTAGCCCCTATATAAGTACTCCCTGACCCCAAGTGAGTTATCGTTGCCCCTTTATATGTACTCTCTGACAGCAAGTGAGTTACCCTAGTCACATAAAAGTACTCCCTGACCCCATGTGAGTTATCCTGGCCCTTTTATATGTACTCTCTGACCGCAAGTGAGTTACCCTCGTCCTATAGAAGTACTCCCTGACCCCAAGTGAGTTACCCTAGTCACATAGAAGTATTCCCCGAACCCAACTGAGATACCCTAGCCCCTATATATGTACTCCCTGACCCCAAGTGAGTTACCCTAGTCCCATAGAAGTACTCCCTGACCCCAAGTGAGTTACCCTAGTCACATAGAAGTACTCCCTGACCCCAAGTGAGTTACCATAGCCCCTATATAAGTACTCCCTGACCCTAAGTGAGTTACCCTAGTCCCATAGAAGTACTCCCTGACCCCAAGTGAGTTACCCTAGTGACATAGAAGTACTCCCTGACCCCAATTGAGTTACCATAGCCCCTATATAAGTACTCCCTGACCCCAAGTGAGTTATCCTTGCCCCTTTATATGTACTCTCTGACCGCAAGTGAGTTACCCTAGTCACATAAAAGTACTCTTTGACCCAAAGTGAGTTAACCTAGCCCCTTTATAAGTACTCCCTGACCCCAAGTGAGTTACCCTGGTCCCATATAAGAACTCACAGACACCAAGTGAGTTACCCTAGTCCCATATAAGTACTCCTTGACCCAAAGTGAGTTACCCTAGCCCCTTTATAAGTACTCCCTGACCCCAAGTGAGTTACCATAGCCCCTATATAAGTACTCCCTGACCCCAAGTGAGTTACCCTATTCCCATAGAAGTACTCCCTGACCCCAAATGAGTTACCCTAGTCACATAGAAGTACTCCCTGACCCCAAGTGAGTTATCCTAGTCACATAGAAGTACTCCCTGACCCCAAGTGAGTTACCATAGCCCCTATATAAGTACTCCCTGACCCCAAGTGAGTTACCCTAGTCCCATAGAAGTACTCCCTGACCCCAAGTGAGTTACCCTAGTCACATAGAAGTACTCCCTGACCCCATGTGAGTTACCATAGCCCCTATATAAGTACTCCCTGACCCTAAGTGAGTTACCCTAGTCCCATAGAAGTACTCCCTGACCCCAAGTGAGTTACCCTAGTGACATAGAAGTACTCCCTGACCCCAATTGAGTTACCATAGCCCCTATATAAGTACTCCCTGACCCCAAGTGAGTTATCCTTGCCCCTTTATATGTACTCTCTGACCGCAAGTGAGTTACCCTAGTAACATAAAAGTACTCTTTTACCCAAAGTGAGTTAACCTAGCCCCTTTATAAGTACTCCCTGACCCCAAGTGAGTTACCCTGGTCCCATATAAAAACTCACAGACACCAAGTGAGTTACCCTAGTCCCATATAAGTACTCCTTGACCCAAAGTGAGTTACCCTAGCCCCTTTATAAGTACTCCCTGACCCCAAGTGAGTTACCATATCACCTTTATAAGTACTCCCTGACCCCAAGTGTGTTATCCTAGCCCCTTTATATGTACTCTCTGACCGCAAGTGAGTTACCGTAGTCCCATAGTAGTACTCCCTGACACCAAGTGAGTTATCCTAGCCCCTTTATATGCACTCTCTGACCGCAAGTGAGTTATTCAAACCCCTTTATAAGTACCCCCTGACCCCAAGTGTGTTACCCTAGTCTTATATAAGTACTCCCTGAACCCAAGTGTGTTACCTTAGCCCCTTTATAAGTACTCCCCGACCTCAAGTGAGTTATCCTATCCCCTTTATTTGTACTCTCTGACCGCAAGTGAGCTACCCTAGCCCCTTTATAAGTACTCCCAGACCCCCAAATGTGTGATACCCTAGTCTCATATAAGTACTCCCTGAACCCAAGTGTGTTACCTTAGCCCCTTTATAAGTACTCCCCCACCCCAAGTGAGTTATCCTATCCCCTTTATATGTACTCTCTGACCGCAAGTGAGTTACCCTAGCCCCTTTATAAGTACTACCTGACCCCCAAATGTGTTACCTTAGTCCCATAAATGTACTCCATGACCCCAAGTGAGTTATTCTAGCCCCTTTATATGTACATTCTGACCGAAAGTGAGTCACCCTAGCACCTTTATAAGTATTCCCTGTCCCCAAGTGTGTTACCTTAGTCACATAAATGAACTCCCTGACCCCAAGTGAGTTACCCTAGTCCCATATAAGTAATGCTTGACCCAAAGTGAGTTACCCTAGCCCCTATATAAGTACTCCCTGACCCCAAGTGAGTTACCCTAGTCACATAGAAGTACTCCCCGACCCCAAGTCAGTTACCCTAGCCCCTATATAAGTACTCCCTGACCCCAAGTGAGATACCGTAGTCCCATAGAAGTACTCCCTGACCCCAAGTGAATTACCCTAGTCACATAGAAGTACTCCCTGACCCCAAGTGAGTTACCATAGCCCCTATATAAGTACTCCCTGACCCCAAGTGAGTTACCCTAGTCCCATAGAAGTACTCCCTGACCCCAAGTGAGTTACCCTAGTCACATAGAAGTACTCCCTGACCCCAAGTGAGTTACCCTAGTCACATAGAAGTACTCCCTGACCCCAAGTGAGTTACCATAGCCCCTATATAAGTACTCCCTGACCCCAAGTGAGTTACCCTAGTCCCATATAAGTAATGCTTGACCCAAAGTGAGTTACCCTAGCCCCTCTATAAGTACTCCCTGACCCCAAGTGAGTTACCCTAGTCACCTAGAAGTACTCCCCGACCCCAAGTCAGTTACCCTAGCCCCTATATAAGTACTCCCTGACCCCAAGTGAGTTACCCTAGTCCCATAGAAGTACTCCCTGACCCCAAGTGAATTACCCTAGTCACATAGAAGTACTCCCTGACCCCAAGTGAGTTACCATAGCCCCTATATAAGTACACCCTGACCCCAAGTGAGTTACCCTAGTCCCTTAGAAGTACTCCCTGACCCCAAGTGAGTTACCCTAGTCACATAGAAGTACTCCCTGACCCCAAGTGAGTTACCCTAGTCACATAGAAGTACTCCCTGACCCCAAGTGAGTTACCCTAGTCCCATAGATGTACTCCATGACCCCAAGTGAGTTACCCTAGTCTCATAGAAGTACTCCCTGACCCCAAGTGAGTTATCGTTGCCCCTTTATATGTACTCTCTGACAGCAAGTGAGTTACCCTAGTCACATAAAAGTACTCCCTGACCCCATGTGAGTTATCCTGGCCCTTTTATATGTACTCTCTGACCGCAAGTGAGTTACCCTCGTCCTATAGAAGTACTCCCTGACCCCAAGTGAGTTACCCTAGTCACATAGAAGTATTCCCCGAACCCAACTGAGATACCCTAGCCCCTATATATGTACTCCCTGACCCCAAGTGAGTTACCCTAGTCCCATAGAAGTACTCCCTGACCCCAAGTGAGTTACCCTAGTCACATAGAAGTACTCCCTGACCCCAAGTGAGTTACCATAGCCCCTATATAAGTACTCCCTGACCCTAAGTGAGTTACCCTAGTCCCATAGAAGTACTCCCTGACCCCAAGTGAGTTACCCTAGTGACATAGCAGTACTCCCTGACCCCAATTGAGTTACCATAGCCCCTATATAAGTACTCCCTGACCCCAAGTGAGTTATCCTTGCCCCTTTATATGTACTCTCTGACCGCAAGTGAGTTACCCTAGCCCCTTTATAAGTACTACCTGACCCCCAAATGTGTTACCTTAGTCCCATAAATGTACTCCATGACCCCAAGTGAGTTATCCTAGCCCCTTTATATGTACATTCTGACCGAAAGTGAGTCACCCTAGCACCTTTATAAGTATTCCCTGTCCCCAAGTGTGTTACCTTAGTCACATAAATGAACTCCCTGACCCCAAGTGAGTTACCCTAGTCCCATATAAGTAATGCTTGACCCAAAGTGAGTTACCCTAGCCCCTATATAAGTACTCCCTGACCCCAAGTGAGTTACCCTAGTCACATAGAAGTACTCCCTGACCCCAAGTGAGTTACCATAGCCCCTATATAAGTACTCCCTGACCCCAAGTGAGTTACCCTAGTCCCATAGAAGTACTCCCTGACCCCAAGTGAGTTACCCTAGTCCCATAGATGTACTCCATGACCCCAAGTGAGTTACCCTAGTCTCATAGAAGTACTCGCTGAACCCAAGTGAGTTACCATAGCCCCTATATAAGTACTCCTTGACCCCAAGTGAGTTATCGTTGCCCCTTTATATGTACTCTCTGACAGCAAGTGAGTTACCCTAGTCACATAAAAGTACTCCCTGACCCCATGTGAGTTATCCTGGCCCTTTATTTGTACTCTCTGACCGCAAGTGAGTTACCCTCGTCCTATAGAAGTACTCCCTGACCCCAAGTGAGTTACCCTAGTCACATAGAAGTATTCCCCGAACCCAACTGAGTTTCCCTAGCCCCTATATATGTACTCCCTGACCCCAAGTGAGTTACCCTAGTCCCATAGAAGTACTCCCTGACCCCAAGTGAGTTACCCTAGTCACATAGAAGTACTCCCTGACCCCAAGTGAGTTACCATAGCCCCTATATAAGTACTCCCTGACCCTAAGTGAGTTACCCTAGTCCCATAGAAGTACTCCCTGACCCCAAGTGAGTTACCCTAGTGACATAGAAGTACTCCCTGACCCCAATTGAGTTACCATAGCCCCTATATAAGTACTCCCTGACCGCAAGTGAGTTATCCTTGCCCCTTTATATGTACTCTCTGACCACAAGTGAGTTACCCTAGTCACATAAAAGTACTCTTTGACCCAAAGTGAGTTAACCTAGCCCCTTTATAAGTACTCCCTGACCCCAAGTGAGTTACCCTGGTCCCATATAAGAACTCACAGACACCAAGTGAGTTACCCTAGTCCCATATAAGTACTCCTTGACCCAAAGTGAGTTACCCTAGCCCCTTTATAAGTACTCCCTGACCCCAAGTGAGTTACCATATCACCTTTATAAGTACTCCCTGACCCCAAGTGTGTTATCCTAGCCCCTTTATATGTACTCTCTGACCGCAAGTGAGTTACCGTAGTCCCATAGTAGTACTCCCTGACCCCAAGTGAGTTATCCTAGCCCCTTTATATGCACTCTCTGACCGCAAGTGAGTTATTCACACCCCTTTATAAGTACCCCCTGACCCCAAGTGTGTTACCCTAGTCTTATATAAGTACTCCCTGAACCCAAGTGAGTTACCCTAGTCCCATAGAAGTACTCCCTGACCCCAAGTGAATTACCCTAGTCACATAGAAGTACTCCCTGACCCCAAGTGAGTTACCATAGCCCCTATATAAGTACTCCCTGACCCCAAGTGAGTTACCCTATTCCCATAGAAGTACTCCCTGACCCCAAGTGAGTTACCCTAGCCCCTTTATAAGTACTCCCTGACCCCCAAATGTGTTACCTTAGTCCCATAAATGTACTCCATGACCCCAAGTGAGTTATCCTAGCCCCTTTATATGTACACTCTGACCGAAAGTGAGTCACCCTAGCACCTTTATAAGTATTCCCTGTCCCCAAGTGTGTTACCTTAGTCACATAAATGAACTCCCTGACCCCAAGTGAGTTACCCTAGTCCCATATAAGTAATGCTTGACCCAAAGTGAGTTACCCTAGCCCCTATATAAGTACTCCCTGACCCCAAGTGAGTTACCCTAGTCACATAGAAGTACTCCCCGACCCCAAGTCAGTTACCCTAGCCCCTATATAAGTACTCCCTGACCCCAAGTGAGTTACCCTAGTCCCATAGAAGTACTCCCTGACCCCAAGTGAATTACCCTAGTCACATAGAAGTACTCCCTGACCCCAAGTGAGTTACCATAGCCCCTATATAAGTACTCCCTGACCCCAAGTGAGTTACCCTATTCCCATAGAAGTACTCCCTGACCCCAAGTGAGTTACCCTAGTCACATAGAAGTACTCCCTGACCACAAGTGAGTTATCCTAGTCACATAGAAGTACTCCCTGACCCCAAGTGAGTTACCATAGCCCCTATATAAGTACTCCCTGACCCCAAGTGAGTTACCCTAGTCCCATAGAAGTACTCCCTGACCCCAAGTGAGTTACCCTAGTCACATAGAAGTACTCCCTGACCCCAAGTGAGTTACCATAGCCCCTATATAAGTACTCCCTGACCCTAAGTGAGTTACCCTAGTCCCATAGAAGTACTCCCTGACCCCAAGTGAGTTACCCTAGTGACATAGAAGTACTCCCTGACCCCAATTGAGTTACCATAGCCCCTATATAAGTACTCCCTGACCCCAAGTGAGTTATCCTTGCCCCTTTATATGTACTCTCTGACCGCAAGTGAGTTACCCTAGTCACATAAAAGTACTCTTTGACCCAAAGTGAGTTAACCTAGCCCCTTTATAAGTACTCCCTGACCCCAAGTGAGTTACCCTGGTCCCATATAAAAACTCACAGACACCAAGTGAGTTACCCTAGTCCCATATAAGTACTCCTTGACCCAAAGTGAGTTACCCTAGCCCCTTTATAAGTACTCCCTGACCCCAAGTGAGTTACCATATCACCTTTATAAGTACTCCCTGACCCCAAGTGTGTTATCCTAGCCCCTTTATATGTACTCTCTGACCGCAAGTGAGTTACCGTAGTCCCATAGTAGTACTCCCTGACACAAAGTGAGTTATCCTAGCCCCTTTATATGCACTCTCTGACCGCAAGTGAGTTATTCAAACCCCTTTATAAGTACCCCCTGACCCCAAGTGTGTTACCCTAGTCTTATATAAGTACTCCCTGAACCCAAGTGTGTTACCTTAGCCCCTTTATAAGTACTCCCCGACCTCAAGTGAGTTATCCTATCCCCTTTATTTGTACTCTCTGACCGCAAGTGAGCTACCCTAGCCCCTTTATAAGTACTCCCAGACCCCCAAATGTGTGATACCCTAGTCTCATATAAGTACTCCCTGAACCCAAGTGTGTTACCTTAGCCCCTTTATAAGTACTCCCCCACCCCAAGTGAGTTATCCTATCCCCTTTATATGTACTCTCTGACCGCAAGTGAGTTACCCTAGCCCCTTTATAAGTACTACCTGACCCCCAAATGTGTTACCTTAGTCCCATAAATGTACTCCATGACCCCAAGTGAGTTATCCTAGCCCCTTTATATGTACATTCTGACCGAAAGTGAGTCACCCTAGCACCTTTATAAGTATTCCCTGTCCCCAAGTGTGTTACCTTAGTCACATAAATGAACTCCCTGACCCCAAGTGAGTTACCCTAGTCCCATATAAGTAATGCTTGACCCAAAGTGAGTTACCCTAGCCCCTATATAAGTACTCCCTGACCCCAAGTGAGTTACCCTAGTCACATAGAAGTACTCCCCGACCCCAAGTCAGTTACCCTAGCCCCTATATAAGTACTCCCTGACCCCAAGTGAGATACCGTAGTCCCATAGAAGTACTCCCTGACCCCAAGTGAATTACCCTAGTCACATAGAAGTACTCCCTGACCCCAAGTGAGTTACCATAGCCCCTATATAAGTACTCCCTGACCCCAAGTGAGTTACCCTAGTCCCATAGAAGTACTCCCTGACCCCAAGTGAGTTACCCTAGTCACATAGAAGTACTCCCTGACCCCAAGTGAGTTACCCTAGTCACATAGAAGTACTCCCTGACCCCAAGTGAGTTACCATAGCCCCTATATAAGTACTCCCTGACCCCAAGTGAGTTACCCTAGTCCCATATAAGTAATGCTTGACCCAAAGTGAGTTACCCTAGCCCCTCTATAAGTACTCCCTGACCCCAAGTGAGTTACCCTAGTCACATAGAAGTACTCCCCGACCCCAAGTCAGTTACCCTAGCCCCTATATAAGTACTCCCTGACCCCAAGTGAGTTACCCTAGTCCCATAGAAGTACTCCCTGACCCCAAGTGAATTACCCTAGTCACATAGAAGTACTCCCTGACCCCAAGTGAGTTACCATAGCCCCTATATAAGTACACCCTGACCCCAAGTGAGTTACCCTAGTCCCATAGAAGTACTCCCTGACCCCAAGTGAGTTACCCTAGTCACATAGAAGTACTCCCTGACCCCAAGTGAGTTACCCTAGTCACATAGAAGTACTCCCTGACCCCAAGTGAGTTACCCTAGTCCCATAGATGTACTCCATGACCCCAAGTGAGTTACCCTAGTCTCATAGAAGTACTCCCTGACCCCAAGTGAGTTATCGTTGCCCCTTTATATGTACTCTCTGACAGCAAGTGAGTTACCCTAGTCACATAAAAGTACTCCCTGACCCCATGTGAGTTATCCTGGCCCTTTTATATGTACTCTCTGACCGCAAGTGAGTTACCCTCGTCCTATAGAAGTACTCCCTGACCCCAAGTGAGTTACCCTAGTCACATAGAAGTATTCCCCGAACCCAACTGAGATACCCTAGCCCCTATATATGTACTCCCTGACCCCAAGTGAGTTACCCTAGTCCCATAGAAGTACTCCCTGACCCCAAGTGAGTTACCCTAGTCACATAGAAGTACTCCCTGACCCCAAGTGAGTTACCATAGCCCCTATATAAGTACTCCCTGACCCTAAGTGAGTTACCCTAGTCCCATAGAAGTACTCCCTGACCCCAAGTGAGTTACCCTAGTGACATAGAAGTACTCCCTGACCCCAATTGAGTTACCATAGCCCCTATATAAGTACACCCTGACCCCAAGTGAGTTACCCTAGTCCCATAGAAGTACTCCCTGACCCCAAGTGAGTTACCCTAGTCACATAGAAGTACTCCCTGACCCCAAGTGAGTTACCCTAGTCACATAGAAGTACTCCCTGACCCCAAGTGAGTTACCCTAGTCCCATAGATGTACTCCATGACCCCAAGTGAGTTACCCTAGTCTCATAGAAGTACTCCCTGACCCCAAGTGATTTATCGTTGCCCCTTTATATGTACTCTCTGACAGCAAGTGAGTTACCCTAGTCACATAAAAGTACTCCCTGACCCCATGTGAGTTATCCTGGCCCTTTTATATGTACTCTCTGACCGCAAGTGAGTTACCCTCGTCCTATAGAAGTACTCCCTGACCCCAAGTGAGTTACCCTAGTCACATAGAAGTATTCCCCGAACCCAACTGAGATACCCTAGCCCCTATATATGTACTCCCTGACCCCAAGTGAGTTACCCTAGTCCCATAGAAGTACTCCCTGACCGCAAGTGAGTTACCCTAGTCACATAAAAGTACTCTTTGACCCAAAGTGAGTTAACCTAGCCCCTTTATAAGTACTCCCTGACCCCAAGTGAGTTACCCTGGTCCCATATAAGAACTCACAGACACCAAGTGAGTTACCCTAGTCCCATATAAGTACTCCTTGACCCAAAGTGAGTTACCCTAGCCCCTTTATAAGTACTCCCTGACCCCAAGTGAGTTACCATAGCCCCTATATAAGTACTCCCTGACCCCAAGTGAGTTACCCTATTCCCATAGAAGTACTCCCTGACCCCAAGTGAGTTACCCTAGTCACATAGAAGTACTCCCTGACCCCAAGTGAGTTATCCTAGTCACATAGAAGTACTCCCTGACCCCAAGTGAGTTACCATAGCCCCTATATAAGTACTCCCTGACCCCAAGTGAGTTACCCTAGTCCCATAGAAGTACTCCCTGACCCCAAGTGAGTTACCCTAGTCACATAGAAGTACTCCCTGACCCCAAGTGAGTTACCATAGCCCCTATATAAGTACTCCCTGACCCTAAGTGAGTTACCCTAGTCCCATAGAAGTACTCCCTGACCCCAAGTGAGTTACCCTAGTGACATAGAAGTACTCCCTGACCCCAATTGAGTTACCATAGCCCCTATATAAGTACTCCCTGACCCCAAGTGAGTTATCCTTGCCCCTTTATATGTACTCTCTGACCGCAAGTGAGTTACCCTAGTCACATAAAAGTACTCTTTGACCCAAAGTGAGTTAACCTAGCCCCTTTATAAGTACTCCCTGACCCCAAGTGAGTTACCCTGGTCCCATATAAAAACTCACAGACACCAAGTGAGTTACCCTAGTCCCATATAAGTACTCCTTGACCCAAAGTGAGTTACCCTAGCCCCTTTATAAGTACTCCCTGACCCCAAGTGAGTTACCATATCACCTTTATAAGTACTCCCTGACCCCAAGTGTGTTATCCTAGCCCCTTTATATGTACTCTCTGACCGCAAGTGAGTTACCGTAGTCCCATAGTAGTACTCCCTGACACCAAGTGAGTTATCCTAGCCCCTTTATATGCACTCTCTGACCGCAAGTGAGTTATTCAAACCCCTTTATAAGTACCCCCTGACCCCAAGTGTGTTACCCTAGTCTTATATAAGTACTCCCTGAACCCAAGTGTGTTACCTTAGCCCCTTTATAAGTACTCCCCGACCTCAAGTGAGTTATCCTATCCCCTTTATTTGTACTCTCTGACCGCAAGTGAGCTACCCTAGCCCCTTTATAAGTACTCCCAGACCCCCAAATGTGTGATACCCTAGTCTCATATAAGTACTCCCTGAACCCAAGTGTGTTACCTTAGCCCCTTTATAAGTACTCCCCCACCCCAAGTGAGTTATCCTATCCCCTTTATATGTACTCTCTGACCGCAAGTGAGTTACCCTAGCCCCTTTATAAGTACTACCTGACCCCCAAATGTGTTACCTTAGTCCCATAAATGTACTCCATGACCCCAAGTGAGTTATCCTAGCCCCTTTATATGTACATTCTGACCGAAAGTGACTCACCCTAGCACCTTTATAAGTATTCCCTGTCCCCAAGTGAATTACCCTAGTCACATAGAAGTACTCCCTGACCCCAAGTGAGTTACCATAGCCCCTATATAAGTACACCCTGACCCCAAGTGAGTTACCCTAGTCCCATAGAAGTACTCCCTGACCCCAAGTGAGTTACCCTAGTCACATAGAAGTACTCCCTGACCCCAAGTGAGTTACCCTAGTCACATAGAAGTACTCCCTGACCCCAAGTGAGTTACCATAGCCCCTATATAAGTACTCCCTGACCCCAAGTGAGTTACCCTAGTCCCATAGAAGTACTCCCTGACCCCAAGTGAGTTACCGTAGTCCCATAGAAGTACTACCTGACCCCAAGTGAGTTACCCTAGTCACATAGAAGTACTCCCTGACCCCAAGTGAGTTACCATAGCCCCTATATAAGTACTCCCTGACCCCAAGTGAGTTACCCTAGTCCCATATAAGTAATGCTTGACCCAAAGTGAGTTACCCTAGCCCCTATATAAGTACTCCCTGACCCCAAGTGAGTTACCCTAGTCACATAGAAGTACTCCCCGACCCCAAGTCAGTTACCCTAGCCCCTATATAAGTACTCCCTGACCCCAAGTGAGTTACCCTAGTCCCATAGAAGTACTCCCTGACCCCAAGTGAATTACCCTAGTCACATAGAAGTACTCCCTGACCCCAAGTGAGTTACCCTAGTCCCATAGAAGTACTCCCTGACCCCAAGTGAGTTACCCTAGTCACATAGAAGTACTCCCTGACCACAAGTGAGTTACCCTAGTCACATAGAAGTACTCCCTGACCCCAAGTGAGTTACCATAGCCCCTATATAAGTACTCCCTGACCCCAAGTGAGTTACCCTAGTCCCATAGAAGTACTCCCTGACCCCAAGTGAGTTACCGTAGTCCCATAGAAATACTACCTGACCCCAAGTGAGTTACCCTAGTCACATAGAAGTACTCCCTGACCCCAAGTGAGTTACCATAGCCCCTACATAAGTACTCCCTGAACCCAAGTGAGTTACCCTAGTCCCATAGAAGTACTCCCTGACCCCAAGTGAGTTACCCTAGTCACATAGAAGTACTCCCTGACCCCAAGTGAGTTACCATAGCCCCTATATAAGTACTCCCTGACCCCAAGTGAGTTACCCTAGTCCCATAGAAGTACTCCCTGACCCCAAGTGAGTTACCCTAGTCCCATAGAAGTACTACCTGACCCCAAGTGAGTTACCCTAGTCACATAGAAGTACTCCCTGACCCCAAGTGAGTTACCATAGCCCCTATATAAGTACTCCCTGACCCCAAGTGAGTTACCCTAGTCCCATAGAAGTACTCCCTGACCCCAAGTGAGTTACCCTAGTCACATAGAAGTACTCCCTGACCCCAAGTGTGTTACCATAGCCCCTATATAAGTACTCCCTGACCCCAAGTGAGTTACCCTAGTCCCATAGAAGTACTCCCTGACCCCAAGTGAGTTACCCTAGTCCCATAGATGTACTCCATGACCCCAAGTGAGTTACCCTAGTCTCATAGAAGTACTCGCTGAACCCAAGTGAGTTACCATAGCCCCTATATAAGTACTCCTTGACCCCAAGTGAGTTATCGTTGCCCCTTTATATGTACTCTCTGACAGCAAGTGAGTTACCCTAGTCACATAAAAGTACTCCCTGACCCCATGTGAGTTATCCTGGCCCTTTATTTGTACTCTCTGACCGCAAGTGAGTTACCCTCGTCCTATAGAAGTACTCCCTGACCCCAAGTGAGTTACCCTAGTCACATAGAAGTATTCCCCGAACCCAACTGAGTTTCCCTAGCCCCTATATATGTACTCCCTGACCCCAAGTGAGTTACCCTAGTCCCATAGAAGTACTCCCTGACCCCAAGTGAGTTACCCTAGTCACATAGAAGTACTCCCTGACCCCAAGTGAGTTACCATAGCCCCTATATAAGTACTCCCTGACCCTAAGTGAGTTACCCTAGTCCCATAGAAGTACTCCCTGACCCCAAGTGAGTTACCCTAGTGACATAGAAGTACTCCCTGACCCCAATTGAGTTACCATAGCCCCTATATAAGTACTCCCTGACCGCAAGTGAGTTATCCTTGCCCCTTTATATGTACTCTCTGACCACAAGTGAGTTACCCTAGTCACATAAAAGTACTCTTTGACCCAAAGTGAGTTAACCTAGCCCCTTTATAAGTACTCCCTGACCCCAAGTGAGTTACCCTGGTCCCATATAAGAACTCACAGACACAAAGTGAGTTACCCTAGTCCCATATAAGTACTCCTTGACCCAAAGTGAGTTACCCTAGCCCCTTTATAAGTACTCCCTGACCCCAAGTGAGTTACCATATCACCTTTATAAGTACTCCCTGACCCCAAGTGTGTTATCCTAGCCCCTTTATATGTACTCTCTGACCGCAAGTGAGTTACCGTAGTCCCATAGTAGTACTCCCTGACCCCAAGTGAGTTATCCTAGCCCCTTTATATGCACTCTCTGACCGCAAGTGAGTTATTCACACCCCTTTATAAGTACCCCCTGACCCCAAGTGTGTTACCCTAGTCTTATATAAGTACTCCCTGAACCCAAGTGTGTTACCTTAGCCCCTTTATAAGTACTCCCCCACCCCAAGTGAGTTATCCTATCCCCTTTATATGTACTCTCTGACCGCAAGTGAGTTACCCTAGCCCCTTTATAAGTACTCCCTGACCCCCAAATGTGTTACCTTAGTCCCATAAATGTACTCCATGACCCCAAGTGAGTTATCCTAGCCCCTTTATATGTACACTCTGACCGAAAGTGAGTCACCCTAGCACCTTTATAAGTATTCCCTGTCCCCAAGTGTGTTACCTTAGTCACATAAATGAACTCCCTGACCCCAAGTGAGTTACCCTAGTCCCATATAAGTAATGCTTGACCCAAAGTGAGTTACCCTAGCCCCTATATAAGTACTCCCTGACCCCAAGTGAGTTACCCTAGTCACATAGAAGTACTCCCCGACCCCAAGTCAGTTACCCTAGCCCCTATATAAGTACTCCCTGACCCCAAGTGAGTTACCCTAGTCCCATAGAAGTACTCCCTGACCCCAAGTGAATTACCCTAGTCACATAGAAGTACTCCCTGACCCCAAGTGAGTTACCATAGCCCCTATATAAGTACTCCCTGACCCCAAGTGAGTTACCCTAGTCACATAGAAGTACTCCCCGACCCCAAGTCAGTTACCCTAGCCCCTATATAAGTACTCCCTGACCCCAAGTGAGTTACCCTATTCCCATAGAAGTACTCCCTGACCCCAAGTGAGTTACCCTAGTCACATAGAAGTACTCCCTGACCCCAAGTGAGTTATCCTAGTCACATAGAAGTACTCCCTGACCCCAAGTGAGTTACCATAGCCCCTATATAAGTACTCCCTGACCCCAAGTGAGTTACCCTAGTCCCATAGAAGTACTCCCTGACCCCAAGTGAGTTACCCTAGTCACATAGAAGTACTCCCTGACCCCAAGTGAGTTACCATAGCCCCTATATAAGTACTCCCTGACCCTAAGTGAGTTACCCTAGTCCCATAGAAGTACTCCCTGACCCCAAGTGAGTTACCCTAGTGACATAGAAGTACTCCCTGACCGCAATTGAGTTACCATAGCCCCTATATAAGTACTCCCTGACCCCAAGTGAGTTATCCTTGCCCCTTTATATGTACTCTCTGACCGCAAGTGAGTTACCCTAGTCACATAAAAGTACTCTTTGACCCAAAGTGAGTTAACCTAGCCCCTTTATAAGTACTCCCTGACCCCAAGTGAGTTACCCTGGTCCCATATAAAAACTCACAGACACCAAGTGAGTTACCCTAGTCCCATATAAGTACTCCTTGACCCAAAGTGAGTTACCATATCACCTTTATAAGTACTCCCTGACCCCAAGTGTGTTATCCTAGCCCCTTTATATGTACTCTCTGACCGCAAGTGAGTTACCGTAGTCCCATAGTAGTACTCCCTGACACCAAGTGAGTTATCCTAGCCCCTTTATATGCACTCTCTGACCGCAAGTGAGTTATTCAAACCCCTTTATAAGTACCCCCTGACCCCAAGTGTGTTACCCTAGTCTTATATAAGTACTCCCTGAACCCAAGTGTGTTACCTTAGCCCCTTTATAAGTACTCCCCGACCTCAAGTGAGTTATCCTATCCCCTTTATTTGTACTCTCTGACCGCAAGTGAGCTACCCTAGCCCCTTTATAAGTACTCCCAGACCCCCAAATGTGTGATACCCTAGTCTCATATAAGTACTCCCTGAACCCAAGTGTGTTACCTTAGCCCCTTTATAAGTACTCCCCCACCCCAAGTGAGTTATCCTATCCCCTTTATATGTACTCTCTGACCGCAAGTGAGTTACCCTAGCCCCTTTATAAGTACTACCTGACCCCCAAATGTGTTACCTTAGTCCCATAAATGTACTCCATGACCCCAAGTGAGTTATCCTAGCCCCTTTATATGTACATTCTGACCGAAAGTGAGTCACCCTAGCACCTTTATAAGTATTCCCTGTCCCCAAGTGTGTTACCTTAGTCACATAAATGAACTCCCTGACCCCAAGTGAGTTACCCTAGTCCCATATAAGTAATGCTTGACCCAAAGTGAGTTACCCTAGCCCCTATATAAGTACTCCCTGACCCCAAGTGAGTTACCCTAGTCACATAGAAGTACTCCCCGACCCCAAGTCAGTTACCCTAGCCCCTATATAAGTACTCCCTGACCCCAAGTGAGATACCGTAGTCCCATAGAAGTACTCCCTGACCCCAAGTGAGTTACCCTAGTCCCATAGAAGTACTCCCTGACCCCAAGTGAGTTACCCTAGTCACATAGAAGTACTCCCTGACCCCAAGTGAGTTACCCTAGTCACATAGAAGTACTCCCTGACCCCAAGTGAGTTACCCTAGCCCCTATATAAGTACTCCCTGACCCCAAGTGAGTTACCCTAGTCACATAGAAGTACTCCCCGACCCCAAGTCAGTTACCCTAGCCCCTATATAAGTACTCCCTGACCCCAAGTGAGTTACCCTAGTCCCATAGAAGTACTCCCTGACCCCAAGTGAATTACCCTAGTCACATAGAAGTACTCCCTGACCCCAAGTGAGTTACCCTAGTCCCATAGAAGTACTCCCTGACCCCAAGTGAGTTACCCTAGTCACATAGAAGTACTCCCTGACCACAAGTGAGTTACCCTAGTCACATAGAAGTACTCCCTGACCCCAAGTGAGTTACCATAGCCCCTATATAAGTACTCCCTGACCCCAAGTGAGTTACCCTAGTCCCATAGAAGTACTCCCTGACCCCAAGTGAGTTACCGTAGTCCCATAGAAATACTACCTGACCCCAAGTGAGTTACCCTAGTCACATAGAAGTACTCCCTGACCCCAAGTGAGTTACCATAGCCCCTACATAAGTACTCCCTGAACCCAAGTGAGTTACCCTAGTCCCATAGAAGTACTCCCTGACCCCAAGTGAGTTACCCTAGTCACATAGAAGTACTCCCTGACCCCAAGTGAGTTACCATAGCCCCTATATAAGTACTCCCTGACCCCAAGTGAGTTACCCTAGTCCCATAGAAGTACTCCCTGACCCCAAGTGAGTTACCCTAGTCCCATAGAAGTACTACCTGACCCCAAGTGAGTTACCCTAGTCACATAGAAGTACTCCCTGACCCCAAGTGAGTTACCATAGCCCCTATATAAGTACTCCCTGACCCCAAGTGAGTTACCCTAGTCCCATAGAAGTACTCCCTGACCCCAAGTGAGTTACCCTAGTCACATAGAAGTACTCCCTGACCCCAAGTGTGTTACCATAGCCCCTATATAAGTACTCCCTGACCCCAAGTGAGTTACCCTAGTCCCATAGAAGTACTCCCTGACCCCAAGTGAGTTACCCTAGTCCCATAGATGTACTCCATGACCCCAAGTGAGTTACCCTAGTCTCATAGAAGTACTCGCTGAACCCAAGTGAGTTACCATAGCCCCTATATAAGTACTCCTTGACCCCAAGTGAGTTATCGTTGCCCCTTTATATGTACTCTCTGACAGCAAGTGAGTTACCCTAGTCACATAAAAGTACTCCCTGACCCCATGTGAGTTATCCTGGCCCTTTATTTGTACTCTCTGACCGCAAGTGAGTTACCCTCGTCCTATAGAAGTACTCCCTGACCCCAAGTGAGTTACCCTAGTCACATAGAAGTATTCCCCGAACCCAACTGAGTTTCCCTAGCCCCTATATATGTACTCCCTGACCCCAAGTGAGTTACCCTAGTCCCATAGAAGTACTCCCTGACCCCAAGTGAGTTACCCTAGTCACATAGAAGTACTCCCTGACCCCAAGTGAGTTACCATAGCCCCTATATAAGTACTCCCTGACCCTAAGTGAGTTACCCTAGTCCCATAGAAGTACTCCCTGACCCCAAGTGAGTTACCCTAGTGACATAGAAGTACTCCCTGACCCCAATTGAGTTACCATAGCCCCTATATAAGTACTCCCTGACCGCAAGTGAGTTATCCTTGCCCCTTTATATGTACTCTCTGACCACAAGTGAGTTACCCTAGTCACATAAAAGTACTCTTTGACCCAAAGTGAGTTAACCTAGCCCCTTTATAAGTACTCCCTGACCCCAAGTGAGTTACCCTGGTCCCATATAAGAACTCACAGACACAAAGTGAGTTACCCTAGTCCCATATAAGTACTCCTTGACCCAAAGTGAGTTACCCTAGCCCCTTTATAAGTACTCCCTGACCCCAAGTGAGTTACCATATCACCTTTATAAGTACTCCCTGACCCCAAGTGTGTTATCCTAGCCCCTTTATATGTACTCTCTGACCGCAAGTGAGTTACCGTAGTCCCATAGTAGTACTCCCTGACCCCAAGTGAGTTATCCTAGCCCCTTTATATGCACTCTCTGACCGCAAGTGAGTTATTCACACCCCTTTATAAGTACCCCCTGACCCCAAGTGTGTTACCCTAGTCTTATATAAGTACTCCCTGAACCCAAGTGTGTTACCTTAGCCCCTTTATAAGTACTCCCCCACCCCAAGTGAGTTATCCTATCCCCTTTATATGTACTCTCTGACCGCAAGTGAGTTACCCTAGCCCCTTTATAAGTACTCCCTGACCCCCAAATGTGTTACCTTAGTCCCATAAATGTACTCCATGACCCCAAGTGAGTTATCCTAGCCCCTTTATATGTACACTCTGACCGAAAGTGAGTCACCCTAGCACCTTTATAAGTATTCCCTGTCCCCAAGTGTGTTACCTTAGTCACATAAATGAACTCCCTGACCCCAAGTGAGTTACCCTAGTCCCATATAAGTAATGCTTGACCCAAAGTGAGTTACCCTAGCCCCTATATAAGTACTCCCTGACCCCAAGTGAGTTACCCTAGTCACATAGAAGTACTCCCCGACCCCAAGTCAGTTACCCTAGCCCCTATATAAGTACTCCCTGACCCCAAGTGAGTTACCCTAGTCCCATAGAAGTACTCCCTGACCCCAAGTGAATTACCCTAGTCACATAGAAGTACTCCCTGACCCCAAGTGAGTTACCATAGCCCCTATATAAGTACTCCCTGACCCCAAGTGAGTTACCCTATTCCCATAGAAGTACTCCCTGACCCCAAGTGAGTTACCCTAGTCACATAGAAGTACTCCCTGACCCCAAGTGAGTTATCCTAGTCACATAGAAGTACTCCCTGACCCCAAGTGAGTTACCATAGCCCCTATATAAGTACTCCCTGACCCCAAGTGAGTTACCCTAGTCCCATAGAAGTACTCCCTGACCCCAAGTGAGTTACCCTAGTCACATAGAAGTACTCCCTGACCCCAAGTGAGTTACCATAGCCCCTATATAAGTACTCCCTGACCCTAAGTGAGTTACCCTAGTCCCATAGAAGTACTCCCTGACCCCAAGTGAGTTACCCTAGTGACATAGAAGTACTCCCTGACCGCAATTGAGTTACCATAGCCCCTATATAAGTACTCCCTGACCCCAAGTGAGTTATCCTTGCCCCTTTATATGTACTCTCTGACCGCAAGTGAGTTACCCTAGTCACATAAAAGTACTCTTTGACCCAAAGTGAGTTAACCTAGCCCCTTTATAAGTACTCCCTGACCCCAAGTGAGTTACCCTGGTCCCATATAAAAACTCACAGACACCAAGTGAGTTACCCTAGTCCCATATAAGTACTCCTTGACCCAAAGTGAGTTACCATATCACCTTTATAAGTACTCCCTGACCCCAAGTGTGTTATCCTAGCCCCTTTATATGTACTCTCTGACCGCAAGTGAGTTACCGTAGTCCCATAGTAGTACTCCCTGACACCAAGTGAGTTATCCTAGCCCCTTTATATGCACTCTCTGACCGCAAGTGAGTTATTCAAACCCCTTTATAAGTACCCCCTGACCCCAAGTGTGTTACCCTAGTCTTATATAAGTACTCCCTGAACCCAAGTGTGTTACCTTAGCCCCTTTATAAGTACTCCCCGACCTCAAGTGAGTTATCCTATCCCCTTTATTTGTACTCTCTGACCGCAAGTGAGCTACCCTAGCCCCTTTATAAGTACTCCCAGACCCCCAAATGTGTGATACCCTAGTCTCATATAAGTACTCCCTGAACCCAAGTGTGTTACCTTAGCCCCTTTATAAGTACTCCCCCACCCCAAGTGAGTTATCCTATCCCCTTTATATGTACTCTCTGACCGCAAGTGAGTTACCCTAGCCCCTTTATAAGTACTACCTGACCCCCAAATGTGTTACCTTAGTCCCATAAATGTACTCCATGACCCCAAGTGAGTTATCCTAGCCCCTTTATATGTACATTCTGACCGAAAGTGAGTCACCCTAGCACCTTTATAAGTATTCCCTGTCCCCAAGTGTGTTACCTTAGTCACATAAATGAACTCCCTGACCCCAAGTGAGTTACCCTAGTCCCATATAAGTAATGCTTGACCCAAAGTGAGTTACCCTAGCCCCTATATAAGTACTCCCTGACCCCAAGTGAGTTACCCTAGTCACATAGAAGTACTCCCCGACCCCAAGTCAGTTACCCTAGCCCCTATATAAGTACTCCCTGACCCCAAGTGAGATACCGTAGTCCCATAGAAGTACTCCCTGACCCCAAGTGAGTTACCCTAGTCCCATAGAAGTACTCCCTGACCCCAAGTGAGTTACCCTAGTCACATAGAAGTACTCCCTGACCCCAAGTGAGTTACCCTAGTCACATAGAAGTACACCCTGACCCCAAGTGAGTTACCATAGCCCCTATATAAGTACTCCCTGACCCCAAGTGAGTTACCCTAGTCCCATATAAGTAATGCTTGACCCAAAGTGAGTTACCCTAGCCCCTCTATAAGTACTCCCTGACCCCAAGTGAGTTACCCTAGTCACATAGAAGTACTCCCCGACCCCAAGTCAGTTACCCTAGCCCCTATATAAGTACTCCCTGACCCCAAGTGAGTTACCCTAGTCCCATAGAAGTACTCCCTGACCCCAAGTGAATTACCCTAGTCACATAGAAGTACTCCCTGACCCCAAGTGAGTTACCATAGCCCCTATATAAGTACACCCTGACCCCAAGTGAGTTACCCTAGTCCCATAGAAGTACTCCCTGACCCCAAGTGAGTTACCCTAGTCACATAGAAGTACTCCCTGACCCCAAGTGAGTTACCCTAGTCACATAGAAGTACTCCCTGACCCCAAGTGAGTTACCCTAGTCCCATAGATGTACTCCATGACCCCAAGTGAGTTACCCTAGTCTCATAGAAGTACTCCCTGACCCCAAGTGAGTTATCGTTGCCCCTTTATATGTACTCTCTGACAGCAAGTGAGTTACCCTAGTCACATAAAAGTACTCCCTGACCCCATGTGAGTTATCCTGGCCCTTTTATATGTACTCTCTGACCGCAAGTGAGTTACCCTCGTCCTATAGAAGTACTCCCTGACCCCAAGTGAGTTACCCTAGTCACATAGAAGTATTCCCCGAACCCAACTGAGATACCCTAGCCCCTATATATGTACTCCCTGACCCCAAGTGAGTTACCCTAGTCCCATAGAAGTACTCCCTGACCCCAAGTGAGTTACCCTAGTCACATAGAAGTACTCCCTGACCCCAAGTGAGTTACCATAGCCCCTATATAAGTACTCCCTGACCCTAAGTGAGTTACCCTAGTCCCATAGAAGTACTCCCTGACCCCAAGTGAGTTACCCTAGTGACATAGAAGTACTCCCTGACCCCAATTGAGTTACCATAGCCCCTATATAAGTACTCCCTGACCCCAAGTGAGTTATCCTTGCCCCTTTATATGTACTCTCTGACCGCAAGTGAGTTACCCTAGCCCCTTTATAAGTACTACCTGACCCCCAAATGTGTTACCTTAGTCCCATAAATGTACTCCATGACCCCAAGTGAGTTATCCTAGCCCCTTTATATGTACATTCTGACCGAAAGTGAGTCACCCTAGCACCTTTATAAGTATTCCCTGTCCCCAAGTGTGTTACCTTAGTCACATAAATGAACTCCCTGACCCCAAGTGAGTTACCCTAGTCCCATATAAGTAATGCTTGACCCAAAGTGAGTTACCCTAGCCCCTATATAAGTACTCCCTGACCCCAAGTGAGTTACCCTAGTCACATAGAAGTACTCCCTGACCCCAAGTGAGTTACCATAGCCCCTATATAAGTACTCCCTGACCACAAGTGAGTTACCCTAGTCCCATAGAAGTACTCCCTGACCCCAAGTGAGTTACCCTAGTCCCATAGATGTACTCCATGACCCCAAGTGAGTTACCCTAGTCTCATAGAAGTACTCGCTGAACCCAAGTGAGTTACCATAGCCCCTATATAAGTACTCCTTGACCCCAAGTGAGTTATCGTTGCCCCTTTATATGTACTCTCTGACAGCAAGTGAGTTACCCTAGTCACATAAAAGTACTCCCTGACCCCATGTGAGTTATCCTGGCCCTTTATTTGTACTCTCTGACCGCAAGTGAGTTACCCTCGTCCTATAGAAGTACTCCCTGACCCCAAGTGAGTTACCCTAGTCACATAGAAGTATTCCCCGAACCCAACTGAGTTTCCCTAGCCCCTATATATGTACTCCCTGACCCCAAGTGAGTTACCCTAGTCCCATAGAAGTACTCCCTGACCCCAAGTGAGTTACCCTAGTCACATAGAAGTACTCCCTGACCCCAAGTGAGTTACCATAGCCCCTATATAAGTACTCCCTGACCCTAAGTGAGTTACCCTAGTCCCATAGAAGTACTCCCTGACCCCAAGTGAGTTACCCTAGTGACATAGAAGTACTCCCTGACCCCAATTGAGTTACCATAGCCCCTATATAAGTACTCCCTGACCGCAAGTGAGTTATCCTTGCCCCTTATATGTACTCTCTGACCACAAGTGAGTTACCCTAGTCACATAAAAGTACTCTTTGACCCAAAGTGAGTTAACCTAGCCCCTTTATAAGTACTCCCTGACCCCAAGTGAGTTACCCTGGTCCCATATAAGAACTCACAGACACCAAGTGAGTTACCCTAGCCCCTTTATAAGTACTCCCTGACCCCAAGTGAGTTACCATATCACCTTTATAAGTACTCCCTGACCCCAAGTGTGTTATCCTAGCCCCTTTATATGTACTCTCTGACCGCAAGTGAGTTACCGTAGTCCCATAGTAGTACTCCCTGACCCCAAGTGAGTTATCCTAGCCCCTTTATATGCACTCTCTGACCGCAAGTGAGTTATTCACACCCCTTTATAAGTACCCCCTGACCCCAAGTGTGTTACCCTAGTCTTATATAAGTACTCCCTGAACCCAAGTGTGTTACCTTAGCCCCTTTATAAGTACTCCCCCACCCCAAGTGAGTTATCCTATCCCCTTTATATGTACTCTCTGACCGCAAGTGAGTTACCCTAGCCCCTTTATAAGTACTCCCTGACCATCAAATGTGTTACCTTAGTCCCATAAATGTACTCCATGACCCCAAGTGAGTTATCCTAGCCCCTTTATATGTACACTCTGACCGAAAGTGAGTCACCCTAGCACCTTTATAAGTATTCCCTGTCCCCAAGTGTGTTACCTTAGTCACATAAATGAACTCCCTGACCCCAAGTGAGTTACCCTAGTCCCATATAAGTAATGCTTGACCCAAAGTGAGTTACCCTAGCCCCTATATAAGTACTCCCTGACCCCAAGTGAGTTACCCTAGTCACATAGAAGTACTCCCCGACCCCAAGTCAGTTACCCTAGCCCCTATATAAGTACTCCCTGACCCCAAGTGAGTTACCCTACTCCCATAGAAGTACTCCCTGACCCCAAGTGAATTACCCTAGTCACATAGAAGTACTCCCTGACCCCAAGTGAGTTACCATAGCCCCTATATAAGTACTCCCTGACCCCAAGTGAGTTACCCTATTCCCATAGAAGTACTCCCTGACCCCAAGTGAGTTACCCTAGTCACATAGAAGTACTCCCTGACCCCAAGTGAGTTATCCTAGTCACATAGAAGTACTCCCTGTCCCCAAGTGAGTTACCATAGCCCCTATATAAGTACTCCCTGACCCCAAGTGAGTTACCCTAGTCCCATAGAAGTACTCCCTGACCCCAAGTGAGTTACCCTAGTCACATAGAAGTACTCCCTGACCCCAAGTGAGTTACCATAGCCCCTATATAAGTACTCCCTGACCCTAAGTGAGTTACCCTAGTCCCATAGAAGTACTCCCTGACCCCAAGTGAGTTACCCTAGTGACATAGAAGTACTCCCTGACCCCAATTGAGTTACCATAGCCCCTATATAAGTACTCCCTGACCCCAAGTGAGTTATCCTTGCCCCTTTATATGTACTCTCTGACCGCAAGTGAGTTACCCTAGTCACATAAAAGTACTCTTTGACCCAAAGTGAGTTAACCTATCCCCTTTATAAGTACTCCCTGACCCCAAGTGAGTTACCCTGGTCCCATATAAAAACTCACAGACACCAAGTGAGTTACCCTAGTCCCATATAAGTACTCCTTGACCCAAAGTGAGTTACCCTAGCCCCTTTATAAGTACTCCCTGACCCCAAGTGAGTTACCATATCACCTTTATAAGTACTCCCTGACCCCAAGTGTGTTATCCTAGCCCCTTTATATGTACTCTCTGACCGCAAGTGAGTTACCGTAGTCCCATAGTAGTACTCCCTGACACCAAGTGAGTTATCCTAGCCCCTTTATATGCACTCTCTGACCGCAAGTGAGTTATTCAAACCCCTTTATAAGTACCCCCTGACCCCAAGTGTGTTACCCTAGTCTTATATAAGTACTCCCTGAACCCAAGTGTGTTACCTTAGCCCCTTTATAAGTACTCCCCGACCTCAAGTGAGTTATCCTATCCCCTTTATTTGTACTCTCTGACCGCAAGTGAGCTACCCTAGCCCCTTTATAAGTACTCCCAGACCCCCAAATGTGTGATACCCTAGTCTCATATAAGTACTCCCTGAACCCAAGTGTGTTACCTTAGCCCCTTTATAAGTACTCCCCCACCCCAAGTGAGTTATCCTATCCCCTTTATATGTACTCTCTGACCGCAAGTGAGTTACCCTAGCCCCTTTATAAGTACTACCTGACCCCCAAATGTGTTACCTTAGTCCCATAAATGTACTCCATGACCCCAAGTGAGTTATCCTAGCCCCTTTATATGTACATTCTGACCGAAAGTGAGTCACCCTAGCACCTTTATAAGTATTCCCTGTCCCCAAGTGTGTTACCTTAGTCACATAAATGAACTCCCTGACCCCAAGTGAGTTACCCTAGTCCCATATAAGTAATGCTTGACCCAAAGTGAGTTACCCTAGCCCCTATATAAGTACTCCCTGACCCCAAGTGAGTTACCCTAGTCACATAGAAGTACTCCCCGACCCCAAGTCAGTTACCCTAGCCCCTATATAAGTACTCCCTGACCCCAAGTGAGATACCGTAGTCCCATAGAAGTACTCCCTGACCCCAAGTGAATTACCCTAGTCACATAGAAGTACTCCCTGACCCCAAGTGAGTTACCATAGCCCCTATATAAGTACTCCCTGACCCCAAGTGAGTTACCCTAGTCCCATAGAAGTACTCCCTGACCCCAAGTGAGTTACCCTAGTCACATAGAAGTACTCCCTGACCCCAAGTGAGTTACCCTAGTCACATAGAAGTACTCCCTGACCCCAAGTGAGTTACCATAGCCCCTATATAAGTACTCCCTGACCCCAAGTGAGTTACCCTAGTCCCATATAAGTAATGCTTGACCCAAAGTGAGTTACCCTAGCCCCTCTATAAGTACTCCCTGACCCCAAGTGAGTTACCCTAGTCACATAGAAGTACTCCCCGACCCCAAGTCAGTTACCCTAGCCCCTATATAAGTACTCCCTGACCCCAAGTGAGTTACCCTAGTCCCATAGAAGTACTCCCTGACCCCAAGTGAATTACCCTAGTCACATAGAAGTACTCCCTGACCCCAAGTGAGTTACCATAGCCCCTATATAAGTACACCCTGACCCCAAGTGAGTTACCCTAGTCCCATAGAAGTACTCCCTGACCCCAAGTGAGTTACCCTAGTCACATAGAAGTACTCCCTGACCCCAAGTGAGTTACCCTAGTCACATAGAAGTACTCCCTGACCCCAAGTGAGTTACCCTAGTCCCATAGATGTACTCCATGACCCCAAGTGAGTTACCCTAGTCTCATAGAAGTACTCCCTGACCCCAAGTGAGTTATCGTTGCCCCTTTATATGTACTCTCTGACAGCAAGTGAGTTACCCTAGTCACATAAAAGTACTCCCTGACCCCATGTGAGTTATCCTGGCCCTTTTATATGTACTCTCTGACCGCAAGTGAGTTACCCTCGTCCTATAGAAGTACTCCCTGACCCCAAGTGAGTTACCCTAGTCACATAGAAGTATTCCCCGAACCCAACTGAGATACCCTAGCCCCTATATATGTACTCCCTGACCCCAAGTGAGTTACCCTAGTCCCATAGAAGTACTCCCTGACCCCAAGTGAGTTACCCTAGTCACATAGAAGTACTCCCTGACCCCAAGTGAGTTACCATAGCCCCTATATAAGTACTCCCTGACCCTAAGTGAGTTACCCTAGTCCCATAGAAGTACTCCCTGACCCCAAGTGAGTTACCCTAGTGACATAGAAGTACTCCCTGACCCCAATTGAGTTACCATAGCCCCTATATAAGTACTCCCTGACCCCAAGTGAGTTATCCTTGCCCCTTTATATGTACTCTCTGACCGCAAGTGAGTTACCCTAGTCACATAAAAGTACTCTTTGACCCAAAGTGAGTTAACCTAGCCCCTTTATAAGTACTCCCTGACCCCAAGTGAGTTACCCTGGTCCCATATAAGAACTCACAGACACCAAGTGAGTTACCCTAGTCCCATATAAGTACTCCTTGACCCAAAGTGAGTTACCCTAGCCCCTTTATAAGTACTCCCTGACCCCAAGTGAGTTACCATAGCCCCTATATAAGTACTCCCTGACCCCAAGTGAGTTACCCTATTCCCATAGAAGTACTCCCTGACCCCAAGTGAGTTACCCTAGTCACATAGAAGTACTCCCTGACCCCAAGTGAGTTATCCTAGTCACATAGAAGTACTCCCTGACCCCAAGTGAGTTACCATAGCCCCTATATAAGTACTCCCTGACCCCAAGTGAGTTACCCTAGTCCCATAGAAGTACTCCCTGACCCCAAGTGAGTTACCCTAGTCACATAGAAGTACTCCCTGACCCCAAGTGAGTTACCATAGCCCCTATATAAGTACTCCCTGACCCTAAGTGAGTTACCCTAGTCCCATAGAAGTACTCCCTGACCCCAAGTGAGTTACCCTAGTGACATAGAAGTACTCCCTGACCCCAATTGAGTTACCATAGCCCCTATATAAGTACTCCCTGACCCCAAGTGAGTTATCCTTGCCCCTTTATATGTACTCTCTGACCGCAAGTGAGTTACCCTAGTCACATAAAAGTACTCTTTGACCCAAAGTGAGTTAACCTATCCCCTTTATAAGTACTCCCTGACCCCAAGTGAGTTACCCTGGTCCCATATAAAAACTCACAGACACCAAGTGAGTTACCCTAGTCCCATATAAGTACTCCTTGACCCAAAGTGAGTTACCCTAGCCCCTTTATAAGTACTCCCTGACCCCAAGTGAGTTACCATATCACCTTTATAAGTACTCCCTGACCCCAAGTGTGTTATCCTAGCCCCTTTATATGTACTCTCTGACCGCAAGTGAGTTACCGTAGTCCCATAGTAGTACTCCCTGACACCAAGTGAGTTATCCTAGCCCCTTTATATGCACTCTCTGACCGCAAGTGAGTTATTCAAACCCCTTTATAAGTACCCCCTGACCCCAAGTGTGCTACCCTAGTCTTATATAAGTACTCCCTGAACCCAAGTGTGTTACCTTAGCCCCTTTATAAGTACTCCCCGACCTCAAGTGAGTTATCCTATCCCCTTTATTTGTACTCTCTGACCGCAAGTGAGCTACCCTAGCCCCTTTATAAGTACTCCCAGACCCCCAAATGTGTGATACCCTAGTCTCATATAAGTACTCCCTGAACCCAAGTGTGTTACCTTAGCCCCTTTATAAGTACTCCCCCACCCCAAGTGAGTTATCCTATCCCCTTTATATGTACTCTCTGACCGCAAGTGAGTTACCCTAGCCCCTTTATAAGTACTACCTGACCCCCAAATGTGTTACCTTAGTCCCATAAATGTACTCCATGACCCCAAGTGAGTTATCCTAGCCCCTTTATATGTACATTCTGACCGAAAGTGAGTCACCCTAGCACCTTTATAAGTATTCCCTGTCCCCAAGTGTGTTACCTTAGTCACATAAATGAACTCCCTGACCCCAAGTGAGTTACCCTAGTCCCATATAAGTAATGCTTGACCCAAAGTGAGTTACCCTAGCCCCTATATAAGTACTCCCTGACCCCAAGTGAGTTACCCTAGTCACATAGAAGTACTCCCCGACCCCAAGTCAGTTACCCTAGCCCCTATATAAGTACTCCCTGACCCCAAGTGAGATACCGTAGTCCCATAGAAGTACTCCCTGACCCCAAGTGAATTACCCTAGTCACATAGAAGTACTCCCTGACCCCAAGTGAGTTACCATAGCCCCTATATAAGTACTCCCTGACCCCAAGTGAGTTACCCTAGTCCCATAGAAGTACTCCCTGACCCCAAGTGAGTTACCCTAGTCACATAGAAGTACTCCCTGACCCCAAGTGAGTTACCCTAGTCACATAGAAGTACTCCCTGACCCCAAGTGAGTTACCATAGCCCCTATATAAGTACTCCCTGACCCCAAGTGAGTTACCCTAGTCCCATATAAGTAATGCTTGACCCAAAGTGAGTTACCCTAGCCCCTCTATAAGTACTCCCTGACCCCAAGTGAGTTAACCTAGTCACATAGAAGTACTCCCCGACCCCAAGTCAGTTACCCTAGCCCCTATATAAGTACTCCCTGACCCCAAGTGAGTTACCCTAGTCCCATAGAAGTACTCCCTGACCCCAAGTGAATTACCCTAGTCACATAGAAGTACTCCCTGACCCCAAGTGAGTTACCATAGCCCCTATATAAGTACACCCTGACCCCAAGTGAGTTACCCTAGTCCCATAGAAGTACTCCCTGACCCCAAGTGAGTTACCCTAGTCACATAGAAGTACTCCCTGACCCCAAGTGAGTTACCCTAGTCACATAGAAGTACTCCCTGACCCCAAGTGAGTTACCCTAGTCCCATAGATGTACTCCATGACCCCAAGTGAGTTACCCTAGTCTCATAGAAGTACTCCCTGACCCCAAGTGAGTTATCGTTGCCCCTTTATATGTACTCTCTGACAGCAAGTGAGTTACCCTAGTCACATAAAAGTACTCCCTGACCCCATGTGAGTTATCCTGGCCCTTTTATATGTACTCTCTGACCGCAAGTGAGTTACCCTCGTCCTATAGAAGTACTCCCTGACCCCAAGTGAGTTACCCTAGTCACATAGAAGTATTCCCCGAACCCAACTGAGATACCCTAGCCCCTATATATGTACTCCCTGACCCCAAGTGAGTTACCCTAGTCCCATAGAAGTACTCCCTGACCCCAAGTGAGTAACCCTAGTCACATAGAAGTACTCCCTGACCCCAAGTGAGTTACCATAGCCCCTATATAAGTACTCCCTGACCCTAAGTGAGTTACCCTAGTCCCATAGAAGTACTCCCTGACCCCAAGTGAGTTACCCTAGTGACATAGAAGTACTCCCTGACCCCAATTGAGTTACCATAGCCCCTATATAAGTACTCCCTGACCCCAAGTGAGTTATCCTTGCCCCTTTATATGTACTCTCTGACCGCAAGTGAGTTACCCTAGTCACATAAAAGTACTCTTTGACCCAAAGTGAGTTAACCTAGCCCCTTTATAAGTACTCCCTGACCCCAAGTGAGTTACCCTGGTCCCATATAAGAACTCACAGACACCAAGTGAGTTACCCTAGTCCCATATAAGTACTCCTTGACCCAAAGTGAGTTACCCTAGCCCCTTTATAAGTACTCCCTGACCCCAAGTGAGTTACCATAGCCCCTATATAAGTACTCCCTGACCCCAAGTGAGTTACCCTATTCCCATAGAAGTACTCCCTGACCCCAAGTGAGTTACCCTAGTCACATAGAAGTACTCCCTGACCCCAAGTGAGTTATCCTAGTCACATAGAAGTACTCCCTGACCCCAAGTGAGTTACCATAGCCCCTATATAAGTACTCCCTGACCCCAAGTGAGTTACCCTAGTCCCATAGAAGTACTCCCTGACCCCAAGTGAGTTACCCTAGTCACATAGAAGTACTCCCTGACCCCAAGTGAGTTACCATAGCCCCTATATAAGTACTCCCTGACCCTAAGTGAGTTACCCTAGTCCCATAGAAGTACTCCCTGACCCCAAGTGAGTTACCCTAGTGACATAGAAGTACTCCCTGACCCCAATTGAGTTACCATAGCCCCTATATAAGTACTCCCTGACCCCAAGTGAGTTATCCTTGCCCCTTTATATGTACTCTCTGACCGCAAGTGAGTTACCCTAGTCACATAAAAGTACTCTTTGACCCAAAGTGAGTTAACCTATCCCCTTTATAAGTACTCCCTGACCCCAAGTGAGTTACCCTGGTCCCATATAAAAACTCACAGACACCAAGTGAGTTACCCTAGTCCCATATAAGTACTCCTTGACCCAAAGTGAGTTACCCTAGCCCCTTTATAAGTACTCCCTGACCCCAAGTGAGTTACCATATCACCTTTATAAGTACTCCCTGACCCCAAGTGTGTTATCCTAGCCCCTTTATATGTACTCTCTGACCGCAAGTGAGTTACCGTAGTCCCATAGTAGTACTCCCTGACACCAAGTGAGTTATCCTAGCCCCTTTATATGCACTCTCTGACCGCAAGTGAGTTATTCAAACCCCTTTATAAGTACCCCCTGACCCCAAGTGTGTTACCCTAGTCTTATATAAGTACTCCCTGAACCCAAGTGTGTTACCTTAGCCCCTTTATAAGTACTCCCCGACCTCAAGTGAGTTATCCTATCCCCTTTATTTGTACTCTCTGACCGCAAGTGAGCTACCCTAGCCCCTTTATAAGTACTCCCAGACCCCCAAATGTGTGATACCCTAGTCTCATATAAGTACTCCCTGAACCCAAGTGTGTTACCTTAGCCCCTTTATAAGTACTCCCCCACCCCAAGTGAGTTATCCTATCCCCTTTATATGTACTCTCTGACCGCAAGTGAGTTACCCTAGCCCCTTTATAAGTACTACCTGACCCCCAAATGTGTTACCTTAGTCCCATAAATGTACTCCATGACCCCAAGTGAGTTATCCTAGCCCCTTTATATGTACATTCTGACCGAAAGTGAGTCACCCTAGCACCTTTATAAGTATTCCCTGTCCCCAAGTGTGTTACCTTAGTCACATAAATGAACTCCCTGACCCCAAGTGAGTTACCCTAGTCCCATATAAGTAATGCTTGACCCAAAGTGAGTTACCCTAGCCCCTATATAAGTACTCCCTGACCCCAAGTGAGTTACCCTAATCACATAGAAGTACTCCCCGACCCCAAGTCAGTTACCCTAGCCCCTATATAAGTACTCCCTGACCCCAAGTGAGATACCGTAGTCCCATAGAAGTACTCCCTGACCCCAAGTGAATTACCCTAGTCACATAGAAGTACTCCCTGACCCCAAGTGAGTTACCATAGCCCCTATATAAGTACTCCCTGACCCCAAGTGAGTTACCCTAGTCCCATAGAAGTACTCCCTGACCCCAAGTGAGTTACCCTAGTCACATAGAAGTACTCCCTGACCCCAAGTGAGTTACCCTAGTCACATAGAAGTACTCCCTGACCCCAAGTGAGTTACCATAGCCCCTATATAAGTACTCCCTGACCCCAAGTGAGTTACCCTAGTCCCATATAAGTAATGCTTGACCCAAAGTGAGTTACCCTAGCCCCTCTATAAGTACTCCCTGACCCCAAGTGAGTTACCCTAGTCACATAGAAGTACTCCCCGACCCCAAGTCAGTTACCCTAGCCCCTATATAAGTACTCCCTGACCCCAAGTGAGTTACCCTAGTCCCATAGAAGTACTCCCTGACCCCAAGTGAATTACCCTAGTCACATAGAAGTACTCCCTGACCCCAAGTGAGTTTCCATAGCCCCTATATAAGTACACCCTGACCCCAAGTGAGTTACCCTAGTCCCATAGAAGTACTCCCTGACCCCAAGTGAGTTACCCTAGTCACATAGAAGTACTCCCTGACCCCAAGTGAGTTACCCTAGTCACATAGAAGTACTCCCTGACCCCAAGTGAGTTACCCTAGTCCCATAGATGTACTCCATGACCCCAAGTGAGTTACCCTAGTCTCATAGAAGTACTCCCTGACCCCAAGTGAGTTATCGTTGCCCCTTTATATGTACTCTCTGACAGCAAGTGAGTTACCCTAGTCACATAAAAGTACTCCCTGACCCCATGTGAGTTATCCTGGCCCTTTTATATGTACTCTCTGACCGCAAGTGAGTTACCCTCGTCCTATAGAAGTACTCCCTGACCCCAAGTGAGTTACCCTAGTCACATAGAAGTATTCCCCGAACCCAACTGAGATACCCTAGCCCCTATATATGTACTCCCTGACCCCAAGTGAGTTACCCTAGTCCCATAGAAGTACTCCCTGACCCCAAGTGAGTTACCCTAGTCACATAGAAGTACTCCCTGACCCCAAGTGAGTTACCATAGCCCCTATATAAGTACTCCCTGACCCTAAGTGAGTTACCCTAGTCCCATAGAAGTACTCCCTGACCCCAAGTGAGTTACCCTAGTGACATAGAAGTACTCCCTGACCCCAATTGAGTTACCATAGCCCGTATATAAGTACTCCCTGACCCCAAGTGAGTTATCCTTGCCCCTTTATATGTACTCTCTGACCGCAAGTGAGTTACCCTAGTCACATAAAAGTACTCTTTGACCCAAAGTGAGTTAACCTAGCCCCTTTATAAGTACTCCCTGACCCCAAGTGAGTTACCCTGGTCCCATATAAGAACTCACAGACACCAAGTGAGTTACCCTAGTCCCATATAAGTACTCCTTGACCCAAAGTGAATTACCCTAGCCCCTTTATAAGTACTCCCTGACCCCAAGTGAGTTACCATATCACCTTTATAAGTACTCCCTGACCCCAAGTGTGTATCCTAGCCCCTTTATATGCACTCTCTGACCGCAAGTGAGTTATTCAAACCCCTTTATAAGTACCCCCTGACCCCAAGTGTGTTACCCTAGTCTTATATAAGTACTCCCTGAACCCAAGTGTGTTACCTTAGCCCCTTTATAAGTACTCCCCGACCTCAAGTGAGTTATCCTATCCCCTTTATTTGTACTCTCTGACCGCAAGTGAGCTACCCTAGCCCCTTTATAAGTACTCCCAGACCCCCAAATGTGTGATACCCTAGTCTCATATAAGTACTCCCTGAACCCAAGTGTGTTAACTTAGCCCCTTTATAAGTACTCCCCCACCCCAAGTGAGTTATCCTATCCCCTTTATATGTACTCTCTGACCGCAAGTGAGTTACCCTAGCCCCTATATAAGTACTCCCTGACCCCAAGTGAGATACCGTAGTCCCATGGAAGTACTCCCTGACCCCAAGTGAATTACCCTAGTCACATAGAAGTACTCCCTGACCCCAAGTGAGTTACCATAGCCCCTATATAAGTACTCCCTGACCCCAAGTGAGTTACCCTAGTCCCATAGAAGTACTCCCTGACCCCAAGTGAGTTACCCTAGTCACATAGAAGTACTCCCTGACCCCAAGTGAGTTACCCTAGTCACATAGAAGTACTCCCTGACCCCAAGTGAGTTACCATAGCCCCTATATAAGTACTCCCTGACCCCAAGTGAGTTACCCTAGTCCCATATAAGTAATGCTTGACCCAAAGTGAGTTACCCTAGCCCCTATATAAGTACTCCCTGACCCCAAGTGAGTTACCCTAGTCACATAGAAGTACTCCCCGACCCCAAGTCAGTTACCCTAGCCCCTATATAAGTACTCCCTGACCCCAAGTGAGTTACCCTAGTCCCATAGAAGTACTCCCTGACCCCAAGTGAATTACCCTAGTCACATAGAAGTACTCCCTGACCCCAAGTGAGTTACCATAGCCCCTATATAAGTACACCCTGACCCCAAGTGAGTTACCCTAGTCCCATAGAAGTACTCCCTGACCCCAAGTGAGTTACCCTAGTCACATAGAAGTACTCCCTGACCCCAAGTGAGTTACCCTAGTCACATAGAAGTACTCCCTGACCCCAAGTGAGTTACCATAGCCCCTATATAAGTACTCCCTGACCCCAAGTGAGTTACCCTAGTCCCATAGAAGTACTCCCTGACCCCAAGTGAGTTACCGTAGTCCCATAGAAGTACTACCTGACCCCAAGTGAGTTACCCTAGTCACATAGAAGTACTCCCTGACCCCAAGTGAGTTACCATAGCCCCTATATAAGTACTCCCTGACCCCAAGTGAGTTACCCTAGTCCCATATAAGTAATGCTTGACCCAAAGTGAGTTACCCTAGCCCCTATATAAGTACTCCCTGACCCCAAGTGAGTTACCCTAGTCACATAGAAGTACTCCCCGACCCCAAGTCAGTTACCCTAGCCCCTATATAAGTACTCCCTGACCCCAAGTGAGTTACCCTAGTCCCATAGAAGTACTCCCTGACCCCAAGTGAATTACCCTAGTCACATAGAAGTACTCCCTGACCCCAAGTGAGTTACCCTAGTCCCATAGAAGTACTCCCTGACCCCAAGTGAGTTACCCTAGTCACATAGAAGTACTCCCTGACCCCAAGTGAGTTACCCTAGTCACATAGAAGTACTCCCTGACCCCAAGTGAGTAACCATAGCCCCTATATAAGTACTCCCTGACCCCAAGTGAGTTACCCTAGTCCCATAGAAGTACTCCCTGACCCCAAGTGAGTTACCGTAGTCCCATAGAAGTACTACCTGACCCCAAGTGAGTTACCCTAGTCACATAGAAGTACTCCCTGACCCCAAGTGAGTTACCATAGCCCCTATATAAGTACTCCCTGAACCCAAGTGAGTTACCCTAGTCCCATAGAAGTACTCCCTGACCCCAAGTGAGTTACCCTAGTCACATAGAAGTACTCCCTGACCCCAAGTGAGTTACCATAGCCCCTATATAAGTACTCCCTGACCCCAAGTGAGTTACCCTAGTCCCATAGAAGTACTCCCTGACCCCAAGTGAGTTACCCTAGTCCCATAGAAGTACTCCCTGACCCCAAGTGAGTTACCCTAGTCCCATAGAAGTACTACCTGACCCCAAGTGAGTTACCCTAGTCACATAGAAGTACTCCCTGACCCCAAGTGAGTTACCATAGCCCCTATATAAGTACTCCCTGACCCCAAGTGAGTTACCCTAGTCCCATAGAAGTACTCCCTGACCCCAAGTGAGTTACCCTAGTCACATAGAAGTACTCCCTGACCCCAAGTGAGTTACCATAGCCCCTATATAAGTACTCCCTGACCCCAAGTGAGTTACCCTAGTCCCATAGAAGTACTCCCTGAACCCCAAGTGAGTTACCCTAGTCCCATAGATGTACTCCATGACCCCAAGTGAGTTACCCTAGTCTCATAGAAGTACTCGCTGAACCCAAGTGAGTTACCATAGCCCCTATATAAGTACTCCCTGACCCCAAGTGAGTTATCGTTGCCCCTTTATATGTACTCTCTGACAGCAAGTGAGTTACCATAGCCCCTATATAAGTACTCCCTGACCCTAAGTGAGTTACCCTAGTCCCATAGAAGTACTTCCTGACCCCAAGTGAGTTACCCTAGTGACATAGAAGTACTCCCTGACCCCAATTGAGTTACCATAGCCCCTATATAAGTACTCCCTGACCGCAAGTGAGTTATCCTTGCCCCTTTATATGTACTCTCTGACCACAAGTGAGTTACCCTAGTCACATAAAAGTACTCTTTGACCCAAAGTGAGTTAACCTAGCCCCTTTATAAGTACTCCCTGACCCCAAGTGAGTTACCCTGGTCCCATATAAGAACTCACAGACACCAAGTGAGTTACCCTAGTCCCATATAAGTACTCCTTGACCCAAAGTGAGTTACCCTAGCCCCTTTATAAGTACTCCCTGACCCCAAGTGAGTTACCATATCACCTTTATAAGTACTCCCTGACCCCAAGTGTGTTATCCTAGCCCCTTTATATGTACTCTCTGACCGCAAGTGAGTTACCCTGGTCCCATATAAGAACTCACAGACCCCAAGTGAGTTACCCTAGTCCCATAGAAGTACTCCCTGACCCCAAGTAAGTTACCCTAGTCACATAGAAGTACTCCCTGACCCCAAGTGAGTTACCATAGCCCCTATATAAGTACTCCCTGACCCCAAGTGAGTTACCCTAGTCCCATAGAAGTACTCCCTGACCCCAAGTGAGTTACCCTAGTCCCATAGATGTACTCCATGACCCCAAGTGAGTTACCCTAGTCTCATAGAAGTACTCGCTGAACCCAAGTGAGTTACCATAGCCCCTATATAAGTACTCCCTGACCCCAAGTGATTTATCGTTGCCCCTTTATATGTTCTCTCTGACAGCAAATGAGTTACCCTAGTCACATAAAAGTACTCCCTGACCCCATGTGAGTTATCCTGGCCCTTTTATATGTACACACTGACCGAAAGTGAGTCACCCTAGCACCTTTATAAGTATTCCCTGTCCCCAAGTGTGTTACCTTAGTCACATAAATGAACTCCCTGACCCCAAGTGAGTTACCCTAGTCCCATATAAGTAATGCTTGACCCAAAGTGAGTTACCCTAGCCCCTATATAAGTACTCCCTGACCCCAAGTGAGTTACCCAAGTCACATAGAAGTACTCCCCGACCCCAAGTGAGTTACCATAGCCCCTATATAAGTACTCCCTGACCCCAACTGAGTTACCCTAGTCCCATAGAAGTACTCCCTGACCCCAAGTGAGTTACCCTAGTCACATAGAAGTACTTCCTGACCCCAAGTGAGTTACCATAGCCCCTATATAAGTACTCCCTGACCCCAAGTGAGTTACCCTAGTCCCATAGAAGTACTCCCTGACCCCAAGTGAGTTACCCTAGTCACATAGAAGTACTCCCTGACCCGAAGTGAGTTACCATAGCCCCTATATAAGTACTCCCTGACCCCAAGTGAGTTACCCTAGTCCCATAGAAGTACTCCCTGACCCCAAGTGAGTTACCCTAGTCCCTTAGAAGTACTACCTGACACCAAGTGAGTTACCCTAGTCACATAGAAGTACTCCCTGACCCCAAGTGAGTTACCATAGCCTCTATATAAGTACTCCCTGACCCCAAGTGAGTTACCCTAGTCCCATAGAAGTACTCCCTGACCCCAAGTAAGTTACCCTAGTCACATAGAAGTACTCCCTGACCCCAAGTGAGTTACCATAGCCCCTATATAAGTACTCCCTGACCCCAAGTGAGTTACCCTAGTCCCATAGAAGTACTCCCTGACCCCAAGTGAGTTACCCTAGTCCCATAGATGTACTCCATGACCCCAAGTGAGTTACCCTAGTCTCATAGAAGTACTCGCTGAACCCAAGTGAGTTACCATAGCCCCTATATAAGTACTCCCTGACCCCAAGTGAGTTATCGTTGCCCCTTTATATGTTCTCTCTGACAGCAAGTGAGTTACCCTAGTCACATAAAAGTACTCCCTGACCCCATGTGAGTTATCCTGGCCCTTTTATATGTACACACTGACCGAAAGTGAGTCACCCTAGCACCTTTATAAGTATTCCCTGTCCCCAAGTGTGTTACCTTAGTCACATAAATGAACTCCCTGACCCCAAGTGAGTTACCCTAGTCCCATATAAGTAATGCTTGACCCAAAGTGAGTTACCCTAGCCCCTATATAAGTACTCCCTGATCCCAAGTGAGTTACCCTAGTCACATAGAAGTACTCCCCGACCCCAAGTGAGTTACCATAGCCCCTATATAAGTACTCCCTGACCCCAACTGAGTTACCCTAGTCCCATAGAAGTACTCCCTGACCCCAAGTGAGTTACCATAGCCCCTATATAAGTACTCCCTGACCCCAAGTGAGTTACCCTAGTCCCATAGAAGTACTCCCTGACCCCAAGTGTGTTACCCTAGTCCCATAGAAGTACTACCTGACCCCAAGTGAGTTACCCTAGTCACATAGAAGTACTCCCTGACCCCAAGTGAGTTACCATAGCCCCTATATAAGTACTCCCTGACCCCAAGTGAGTTACCCTAGTCCCATAGAAGTACTCCCTGACCCCAAGTAAGTTACCCTAGTCACATATAAGTACTCCCTGACCCCAAGTGAGTTACCATAGCCCCTATATAAGTACTTCCTGACCCCAAGTGAGTTACCCTAGTCCCATAGAAGTACTCCCTGACCCCAAGTGAGTTACCCTAGTCCCATAGATGTACTCCATGACGCCAAGTGAGTTACCCTAGTCTCATAGAAGTACTCGCTGAACCCAAGTGAGTTACCATAGCCCCTATATAAGTACTCCCTGACCCCAAGTGAGTTATCGTTGCCCCTTTATATGTTCTCTCTGACAGCAAGTGAGTTACCCTAGTCACATAAAAGTACTCCCTGACCCCATGTGAGTTATCCTGGCCCTTTTATATGTACACTCTGACCGAAAGTGAGTCACCCTAGCACCTTTATAAGTATTCCCTGTCCCCAAGTGTGTTACCTTAGTCACATAAATGAACTCCCTGACCCCAAGTGAGTTACCCTAGTCCCATATAAGTAATGCTTGACCCAAAGTGAGTTACCCGAGCCCCTATATAAGTACTCCCTGACCCCAAGTGAGTTACCCTAGTCACATAGAAGTACTCCCCGACCCCAAGTCAGTTACCCTAGCCCCTATATAAGTACTCCCTGATCCCAAGTGAGTTACCCTAGTCTCATAGAAGTACTCGCTGAACCCAAGTGAGTTACCATAGCCCCTATATAAGTACTCCCTGACCCCAAGTGAGTTATCGTTGCCCCTTTATATGTTCTCTCTGACAGCAAGTGAGTTACCCTAGTCACATAAAAGTACTCCCTGACCCCATGTGAGTTATCCTGGCCCTTTTATATGTACACACTGACCGAAAGTGAGTCACCCTAGCACCTTTATAAGTATTCCCTGTCCCCAAGTGTGTTACCTTAGTCACATAAATGAACTCCCTGACCCCAAGTGAGTTACCCTAGTCCCATATAAGTAATGCTTGACCCAAAGTGAGTTACCCTAGCCCCTATATAAGTACTCCCTGATCCCAAGTGAGTTACCCTAGTCACATAGAAGTACTCCCCGACCCCAAGTGAGTTACCATAGCCCCTATATAAGTACTCCCTGACCCCAACTGAGTTACCCTAGTCCCATAGAAGTACTCCCTGACCCCAAGTGAGTTACCATAGCCCCTATATAAGTACTCCCTGACCCCAAGTGAGTTACCCTAGTCCCATAGAAGTACTCCCTGACCCCAAGTGTGTTACCCTAGTCCCATAGAAGTACTACCTGACCCCAAGTGAGTTACCCTAGTCACATAGAAGTACTCCCTGACCCCAAGTGAGTTACCATAGCCCCTATATAAGTACTCCCTGACCCCAAGTGAGTTACCCTAGTCCCATAGAAGTACTCCCTGACCCCAAGTAAGTTACCCTAGTCACATATAAGTACTCCCTGACCCCAAGTGAGTTACCATAGCCCCTATATAAGTACTCCCTGACCCCAAGTGAGTTACCCTAGTCCCATAGAAGTACTCCCTGACCCCAAGTGAGTTACCCTAGTCCCATAGATGTACTCCATGACGCCAAGTGAGTTACCCTAGTCTCATAGAAGTACTCGCTGAACCCAAGTGAGTTACCATAGCCCCTATATAAGTACTCCCTGACCCCAAGTGAGTTATCGTTGCCCCTTTATATGTTCTCTCTGACAGCAAGTGAGTTACCCTAGTCACATAAAAGTACTCCCTGACCCCATGTGAGTTATCCTGGCCCTTTTATATGTACACTCTGACCGAAAGTGTGTCACCCTAGCACCTTTATAAGTATTCCCTGTCCCCAAGTGTGTTACCTTAGTCACATAAATGAACTCCCTGACCCCAAGTGAGTTACCCTAGTCCCATATAAGTAATGCTTGACCCAAAGTGAGTTACCCGAGCCCCTATATAAGTACTCCCTGACCCCAAGTGAGTTACCCTAGTCCCATAGAAGTACTCCCTGACCCCAAGTGAGTTACCCTAGTCCCATAGATGTACTCAATGACCCCAAGTGAGTTACCCTAGTCTCATAGAAGTACTCGCTGAACCCAAGTGAGTTACCATAGCCCCTATATAAGTACTCCCTGACCCCAAGTGATTTATCGTTGCCCCTTTATATGTTCTCTCTGACAGCAAATGAGTTACCCTAGTCACATAAAAGTACTCCCTGACCCCATGTGAGTTATCCTGGCCCTTTTATATGTACACACTGACCGAAAGTGAGTCACCCTAGCACCTTTATAAGTATTCCCTGTCCCCAAGTGTGTTACCTTAGTCACATAAATGAACTCCCTGACCCCAAGTGAGTTACCCTAGTCCCATATAAGTAATGCTTGACCCAAAGTGAGTTACCCTAGCCCCTATATAAGTACTCCCTGACCCCAAGTGAGTTACCCAAGTCACATAGAAGTACTCCCCGACCCCAAGTGAGTTACCATAGCCCCTATATAAGTACTCCCTGACCCCAACTGAGTTACCCTAGTCCCATAGAAGTACTCCCTGACCCCAAGTGAGTTACCCTAGTCACATAGAAGTACTCCCTGACCCCAAGTGAGTTACCATAGCCCCTATATAAGTACTCCCTGACCCCAAGTGAGTTACCCTAGTCCCATAGAAGTACTCCCTGACCCCAAGTGAGTTACCCTAGTCACATAGAAGTACTCCCTGACCCGAAGTGAGTTACCATAGCCCCTATATAAGTACTCCCTGACCCCAAGTGAGTTACCCTAGTCCCATAGAAGTACTCCCTGACCCCAAGTGAGTTACCCTAGTCCCTTAGAAGTACTACCTGACACCAAGTGAGTTACCCTAGTCACATAGAAGTACTCCCTGACCCCAAGTGAGTTACCATAGCCTCTATATAAGTACTCCCTGACCCCAAGTGAGTTACCCTAGTCCCATAGAAGTACTCCCTGACCCCAAGTAAGTTACCCTAGTCACATAGAAGTACTCCCTGACCCCAAGTGAGTTACCATAGCCCCTATATAAGTACTCCCTGACCCCAAGTGAGTTACCCTAGTCCCATAGAAGTACTCCCTGACCCCAAGTGAGTTACCCTAGTCCCATAGATGTACTCCATGACCCCAAGTGAGTTACCCTAGTCTCATAGAAGTACTCGCTGAACCCAAGTGAGTTACCATAGCCCCTATATAAGTACTCCCTGACCCCAAGTGAGTTATCGTTGCCACTTTATATGTTCTCTCTGACAGCAAGTGAGTTACCCTAGTCACATAAAAGTACTCCCTGACCCCATGTGAGTTATCCTGGCCCTTTTATATGTACACACTGACCGAAAGTGAGTCACCCTAGCACCTTTATAAGTATTCCCTGTCCCCAAGTGTGTTACCTTAGTCACATAAATGAACTCCCTGACCCCAAGTGAGTTACCCTAGTCCCATATAAGTAATGCTTGACCCAAAGTGAGTTACCCTAGCCCCTATATAAGTACTCCCTGATCCCAAGTGAGTTACCCTAGTCACATAGAAGTACTCCCCGACCCCAAGTGAGTTACCATAGCCCCTATATAAGTACTCCCTGACCCCAACTGAGTTACCCTAGTCCCATAGAAGTACTCCCTGACCCCAAGTGAGTTACCATAGCCCCTATATAAGTACTCCCTGACCCCAAGTGAGTTACCCTAGTCCCATAGAAGTACTCCCTGACCCCAAGTGTGTTACCCTAGTCCCATAGAAGTACTACCTGACCCCAAGTGAGTTACCCTAGTCACATAGAAGTACTCCCTGACCCCAAGTGAGTTACCATAGCCCCTATATAAGTACTCCCTGACCCCAAGTGAGTTACCCTAGTCCCATAGAAGTACTCCCTGACCCCAAGTAAGTTACCCTAGTCACATAGAAGTACTCCCCGACCCCAAGTCAGTTACCCTAGCCCCTATATAAGTACTCCCTGATCCCAAGTGAGTTACCCTAGTCCCATAGAAGTACTCCCTGACCCCAAGTGAATTACCCTAGTCACATAGAAGTACTCCCTGACCCCAAGTGAGTTACCATAGCCCCTATATAAGTACTCCCTGACCCCAAGTGAGTTACCCTAGTCCCATAGAAGTACTCCCTGACCCCAAGTGAGTTACCCTAGTCACATAGAAGTACTCCCTGACCCCAAGTGAGTTACCCTAGTCACATAGAAGTACTCCCTGACCCCAAGTGAGTTACCATAGCCCCTATATAAGTACTCCCTGACCCCAAGTGAGTTACCCTAGTCCCATAGAAGTACTCCCTGACCCCAAGTGAGTTACCCTAGTCACATAGAAGTACTCCCTGACCCCAAGTGAGTTACCCTAGTCACATAGAAGTACTCCCTGACCCCAAGTGAGTTACCATAGCCCCTATATAAGTACTCCCTGACCCCAAGTGAGTTACCCTAGTCCCATAGAAGTACTCCCTGACCCCAAGTGAGTTACCCTAGTCACATAGAAGTACTCCCTGACCCCAAGTGAGTTACCATAGCCCCTATATAAGTACTCCCTGACCCCAAGTGAGTTACCCTAGTCCCATAGAAGTACTCCCTGACCCCAAGTGAGTTACCCTAGTCCCATAGAAGTACTCCCTGACCCCAAGTGAGTTACCGTAGTCCCATAGAAGTACTACCTGACCCCAAGTGAGTTACCCTAGTCACATAGAAGTACTCCCTGACCCCAAGTGAGTTACCCTAGCCCCTATATAAGTACTCCCTGACCCCAACTGAGTTACCCTAGTCCCATAGAAGTACTCCCTGACCCCAAGTGAGTTACCCTAGTCACATAGAAGTACTCCCTGACCCCAAGTGAGTTACCATAGCCCCTATGTAAGTACTCCCTGACCCCAAGTGAGTTACCCTAGTCCCATAGAAGTACTCCCTGACCCCAAGTGAGTTACCCTAGTCCCATAGAAGTACTACCTGACCCCAAGTGAGTTACCCTAGTCACATAGAAGTACTCCCTGACCCCAAGTGAGTTACCATAGCCCCTATATAAGTACTCCCTGACCCCAAGTGAGTTACCCTAGTCCCATAGAAGTACTCCCTGACCCCAAGTAAGTTACCCTAGTCACATAGAAGTACTCCCTGACCCCAAGTGAGTTACCATAGCCCCTATATAAGTACTCCCTGACCCCAAGTGAGTTACCCTAGTCCCATAGAAGTACTCCCTGACCCCAAGTAAGTTACCCTAGCCCCATAGATGTACTCCATGACCCCAAGTGAGTTACCCTAGTCTCGTAGAAGTACTCGCTGAACCCAAGTGAGTTACCATAGCCCCTATATAAGTACTCCCTGACCCCAAGTGAGTTATCGTTGCCCCTTTATATGTTCTCTCGGACAGCAAGTGAGTTACCCTAGTCACATAAAAGTACTCCCTGACCCCATGTGAGTTATCCTGGCCCTTTTATATGTACACTCTGACCGAAAGTGAGTCACCCTAGCACCTTTATAAGTATTCCCTGTCCCCAAGTGTGTTACCTTAGTCACATAAATGAACTCCCTGACCCCAAGTGAGTTACCCTAGTCCCATATAAGTAATGCTTGACCCAAAGTGAGTTACCCTAGCCCCTATATAAGTACTCCCTGACCCCAAGTGAGTTACCCTAGTCACATAGAAGTACTCCCCGACCCCAAGTCAGTTACCCTAGCCCCTATATAAGTACTCCCTGACCCCAAGTGAGTTACCCTAGTCCCATAGAAGTACTCCCTGACCCCAAGTGAATTACCCTAGTCACATAGAAGTACTCCCTGACCCCAAGTGAGTTAACATAGCCCCTATATAAGTACTCCCTGACCCCAAGTGAGTTACCCTAGTCCCATAGAAGTACTCCCTGACCCCAAGTGAGTTACCCTAGTCACATAGAAGTACTCCCTGACCCCAAGTGAGTTACCATAGCCCCTATATAAGTACTCCCTGACCCCAATTGAGTTACCCTAGTCCCATAGAAGTACTCCCTGACCCCAAGTGAGTTACCCTAGTCCCATAGAAGTACTACCTGACCCCAAGTGAGTTACCCTAGTCACATAGAAGTACTCCCTGACCCCAAGTGAGTTACCATAGCCCTTATATAAGTACTCCCTGACCCCAAGTGAGTTACCCTAGTCCCATAGAAGTACTCCCTGACCCCAAGTGAGTTACCCTAGTCACATAGAAGTACTCCCTGACCCCAAGTGAGTTACCCTAGTCACATAGAAGTACTCCCTGACCCCAAGTGAGTTACCATAGCCCCTATATAATTACTCCCTGACCGCAAGTGAGTTATCCTTGCCCCTTTATATGTACTCTCTGACCACAAGTGAGTTACCCTAGTCACATAAAAGTACTCTTTGACCCAAAGTGAGTTAAACCTAGCCCCTTTATATGTACTCCCTGACCCCAAGTGAGTTACCCTAGTCACATAGAAGTACTCCCTGACCCCAAGTGAGTTACCATAGCCTCTATATAAGTACTCCCTGACCCCAAGTGAGTTACCCTAGTCCCATAGAAGTACTCCCTGACCCCAAGTGAGTTACCCTAGTCCCATAGATGTACTCCATGACCCCAAGTGAGTTACCCTAGTCTCATAGAAGTACTCCCTGAACCCAAGTGAGTTACCATAGCCCCTATATAAGTACTCCCTGACCCCAAGTGAGTTATCGTTGCCCCTTTATATGTACTCTCTGACAGCAAGTGAGTTACCCTAGTCACATAAAAGTACTCCCTGACCCCATGTGAGTTATCCTGGCCCTTTTATATGTACTCTCTGACCGCAAGTGAGTTACCCTCGTCCTATAGAAGTACTCCCTGACCCCAAGTGAGTTACCCTAGTCACATAGAAGTATTCCCCGAACCCAACTGAGTTACCCTAGCCCCTATATATGTACTCCCTGACCCCAAGTGAGTTACCCTAGTCCCATAGAAGTACTCCCTGACCCCAAGTGAGTTACCCTAGTCACATAGAAGTACTCCCTGACCCCAAGTGAGTTACCATAGCCCCTATATAAGTACTCCCTGACCCTAAGTGAGTTACCCTAGTCCCATAGAAGTACTCCCTGACCCCAAGTGAGTTACCCTAGTGACATAGAAGTACTCCCTGACCCCAATTGAGTTACCATAGCCCCTATATAAGTACTCCCTGACCCCAAGTGAGTTATCCTTGCCCCTTTATATGTACTCTCTGACCGCAAGTGAGTTACCCTAGTCACATAAAAGTACTCTTTGACCCAAAGTGAGTTAACCTAGCCCCTTTATAAGTACTCCCTGACCCCAAGTGAGTTACCCTGGTCCCATATAAAAACTCACAGACACCAAGTGAGTTACCCTAGTCCCATATAAGTACTCCTTGACCCAAAGTGAGTTACCCTAGCCCCTTTATAAGTACTCCCTGACCCCAAGTGAGTTACCATATCACCTTTATAAGTACTCCCTGACCCCAAGTGTGTTATCCTAGCCCCTTTATATGTACTCTCTGACCGCAAGTGAGTTACCGTAGTCCCATAGTAGTACTCCCTGACACCAAGTGAGTTATCCTAGCCCCTTTATATGCACTCTCTGACCGCAAGTGAGTTATTCAAACCCCTTTATAAGTACCCCCTGACCCCAAGTGTGTTACCCTAGTCTTATATAAGTACTCCCTGAACCCAAGTGTGTTACCTTAGCCCCTTTATAAGTACTCCCCGACCTCAAGTGAGTTATCCTATCCCCTTTATTTGTACTCTCTGACCGCAAGTGAGCTACCCTAGCCTTTTTATAAGTACTCCCAGACCCCCAAATGTGTGATACCCTAGTCTCATATAAGTACTCCCTGAACCCAAGTGTGTTACCTTAGCCCCTTTATAAGTACTCCCCCACCCCAAGTGAGTTATCCTATCCCCTTTATATGTACTCTCTGACCGCAAGTGAGTTACCCTAGCCCCTTTATAAGTACTCCCTGACCCCCAAATGTGTTACCTTAGTCCCATAAATGTACTCCATGACCCCAAGTGAGTTATCCTAGCCCCTTTATATGTACATTCTGACCGAAAGTGAGTCACCCTAGCACCTTTATAAGTATTCCCTGTCCCCAAGTGTGTTACCTTAGTCACATAAATGAACTCCCTGACCCCAAGTGAGTTACCCTAGTCCCATATACGTAATGCTTGACCCAAAGTGAGTTACCCTAGCCCCTATATAAGTACTCCCTGACCCCAAGTGAGTTACCCTAGTCACATAGAAGTACTCCCCGACCCCAAGTCAGTTACCCTAGCCCCTATATAAGTACTCCCTGACCCCAAGTGAGATACCGTAGTCCCATAGAAGTACTCCCTGACCCCAAGTGAATTACCCTAGTCACATAGAAGTACTCCCTGACCCCAAGTGAGTTACCATAGCCCCTATATAAGTACTCCCTGACCCCAAGTGAGTTACCCTAGTCCCATAGAAGTACTCCCTGACCCCAAGTGAGTTACCCTAGTCACATAGAAGTACTCCCTGACCCCAAGTGAGTTACCCTAGTCACATAGAAGTACTCCCTGACCCCAAGTGAGTTACCATAGCCCCTATATAAGTACTCCCTGACCCCAAGTGAGTTACCCTAGTCCCATATAAGTAATGCTTGACCCAAAGTGAGTTACCCTAGCCCCTCTATAAGTACTCCCTGACCCCAAGTGAGTTACCCTAGTCACATAGAAGTACTCCCCGACCCCAAGTCAGTTACCCTAGCCCCTATATAAGTACTCCCTGACCCCAAGTGAGTTACCCTAGTCCCATAGAAGTACTCCCTGACCCCAAGTGAATTACCCTAGTCACATAGAAGTACTCCCTGACCCCAAGTGAGTTACCATAGCCCCTATATAAGTACACCCTGACCCCAAGTGAGTTACCCTAGTCCCATAGAAGTACTCCCTGACCCCAAGTGAGTTACCCTAGTCACATAGAAGTACTCCCTGACCCCAAGTGAGTTACCCTAGTCACATAGAAGTACTCCCCGACCCCAAGTCAGTTACCCTAGCCCCTATATAAGTACTCCCTGACCCCAAGTGAGATACCGTAGTCCCATAGAAGTACTCCCTGACCCCAAGTGAATTACCCTAGTCACATAGAAGTACTCCCTGACCCCAAGTGAGTTACCATAGCCCCTATATAAGTACTCCCTGACCCCAAGTGAGTTACCCTAGTCCCATAGAAGTACTCCCTGACCCCAAGTGAGTTACCCTAGTCACATAGAAGTACTCCATGACCCCAAGTGAGTTACCCTAGTCTCATAGAAGTACTCCCTGACCCCAAGTGAGTTATCGTTGCCCCTTTATATGTACTCTCTGACAGCAAGTGAGTTACCCTAGTCACATAAAAGTACTCCCTGACCCCATGTGAGTTATCCTGGCCCTTTTATATGTACTCTCTGACCGCAAGTGAGTTACCCTCGTCCTATAGAAGTACTCCCTGACCCCAAGTGAGTTACCCTAGTCACATAGAAGTATTCCCCGAACCCAACTGAGTTACCCTAGCCCCTATATATGTACTCCCTGACCCCAAGTGAGTTACCCTAGTCCCATAGAAGTACTCCCTGACCCCAAGTGAGTTACCCTAGTCACATAGAAGTACTCCCTGACCCCAAGTGAGTTACCATAGCCCCTATATAAGTACTCCCTGACCCTAAGTGAGTTACCCTAGTCCCATAGAAGTACTCCCTGACCCCAAGTGAGTTACCCTAGTGACATAGAAGTACTCCCTGACCCCAATTGAGTTACCATAGCCCCTATATAAGTACTCCCTGACCCCAAGTGAGTTATCCTTGCCCCATTATATGTACTCTCTGACCGCAAGTGAGTTACCCTAGTCACATAAAAGTACTCTTTGACCCAAAGTGAGTTAACCTAGCCCCTTTATAAGTACTCCCTGACCCCAAGTGAGTTACCCTGGTCCCATATAAGAACTCACAGACACCAAGTGAGTTACCCTAGTCCCATATAAGTACTCCTTGACCCAAAGTGAGTTACCCTAGCCCCTTTATAAGTACTCCCTGACCCCAAGTGAGTTACCATATCACCTTTATAAGTACTCCCTGACCCCAAGTGTGTTATCCTAGCCCCTTTATATGCACTCTCTGACCGCAAGTGAGTTATTCAAACCCCTTTATAAGTACCCCCTGACCCCAAGTGTGTTACCCTAGTCTTATATAAGTACTCCCTGAACCCAAGTGTGTTACCTTAGCCCCTTTATAAGTACTCCCCGACCTCAAGTGAGTTATCCTATCCCCTTTATTTGTACTCTCTGACCGCAAGTGAGCTACCCTAGCCCCTTTATAAGTACTCCCAGACCCCCAAATGTGTGATACCCTAGTCTCATATAAGTACTCCCTGAACCCAAGTGTGTTACCTTAGCCCCTTTATAAGTACTCCCCCACCCCAAGTGAGTTATCCTATCCCCTTTATATGTACTCTCTGACCGCAAGTGAGTTACCCTAGCCCCTTTATAAGTACTCCCTGACCCCCAAATGTGTTACCTTAGTCCCATAAATGTACTCCATGACCCCAAGTGAGTTATCCTAGCCCCTTTATATGTACATTCTGACCGAAAGTGAGTCACCCTAGCACCTTTATAAGTATTCCCTGTCCCCAAGTGTGTTACCTTAGTCACATAAATGAACTCCCTGACCCCAAGTGAGTTACCCTAGTCACATAGAAGTACTCCCCGACCCCAAGTCAGTTACCCTAGCCCCTATATAAGTACTCCCTGACCCCAAGTGAGATACCGTAGTCCCATAGAAGTACTCCCTGACACCAAGTGAATTACCCTAGTCACATAGAAGTACTCCCTGACCCCAAGTGAGTTACCATAGCCCCTATATAAGTACTCCCTGACCCCAAGTGAGTTACCCTAGTCCCATAGAAGTACTCCCTGACCCCAAGTGAGTTACCCTAGTCACATAGAAGTACTCCCTGACCCCAAGTGAGTTACCCTAGTCACATAGAAGTACTCCATGACCCCAAGTGAGTTACCATAGCCCCTATATAAGTACTCCCTGACCCCAAGTGAGTTACCCTAGTCCCATATAAGTAATGCTTGACCCAAAGTGAGTTACCCTAGCCCCTATATAAGTACTCCCTGACCCCAAGTGAGTTACCCTAGTCACATAGAAGTACTCCCCGACCCCAAGTCAGTTACCCTAGCCCCTATATAAGTACTCCCTGACCCCAAGTGAGTTACCCTAGTCCCATAGAAGTACTCCCTGACCCCAAGTGAATTACCCTAGTCACATAGAAGTACTCCCTGACCCCAAGTGAGTTACCATAGCCCCTATATAAGTACACCCTGACCCCAAGTGAGTTACCCTAGTCCCATAGAAGTACTCCCTGACCCCAAGTGAGTTACCCTAGTCACATAGAAGTACTCCCTGACCCCAAGTGAGTTACCCTAGTCACATAGAAGTACTCCCTGACCCCAAGTGAGTTACCATAGCCCCTATATAAGTACTCCCTGACCCCAAGTGAGTTACCCTAGTCCCATAGAAGTACTCCCTGACCCCAAGTGAGTTACCGTAGTCCCATAGAAGTACTACCTGACCCCAAGTGAGTTACCCTAGTCACATAGAAGTACTCCCTGACCCCAAGTGAGTTACCATAGCCCCTATATAAGTACTCCCTGACCCCAAGTGAGTTACCCTAGTCCCATATAAGTAATGCTTGACCCAAAGTGAGTTACCCTAGCCCCTATATAAGTACTCCCTGACCCCAAGTGAGTTACCCTAGTCACATAGAAGTACTCCCCGACCCCAAGTCAGTTACCCTAGCCCCTATATAAGTACTCCCTGACCCCAAGTGAGTTACCCTAGTCCCATAGAAGTACTCCCTGACCCCAAGTGAATTACCCTAGTCACATAGAAGTACTCCCTGACCCCAAGTGAGTTACCCTAGTCCCATAGAAGTACTCCCTGACCCCAAGTGAGTTACCCTAGTCACATAGAAGTACTCCCTGACCCCAAGTGAGTTACCCTAGTCACATAGAAGTACTCCCTGACCCCAAGTGAGTTACCATAGCCCCTATATAAGTACTCCCTGACCCCAAGTGAGTTACCCTAGTCCCATAGAAGTACTCCCTGACCCCAAGTGAGTTACCGTAGTCCCATAGAAGTACTACCTGACCCCAAGTGAGTTACCCTAGTCACATAGAAGTACTCCCTGACCCCAAGTGAGTTACCATAGCCCCTATATAAGTACTCCCTGAACCCAAGTGAGTTACCCTAGTCCCATAGAAGTACTCCCTGACCCCAAGTGAGTTACCCTAGTCACATAGAAGTACTCCCTGACCCCAAGTGAGTTACCATAGCCCCTATATAAGTACTCCCTGACCCCAAGTGAGTTACCCTAGTCCCATAGAAGTACTCCCTGACCCCAAGTGAGTTACCCTAGTCCCATAGAAGTACTACCTGACCCCAAGTGAGTTACCCTAGTCACATAGAAGTACTCCCTGACCCCAAGTGAGTTACCATAGCCCCTATATAAGTACTCCCTGACCCCAAGTGAGTTACCCTAGTCCCATAGAAGTACTCCCTGACCCCAAGTGAGTTACCCTAGTCACATAGAAGTACTCCCTGACCCCAAGTGAGTTACCATAGCCCCTATATAAGTACTCCCTGACCCCAAGTGAGTTACCCTAGTCCCATAGAAGTACTCCCTGACCCCAAATGAGTTACCCTAGTCCCATAGATGTACTCCATGACCCCAAGTGAGTTACCCTAGTCTCATAGAAGTACTCGCTGAACCCAAGTGAGTTACCATAGCCCCTATATAAGTACTCCTTGACCCCAAGTGAGTTATCGTTGCCCCTTTATATGTACTCTCTGACAGCAAGTGAGTTACCCTAGTCACATAAAAGTACTCCCTGACCCCATGTGAGTTATCCTGGCCCTTTATTTGTACTCTCTGACCGCAAGTGAGTTACCCTCGTCCTATAGAAGTACTCCCTGACCCCAAGTGAGTTACCCTAGTCACATAGAAGTATTCCCCGAACCCAATTGAGTTTCCCTAGCCCCTATATATGTACTCCCTGACCCCAAGTGAGTTACCCTAGTCCCATAGAAGTACTCCCTGACCCCAAGTGAGTTACCCTAGTCACATAGAAGTACTCCCTGACCCCAAGTGAGTTACCATAGCCCCTATATAAGTACTCCCTGACCCTAAGTGAGTTACCCTAGTCCCATAGAAGTACTCCCTGACCCCAAGTGAGTTACCCTAGTGACATAGAAGTACTCCCTGACCCCAATTGAGTTACCATAGCCCCTATATAAGTACTCCCTGACCGCAAGTGAGTTATCCTTGCCCCTTTATATGTACTCTCTGACCACAAGTGAGTTACCCTAGTCACATAAAAGTACTCTTTGACCCAAAGTGAGTTAACCTAGCCCCTTTATAAGTACTCCCTGACCCCAAGTGAGTTACCCTGGTCCCATATAAGAACTCACAGACACCAAGTGAGTTACCCTAGTCCCATATAAGTACTCCTTGACCCAAAGTGAGTTACCCTAGCCCCTTTATAAGTACTCCCTGACCCCAAGTGAGTTACCATATCACCTTTATAAGTACTCCCTGACCCCAAGTGTGTTATCCTAGCCCCTTTATATGTACTCTCTGACCGCAAGTGAGTTACCGTAGTCCCATAGTAGTACTCCCTGACCCCAAGTGAGTTATCCTAGCCCCTTTATATGCACTCTCTGACCGCAAGTGAGTTATTCACACCCCTTTATAAGTACCCCCTGACCCCAAGTGTGTTACCCTAGTCTTATATAAGTACTCCCTGAACCCAAGTGTGTTACCTTAGCCCCTTTATAAGTACTCCCCCACCCCAAGTGAGTTATCCTATCCCCTTTATATGTACTCTCTGACCGCAAGTGAGTTACCCTAGCCCCTTTATAAGTACTCCCTGACCCCCAAATGTGTTACCTTAGTCCCATAAATGTACTCCATGACCCCAAGTGAGTTATCCTAGCCCCTTTATATGTACACTCTGACCGAAAGTGAGTCACCCTAGCACCTTTATAAGTATTCCCTGTCCCCAAGTGTGTTACCTTAGTCAAATAAATGAACTCCCTGACCCCAAGTGAGTTACCCTAGTCCCATATAAGTAATGCTTGACCCAAAGTGAGTTACCCTAGCCCCTATATAAGTACTCCCTGACCCCAAGTGAGTTACCCTAGTCACATAGAAGTACTCCCCGACCCCAAGTCAGTTACCCTAGCCCCTATATAAATACTCCCTGACCCCAAGTGAGTTACCCTAGTCCCATAGAAGTACTCCCTGACCCCAAGTGAATTACCCTAGTCACATAGAAGTACTCCCTGACCCCAAGTGAGTTACCATAGCCCCTATATAAGTACTCCCTGACCCCAAGTGAGTTACCCTATTCCCATAGAAGTACTCCCTGACCCCAAGTGAGTTACCCTAGTCACATAGAAGTACTCCCTGACCCCAAGTGAGTTATCCTAGTCACATAGAAGTACTCCCTGACCCCAAGTGAGTTACCATAGCCCCTATATAAGTACCCCCTGACCCCAAGTGTGTTACCCTAGTCTTATATAAGTACTCCCTGAACCCAAGTGTGTTACCTTAGCCCCTTTATAAGTACTCCCCGACCTCAAGTGAGTTATCCTATCCCCTTTATTTGTACTCTCTGACCGCAAGTGAGCTACCCTAGCCCCTTTATAAGTACTCCCAGACCCCCAAATGTGTGATACCCTAGTCTCATATAAGTACTCCCTGAACCCAAGTGTGTTACCTTAGCCCCTTTATAAGTACTCCCCCACCCCAAGTGAGTTATCCTATCCCCTTTATATGTACTCTCTGACCGCAAGTGAGTTACCCTAGCCCCTTTATAAGTACTCCCTGACCCCCAAATGTGTTACCTTAGTCCCATAAATGTACTCCATGACCCCAAGTGAGTTATCCTAGCCCCTTTATATGTACATTCTGACCGAAAGTGAGTCACCCTAGCACCTTTATAAGTATTCCCTGTCCCCAAGTGTGTTACCTTAGTCACATAAATGAACTCCCTGACCCCAAGTGAGTTACCCTAGTCACATAGAAGTACTCCCCGACCCCAAGTCAGTTACCCTAGCCCCTATATAAGTACTCCCTGACCCCAAGTGAGATACCGTAGTCCCATAGAAGTACTCCCTGACCCCAAGTGAATTACCCTAGTCACATAGAAGTACTCCCTGACCCCAAGTGAGTTACCATAGCCCCTATATAAGTACTCCCTGACCCCAAGTGAGTTACCCTAGTCCCATAGAAGTACTCCCTGACCCCAAGTGAGTTACCCTAGTCACATAGAAGTACTCCCTGACCCCAAGTGAGTTACTCTAGTCACATAGAAGTACTCCCTGACCCCAAGTGAGTTACCATAGCCCCTATATAAGTACTCCCTGACCCCAAGTGAGTTACCCTAGTCCCATATAAGTAATGCTTGACCCAAAGTGAGTTACCCTAGCCCCTATATAAGTACTCCCTGACCCCAAGTGAGTTACCCTAGTCCCATAGAAGTACTCCCTGACCCCAAGTGAATTACCCTAGTCACATAGAAGTACTCCCTGACCCCAAGTGAGTTACCATAGCCCCTATATAAGTACACCCTGACCCCAAGTGAGTTACCCTAGTCCCATAGAAGTACTCCCTGACCCCAAGTGAGTTACCCTAGTCACATAGAAGTACTCCCTGACCCCAAGTGAGTTACCCTAGTCACATAGAAGTACTCCCTGACCCCAAGTGAGTTACCATAGCCCCTATATAAGTACTCCCTGACCCCAAGTGAGTTACCCTAGTCCCATAGAAGTACTCCCTGACCCCAAGTGAGTTACCGTAGTCCCATAGAAGTACTACCTGACCCCAAGTGAGTTACCCTAGTCACATAGAAGTACTCCCTGACCCCAAGTGAGTTACCATAGCCCCTATATAAGTACTCCCTGACCCCAAGTGAGTTACCCTAGTCCCATATAAGTAATGCTTGACCCAAAGTGAGTTACCCTAGCCCCTATATAAGTACTCCCTGACCCCAAGTGAGTTACCCTAGTCACATAGAAGTACTCCCCGACCCCAAGTCAGTTACCCTAGCCCCTATATAAGTACTCCCTGACCCCAAGTGAGTTACCCTAGTCCCATAGAAGTACTCCCTGACCCCAAGTGAATTACCCTAGTCACATAGAAGTACTCCCTGACCCCAAGTGAGTTACCCTAGTCCCATAGAAGTACTCCCTGACCCCAAGTGAGTTACCCTAGTCACATAGAAGTACTCCCTGACCCCAAGTGAGTTACCCTAGTCACATAGAAGTACTCCCTGACCCCAAGTGAGTTACCATAGCCCCTATATAAGTACTCCCTGACCCCAAGTGAGTTACCCTAGTCCCATAGAAGTACTCCCTGACCCCAAGTGAGTTACCGTAGTCCCATAGAAGTACTACCTGACCCCAAGTGAGTTACCCTAGTCACATAGAAGTACTCCCTGACCCCAAGTGAGTTACCATAGCCCCTATATAAGTACTCCCTGAACCCAAGTGAGTTACCCTAGTCCCATAGAAGTACTCCCTGACCACAAGTGAGTTACCCTAGTCACATAGAAGTACTCCCTGACCCCAAGTGAGTTACCATAGCCCCTATATAAGTACTCCCTGACCCCAAGTGAGTTACCCTAGTCCCATAGAAGTACTCCCTGACCCCAAGTGAGTTACCCTAGTCCCATAGAAGTACTACCTGACCCCAAGTGAGTTACCCTAGTCACATAGAAGTACTCCCTGACCCCAAGTGAGTTACCATAGCCCCTATATAAGTACTCCCTGACCCCAAGTGAGTTACCCTAGTCCCATAGAAGTACTCCCTGACCCCAAGTGAGTTACCCTAGTCACATAGAAGTACTCCCTGACCCCAAGTGAGTTACCATAGCCCCTATATAAGTACTCCCTGACCCCAAGTGAGTTACCTTAGTCCCATAGAAGTACTCCCTGACCCCAAGTGAGTTACCCTAGTCCCATAGATGTACTCCATGACCCCAAGTGAGTTACCCTAGTCTCATAGAAGTACTCGCTGAACCCAAGTGAGTTACCATAGCCCCTATATAAGTACTCCCTGACCCCAAGTGAGTTATCGTTGCCCCTTTATATGTACTCTCTGACAGCAAGTGAGTTACCCTAGTCACATAAAAGTACTCCCTGACCCCAAGTGAATTACCCTAGTCACATAGAAGTACTCCCTGACCCCAAGTGAGTTACCCTAGTCCCATAGAAGTACTCCCTGACCCCAAGTGAATTACCCTAGTCACATAGAAGTACTCCCTGACCCCAAGTGAGTTACCCTAGTCCCATAGAAGTACTCCCTGACCCCAAGTGAGTTACCCTAGTCACATAGAAGTACTCCCTGACCCCAAGTGAGTTACCCTAGTCACATAGAAGTACTCCCTGACCCCAAGTGAGTTACCATAGCCCCTATATAAGTACTCCCTGACCCCAAGTGAGTTACCCTAGTCCCATAGAAGTACTCCCTGACCCCAAGTGAGTTACCGTAGTCCCATAGAAGTACTCCCTGACCCCAAGTGAGTTACCCTAGTCCCATAGAAGTACTACCTGACCCCAAGTGAGTTACCCTAGTCACATAGAAGTACTCCCTGACCCCAAGTGAGTTACCATAGCCCCTATATAAGTACTCCCTGACCCCAAGTGAGTTACCCTAGTCCCATAGAAGTACTCCCTGACCCCAAGTGAGTTACCCTAGTCACATAGAAGTACTCCCTGACCCCAAGTGAGTTACCATAGCCCCTATATAAGTACTCCCTGACCCCAAGTGAGTTACCTTAGTCCCATAGAAGTACTCCCTGACCCCAAGTGAGTTACCCTAGTCCCATAGATGTACTCCATGACCCCAAGTGAGTTACCCTAGTCTCATAGAAGTACTCGCTGAACCCAAGTGAGTTACCATAGCCCCTATATAAGTACTCCCTGACCCCAAGTGAGTTATCGTTGCCCCTATATAAGTACTCCCTGACCCCAAGTGAGTTACCTTAGTCCCATAGAAGTACTCCCTGACCCCAAGTGAGTTACCCTAGTCCCATAGATGTACTCCATGACCCCAAGTGAGTTACCCTAGTCTCATAGAAGTACTCGCTGAACCCAACTGAGTTTCCCTAGCCCCTATATATGTACTCCCTGACCCCAAGTGAGTTACCATAGCCCCTTTATAAGTACTCCCTGACACAATGTGAGTTATCCTAGCCCCTTTATATGTACCCCTAGACTCCAAGTGAGTTACCCTAGCCGCTTTATATGTACTCCCATACGCCAAGTGGGTTACCCTAGTCCCATTGAAGTACTTCCTGACCCCAAGTGAGTTACCGTAGCCCCTTTATAAGTACTCCCTGACCCCAATTGAGTTATCCTAGCCCCTTTATATATACTCTCTGACAGCAAGTGAGTTATTCTAACCCCTTTATAAGTACTCCCTGATCCCAAGTGTGTTACCCTAGTCTCATATAAGTACTCCCGAACCCAAGCGAGTTACCATAGCCCCTTTATAAGTACACCCTGGCCCCAAGTGAGTTATCCTAGCCCCTATATATGTACTCCCAGACTCCAAGTGAGTTACCCTAGCCGCTTTATATGTACTCCAATATCCCAAGTGAGTTACCCTAGTCCCATAGAAGTACACCCTGACCCCAAGTGTGTTACCTTAGTCACATAGAAGTACTCCCTGACCCCAAGTGAGTTATCCTTCTTCCATAGAAGTACTCCCTGACCCCAAGTGTGTTACCCTAGTCCCATATAAGTACTCCCTGACCCCAAGTGAGTTATCCTAGCCACTTTATATGTACTCTCTGACCGCAAGTGAGTTACCCTAGTCCCATAGAATTACTCCCTGACCCCAAGTGTGTTACCTTAGTCACATAGAAGTATTCCCTGACCCCAAGTGAGTTATCCTTCTTCCATAGAAGTACTCCCTGACCCCAAGTAAGTTACCCTAGTCACATAGAAGTACTCCTTGACCCCAAGTGAGTTATCCTAGCCCCTTTATAAGTACACCCTGGCCCCAAGTGAGTTATCCTAGCCCCTATATATGTACTCCCAGACTCCAAGTGAGTTACCCTAGCCGCTTTATATGTACTCCCATATCCCAAGTGAGTTACCCTAGTCCCATAGAAGTACTCCCTGACCCCAAGTGTGTTACCTTAGTCACATAGAAGTACTCCCTGACCCCAAGTGAGTTATCCTTCTTCCATAGAAGTACTCCCTGACCCCAAGTGTGTTACCCTAGTCCCATATAAGTACTCCCTGACCCCAAGTGAGTTATCCTAGTCCCATAGAAGTACTCTCTGACCGCAAGTGAGTTATTCTAACCCCTTTATAAGTACTCCCTGACCCCAAGTGTGTTGCCCTAGTCTCATATAAGTACACCCTGGCCCCAAGTGAGTTACCCTGGTCTCATATAAGTACTCCCTGACCCCAAGTGAGTTATCCTAGCCCCTTTATATGTACTCTCTGACCGCAAGTGTGTTACCCTAGTTCCATAGTAATACTCCCTGACCCAAAATGTGTTGTCCTAGCCAATTTATATGAACTCTCTGACCGCAAGTGAGTTACCCTAGCCCCTATATAAGTACTCCCTGACCACAAGTGAGTTACCCTAGTCCCCTAGAAGTACTCCCCGACCCCAAGTCAGTTACCCTAGCCCCTATATAAGTACTCCCTGACCCCAAGTGAGTTACCCTAGTCCCATAGAAGTACTCCCTGACCCCAAGTGAATTACCCTAGTCACATAGAAGTACTCCCTGACCCCAAGTGAGTTACCATAGCCCCTATATAAGTACTCCCTGACCCCAAGTGAGTTACCCTAGTCCCATAGAAGTACTCCCTGACCCCAAGTGAGTTACCCTAGTCACATAGAAGTACTCCCTGACCCCAAGTGAGTTATCCTAGTCACATAGAAGTACTCCCTGACCCCAAGTGAGTTACCATAGCCCCTATATAATTACTCCCTGACCCCAAGTGAGTTACCCTAGTCCCATAGAAGTACTCCCTGACCCCAAGTGAGTTACCCTAGTCCCATAGATGTACTCCATGACCCCAAGTGAGTTACCCTAGTCTCATAGAAGTACTCGCTGAACCCAAGTGAGTTACCATAGCCCCTATATAAGTACTCCCTGACCCCAAGTGAGTTACCCTAGTCACATAGAAGTACTCCCTGACCCCAAGTGAGTTACCATAGCCCCTATATAAGTACTCCCTGACCCTAAGTGAGTTACCCTAGTCCCATAGAAGTACTCCCTGACCCCAAGTGAGTTACCCTAGTGACATAGAAGTACTCCCTGACCCCAATTGAGTTACCATAGCCCCTATATAAGTACTCCCTGACCGCAAGTGAGTTATCCTTGCCCCTTTATATGTACTCTCTGACCACAAGTGAGTTACCCTAGTCACATAAAAGTATTCTTTGACCCAAAGTGAGTTAACCTAGCCCCATTATAAGTACTCCCTGACCCCAAGTGAGTTACCCTGGTCCCATATAAGAACTCACAGACACCAAGTGAGTTACCCTAGTCCCATATAAGTACTCCTTGACCCAAAGTGAGTTACCCTAGCCCCTTTATAAGTACTCCCTGACCCCAAGTGAGATACCATATCACCTTTATAAGTACTCCCTGACCCCAAGTGTGTTATCCTAGCCCCTTTATATGTACTCTCTGACCGCAAGTGAGTTACCGTAGTCCCATAGTAGTACTCCCTGACCCCAAGTGAGTTATCCTAGCCCCTTTATATGCACTCTCTGACCGCAAGTGAGTTATTCACACCCCTTTATAAGTACCCCCTGACCCCAAGTGTGTTACCCTAGTCTTATATAAGTACTCCCTGAACCCAAGTGTGTTACCTTAGCCCCTTTATAAGTACTCCCCCACCCCAAGTGAGTTATCCTATCCCCTTTATATGTACTCTCTGACCGCAAGTGAGTTACCCTAGCCCCTTTATAAGTATTCCCTGTCCCCAAGTGTGTTACCTTAGTCACATAAATGAACTCCCTGACCCCAAGTGAGTTACCCTAGTCCCATATAAGTAATGCTTGACCCAAAGTGAGTTACCCTAGCCCCTATATAAGTACTCCCTGACCCCAAGTGAGTTACCCTAGTCACATAGAAGTACTCCCCGACCCCAAGTCAGTTACCCTAGCCCCTATATAAGTACTCCCTGACCCCAAGTGAGTTACCCTAGTCCCATAGAAGTACTCCCTGACCCCAAGTGAATTACCCTAGTCACATAGAAGTACTCCCTGACCCCAAGTGAGTTACCATAGCCCCTATATAAGTACTCCCTGACCCCAAGTGAGTTACCCTAGTCCCATAGAAGTACTCCCTGACCCCAAGTGAGTTACCGTAGTCCCATAGAAGTACTACCTGACCCCAAGTGAGTTACCCTAGTCACATAGAAGTACTCCCTGACCCCAAATGAGTTACCATAGCCCCTATATAAGTACTCCCTGACCCCAAGTGAGTTACCCTAGTCCCATAGAAGTACTCCCTGACCCCAAGTGAGTTACCCTAGTCCCATAGAAGTACTCCCTGACCCCAAGTGAGTTACCCTAGTCACATAGAAGTACTCCCTGACCCCAAGTGAGTTACCATAGCCCCTATATAAGTACTCCCTGACCCCAAGTGAGTTACCCTAGTCCCATAGAAGTACTCCCTGACCCCAAGTGAGTTACCCTAGTCCCATAGATGTACTCCATGACCCCAAGTGAGTTACCCTAGTCACATAGAAGTACTCCCTGAACCCAAGTGAGTTACCATAGCCCCTATATAAGTACTCCCTGACCCCAAGTGAGTTATCGTTGCCCCTTTATATGTACTCTCTGACAGCAAGTGAGTTACCCTAGTCACATAAAAGTACTCCCTGACCCCATGTGAGTTATCCTGGCCCTTTTATATGTACTCTCTGACCGCAAGTGAGTTACCCTCGTCCTATAGAAGTACTCCCTGACCCCAAGTGAGTTACCCTAGTCCCATAGAAGTACTCCCTGACCCCAAGTGAGTTACCCTAGTGTCATAGAAGTACTCCCTGACCCCAATTGAGTTACCATAGCCCCTATATAAGTACTCCCTGACCCCAAGTGAGTTATCCTTGCCCCTATATATGTACTCTCTGACCGCAAGTGAGTTACCGTAGTCCCATAGTAGTACTCCCTGACCCCAAGTGAGTTATCCTAGCCCCTTTATATGAACTCTCTGACCGCAAGTGAGTTACCCTAGTCCCATATAAATACTCCCTGACCCAAAATGTGTTGTCCTAACCCATTTATATGAACTCTCTGACCGCAAGCGAGTTACCCTAGTCCTAATAAGTACTCCCTGACCCCAAGTGAGTTACGCTAGTCCCCTAGAAGTACTCCCTGAACCCAAGTAAGTTACCCTAGTCACATAGAAGTACTCCATGACCCCAAGTGAGTTATCCTAACCCCTTTATATGTACTCCCTGACCCCAAGTGAGTTATCCTAGCCCCTTTAAATGTACTCTCTGACCGCAAGTGAGTTATTCTAACCCCTTTATAAGTACACCCTGACCCCTAAGTGTGTTACCCTGGTCTCATATAAGTACTCCCTGACCCCAAGTGTGTTACCCTAGTCTCATATAAGTACTCCCGGACCCCAAGTGAGTTACCATAGCCCCTTTATATGTACACCCTGGCCCCATGTGAGTTATCCTAGCCCCTATATATGTACTCCCAGACTCCAAGTGAGTTACCCTAGCCGCTTTATATGTACTTCCATATCCCAAGTGAGTTACCCTAGTCCCATAGAAGTACTTCCTGACCCCAAGTGAGTTACCGTAGCCCCTTTATAAGTACTCCCTGACCCCAAGTGAGGTATCCTAGCCCCTTTATATATACTCTCTGGCCGCAAGTGAGTTATTCTAACCCCTTTATAAAAACTGCCTGACACCATGTGAGTTATCCTAGCCCCTTTATATGTACTCCCTGACCCCAAGTGAGTTACCCTAGCCCTTTAATAAGTACACCCTGGCCCCAAGTGAGTTACCCTGGTCTCATATAAGTACTCCCTGACCCCAAGTGAGTTATCCTAGCCCCTTTATATGTACTCTCTGACCGCAAGTGAGTTACCCTAGTCCCATAGAAGTACTCCCTGAACCTAAGTGAGTTACCCTAGCCCATATATAAGTACTCCCTGACCCCAAGTGAGTTACCCTAGTCCCCTAGAAGTACTCCCTGACCCCAAGTAAGTTAACCTAGTCACATAGAAGTACTCCTTGACCCCAAGTGAGTTATCCTAGCCCCTTTATATGTACTCTCCGACCGCAAGTGAGTTATCCTAGCCCCTTTATATATACTCTCTGACCGCAAGTGAGTTATTCTAACCCCTTTATAAGTACTCCCTGACCCCAAGTGTGTTACCCTAGTCTCATATAAGTACTCCCGGATCCCAAGTGACTTACCATAGCCCCTTTATAAGTACACCCTAGCCCAAAGTGAGTTATCCTAGCCCCTATATATGTACTCCCAGACTCCAAGTGAGTTACCCTAGCCGCTTTATATGTACTCCCATACCCCAAGTGAGTTACCCTAGTCCCATAGAAGTACTCCCTGACCCCAAGTGAGTTACCATATCACCTTTATAAGTACTCCCTGACACCAAGTGAGTTATCCTAGCCCCTTTATATGTACTCTCTGACCGCAAGTGAGTTACCCTAGTCCCATAGAAGTACTCCCTGACCACAAGTGACTTATCCTTCTTCCATAGAAGTACTCCCTGACCCCAAGTGTGTTACCCTAGTCCCATATAAGTACTCCCTGTCCCAAAATGTGTTGTCCTAGCCCCTTTATATGAAGCCTCCGACCGCAAGTGAGTTACCCTAATCCCATATAAGTACACCCTGGCCCCAAGTGAGTTACCCTGGTCCCATATAAGTACTCACAGACACCAAGTGAGTTACCCTAGTCCCATATAAGTTCTCCTTGACCCAAAGTGAGTTATCCTAGCCCCTTTATATGTACACTCTGACCGCAAGTGAGTTACCCTAGCCCCTTTATATGTACTCTCTGACCGCAAGTGAGCTACCGTAGTCCCATTGTAGTACTCCCTTACCCCAAGAGAGTTATCCTAGCCCCTTTATATGTACTCCCAGACACCAAGTGAGTTACCCTAGTCCCTTATAAGTACTCCCCTACCCCAAGTGAGCTACCCTAGCCCCTTAATAAGTACACCCTGGCCACAAGTGAGTTACCCTGGTCCCATATAAGTATTCACAGACACCAAGTGAGTTACCCTAGTCCCATATAAGTACTCCTTGACCCAAAGTGAGTTATCCTAGCCCCTTTATATGTACACTTTGACCGCAAGTGAGTTAACCTAGCCCCTTTATATGTACTCTCTGACCGCAAGTGAGCTACCGTAGTCCCATTGTAGTACTACCTGACCCCAAGTGAGTTATCCTAGCCCCTTTATATGTACTCCCAGACACCAAGTGAGTTACCCTAGTCCCTTATAAGTACTCCCTTACCCCAAGTGAGCTACCCTAGCCCCTTAATAAGTACACCCTGGACACAAGTGAGTTACCCTGGTCCCATATAAGTACTCACAGACACCAAGTAAGTTACCCTAGTCCCATATAAGTACTCCTTGACCCAAAGTGAGTTACCCTAGCCTCTTTATAAGTACTCCCTGACCCCAAGTGAGTTACCATATCACCTTTATATGTACTCTCTGCCCGCAAGTTAGTTACCCTAGTCCCATAGTAGTACTCCCTCACCCAAGTGTGTTACCCTAGTCCCATATAAGTACTGCTTGACCCAAAGTGAGTTACCCTAGCCCCTATATATGTACTCCCTGACCTCAAGTGAGTTACCATAGCCCCTTTATAAGTACACCCTGGCCCCAAGTGAGTTATCCTAGCCCCTTTATAAGTACTCCCTGACCCCTAAGTGTGTTACCCTGGTCTCATATAAGTACTCCCTGACCCCAAGTGAGTTACCATAGCCCCTTTATAAGTACTCCCTGACACAATGTGAGTTATCCTAGCCCCTTTATATGTACTCCTAGACTCCAAGTGAGTTACCCTAGCCGCTTTATATGTACTCCCATACGCCAAGTGGGTTACCCTAGTCCCATTGAAGTACTTCCTGACCCCAAGTGAGTTACCGTAGCCCCTTTATAAGTACTCCCTGACCCCAATTGAGTTATCCTAGCCCCTTTATATATACTCTCTGACAGCAAGTGAGTTATTCTAACCCCTTTATAAGTACTCCCTGATCCCAAGTGTGTTACCCTAGTCTCATATAAGTACTCCCGAACCCAAGCGAGTTACCATAGCCCCTTTATAAGTACACCCTGGCCCCAAGTGAGTTATCCTAGCCCCTATATATGTACTCCCAGACTCCAAGTGAGTTACCCTAGCCGCTTTATATGTACTCCCATATCCCAAGTGAGTTACCCTAGTCCCATAGAAGTACACCCTGACCCCAAGTGTGTTACCTTAGTCACATAGAAGTACTCCCTGACCCCAAGTGAGTTATCCTTCTTCCATAGAAGTACTCCCTGACCCCAAGTGTGTTACCCTAGTCCCATATAAGTACTCCCTGACCCCAAGTGAGTTATCCTAGCCACTTTATATGTACTCTCTGACCGCAAGTGAGTTACCCTAGTCCCATAGAATTACTCCCTGACCCCAAGTGTGTTACCTTAGTCACATAGAAGTACTCCCTGACCCCAAGTGAGTTATCCTTCTTCCATAGAAGTACTCCCTGACCCCAAGTAAGTTACCCTAGTCACATAGAAGTACTCCTTGACCCCAAGTGAGTTATCCTAGCCCCTTTATAAGTACACCCTGGCCCCAAGTGAGTTATCCTAGCCCCTATATATGTACTCCCAGACTCCAAGTGAGTTACCCTAGCCGCTTTATATGTACTCCCATATCCCAAGTGAGTTACCCTAGTCCCATAGAAGTACTCCCTGACCCCAAGTGTGTTACCTTAGTCACATAGAAGTACTCCCTGACCCCAAGTGAGTTATCCTTCTTCCATAGAAGTACTCCCTGACCCCAAGTGTGTTACCCTAGTCCCATATAAGTACTCCCTGACCCCAAGTGAGTTATCCTAGTCCCATAGAAGTACTCTCTGACCGCAAGTGAGTTATTCTAACCCCTTTATAAGTACTCCCTGACCCCAAGTGTGTTGCCCTAGTCTCATATAAGTACACCCTGGCCCCAAGTGAGTTACCCTGGTCTCATATAAGTACTCCCTGACCCCAAGTGAGTTATCCTAGCCCCTTTATATGTACTCTCTGACCGCAAGTGTGTTACCCTAGTTCCATAGTAATACTCCCTGACCCAAAATGTGTTGTCCTAGCCAATTTATATGAACTCTCTGACCGCAAGTGAGTTACCCTAGCCCCTATATAAGTACTCCCTGACCACAAGTGAGTTACCCTAGTCCCCTAGAAGTACTCCCTGACCCCAAGTAAGTTACCCTAGTCACATAGAAGTACTCCTTGACCCCAAGTGAGTTATCCTAGCCCTTTATATGAACTCTCTGACAGCAAGTGAGTTACCCTAGTCCCATATAAGTACTCCCTGACCCAAAATGTGTTGTCCTAGCCCCTTTATATGAACTCTCTGATCGCAAGTAAGTTACCCTAGTCCTAATAAGTACTCCCCGACCCCAAGTGAGTTACCCTAGCCCATATATAAGTACTCCCTGACCCCAAGTGAGTTACCCTAGTCCCCTAGAAGTAGTCCCTGACCCCAAGTAAGTTACCCTAGTCACATAGAAGTACTCCTTGACCCCAAGTGAGTTATCCTAGCCCCTTTATATGTACTCTCCGACCGCAAGTGAGTTATCCTAGCCCCTTTATATGTACTCCCAGACCCCAAGTGAGTTACCCCAGTCCCTTATAACTACTCCCTGACCCCAAGTGAGTTACCATATCACCTTTATAAATATTCCCTGACCCCTAGTGAGTTATCCTAGCCCCTTTATATGAACTCTCTGACCGCAAGTGAGTTACCCTAGTCCCATAGTAGTACTCCCTGACTCCAAGTGAGTTACCATAGCCCCTTTATAAGTACTCCCTGACCCCAAGTGAGTTATCCTAGCCCCTTTATATGTACTCCCTGCCCGCAAGTGAGTTACCCTAGTCCCATTGTAGTACTCCCTGCCCCCAAGTGAGTTACCATAGCCCCTTTATAAGTACTCCCTGACCCCAAGTGAGTTACCCTAGTACCATATAAGTACTCCCAGACCGCAAGTGAGTTACCCTAGTCCCATAGAAGTACTCCCTGTCCCCAATTGTGTTACCTTAGTCACATAGAAGTACTCCCTGACCCCAAGTGTGTTATCCTTGTTCCATAGAAGTACTCTCTGACCCCAAGTGTGTTATCCTAATCCCATATAAGTACTCCCTGACCCAAAATGTGTTGTCCTAGCCCCTTTATATGAACTCTCTGACCGCAAGTGAGTTACCCTAGTCCCATATAAATACTCCCTGACCCCATGTGTCCCCCCTAGTCCTATATAAGTACGCAATGACCCCATGTGACCCCCCTAGTCCTATATAAGTACTCAATGACCCCATGTGACCCCCCCATTTCCTATATAAGTACTCAATGACCCCATGAGACCCCCCCATGTCCTATATAAGTACTCAATGACACAATGTGACCCCCCTAGTCCTATATAAGTACTCAATGACCCAATGTGACCCCCCTAGTCCTATATAAGTACTCAATGACCCCATGTGACCCCCCTAGTCCTATATAAGTACTCAATGACCCCATGTGACCCCCCCAGGTCCTATATAAGTACTCAATGACCCCATGTGACCCCCCTAGTCCTATATAAGTAATCAATGACCCCATGTGACCCGCCCATGTCCTATATAAGTACTCAATGTCCCCATGTGACCCCCCTAGTCCTATATAAGTACTCAATGACCCCATGTGACCCCCCTAGCCCTATATAAGTACTCAATGACCCCATGTGACCCACCCTAGTCCTATATAAGTACTCAATGACCCCATGTGACCCCCCATGTCCTATATAACTACTCAATGACCCCATGTGACCCCCCTAGTCCTATATAAGTACTCAATGACCCCATGTGACCCCCCTAGTCCTATATAAGTACTCAATGACCCCATATGACGCCCCTAGTCCTATATAAGTACTCAATGACCCCATGTGACTTACCCTAGTCCTATATAAGTACTTAATGACCCCATGTGACCCACCCTAGTCCTATATAAGAACTCAATGACCCCATGTGACCCCCCCATGTCCTATATAAGTACTCAATGTCCCCATGTGACCCCCCTAGTCCTATATAAGTACTCAATGACCCCATGTGACCCCCCCATGTCCTATAAAAGTACTCAATGTCCCCATTTGACCCCCCTAGTCCTATATAAGTACTCAATGACCCCATGTGACCCCCCTAGTCCTATATAAGTACTCAATGACCCCATGTGACCCCCCTAGTCCTATATAAGTACTCAATGACCCCATGTGACACCCCTAGTCCTATATAAGTACTCAATGACCCCATGTGACCCACCCTAGTCCTATATAAGTACTCAATGACCCCATGTGACCCACCCTAGTCCTATATAAGTACTCAATGACCCCATGTGACCCCCCCCATGTCCTATATAAGTACTCAATGACACCATGTGACCCCCCTAGTCCTATATAAGTACTCAATGACCCCATGTGACCCCCCCATGTCTTATATAAGTACTCAATGACCCCATGTGACCCCCCTAGACCTATATAAGTACTCAATGACCCCATGTGAACCCCCTAGTCCTATATAAGTACTCAATGACCCCATGTGACCCCCCTAGTCCTATATAAGTACTCAATGACCCCATGTGACCCCCCCATGTCTTATATAAGTACTCAATGACCCCATGTTAACCCCCTAGTCCTATATAAGTACTCAATGACCCCATGTGACCCCCCTAGTCCTATATAAGTACTCAATGACCCCATGTGACCCCCCCATGTCTTATATAAGTACTCAATGACCCCATGTGAACCCCCTAGTCCTATATAAGTACTCAATGACCCCATGTGACCCCCCTAGTCCTATATAAGTACTCAATGACCCCATGTGACCCCCCCATGTCTTATATAAGTACTCAATGACCCCATGTGACCCCCCTAGACCTATATAAGTACTCAATGACCCCATGTGACCCCCCTAGTCCTATATATGTACTCAATGACCCCATGTAACCCCCCTAGTCCTATATAAGTACTCAATGACTCCATGTGACCCCCTAGTCCTATATAAGTACTCAATGACCACATGTGACCCACCCTAGTCCTATATAAGTACTCAATGACCCCATGTGACCCCCCTAGTCCTATATAAGTACTCAATGACCCCTAGTGACCCCCATAGTCCTATATAAGTACTCAATGACCCCATGTGACCCCCCTAGTCCTATATAAGTACTCAATGACCCCATGTGACCCACCCTAGTCCTATATAAGTAATCAATGACCCCATGTGACCCCCCTAGTCCTATATAAGTACTCAATGACCCCATGTGACCCACCCTAGTCCTATATAAGTACTCAATGACCCAATGTGACCCCCCCATGTCCTATATAAGTACTCAATGACCCCATGTGACCCCCCATGTCCTATATAAGAACTCAATGTCCCCATGTGACCCCCCTAGTCCTATATAAGTACTCAATCACCCCATGTGACCCACCCTAGTCCTATATAAGTACTCAATGACCCCATGTGAACCACCCTAGTCCTATATAAGTACTCAATGACCCCATGTGACCCCCCCCATGTCCTATATAAGTACTCAATGACCCCATGTGACCCCCCTAGTCCTATATAAGTACTCAATGACCCCATGTGACCCCCCCATGTCCTATATAAGTACTCAATGACCCCATGTGACCCCCCTAGTCCTATATAAGTACTCAATGACCCCATGTGACCCCCCATGTCCTATATAAGTACTCAATGACCCCATGTGACCCCCCTAGCCCTATATAAGTACTCAATGACCCCATGTGACCCACCCTAGTCCTATATAAGTACTCAATGACCCCATGTGACCCCCCATGTCCCATATAAGTACTCAATGACCCCATGTGACCCCCCTAGTCCTATATTAGCACTCAATGACCCCATGTGACCCACCCTAGTCCTATATAAGTACTCAATGACCCCATGTGACCCCCCTAGTCCTATATAAGTACTTAATGACCCCATGTGACCCACCCTAGTCCTATATAAGTACTCAATGACCCCATGTGACCCCCCCATGTCCTATATAAGTACTCAATGACCCCATGTGAACCCCCATGTCCCATATAAGTACTCAATGACCCCATGTGACCCCCCCATGTCCTATATAAGTACTTACTGACCCCATGTGACACCCCTAGTCCTATATAAGTACTCAATGACCCCATGTGACCCCCCCATGTCCTATATAAATACTCAATGTCCCCATGTGACCCCCCTAGTCCTATATAAGTACTCAATGACCGCATGTGACCCCCCTAGTCCTATATAAGTACTCAATGACACCATGTGACCCACCCTAGTCCTATATAAGTACTCAATGAACCCATGTGAACCACCCTAGTCCTATATAAGTACTCAATGACCCCATGTGACCCCCCCATGTCCTATATAAGTACTCAATGACCCCATGTGACCCCCCTATTCCTATATAAGTACTCAATGACCCCATGTGACCCCTCCATGTCCTATATAAGTACTCAATGACCCCATGTGACCCCCCTAGTCCTATATAAGTACTCAATGACCCCATGTGACCTCCCCATGTCCTATATAAGTACTCAATGACCCCATGTGACCCCCCTAGTCCTATATAAGTACTCAATGACCCCATGTGACCCCTCCATGTCCTATATAAGTACTCAATGACCCCATGTGACCCCCCCATGTCCTATATAAGTACTCAATGACCCCATTTGACCCCCCTAGTCCTATATAAGTACTCAATGAACCCATGTGACCCCCCTAGTCCTATAAATGTACTCAATGACCCCATGTGACCCACCCTAGTCCTATATAAGTACTCAATGACCCCATGTGACCCCCCTAGTCCTATATAAGTACTCAATGACCCCATGTGACCCCGCCATGTCCTATATAAGTACTCAATGACCCCATGTGACCCCCCTAGCCCTATATAAGTACTCAATGACCCCATGTGACCCACCCTAGTCCTATATAAGTACTCAATGACCCCATGTGACCCCCCATGTCCTATATAACTACTCAATGACCCCATGTGACCCCCCCTTTCCTATATAAGTACTCAATGACCCCATGTGACCCACCCTAGTCCTATATAAGAACTCAATGACCCCATGTGACCCCCCCATGTCCTATATAAGTACTCAATGGCACCATGTGACCCCCCTAGTCCTATATAAGTACTCAATGACCCCATGTGACCCCCCCTTGTCCTATAAAAGTACTCAATGTCCCCATTTGACCCCCCTAGTCCTATATAAGTACTCAATGACCCCATGTGACCCCCCTAGTCCTATATAAGTACTCAATGAACCCATGTGACCCCCCTAGTCCTATATAAGTACTCAATGACCCCATGTGACACCCCTAGTCCTATATAAGTACTCAATGACCCCATGTGACCCACCCTAGTCCTATATAAGTACTCAATGACCCCATGTGACCCACCCTAGTCCTATATAAGTACTCAATGACCCCATGTGACCCCCCCCCATGTCCTATATAAGTACTCAATGACACCATGTGACCCCCCTAGTCCTATATAGGTACTCAATGACCCCATGTGACCCCCCCATGTCTTATATAAGTACTCAATGACCCCATGTGACCCCCCTAGACCTATATAAGTACTCAATGACCCCATGTGAACCCCCTAGTCCTATATAAGTACTCAATGACCCCATGTGACCCCCCTAGTCCTATATAAGTACTCAATGACCCCATGTGACCCCCCCATGTCTTATATAAGTACTCAATGACCCCATGTGAACCCCCTTGTCCTATATAAGTACTCAATGACCCCATGTGACCCCCCTAGTCCTATATAAGTACTCAATGACCCCATGTGACCCCCCCATGTCTTATATAAGTACTCAATGACCCCATGTGACCCCCCTAGACCTATATAAGTACTCAATGACCCCATGTGACCCCCCTAGTCCTATATATGTACTCAATGACCCCATGAAACCCCCCTAGTCCTATATAAGTACTCAATGACTCCATGTGACCCCCTAGTCCTATATAAGTACTCAATGACCACATGTGACCCACCCTAGTCCTATATAAGTACTCAATGACCCCATGTGACCCCCCTAGTCCTATATAAGTACTCAATGACCCCATGTGACCCCCCTAGTCCTATATAAGTACTCAATGACCCCATGTGACCCCCCTAGTCCTATATAAGTACTCAATGACCCCATGTGACCCACCCTAGTCCTATATAAGTACTTAATGACCCCATGTGACCCACCCTAGTCCTATATAAGAACTCAATGTCCCCATGTGACCCCCCCATATCCTATATAAGTACTCAATGACGCCATGTGACCCCCCTAGTCCTATATAAGTACACAATGACCCCATGTGACCCCCCCATGTCCTATATAAGTACTCAATGTCCCCATGTGACCCCCCTAGTCCTATATAAGTACTCAATGACCCCATGTGAACCCCCTAGTCCTATATAAGTACTCAATGACCCCATGTGACTCACCCTAGTCCTATATAAGTGCTCAATGACCCCATGTGACCCCACCATGCCATATATAAGTACTCAATGTCCCCATGTGACCCCCTTAGTCCTCTATAAGTACTTAATGACCCCATGTGACCCCCCATGTCCTATATAAGTACTCAATGACTCCATGTGACCCCCCTAGTCCTATATAAGTACTCAATGACCCCATGTGACCCCCCTAGTCCTATATAAGTACTCAATGACCCCATGTGACCCACCTTTGTCCTATATAAGTACTCAATGACCCAATGTGACCCCCCCATGTCCTATATAAGTACTCAATGACCCCATGTGACCCCCCTAGTCCTATATAAGTAATCAATGACCCCATGTGACCCCCCTAGTCCTATATAAGTACTCAATGACACCATGTGACCCCCCTAGTCCTATATAAGTACTCAATGACCCCATGTGACCCACCCTAGTCCTATATAAGTACTCAATGACCCAATGTGACCCCCCCATGTCCTATATAAGTACTCAATGACCCCATGTGACACCCCTAGTCCTATATAAGTAATCAATGACCCCATGTGACCCCCCTAGTCCTATATAAGTACTCAATGACCCCATGTGACCCACCCTAGTCCTATATAAGTACTCAATGACCCAATGTGACCCCCCCATGTCCTATATAAGTACTCAATGACCCCATGTGACCCCCCCATGTCCTATATAAGAACTCAATGTCCCCATGTGACCCCCCTAGTCTTATATAAGTACTCAATCACCCCATGTGACCCACCCTAGTCCTATTTAAGTACTCAATGACCCCATGTGAACCACCCTAGTCCTATATAAGTACTCAATGACCCCATGTGACCCCCCCCATGTCCTATATAAGTACTCAATGACCCCATGTGACCCCCCTAGTCCTATATAAGTACTCAATGACCCCATGTGACCCCCCCATGTCCTATATAAGTACTCAATGACCCCATGTGACCCCCCTAGTCCTATATAAGTACTCAATGACCCCATGTGACCCCCCTAGTCCTATATAAGTACTCAATGACCCCATGTGACCCCCCTAGCCCTATATAAGTACTCAATGACCCCATGTGACCCACCCTAGTCCTATATAAGTACTCAATGACCCCATGTGACCCCCCATGTCCCATATAAGTACTCAATGACCCCATGTGACCCCCCTAGTCCTATATTAGCACTCAATGACCCCATGTGACCCACCCTAGTCCTATATAAGTACTCAATGACCCCATGTGACCCCCCATGTCTTATATAAGTACTAAATGACCCCATGTGACCCCCCAAGTCCTATATAAGTACTCAATGAACCCATGTGGACCCCCCTAGTCCTATATAAGTACTCAATGACCCCATGTGACCCACCCTAGTCCTATATAATTACTCAATGACCCCATATGACGCCCCTAGTCCTATATAAGTACTCAATGACCCCATGTGACTTACCCTAGTCCTATATAAGTACTTAATGACCCCATGTGACCCACCCTAGTCCTATATAAGAACTCAATGACCCCATGTGACCCCCCCATGTCCTATATAAGTACTCAATGACCCCATGTGACCCCCCTAGTCCTTTATAAGTACACAATGACCCCATGTGACCCCCCCATGTCCTATATAAGTACTCAATGTCCCCATGTGACCCCCCTAGTCCTATATAAGTACTCAATGACCCCAGGTGTCCCCCCTAGTCCTATATAAGTACTCAATGACCCCATGTGACTCACCCTAGTCCTATATAAGTACTCAATGACCCCATGTGACCCCCCCATGTCCTATATAAATACTCAATGTCCCCATGTGACCCCCCTAGTCCTATATAAGTACTCAATGACCGCATGTGACCCCCCTAGTCCTATATAAGTACTCAATGACACCATGTGACCCACCCTAGTCCTATATAAGTACTCAATGAACCCATGTGAACCACCCTAGTCCTATATAAGTACTCAATGACCCCATGTGACCCCCCCATGTCCTATATAAGTACTCAATGACCCCATGTGACCCCCCTATTCCTATATAAGTACTCAATGACCCCATGTGACCCCTCCATGTCCTATATAAGTACTCAATGACCCCATGTGACCCCCCTAGTCCTATATAAGTACTCAATGACCCCATGTGACCTCCCCATGTCCTATATAAGTACTCAATGACCCCATGTGACCCCCCTAGTCCTATATAAGTACTCAATGACCCCATGTGACCCCTCCATGTCCTATATAAGTACTCAATGACCCCATGTGACCCCCCCATGTCCTATATAAGTACTCAATGACCCCATTTGACCCCCCTAGTCCTATATAAGTACTCAATGAACCCATGTGACCCCCCTAGTCCTATAAATGTACTCAATGACCCCATGTGACCCACCCTAGTCCTATATAAGTACTCAATGACCCCATGTGACCCCCCTAGTCCTATATAAGTACTCAATGACCCCATGTGACCCCGCCATGTCCTATATAAGTACTCAATGACCCCATGTGACCCCCCTAGCCCTATATAAGTACTCAATGACCCCATGTGACCCACCCTAGTCCTATATAAGTACTCAATGACCCCATGTGACCCCCCATGTCCTATATAACTACTCAATGACCCCATGTGACCCCCCCTTTCCTATATAAGTACTCAATGACCCCATGTGACCCACCCTAGTCCTATATAAGAACTCAATGACCCCATGTGACCCCCCCATGTCCTATATAAGTACTCAATGGCACCATGTGACCCCCCTAGTCCTATATAAGTACTCAATGACCCCATGTGACCCCCCCTTGTCCTATAAAAGTACTCAATGTCCCCATTTGACCCCCCTAGTCCTATATAAGTACTCAATGACCCCATGTGACCCCCCTAGTCCTATATAAGTACTCAATGAACCCATGTGACCCCCCTAGTCCTATATAAGTACTCAATGACCCCATGTGACACCCCTAGTCCTATATAAGTACTCAATGACCCCATGTGACCCACCCTAGTCCTATATAAGTACTCAATGACCCCATGTGACCCACCCTAGTCCTATATAAGTACTCAATGACCCCATGTGACCCCCCCCCATGTCCTATATAAGTACTCAATGACACCATGTGACCCCCCTAGTCCTATATAGGTACTCAATGACCCCATGTGACCCCCCCATGTCTTATATAAGTACTCAATGACCCCATGTGACCCCCCTAGACCTATATAAGTACTCAATGACCCCATGTGAACCCCCTAGTCCTATATAAGTACTCAATGACCCCATGTGACCCCCCTAGTCCTATATAAGTACTCAATGACCCCATGTGACCCCCCCATGTCTTATATAAGTACTCAATGACCCCATGTGAACCCCCTTGTCCTATATAAGTACTCAATGACCCCATGTGACCCCCCTAGTCCTATATAAGTACTCAATGACCCCATGTGACCCCCCCATGTCTTATATAAGTACTCAATGACCCCATGTGACCCCCCTAGACCTATATAAGTACTCAATGACCCCATGTGACCCCCCTAGTCCTATATATGTACTCAATGACCCCATGAAACCCCCCTAGTCCTATATAAGTACTCAATGACTCCATGTGACCCCCTAGTCCTATATAAGTACTCAATGACCACATGTGACCCACCCTAGTCCTATATAAGTACTCAATGACCCCATGTGACCCCCCTAGTCCTATATAAGTACTCAATGACCCCATGTGACCCCCCTAGTCCTATATAAGTACTCAATGACCCCATGTGACCCCCCTAGTCCTATATAAGTACTCAATGACCCCATGTGACCCACCCTAGTCCTATATAAGTACTTAATGACCCCATGTGACCCACCCTAGTCCTATATAAGAACTCAATGTCCCCATGTGACCCCCCCATATCCTATATAAGTACTCAATGACGCCATGTGACCCCCCTAGTCCTATATAAGTACACAATGACCCCATGTGACCCCCCCATGTCCTATATAAGTACTCAATGTCCCCATGTGACCCCCCTAGTCCTATATAAGTACTCAATGACCCCATGTGAACCCCCTAGTCCTATATAAGTACTCAATGACCCCATGTGACTCACCCTAGTCCTATATAAGTGCTCAATGACCCCATGTGACCCCACCATGCCATATATAAGTACTCAATGTCCCCATGTGACCCCCTTAGTCCTCTATAAGTACTTAATGACCCCATGTGACCCCCCATGTCCTATATAAGTACTCAATGACTCCATGTGACCCCCCTAGTCCTATATAAGTACTCAATGACCCCATGTGACCCCCCTAGTCCTATATAAGTACTCAATGACCCCATGTGACCCACCTTTGTCCTATATAAGTACTCAATGACCCAATGTGACCCCCCCATGTCCTATATAAGTACTCAATGACCCCATGTGACCCCCCTAGTCCTATATAAGTAATCAATGACCCCATGTGACCCCCCTAGTCCTATATAAGTACTCAATGACACCATGTGACCCCCCTAGTCCTATATAAGTACTCAATGACCCCATGTGACCCACCCTAGTCCTATATAAGTACTCAATGACCCAATGTGACCCCCCCATGTCCTATATAAGTACTCAATGACCCCATGTGACACCCCTAGTCCTATATAAGTAATCAATGACCCCATGTGACCCCCCTAGTCCTATATAAGTACTCAATGACCCCATGTGACCCACCCTAGTCCTATATAAGTACTCAATGACCCAATGTGACCCCCCCATGTCCTATATAAGTACTCAATGACCCCATGTGACCCCCCCATGTCCTATATAAGAACTCAATGTCCCCATGTGACCCCCCTAGTCTTATATAAGTACTCAATCACCCCATGTGACCCACCCTAGTCCTATTTAAGTACTCAATGACCCCATGTGAACCACCCTAGTCCTATATAAGTACTCAATGACCCCATGTGACCCCCCCCATGTCCTATATAAGTACTCAATGACCCCATGTGACCCCCCTAGTCCTATATAAGTACTCAATGACCCCATGTGACCCCCCCATGTCCTATATAAGTACTCAATGACCCCATGTGACCCCCCTAGTCCTATATAAGTACTCAATGACCCCATGTGACCCCCCTAGTCCTATATAAGTACTCAATGACCCCATGTGACCCCCCTAGTCCTATATAAGTACTCAATGACCCCATGTGAACCCCCTAGTCCTATATAAGTTCTCAATGACCCCATGTGACTCACCCTAGTCCTATATAAGTACTCAATGACCCCATGTGACCCACCCTAGTCCTATAAAGGTACTTAATGACCCCATGTGACCCACCCTAGTCCTATATAAGAACTCAATGACCCCATGTGACCTCCCCATGTCCTATATAAGTACTCAATGACCCCATGTGACCCCCCTAGTCCTATATAAGTACACAATGACCCCATGTGACCCCCCCATGTCCTATATAAGTACTCAATGTCCCCATGTGACTCACCCTAGTCCTATATAAGTACTCAATGACCCCATGTGACCCCCCCATGCCATATATAAGTACTCAATGTCCCCATGTGACCCCCCATGTCCTATATAAGTACTCAATGACCCCATGTGACCCCCCTAGTCCTATATAAGTACTCAATGACCCCATGTGACCCCCCATGTCCCATATAAGTACTCAATGACCCCATGTGACCCCCCTAGTCCTATATTAGTACTCAATGACCCCATGTGACCCCCTTAGTCCTATATAAGTACTCCATGACCCCATGTGACCCCCCTAGTCCTATATAAGTACTTAATGACCCCATGTGACCCACCCTAGTCCTATATAAGTACTCAATGACCCCATGTGACCCCCCCATGTCCTATATAAGTACTCAATGACCCCATGTGAACCCCCTTGTCCCATATAAGTACTCAATGACCCCATGTGACCCCCCCATGTCCTATATAAGTACTCAATGACCCCATGTGACACCCCTAGTCCTATATAAGTACTCAATGACCCCATGTGACCCACCCTAGTCCTATATAAGTACTCAATGACCCCATGTGACCCCCCATGTCTTATATAAGTACTAAATGACCCCATGTGACCCCCCAAGTCCTATATAAGTACTCAATGAACCCATGTGGACCCCCCCATGTCCTATATAAGTACTCAATGTCCCCATGTGACCCCCCTAGTCCTATATAAGTACTCAATGACCCCAGGTGAACCCCCTAGTCCTATATAAGTACTCAATGACCCCATGTGACTCACCCTAGTCCTATATAAGTACTCAATGACCCCATGTGACCCGCCCATGTCCTATATAAGTACTCAATGTCCCCATGTGACCCCCCTAGTCCTATATAAGTACTCAATGACCCCATGTGACCCCCCTAGTCCTATATAAGTACTCAATGACACCATGTGACCCACCCTAGTCCTATATAAGTACTCAATGACCCCATGTGAACCACCCTAGTCCTATATAAGTACTCAATGACCCCATGTCCTATATAAGTACTCAATGACCCCATGTGACCCCCCTATTCCTATATAAGTACTCAATGACCCCATGTGACCCCTCCATGTCCTATATAAGTACTCAATGACCCCATGTGACCCCCCTAGTCCTATATAAGTACTCAATGACCCCATGTGACCTCCCCATGTCCTATATAAGTACTCAATGACCCCGTTTGACCCCCCTAGTCCTATATAAGTACTCAATGACCCCATGTGACCCCCCTAGTCCTATATAAGTACTCAATGACCCCATTTGACCCCCCTAGTCCTATGTAAGTACTCAATGAACCCATGTGACCCCCCTAGTCCTATAAATGTACTCAATGACCCCATGTGACCCACCCTAGTCCTATATAAGTACTCAATGACCCCATGTGACCCCTTTAGTCCTATATAAGTACTCAATGACCCCATGTGACCCCCCCATGTCCTATATAAGTACTCAATGACCCCATGTGACCCCCCTAGTCCTATATAAGTACTCAATGACCCCATGTGACCCCCCTAGTCCTATATAAGTACTCAATGACCCCATGTGACCCCCCCATGTCCTATATAAGTACTCAATGACCCCATTTGACCCCCCTAGTCCTATATAAGTACTCAATGAACCCATGTGACCCCCCTAGTCCTATAAATGTACTCAATGACCCCATGTGACCCACCCTAGTCCTATATAAGTACTCAATGACCCCATGTGACCTCCCTAGTCCTATATAAGTACTCAATGACCCCATGTGACCCCCCCATGTCCTATATAAGTACTCAATGACACCATGTGACCCCCCTAGTCGTATATAAGAACTCAATGACCCCATGTGACCCCCCTAGTCCTATATAAGTACTCAATGTCCCCATGTGAACCCCCTAGTCCTATATAAGTTCTCAATGACCCCATGTGACTCACCCTAGTCCTATATAAGTACTCAATGACCCCATGTGACCCACCCTAGTCCTATAAAGGTACTTAATGACCCCATGTGACCCACCCTAGTCCTATATAAGAACTCAATGACCCCATGTGACCCCCCCATGTCCTATATAAGTACTCAATGACCCCATGAGACCCCCCTAGTCCTATATAAGTACACAATGACCCCATGTGACCCCCCCATGTCCTATATAAGTACTCAATGTCCCCATGTGACCCCCCTAGTCCTATATAAGTACTCAATGACCCCATGTGAACCCCCTAGTCCTATATAAGTACTCAATGACCCCATGTGACTCACCCTAGTCCTATATAAGTACTCAATGACCCCATTTGACCCCCCCATGCCATATATAAGTACTCAATGTCCCCATGTGACCCCCTTAGTCCTATATAAGTACTCAATGACCCCATGTGACCCCCCTAGTCCTATATAAGTACTCAATGACCCCATGTGACCCCCCTAGTCCTATATAAGTATTCAATGACCCCATGTGACCCCCCTAGTCCTATGTAAGTACTCAATGACCCCATGTGACCTCCCCATGTCCTATATAAGTACTCAATGACACCATGTGACCCCCCTAGTCCTATATAAGTACTCAATGACCCCATGTGACCCCCCCATGTCCTATATAAGTACTCAATGACCCCATTTGACCCCCCTAGTCCTATATATGTACTCAATGAACCAATGTGACCCCCCTAGTCCTATAAATGTACTCAATGACCCCATGTGAGCCACCCTACTCCTATATAAGTACTTAATGACCTCATGTGAGCCACCCTAGTCCTATATAAGAACTCAATGACCCCATATGACCCCCCCATGTCCTATATAAGTACTCAATGACCCCATGTGACCCCCCTAGTCCTATATAAGTACACAATGACCCCATGTGACCCCCCAATGTCCTATATAAGTACTCAATGTCCCCATGTGACCCCCCTAGTCCTATATAAGTACTCATAGACCCCATGTGAACCCCCTAGTCCTATATAAGTACTCAATGACCCCATGTGACCCCCCCATGCCATATATAAGCACTCAATGTCCCCATGTGACCCCCCATGTCCTATATAAGTACTCAATGACCCCATGTGACCCCCCTAGTCCTATATAAGTACTCAATGACCCCATGTGACCCCCCTAGTCCTATATAAGTACTCAATGACCCCATGTGACCCCCCATGTCCCATATAAGTACTCAATGACCCCATGTGACCCCCCTAGTCCTATATTAGTACTCAATGACCCCATGTGACACCCCTAGTCCTATATAAGTACTCAATGACCCCATGTGACCCACCCTAGTCCTATATAAGTACTCAATGACCCCATGTGACCCACCCTAGTCCTATATAAGTACTCAATGACCCCATGTGACCCCCCCATGTCCTATATAAGTACTCAATGACACCATGTGACCCCCCTAGTCCTATATAGGTACTCAATGACCCCATGTGACCCCCCTAGTCCTATATAAGTACTCAATGACCCCATGTGACCCCCCTAGTCCTATATAAGTAATCAATGACCCCATGTGACCCCCCCATGTCCTATATAAGTACTCAATGACACCATGTGACCCCCCTAGTCCTATATAAGTACTCAATGACCCCATGTGACCCCCCCATGTCCTATATAAGTACTCAATGACGCGATGTGACCCACCCTAGTCCTATATAAGTACTCAATGACCCCATGTGACCCACCCTAGTCCTATATAAGTACTCAATGACCCCATGTGACCCCCCCATGTCCTATATAAGTACTCAATGACACCATGTGACCCCCCTAGTCCTATATAAGTACTCAATGACCCCATGTGACCCCCCCATGTCCTATAAAAGTACTCAATGTCCCCATTTGACCCCCCTAGTCCTATATAAGTACTCAATGACCCCATGTGACCCCCCTAGTCCTATATAAGTACTCAATGACCCCATGTGACCCCCCTAGTCCTATATAAGTACTCAATGACCCCATGTGACACCCCTAGTCCTATATAAGTACTCAATGACCCCATGTGACCCACCCTAGTCCTATATAAGTACTCAATGACCCCATGTGACCCACCCTAGTCCTATATAAGTACTCAATGACCCCATGTGACCCCCCCATGTCCTATATAAGTACTCAATGACACCATGTGACCCCCCTAGTCCTATATAAGTACTCAATGACCCCATGTGACCCCCCCATGTCTTATATAAGTACTCAATGACCCCATGTGACCCCCCTAGACCTATATAAGTACTCAATGACCCCATGTGAACCCCCTAGTCCTATATAAGTACTCAATGACCCCATGTGACCCCCCTAGTCCTATATAAGTACTCAATGACCCCATGTGACCCCCCCATGTCTTATATAAGTACTCAATGACCCCATGTTAACCCCCTAGTCCTATATAAGTACTCAATGACCCCATGTGACCCCCCTAGTTCTATATAAGTACTCAATGACCCCATGTGACCCCCCCATGTCTTATATAAGTACTCAATGACCCCATGTGAACCCCCTAGTCCTATATAAGTACTCAATGACCCCATGTGACCCCCCTAGTCCTATATAAGTACTCAATGACCCCATGTGACCCCCCCATGTCTTATATAAGTACTCAATGACCCCATGTGACCCCCCTAGACCTATATAAGTACTCAATGACCCCATGTGACCCCCCTAGTCCTATATATGTACTCAATGACCCCATGTAACCCCCCTAGTCCTATATAAGTACTCAATGACTCCATGTGACCCCCTAGTCCTATATAAGTACTCAATGACCACATGTGACCCACCCTAGTCCTATGTAAGTACTCAATGACCCCATGTGACCCCCCTAGTCCTATATAAGTACTCAATGACCCCATGTGACCCCCATAGTCCTATATAAGTACTCAATGACCCCATGTGACCCCCCTAGTCCTATATAAGTACTCAATGACCCCATGTGACCCACCCTAGTCCTATATAAGTACTTAATGACCCCATGTGACCCACCCTAGTCCTATATAAGAACTCAATGTCCCCATGTGACCCCCCCATATCCTATATAAGTACTCAATGACGCCATGTGACCCCACTAGTCCTATATAAGTACACAATGACCCCATGTGACCCCCCCATGTCCTATATAAGTACTCAATGTCCCCATGTGACCCCCCTAGTCCTATATAAGTACTCAATGACCCCATGTGAACCCCCTAGTCCTATATAAGTACTCAATGACCCCATGTGACTCACCCTAGTCATATATAAGTGCTCAATGACCCCATGTGACCCCACCATGCCATATATAAGTACTCAATGTCCCCATGTGAACCCCTTAGTCCTCTATAAGTACTTAATGACCCCATGTGACCCCCCATGTCCTATATAAGTACTCAATGACTCCATGTGACCCCCCTAGTCCTATATAAGTACTCAATGACCCCATGTGACCCCCCTAGTCCTATATAAGTACTCAATGACCCCATGTGACCCACCTTTGTCCTATATAAGTACTCAATGACCCAATGTGACCCCCCCATGTCCTATATAAGTACTCAATGACCCCATGTGACCCCCCTAGTCCTATATAAGTAATCAATGACCCCATGTGACCCCCCTAGTCCTATATAAGTACTCAATGACCCAATGTGACCCACCCTAGTCCTATATAAGTACTCAATGACCCAATGTGACCCCCTCATGTCCTATATAAGTACTCAATGACCCCATGTGACCCCCCCATGTCCTATATAAGTACTCAATGTCCCCATGTGACCCTCCTAGTCCTATATAAGTACTCAATGACACCATGTGACCCCCCTAGTCCTATATAAGTACTCAATGACCCAATGTGACCCACCCTAGTCCTATATAAGTACTCAATGACCCAATGTGATCCCCTCATGTCCTATATAAGTACTCAATGACCCCATGTGACCCACCCTAGTCCTATATAAGTACTCAATGACACAATGTGACCCCCCCATGTCCTATATAAGTACTCAATGACCCCATGTGACCCCCCTAGTCCTATATAAGTAATCAATGACCCCATGTAACCCCCCTAGTCCTATATAAGTACTCAATGACCCCATGTGACCCACCCTAGTCCTATATAAGTACTCAATGACCCAATGTGACCCCCCCATGTCCTATATAAGTACTCAATGACCCCATGTGACCCCCCCATGTCCTATATAAGAACTCAATGTCCCCATGTGACCCCCCTAGTCCTATATAAGTACTCAATCACCCCATGTGACCCACCCTAGTCCTATATAAGTACTCAATGACCCCATGTGAACCACCCTAGTCCTATATAAGTACTCAATGACCCCATGTGACCCCCCCCATGTCCTATATAAGTACTCAATGACCCCATGTGACCCCCCTAGTCCTATATAAGTACTCAATGACCCCATGTGACCCCCCCATGTCCTATATAAGTACTCAATGACCCCATGTGACCCCCCTAGTCCTATATAAGTACTCAATGACCCCATGTGACCCCCCATGTCCTATATAAGTACTCAATGACCCCATGTGACCCCCCTAGCCCTATATAAGTACTCAATGACCCCATGTGACCCACCCTAGTCCTATATAAGTACTCAATGACCCCATGTGACCCCCCATGTCCCATATAAGTACTCAATGACCCCATGTGACCCCCCTAGTCCTATATTAGTACTCAATGACCCCATGTGACCCACCCTAGTCCTATATAAGTACTCAATGACCCCATGTGACCCCCCTAGTCCTATATAAGTACTTAATGACCCCATGTGACCCACCCTAGTCCTATATAAATACTCAATGACCCCATGTGACCCCCCCATGTCCTATATAAGTACTCAATGAGCCCATGTGAACCCCCATGTCCCATATAAGTACTCAATGACCCCATGTGACCCCCCCATGTCCTATATAAGTACTTAATGACCCCATGTGACACCCCTAGTCCTATATAAGTACTCAATGACCCCATGTGACCCACCCTAGTCCTATATAAGTACTCAATGACCCCATGTGACCCCCCATGTCTTATATAAGTACTAAATGACCCCATGTGACCCCCCAAGTCCTATATAAGTACTCAATGAACCCATGTGGACCCCCCTAGTCCTATATAAGTACTCAATGACCCCATGTGACCCACCCTAGTCCTATATAATTACTCAATGACCCCATATGACGCCCCTAGTCCTATATAAGTACTCAATGACCCCATGTGACTTACCCTAGTCCTATATAAGTACTTAATGACCCCATGTGACCCACCCTAGTCCTATATAAGAACTCAATGACCCCATGTGACCCCCCCATGTCCTATATAAGTACTCAATGACCCCATGTGACCCCCCTAGTCCTTTATAAGTACACAATGACCCCATGTGACCCCCCCATGTCCTATATAAGTACTCAATGTCCCCATGTGACCCCCCTAGTCCTATATAAGTACTCAATGACCCCAGGTGAACCCCCTAGTCCTATATAAGTACTCAATGACCCCATGTGACTCACCCTAGTCCTATATAAGTACTCAATGACCCCATGTGACCCCCCCATGTCCTATATAAGTACTCAATGTCCCCATGTGACCCCCCTAGTCCTATATAAGTACTCAATGACCGCATGTGACCCCCCTAGTCCTATATAAGTACTCAATGACACCATGTGACCCACCCTAGTCCTATATAAGTACTCAATGACCCCATGTGAACCACCCTAGTCCTATATAAGTACTCAATGACCCCATGTGACCCCCCCATGTCCTATATAAGTACTCAATGACCCCATGTGACCCCCCTATTCCTATATAAGTACTCAATGACCCCATGTGACCCCTCCATGTCCTATATAAGTACTCAATGACCCCATGTGACCCCCCTAGTCCTATATAAGTACTCAATGACCCCATGTGACCTCCCCATGTCCTATATAAGTACTCAATGATCCCATGTGACCCCCCTAGTCCTATATAAGTACTCAATGACCCCATGTGACCCCTCCATGTCCTATATAAGTACTCAATGACCCCATGTGACCCCCCCATGTCCTATATAAGTACTCAATGACCCCATTTGACCCCCCTAGTCATATATAAGTACTCAATGAACCCATGTGACCCCCCTAGTCCTATAAATGTACTCAATGACCCCATGTGACCCACCCTAGTCCTATATAAGTACTCAATGACCCCATGTGACCCCCCTAGTCCTATATAAGTACTCAATGACCCCATGTGACCCCGCCATGTCCTATATAAGTACTCAATGACCCCATGTGACCCCCCTAGCCCTATATAAGTACTCAATGACCCCATGTGACCCACCCTAGTCCTATATAAGTACTCAATGACCCCATGTGACCCCCCATGTCCTATATAACTACTCAATGACCCCATGTGACCCCCCCCTTTCCTATATAAGTACTCAATGACCCCATGTGACCCACCCTAGTCCTATATAAGAACTCAATGACCCCATGTGACCCCCCCATGTCCTATATAAGTACTCAATGGCACCATGTGACCCCCCTAGTCCTATATAAGTACTCAATGACCCCATGTGACCCCCCCATGTCCTATAAAAGTACTCAATGTCCCCATTTGACCCCCCTAGTCCTATATAAGTACTCAATGACCCCATGTGACCCCCCTAGTCCTATATAAGTACTCAATGACCCCATGTGACCCCCCTAGTCCTATATAAGTACTCAATGACCCCATGTGACACCCCTAGTCCTATATAAGTACTCAATGACCCCATGTGACCCACCCTAGTCCTATATAAGTACTCAATGACCCCATGTGACCCACCCTAGTCCTATATAAGTACTCAATGACCCCATGTGACCCCCCCCATGTCCTATATAAGTACTCAATGACACCATGTGACCCCCCTAGTCCTATATAGGTACTCAATGAACCCATGTGACCCCCCCATGTCTTATATAAGTACTCAATGACCCCATGTGACCCCCCTAGACCTATATAAGTACTCAATGACCCCATGTAATCCCCCTAGTCCTATATAAGTACTCAATGACCCCATGTGACCCCCCTAGTCCTATATAAGTACTCAATGACCCCATGTGACCCCCCCATGTCTTATATAAGTACTCAATGACCCCATGTGAACCCCCTTGTCCTATATAAGTACTCAATGACCCCATGTGACCCCCCTAGTCCTATATAAGTACTCAATGACCCCATGTGACCCCCCCATGTCTTATATAAGTACTCAATGACCCCATGTGACCCCCCTAGACCTATATAAGTACTCAATGACCCCATGTGACCCCCCTAGTCCTATATATGTACTCAATGACCCCATGAAACCCCCCTAGTCCTATATAAGTACTCAATGACTCCATGTGACCCCCTAGTCCTATATAAGTACTCAATGACCACATGTGACCCACCCTAGTCCTATATAAGTACTCAATGACCCCATGTGACCCCCCTAGTCCTATATAAGTACTCAATGACCCCATGTGACCCCCCTAGTCCTATATAAGTACTCAATGACCCCATGTGACCCCCCTAGTCCTATATAAGTACTCAATGACCCCATGTGACCCACCCTAGTCCTATATAAGTACTTAATGACCCCATGTGACCCACCCTAGTCCTATATAAGAACTCAATGTCCCCATGTGACCCCCCCATATCCTATATAAGTACTCAATGACGCCATGTGACCCCCCTAGTCCTATATAAGTACACAATGACCCCATGTGACCCCCCCATGTCCTATATAAGTACTCAATGTCCCCATGTGACCCCCCTAGTCCTATATAAGTACTCAATGACCCCATGTGAACCCCCTAGTCCTATATAAGTACTCAATGACCCCATGTGACTCACCCTAGTCCTATATAAGTGCTCAATGACCCCATGTGACCCCACCATGCCATATATAAGTACTCAATGTCCCCATGTGACCCCCTTAGTCCTCTATAAGTACTTAATGACCCCATGTGACCCCCCATGTCCTATATAAGTACTCAATGACTCCATGTGACCCCCCTAGTCCTATATAAGTACTCAATGACCCCATGTGACCCCCCTAGTCCTATATAAGTACTCAATGACCCCATGTGACCCACCTTTGTCCTATATAAGTACTCAATGACCCAATGTGACCCCCCCATGTCCTATATAAGTACTCTATGACCCCATGTGACCCCCCTAGTCCTATATAAGTAATCAATGACCCCATGTGACCCCCCTAGTCCTATATAAGTACTCAATGACACCATGTGACCCCCCTAGTCCTATATAAGTACTCAATGACCCCATGTGACCCACCCTAGTCCTATATAAGTACTCAATGACCCAATGTGACCCCCCCCATGTCCTATATAAGTACTCAATGACCCCATGTGACCCCCCCATGTCCTATATAAGAACTCAATGTCCCCATGTGACCCCCCTAGTCTTATATAAGTACTCAAACACCCCATGTGACCCACCCTAGTCCTATTTAAGTACTCAATGACCCCATGTGAACCACCCTAGTCCTATATAAGTACTCAATGACCCCATGTGACCCCCCCCATGTCCTATATAAGTACTCAATGACCCCATGTGACCCCCCTAGTCCTATATAAGTACTCAATGACCCCATGTGACCCCCCCATGTCCTATATAAGTACTCAATGACCCCATGTGACCCCCCTAGTCCTATATAAGTACTCAATGACCCCATGTGACCCCCCTAGTCCTATATAAGTACTCAATGACCCCATGTGACCCCCCTAGTCCTATATAAGTACTCAATGACCCCATGTGAGCCACCCTACTCCTATATAAGTACTTAATGACCTCATGTGACCCACCCTAGTCCTATATAAGAACTCAATGACCCCATATGACCCCCCCATGTCCTATATAAGTACTCAATGACCCCATGTGACCCCCCTAGTCCTATATAAGTACACAATGACCCCATGTGACCCCCCCATGTCCTATATAAGTACTCAATGTCCCCATGTGACCCCCCTAGTCCTATATAAGTACTCAATGACCCCATGTGAACCCCCTAGGCCTATATAAGTACTCAATGACCCCATGTGACTCACCCTAGTCCTATATAAGTACTCAATGACCCCATGTGACCCCCCCATGCCATATATAAGTACTCAATGTCCCCATGTGACCCCCCATGTCCTATATAAGTACTCAATGACCCCATGTGACCCCCCTAGTCCTATATAAGTACTCAATGACCCCATGTGACCCCCCATGTCCCATATAAGTACTCAATGACCCCATGTGACCCCCCTAGTCCTATATTAGTACTCAATGACCCCATGTGACCCCCTTAGTCCTATATAAGTACTCCATGACCCCATGTGACCCCCCTAGTCCTATATAAGTACTTAATGACCCCATGTGACCCACCCTAGTCCTATATAAGTACTCAATGACCCCATGTGACCCCCCCATGTCCTATATAAGTACTCAATGACCCCATGTGAACCCCCATGTCCCATATAAGTACTCAATGACCCCATGTGACCCCCCCATGTCCTATATAAGTACTCAATGACCCCATGTGACACCCCTAGTCCTATATAAGTACTCAATGACCCCATGTGACCCACCCTAGTCCTATATAAGTACTCAATGACCCCATGTGACCCCCCATGTCTTATATAAGTACTAAATGACCCCATGTGACCCCCCAAGTCCTATATAAGTACTCAATGAACCCATGTGGACCCCCCCATGTCCTATATAAGTACTCAATGTCCCCATGTGACCCCCCTAGTCCTATATAAGTACTCAATGACCCCAGGTGAACCCCCTAGTCCTATATAAGTACTCAATGACCCCATGTGACTCACCCTAGTCCTATATAAGTACTCAATGACCCCATGTGACCCGCCCATGTCCTATATAAGTACTCAATGTCCCCATGTGACCCCCCTAGTCCTATATAAGTACTCAATGACCCCATGTGACCCCCCTAGTCCTATATAAGTACTCAATGACACCATGTGACCCACCCTAGTCCTATATAAGTACTCAATGACCCCATGTGAACCACCCTAGTCCTATATAAGTACTCAATGACCCCATGTCCTATATAAGTACTCAATGACCCCATGAGACCCCCCTATTCCTATATAAGTACTCAATGACCCCATGTGACCCCTCCATGTCCTATATAAGTACTCAATGACCCCATGTGACCCCCCTAGTCCTATATAAGTACTCAATGACCCCATGTGACCTCCCCATGTCCTATATAAGTACTCAATGACCCCGTGTGACCCCCCTAGTCCTATATAAGTACTCAATGACCCCATGTGACCCCCCTAGTCCTATATAAGTACTCAATGACCCCATTTGACCCCCCTAGTCCTATGTAAGTACTCAATGAACCCATGTGACCCCCCTAGTCCTATAAATGTACTCAATGACCCCATGTGACCCACCCTAGTCCTATATAAGTACTCAATGACCCCATGTGACCCCTTTAGTCCTATATAAGTACTCAATGACCCCATGTGACCCCCCCATGTCCTATATAAGTACTCAATGACTCCATGTGACCCCCCTAGTCCTATATAAGTACTCAATGACCCCATGTGACCCCCCTAGTCCTATATAAGTACTCAATGACCCCATGTGACCCCCCCATGTCCTATATAAGTACTCAATGACCCCATTTGACCCCCCTAGTCCTATATAAGTACTCAATGAACCCATGTGACCCCCCTAGTCCTATAAATGTACTCAATGACCCCATGTGACCCACCCTAGTCCTATATAAGTACTCAATGACCCCATGTGACCTCCCTAGTCCTATATAAGTACTCAATGACCCCATGTGACCCCCCCATGTCCTATATAAGTACTCAATGACACCATGTGACCCCCCTAGTCGTATATAAGAACTCAATGACCCCATGTGACCCCCCTAGTCCTATATAAGTACTCAATGACCCCATGTGAACCCCCTAGTCCTATATAAGTTCTCAATGACCCCATGTGACTCACCCTAGTCCTATATAAGTACTCAATGACCCCATGTGACCCACCCTAGTCCTATAAAGGTACTTAATGACCCCATGTGACCCACCCTAGTCCTATATAAGAACTCAATGACCCCATGTGACCCCCCCATGTCCTATATAAGTACTCAATGACCCCATGTGACCCCCCTAGTCCTATATAAGTACACAATGACCCCATGTGACCCCCCCATGTCCTATATAAGTACTCAATGTCCCCATGTGACCCCCCTAGTCCTATATAAGTACTCAATGACCCCATGTGAACCCCCTAGTCCTATATAAGTACTCAATGACCCCATGTGACTCACCCTAGTCCTATATAAGTACTCAATGACCCCATTTGACCCCCCCATGCCATATATAAGTACTCAATGTCCCCATGTGACCCCCTTAGTCCTATATAAGTACTCAATGACCCCATGTGACCCCCCTAGTCCTATATAAGTACTCAATGACCCCATGTGACCCCCCTAGTCCTATATAAGTATTCAATGACCCCATGTGACCCCCCTAGTCCTATGTAAGTACTCAATGACCCCATGTGACCTCCCCATGTCCTATATAAGTACTCAATGACACCATGTGACCCCCCTAGTCCTATATAAGTACTCAATGACCCCATGTGACCCCCCCATGTCCTATATAAGTACTCAATGACCCCATTTGACCCCCCTAGTCCTATATAAGTACTCAATGAACCAATGTGATCCCCCTAGTCCTATAAATGTACTCAATGACCCCATGTGAGCCACCCTACTCCTATATAAGTACTTAATGACCTCATGTGAGCCACCCTAGTCCTATATAAGAACTCAATGACCCCATATGACCCCCCCATGTCCTATATAAGTACTCAATGACCCCATGTGACCCCCCTAGTCCTATATAAGTACACAATGACCCCATGTGACCCCCCCATGTCCTATATAAGTACTCAATGTCCCCATGTGACCCCCCTAGTCCTATATAAGTACTCATAGACCCCATGTGAACCCCCTAGTCCTATATAAGTACTCAATGACCCCATGTGACCCCCCCATGCCATATATAAGTACTCAATGTCCCCATGTGACCCCCCATGTCCTATATAAGTACTCAATGACCCCATGTGACCCCCCTAGTCCTATATAAGTACTCAATGACCCCATGTGACCCCCCTAGTCCTATATAAGTACTCAATGACCCCATGTGACCCCCCATGTCCCATATAAGTACTCAATGACCCCATGTGACCCCCCTAGTCCTATATTAGTACTCAATGACCCCATGTGACCCCCTTAGTCCTATATAAGTACTCCATGACCCCATGTGACCCCCCTAGTCCTATATAAGTACTTAATGACCCCATGTGACCCACCCTAGTCCTATATAAGTACTCAATGACCCCATGTGACCCCCCCATGTCCTATATAAGTACTCAATCACCCCATGTGAACCCCCATGTCCCATATAAGTACTCAATGACCCCATGTGACCCCCCCATGTCCTATATAAGTACTCAATGACACCATGTGACACCCCTAGTCCTATATAAGTACTCAATGACGCGATGTGACCCACCCTAGTCCTATATAAGTACTTAATGACCCCATGTGACCCCCCATGTCTTATATAAGTACTAAATGACCCCCCTAGTCCTATATAATTACTCAATGACCCCATGTGACACCCCTAGTCCTATATAAGTACTCAATGACCCCATGTGACCCACCCTAGTCCTATATAAGTACTCAATGACCCCATGTGACCCACCCTAGTCCTATATAAGTACTCAATGACCCCATGTGACCCCCCCATGTCCTATATAAGTACTCAATGACACCATGTGACCCCCCTAGTCCTATATAGGTACTCAATGACCCCATGTGACTCCCCCATGTCTTATATAAGTACTCAATGACCCCATGTGACCCCCCTAGACCTATATAAGTACTCAATGACCCCATGTGAACCCCCTAGTCCTATATAAGTACTCAATGACCCCATGTGACCCCCCTAGTCCTATATAAGTACTCAATGACCCCATGTGACCCCCCATGTCTTATATAAGTACTCAATGACCCCATGTGAACCCCCTTGTCCTATATAAGTACTCAATGACCCCATGTGACCCCCCTAGTCCTATATAAGTACTCAATGACCCCATGTGACCCCCCCATGTCTTATATAAGTACTCAATGACCCCATGTGACCCCCCTAGACCTATATAAGTACTCAATGACCCCATGTGACCCCCCTAGTCCTATATATGTACTCAATGACCCCATGAAACCCCCCTAGTCCTATATAAGTACTCAATGACTCCATGTGACCCCCTAGTCCTATATAAGTACTCAATGACCACATGTGACCCACCCTAGTCCTATATAAGTACTCAATGACCCCATGTGACCCCCCTAGTCCTATATAAGTACTCAATGACCCCATGTGACCCCCCTAGTCCTATATAAGTACTCAATGACCCCATGTGACCCACCCTAGTCCTATATAAGTACTTAATGACCCCATGTGACCCACCCTAGTCCTATATAAGAACTCAATGTCCCCATGTGACCCCCCATATCCTATATAAGTACTCAATGACGCCATGTGACCCCCCTAGTCCTATATAAGTACACAATGACCCCATGTGACCCCCCTAGTCCTATATAAGTAATCAATGACCCCATGTGACCCCCCTAGTCCTATATAAGTACTCAATGACACCATGTGACCCCCCTAGTCCTATATAAGTACTCAATGACCCCATGTGACCCACCCTAGTCCTATATAAGTACTCAATGACCCAATGTGACCCCCCCATGTCCTATATAAGTAATCAATGACCCCATGTGACCCCCCTAGTCCTATATAAGTACTCAATGACCCCATGTGACCCACCCTAGTCCTATATAAGTACTCAATGACCCAATGTGACCCCCCCATGTCCTATATAAGTACTCAATGACCCCATGTGACCCCCCCATGTCCTATATAAGAAATCAATGTCCCCATGTGACCCCCCTAGTCTTATATAAGTACTCAATCACCCCATGTGACCCACCCTAGTCCTATTTAAGTACTCAATGACCCCATGTGAACCACCCTAGTCCTATATAAGTACTCAATGACCCCATGTGACCCCCCCCCATGTCCTATATAAGTACTCAATGACCCCATGTGACCCCCCTAGTCCTATATAAGTACTCAATGACCCCATGTGACCCCCCCATGTCCTATATAAGTACTCAATGACCCCATGTGACCCCCCTAGTCCTATATAAGTACTCAATGACCCCATGTGACCCCCCTAGTCCTATATAAGTACTCAATGACCCCATGTGACCCCCCTAGTCCTATATAAGTACTCAATGACCCCATGTGAGCCACCCTACTCCTATATAAGTACTTAATGACCTCATGTGACACACCCTAGTCCTATATAAGAACTCAATGACCCCATATGACCCCCCCATGTCCTATATAAGTACTCAATGACCCCATGTGACCCCCCTAGTCCTATATAAGTACACAATGACCCCATGTGACCACCCCATGTCCTATATAAGTACTCAATGTCCCCATGTGACCCCCCTAGTCCTATATAAGTACTCAATGACCCCATGTGAACCCCCTAAGCCTATATAAGTACTCAATGACCCCATGTGACTCACCCTAGTCCTATATAAGTACTCAATGACCCCATGTGACCCCCCCATGCCATATATAAGTACTCAATGTCCCCATGTGACCCCCCATGTCCTATATAAGTACCCAATGACCCCATGTGACCCCCCTAGTCCTATATAAGTACTCAATGACCCCATGTGACCCCCCATGTCCCATATAAGTACTCAATGACCCCATGTGACCCCCCTAGTCCTATATTAGTACTCAATGACCCCATGTGACCCCCTTAGTCCTATATAAGTACTCCATGACCCCATGTGACCCCCCTAGTCCTATATAAGTACTTAATGACCCCATGTGACCCACCCTAGTCCTATATAAGTACTCAATGACCCCATGTGACCCCCCCATGTCCTATATAAGTACTCAATGACCCCATGTGAACCCCCATGTCCCATATAAGTACTCAATGACCCCATGTGACCCCCCCATGTCCTATATAAGTACTCAATGACCCCATGTGACACCCCTAGTCCTATATAAGTACTCAATGACCCCATGTGACCCACCCTAGTCCTATATAAGTACTCAATGACCCCATGTGACCCCCCATGTCTTATATAAGTATTAAATGACCCCATGTGACCCCCCAAGTCCTATATAAGTACTCAATGAACCCATGTGGACCCCCCCATGTCCTATATAAGTACTCAATGTCCCCATGTGACCCCCCTAGTCCTATATAAGTACTCAATGACCCCAGGTGAACCCCCTAGTCCTATATAAGTACTCAATGACCCCATGTGACTCACCCTAGTCCTATATAAGTACTCAATGACCCCATGTGACCCGCCCATGTCCTATATAAGTACTCAATGTCCCCATGTGACCCCCCTAGTCCTATATAAGTACTCAATGACCCCATGTGACCCCCCTAGTCCTATATAAGTACTCAATGACACCATGTGACCCACCCTAGTCCTATATAAGTACTCAATGACCCCATGTGAACCACCCTAGTCCTATAAAAGTACTCAATGACCCCATGTGACCCCCCCATGTCCTATATAAGTACTCAATGACCCCATGTGACCCCCCTATTCCTATATAAGTACTCAATGACCCCATGTGACCCCTCCATGTCCTATATAAGTACTCAATGACCCCATGTGACCCCCCTAGTCCTATATAAGTACTCAATGACCCCATGTGACCTCCCCATGTCCTATATAAGTACTCAATGACCCCATGTGACCCCCCTAGTCCTATATAAGTACTCAATGACCCCATGTGACCCCCCTAGTCCTATATAAGTACTCAATGACCCCATGTGACCCCCCCCATGTCCTATATAAGTACTCAATGACCCCATTTGACCCCCCTAGTCCTATATAAGTACTCAATTAACCCATGTGACCCCCCTAGTCCTATAAATGTACTCAATGACCCCATGTGACCCACCCTAGTCCTATATAAGTACTCAACGACCCCATGTGACCCCTTTAGTCCTATATAAGTACTCAATGACCCCATGTGACCCCCCCATGTCCTATATAAGTACTCAATGACCCCATGTGACCCCCCTAGTCCTATATAAGTACTCAATGACCCCATGTGACCCCCCTAGTCCTATATAAGTACTCAATGACCCCATGTGACCCCCCCATGTCCTATATAAGTACTCAATGACCCCATTTGACCCCCCTAGTCCTATATAAGTACTCAATGAACCCATGTGACCCCCCTAGTCCTATAAATGTACTCAATGACCCCATGTGACCCACCCTAGTCCTATATAAGTACTCAATGACCCCATGTGACCTCCCTAGTCCTATATAAGTACTCAATGACCCCATGTGACCCCCCCATGTCCTATATAAGTACTCAATGACACCATGTGACCCCCCTAGTCGTATATAAGAACTCAATGACCCCATGTGACCCCCCTAGTCCTATATAAGTACTCAATGACCCCATGTGAACCCCCTAGTCCTATATAAGTTCTCAATGACCCCATGTGACTCACCCTAGTCCTATATAAGTACTCAATGACCCCATGTGACCCACCCTAGTCCTATAAAGGTACTTAATGACCCCATGTGACCCACCCTAGTCCTATATAAGAACTCAATGACCCCATGTGACCTCCCCATGTCCTATATAAGTACTCAATGACCCCATGTGACCCCCCTAGTCCTATATAAGTACACAATGACCCCATGTGACCCCCCCATGTCCTATATAAGTACTCAATGTCCCCATGTGACCCCCCTAGTCCTATATATGTACTCAATGACCCCATGTGAACCCCCTAGTCCTATATAAGTACTCAATGACCCCATGTGACTCACCCTAGTCCTATATAAGTACTCAATGACCCCATTTGACCCCCCCATGCCATATATAAGTACTCAATGTCCCCATGTGACCCCCTTAGTCCTATATAAGTACTCAATGACCCCATGTGACCCCCCTAGTCCTATATAAGTACTCAATGACCCCATGTGACCCCCCTAGTCCTATATAAGTATTCAATGACCCCATGTGACCCCCCTAGTCCTATGTAAGTACTCAATGACCCCATGTGACCTCCCCATGTCCTATATAAGTACTCAATGACATCATGTGACCCCCCTAGTCCTATATAAGTACTCAATGACCCCATGTGACCCCCCCCATGTCCTATATAAGTACTCAATGACCCCATTTGAGCCCCCTAGTCCTATATAAGTACTCAATGAACCAATGTGACCCCCCTAGTCCTATAAATGTACTCAATGACCCCATGTGAGCCACCCTACTCCTATATAAGTACTTAATGACCTCATGTGAGCCACCCTAGTCCTATATAAGAACTCAATGACCCCATATGACCCCCCCATGTCCTATATAAGTACTCAATGACCCCATGTGACCCCCCTAGTCCTATATAAGTACACAATGACCCCATGTGACCCCCCCATGTCCTATATAAGTACTCAATGTCCCCATGTGACCCCCCTAGTCCTATATAAGTACTCATAGACCCCATGTGAACCCCCTAGTCCTATATAAGTACTCAATGACCCCATGTGACCCCCCCATGCCATATATAAGTACTCAATGTCCCCATGTGACCCCCCATGTCCTATATAAGTACTCAATGACCCCATGTGACCCCCCTAGTCCTATATAAGTACTCAATGACCCCATGTGACCCCCCTAGTCCTATATAAGTACTCAATGACCCCATGTAACCCCCCTAGTCCTATATAAGTACTCAATGACCCCATGTGACCCCCCATGTCCCATATAAGTACTCAATGACCCCATGTGACCCCCCTAGTCCTATATTAGTACTCAATGACCCCATGTGACCCCCTTAGTCCTATATAAGTACTCCATGACCCCATGTGACCCCCCTAGTCCTATATAAGTACTTAATGACCCCATGTGACCCACCCTAGTCCTATATAAGTACTCAATGACCCCATGTGACCCCCCCATGTCCTATATAAGTACTCAATGACCCCATGTGAACCCCCATGTCCCATATAAGTACTCAATGACCCCATGTGACCCCCCCATGTCCTATATAAGTACTCAATGACCCCATGTGACACCCCTAGTTCTATATAAGTACTCAATGACGCGATGTGACCCACCCTAGTCCTATATAAGTACTCAATGACCCCATGTGACCCCCCATGTCTTATATAAGTACTAAATGACCCCCCTAGTCCTATATAAGTACTCAATGACCCCATGTGACACCCCTAGTCCTATATAAGTACTCAATGACCCCATGTGACCCACCCTAGTCCTATATAAGTACTCAATGACCCCATGTGACCCACCCTAGTCCTATATAAGTACTTAATGACCCCATGTGACCCCCCCATGTCCTATATAAGTACTCAATGACACCATGTGACCCCCCTAGACCTATATAAGTACTCAATGACCCCATGTGAACCCCCTAGTCCTATATAAGTACTCAATGACCCCATGTGACCCCCCTAGTCCTATATAAGTACTCAATGACCCCATGTGACCCCCCCATGTCTTATATAAGTACTCAATGACCCCATGTGAACCCCCTTGTCCTATATAAGTACTCAATGACCCCATGTGACCCCCCTAGTCCTATATAAGTACTCAATGACCCCATGTGACCCCCCCATGTCTTATATAAGTACTCAATGACCCCATGTGACCCCCCTAGACCTATATAAGTACTCAATGACCCCATGTGACCCCCCTAGTCCTATATATGTACTCAATGACCCCATGAAACCCCCCTAGTCCTATATAAGTACTCAATGTCCCCATGTGACCCCCCATATCCTATATAAGTACTCAATGACGCCATGTGACCCCCCTAGTCCTATATAAGTACACAATGACCCCATGTGACCCCCACATGTCCTATATAAGTACTCCATGACCCCATGTGACCCCCCTAGTCCTATATAAGTACTTAATGACCCCATGTGACCCACCCTAGTCCTATATAAGTACTCAATGACCCCATGTGACCCCCCCATGTCCTATATAAGTACTCAATGACCCCATGTGAACCCCCATGTCCCATATAAGTACTCAATGACCCCATGTGACCCCCCCATGTCCTATATAAGTACTCAATGACCCCATGTGACACCCCTAGTCCTATATAAGTACTCAATGACCCCATGTGACCCACCCTAGTCCTATATAAGTACTCAATGACCCCATGTGACCCCCCATGTCTTATATAAGTATTAAATGACCCCATGTGACCCCCCAAGTCCTATATAAGTACTCAATGAACCCATGTGGACCCCCCCATGTCCTATATAAGTACTCAATGTCCCCATGTGACCCCCCTAGTCCTATATAAGTACTCAATGACCCCAGGTGAACCCCCTAGTCCTAAATAAGTACTCAATGACCCCATGTGACTCACCCTAGTCCTATATAAGTACTCAATGACCCCATGTGACCCGCCCATGTCCTATATAAGTACTCAATGTCCCCATGTGACCCCCCTAGTCCTATATAAGTACTCAATGACCCCATGTGACCCCCCTAGTCCTATATAAGTACTCAATGACACCATGTGACCCACCCTAGTCCTATATAAGTACTCAATGACCCCATGTGAACCACCCTAGTCCTATAAAAGTACTCAATGACCCCATGTGACCCCCCCATGTCCTATATAAGTACTCAATGACCCCATGTGACCCCCCTATTCCTATATAAGTACTCAATGACCCCATGTGACCCCTCCATGTCCTATATAAGTACTCAATGACCCCATGTGACCCCCCTAGTCCTATATAAGTACTCAATGACCCCATGTGACCTCCCCATGTCCTATATAAGTACTCAATGACCCCATGTGACCCCCCTAGTCCTATATAAGTACTCAATGACCCCATGTGACCCCCCTAGTCCTATATAAGTACTCAATGACCCCATGTGACCCCCCCATTTCCTATATAAGTACTCAATGACCCCATTTGACCCCCCTAGTCCTATATAAGTACTCAATTAACCCATGTGACCCCCCTAGTCCTATAAATGTACTCAATGACCCCATGTGACCCACCCTAGTCCTATATAAGTACTCAACGACCCCATGTGACCCCTTTAGTCCTATATAAGTACTCAATGACCCCATGTGACCCCCCCCATGTCCTATATAAGTACTCAATGACCCCATGTGACCCCCCTAGTCCTATATAAGTACTCAATGACCCCATGTGACCCCCCTAGTCCTATATAAGTACTCAATGACCCCATGTGACCCCCCCATGTCCTATATAAGTACTCAATGACCCCATTTGACCCCCCTAGTCCTATATAAGTACTCAATGAACCCATGTGACCCCCCTAGTCCTATAAATGTACTCAATGACCCCATGTGACCCACCCTAGTCCTATATAAGTACTCAATGACCCCATGTGACCTCCCTAGTCCTATATAAGTACTCAATGACCCCATGTGACCCCCCCATGTCCTATATAAGTACTCAATGACACCATGTGACCCCCCTAGTCGTATATAAGAACTCAATGACCCCATGTGACCCCCCTAGTCCTATATAAGTACTCAATGACCCCATGTGAACCCCCTAGTCCTATATAAGTTCTCAATGACCCCATGTGACTCATCCTAGTCCTATATAAGTACTCAATGACCCCATGTGACCCACCCTAGTCCTATAAAGGTACTTAATGACTCCATGTGACCCACCCTAGTCCTATATAAGAACTCAATGACCCCATGTGACCTCCCCATGTCCTATATAAGTACTCAATGACCCCATGTGACCCCCCTAGTCCTATATAAGTACACAATGACCCCATGTGACCCCCCCATGTCCTATATAAGTACTCAATGTCCCCATGTGACCCCCCTAGTCCTATATAAGTACTCAATGACCCCATGTGAACCCCCTAGTCCTATATAAGTACTCAATGACCCCATTTGACTCACCCTAGTCCTATATAAGTACTCAATGACCCCATTTGACCCCCCCATGCCATATATAAGTACTCAATGTCCCCATGTGACCCCCTTAGTCCTATATAAGTACTCAATGACCCCATGTGACCCCCCTAGTCCTATATAAGTACTCAATGACCCCATGTGACCCCCCTAGTCCTATATAAGTATTCAATGACCCCATGTGACCCCCCTAGTCCTATGTAAGTACTCAATGACCCCATGTGACCTCCCCATGTCCTATATAAGTACTCAATGACACCATGTGACCCCCTAGTCCTATATAAGTACTCAATGACCCCATGTGACCCCCCCATGTCCTATATAAGTACTCAATGACCCCATTTGAGCTCCCTAGTCCTATATAAGTACTCAATGAACCAATGTGACCCCCCTAGTCCTATAAATGTACTCAATGACCCCATGTGAGCCACCCTACTCCTATATAAGTACTTAATGACCTCATGTGAGCCACCCTAGTCCTATATAAGAACTCAATGACCCCATATGACCCCCCCATGTCCTATATAAGTACTCAATGACCCCATGTGACCCCCCTAGTCCTATATAAGTACACAATGACCCCATGTGACCCCCCCATGTCCTATATAAGTACTCAATGTCCCCATGTGACCCCCCTAGTCCTATATAAGTACTCATAGACCCCATGTGAACCCCCTAGTCCTATATAAGTACTCAATGACCCCATGTGACCCCCCCATGCCATATATAAGTACTCAATGTCCCCATGTGACCCCCCATGTCCTATATAAGTACTCAATGACCCCATGTGACCCCCCTAGTCCTATATAAGTACTCAATGACCCCATGTAACCCCCCTAGTCCTATATAAGTACTCAATGACCCCATGTAACCCCCCTAGTCCTATATAAGTACTCAATGACCCCATGTGACCCCCCATGTCCCATATAAGTACTCAATGACCCCATGTGACCCCCCTAGTCCTATATTAGTACTCAATGACCCCATGTGACCCCCTTAGTCCTATATAAGTACTCCATGACCCCATGTGACCCCCCTAGTCCTATAAAAGTACTTAATGACCCCATGTGACCCACCCTAGTCCTATATAAGTACTCAATGACCCCATGTGACCCCCCCATGTCCTATATAAGTACTCAATGACCCCATGTGAACCCCCATGTCCCATATAAGTACTCAATGACCCCATGTGACCCCTCCATGTCCTATATAAGTACTCAATGACCCCATGTGACACCCCTAGTTCTATATAAGTACTCAATGACGCGATGTGACCCACCCTAGTCCTATATAAGTACTCAATGACCCCATGTGACCCCCCATGTCTTATATAAGTACTAAATGACCCCCCTAGTCCTATATAAGTACTCAATGACCCCATGTGACACCCCTAGTCCTATATAAGTACTCAATGACCCCATGTGACCCACCCTAGTCCTATATAAGTACTCAATGACCCCATGTGACCCACCCTAGTCCTATATAAGTACTTAATGACCCCATGTGACCCCCCCATGTCCTATATAAGTACTCAATGACACCATGTGACCCCCCTAGACCTATATAAGTACTCAATGACCCCATGTGAACCCCCTAGTCCTATATAAGTACTCAATGACCCCATGTGACCCCCCTAGTCCTATATAAGTACTCAATGACCCCATGTGACCCCCCCATGTCTTATATAAGTACTCAATGACCCCATGTGAACCCCCTTGTCCTATATAAGTACTCAATGACCCCATGTGACCCCCCTAGTCCTATATAAGTACTCAATGACCCCATGTGACCCCCCCATGTCTTATATAAGTACTCAATGACCCCATGTGACCCCCCTAGACCTATATAAGTACTCAATGACCCCATGTGACCCCCCTAGTCCTATATATGTACTCAATGACCCCATGAAACCCCCCTAGTCCTATATAAGTACTCAATGTCCCCATGTGACCCCCCATATCCTATATAAGTACTCAATGACGCCATGTGACCCCCCTAGTCCTATATAAGTACACAATGACCCCATGTGACCCCCAGAAGTCCTATATAAGTACTCAATGTCCCCATGTGACCCCCCTAGTCCTATATAAGTACTCAATGACCCCATGTGAACCCCCTAGTCCTATATAAGTACACAATGACCCCATGTGACCCCCCCATGTCCTATATAAGTACTCAATGTCCCCATGTGACCCCCCTAGTCCTATATAAGTACTCAATGACCCCATGTGAACCCCCTAGTCCTATATAAGTACTCAATGACCCCATGTGACTCACCCTAGTCCTATATAAGTGCTTAATGACCCCATGTGACCCCACCATGCCATATATAAGTACTCAATGTCCCCATGTGACCCCCTTAGTCCTCTATAAGTACTTAATGACCCCATGTGACCCCCCATGTCCTATATAAGTACTCAATGACTCCATGTGACCCCCCTAGCCCTATATAAGTACTCAATGACCCCATGTGACCCCCCTAGTCCTATATAAGTAATCAATGACCCCATGTGACCCCCCTAGTCCTATATAAGTACTCAATGACACCATGTGACCCCCCTAGTCCTATATAAGTACTCAATGACCCCATGTGACCCACCCTAGTCCTATATAAGTACTCAATGACCCAATGTGACCCCCCCATGTCCTATATAAGTACTCAATGACCCCATGTGACCCCCCTAGTCCTATATAAGTAATCAATGACCCCATGTGACCCCCCTAGTCCTATATAAGTACTCAATGACCCCATGTGACCCACCCTAGTCCTATATAAGTACTCAATGACCCAATGTGACCCCCCCATGTCCTATATAAGTACTCAATGACCCCATGTGACCCCCCCATGTCCTATATAAGAACTCAATCACCCCATGTGACCCACCCTAGTCCTATTTAAGTACTCAAAGACCCCATGTGAACCACCCTAGTCTTATATAAGTACTCAATGACCCCATGTGACCCCCCCCATGTCCTATATAAGTACTCAATGACCCCATGTGACCCCCCTAGTCCTATATAAGTACTCAATGACCCCATGTGACCCCCCCATGTCCTATATAAGTACTCAATGACCCCATGTGACCCCCCTAGTCCTATATAAGTACTCAATGACCCCATGTGACCCCCCTAGTCCTATATAAGTACTCAATGACCCCATGTGACCCCCCTAGTCCTATATAAGTACTCAATGACCCCATGTGAGCCACCCTACTCCTATATAAGTACTTAATGACCTCATGTGACCCACCCTAGTCCTATATAAGAACTCAATGACCCCATATGACCCCCCCATGTCCTATATAAGTACTCAATGACCCCATGTGACCCCCCTAGTCCTATATAAGTACACAATGACCCCATGTGACCCCCCCATGTCCTATATAAGTACTCAATGTCCCCATGTGACCCCCCTAGTCCTATATAAGTACTCAATGACCCCATGTGAACCCCCTAGGCCTATATAAGTACTCAATGACCCCATGTGACTCACCCTAGTCCTATATAAGTACTCAATGACCCCATGTGACCCCCCCATGCCATATATAAGTACTCAATGTCCCCATGTGACCCCCCATGTCCTATATAAGTACTCAATGACCCCATGTGACCCCCCTAGTCCTATATAAGTACTCAATGACCCCATGTGACCCCCCATGTCCCATATAAGTACTCAATGACCCCATGTGACCCCCCTAGTCCTATATTAGTACTCAATGACCCCATGTGACCCCCTTAGTCCTATATAAGTACTCCATGACCCCATGTGACCCCCCTAGTCCTATATAAGTACTTAATGACCCCATGTGACCCACCCTAGTCCTATATAAGTACTCAATGACCCCATGTGACCCCCCCATGTCCTATATAAGTACTCAATGACCCCATGTGAACCCCCATGTCCCATATAAGTACTCAATGACCCCATGTGACCCCCCCATGTCCTATATAAGTACTCAATGACCCCATTTGACACCCCTAGTCCTATATAAGTACTCAATGACCCCATGTGACCCACCCTAGTCCTATATAAGTACTCAATGACCCCATGTGACCCCCCATGTCTTATATAAGTACTAAATGACCCCATGTGACCCCCCAAGTCCTATATAAGTACTCAATGAACCCATGTGGACCCCCCTAGTCCTATATAAGTACTCAATGACCCCATGTGACCCACCCTAGTCCTATATAATTACTCAATGACCCCATATGACGCCCCTAGTCCTATATAAGTACTCAATGACCCCATGTGACTTACCCTAGTCCTATATAAGTACTTAATGACCCCATGTGACCCCCCATGTCCCATATAAGTACTCAATGACCCCATGTGACCCCCCTAGTCCTATATTAGTACTCAATGACCCCATGTGACCCCCTTAGTCCTATATAAGTACTCCATGACCCCATGTGACCCCCCTAGTCCTATATAAGTACTTAATGACCCCATGTGACCCACCCTAGTCCTATATAAGTACTCAATGACCCCATGTGACCCCCCCATGCCATATATAAGTACTCAATGTCCCCATGTGACCCCCCATGTCCTATATAAGTACTCAATGACCCCATGTGACCCCCCTAGTCCTATATAAGTACTCAATGACCCCATGTGACCCCCCATGTCCCATATAAGTACTCAATGACCCCATGTGACCCCCCTAGTCCTATATTAGTACTCAATGACCCCATGTGACCCCCTTAGTCCTATATAAGTACTCCATGACCCCATGTGACCCCCCTAGTCCTATATAAGTACTTAATGACCCCATGTGACCCACCCTAGTCCTATATAAGTACTCAATGACCCCATGTGACCCCCCCATGTCCTATATAAGTACTCAATGACCCCATGTGAACCCCCATGTCCCATATAAGTACTCAATGACCCCATGTGACCCCCCCATGTCCTATATAAGTACTCAATGACCCCATGTGACACCCCTAGTCCTATATAAGTACTTAATGACCCCATGTGACCCCCCCATGTCCTATATAAGTACTCAATGACACCATGTGACCCCCCTAGACCTATATAAGTACTCAATGACCCCATGTGAACCCCCTAGTCCTATATAAGTACTCAATGACCCCATGTGACCCCCCTAGTCCTATATAAGTACTCAATGACCCCATGTGACCCCCCCATGTCTTATATAAGTACTCAATGACCCCATGTGAACCCCCTTGTCCTATATAAGTACTCAATGACCCCATGTGACCCCCCTAGTCCTATATAAGTACTCAATGACCCCATGTGACCCCCCCATGTCTTATATAAGTACTCAATGACCCCATGTGACCCCCCTAGACCTATATAAGTACTCAATGACCCCATGTGACCCCCCTAGTCCTATATATGTACTCAATGACCCCATGAAACCCCCCTAGTCCTATATAAGTACTCAATGTCCCCATGTGACCCCCCATATCCTATATAAGTACTCAATGACGCCATGTGACCCCCCTAGTCCTATATAAGTACACAATGACCCCATGTGACCCCCAGAAGTCCTATATAAGTACTCAATGTCCCCATGTGACCCCCCTAGTCCTATATAAGTACTCAATGACCCCATGTGAACCCCCTAGTCCTATATAAGTACACAATGACCCCATGTGACCCCCCCATGTCCTATATAAGTACTCAATGTCCCCATGTGACCCCCCTAGTCCTATATAAGTACTCAATGACCCCATGTGAACCCCCTAGTCCTATATAAGTACTCAATGACCCCATGTGACTCACCCTAGTCCTATATAAGTGCTTAATGACCCCATGTGACCCCACCATGCCATATATAAGTACTCAATGTCCCCATGTGACCCCCTTAGTCCTCTATAAGTACTTAATGACGCCATGTGACCCCCCATGTCCTATATAAGTACTCAATGACTCCATGTGACCCCCCTAGCCCTATATAAGTACTCAATGACCCCATGTGACCCCCCTAGTCCTATATAAGTAATCAATGACCCCATGTGACCCCCCTAGTCCTATATAAGTACTCAATGACACCATGTGACCCCCCTAGTCCTATATAAGTACTCAATGACCCCATGTGACCCACCCTAGTCCTATATAAGTACTCAATGACCCAATGTGACCCCCCCATGTCCTATATAAGTACTCAATGACCCCATGTGACCCCCCTAGTCCTATATAAGTAATCAATGACCCCATGTGACCCCCCTAGTCCTATATAAGTACTCAATGACCCCATGTGACCCACCCTAGTCCTATATAAGTACTCAATGACCCAATGTGACCCCCCCATGTCCTATATAAGTACTCAATGACCCCATGTGACCCCCCCATGTCCTATATAAGAACTCAATCACCCCATGTGACCCACCCTAGTCCTATTTAAGTACTCAAAGACCCCATGTGAACCACCCTAGTCTTATATAAGTACTCAATGACCCCATGTGACCCCCCCCATGTCCTATATAAGTACTCAATGACCCCATGTGACCCCCCTAGTCCTATATAAGTACTCAATGACCCCATGTGACCCCCCCATGTCCTATATAAGTACTCAATGTCCCCATGTGACCCCCCTAGTCCTATATAAGTACTCAATGACCCCATGTGAACCCCCTAGGCCTATATAAGTACTCAATGACCCCATGTGACTCACCCTAGTCCTATATAAGTACTCAATGACCCCATGTGACCCCCCCATGCCATATATAAGTACTCAATGTCCCCATGTGACCCCCCATGTCCTATATAAGTACTCAATGACCCCATGTGACCCCCCTAGTCCTATATAAGTACTCAATGACCCCATGTGACCCCCCATGTCCCATATAAGTACTCAATGACCCCATGTGACCCCCCTAGTCCTATATTAGTACTCAATGACCCCATGTGACCCCCTTAGTCCTATAAATGTACTCAATGACACCATGTGACCCACCCTAGTCCTATATAAGTACTCAATGACCCCATGTGACCCCTTTAGTCCTATATAAGTACTCAATGACCCCATGTGACCCCCCATGTCCTATATAAGTACTCAATGACACCATGTGACCCACCCTAGTCCTATATAAGTACTCAATGACCCCATGTGAACCACCCTAGTCCTATATAAGTACTCAATGACCCCATGTGACCCCCCCATGTCCTATATAAGTACTCAATGACCCCATGTGACCCCCCTATTCCTATATAAGTACTCAATGACCCCATGTGACCCCTCCATGTCCTATATAAGTACTCAATGACCCCATGTGACCCCCCTAGTCCTATATAAGTACTCAATGACCCCATGTGACCTCCCCATGTCCTATATAAGTACTCAATGACCCCATGTGACCCCCCTAGTCCTATATAAGTACTCAATGACCCCATGTGACCCCCCTAGTCCTATATAAGTACTCAATGACCCCATGTGACCCCCCCATGTCCTATATAAGTACTCAATGACCCCATTTGACCCCCCTAGTCCTATATAAGTACTCAATGAACCCATGTGACCCCCCTAGTCCTATAAATGTACTCAATGACACCATGTGACCCACCCTAGTCCTATATAAGTACTCAATGACCCCATGTGACCCCTTTAGTCCTATATAAGTACTCAATGACCCCATGTGACCCCCCATGTCCTATATAAGTACTCAATGACCCCATGTGACCCCCCTAGTCCTATATAAGTACTCAATGACCCCATGTGACCCCCCTAGTCCTATATAAGTACTCAATGACCCCATGTGACCCCCCCCATGTCCTATATAAGTACTCAATGACCCCATTTGACCCCCCTAGTCCTATATAAGTACTCAATGAACCCATGTGACCCCCCTAGTCCTATAAATATAGTCAATGACCCCATGTGACCCACCCTAGTCCTATATAAGTACTCAATGACCCCATGTGACCTCCCTAGTCCTATATAAGTACTCAATGACCCCATGTGACCCCCCCATGTCCTATATAAGTACTCAATGATACCATGTGACCCCCCTAGTCGTATATAAGAACTCAATGACCCCATGTGACCCCCCTAGTCCTATATAAGTACTCAATGACCCCATGTGAACCCCCTAGTCCTATATAAGTTCTCAATGACCCCATGTGACTCACCCTAGTCCTATATAAGTACTCAATGACCCCATGTGACCCCCCTAGTCCTATATAAGTACTCAATGACCCCATGTGACCCCCCATGTCCCATATAAGTACTCAATGACCCCATGTGACCCCCCTAGTCCTATATAAGTACTCAATGACCCCATGTGAACCCCCATGTCCCATATAAGTACTCAATGACCCCATGTGACCCCCCCATGTCCTATATAAGTACTCAATGACCCCATGTGACACCCCTAGTCCTATATAAGTACTCAATGACGCCATGTGACCCACCCTAGTCCTATATAAGTTCTCAATGACCCCATGTGACCCCCCATGTCTTACATAAGTACTAAATGACCCCATGTGACCCCCCAAGTCCTATATAAGTACTCAATGAACCCATGTGACCCCCCTAGTCCTATATAAGTACTCAATGACCCCATGTTACCCACCCTAGTCCTATATAATTACTCAATGACACCATATGACGCCCCTAGTCCTATATAAGTACTCAATGACCCCATGTGACTTACCCTAGTCCTATATAAGTACTTAATGACCCCATGTGACCCACCCTAGTCCTATATAAGAACTCAATGACCACATGTGACCCCCCCATGTCCTATATAAGTACTCCATGACCCCATGTGACCGCCCTAGTCCTATATAAGTACACAATGACCCCATGTGACTCCCCCATGTCCTATATAAGAACTCAATGTCCCCATGTGACCCCCCTAGTCCTATATAAGTACTCAATGACCCCAGGTGAACCCCCTAGTCCTATATAAGTACTCAATGACCCCATGTGACTCACCCTAGTCCTATATAAGTACTCAATGACCCCATGTGACCCCCCCCATGTCCTATATAAGTACTCAATGTCCCCATGTGACCCCCCTAGTCCTATATAAGTACTCAATGACCCCATGTGACCCCCCTAGTCCTATATAAGTACTCAATGACACCATGTGACCCACCCTAGTCCTATATAAGTACTCAATGACCCCATGTGAACCACCCTAGTCCTATATAAGTACTCAATGACCCCATGTGACCCCCCCATGTCCTATATAAGTACTCAATGACCCCATGTGACCCCCCTATTCCTATATAAGTACTCAATGACCCCATGTGACCCCTCCATGTCCTATATAAGTACTCAATGACACCATGTGACCCACCCTAGTCCTATATAAGTACTCAATGACCCCATGTGAACCACCCTAGTCCTATATAAGTACTCAATGACCCCATGTGACCCCCCTAGTCCTATATAAGTACTCAATGACCCCATGTGAACCCCCTAGTCCTATATAAGTACTCAATGACCCCATGTGACCCCCCCATGTCCTATATAAGTACTCAATGACACCATGTGACCCCCCTAGTCGTATATAAGTACTCAATGACCCCATGTGACCCCCCCATGTCCTATATAAGTACTCAATGACCCCATTTGACCCCCCTAGTCCTATATAAGTACTCAATGAACCCATGTGACCCCCCATGTCCTATAAATGTACTCAATGACACCATGTGACCCGCCCTAGTCCTATATAAGTACTCAATGACCCCATGTGACCCCCCTAGTCCTATATAAGTACTCAATGACCCCATGTGACCCCCCGATGTCCTATATAAGTACTCAATGACACCATGTGACCCCCCTAGTTGTATATAAGTACTCAATGACCCCATGTGACCCCCCTAGTCCTATATAAGTACTCAATGACCCCATGTGAACCCCCTAGTCCTATATAAGTTCTCAATGACCCCATGTGACTCACCCTAGTCCTATATAAGTACTCAATGACCCCATGTGACCCACCCTAGTCCTATAAAGGTACTTAATGACCCCATGTGACCCACCCTAGTCCTATATAAGAACTCAATGACCCCATGTGACCCCCCCATGTCCTATATAAGTACTCAATGACCCCATGTGACCCCCCTAGTCCTATATAAGTACACAATGACCCCATGTGACCCCCCATGTCCTATATAAGTACTCAATGTCCCCATGTGACCCCCCTATTCCTATATAAGTACTCAATGACCCCATGTGAACCCCCTAGTCCTATATAAGTACTCAATGACCCCATGTGACTCACCCTAGTCCTATATAAGTACTCAATGACCCCATTTGACCCCCCCGTGCCATATATAAGTACTCAATGTCCCCATGTGACCCCCTTAGTCCTATATAAGTACTCAATGACCAAATGTGACCCCCCCATGTCCTATATAAGTACTCAATGACACCATGTGACCCCCCTAGTTGTATATAAGTACTCAATGACCCCATGTGACCCCCCTAGTCCTATATAAGTACTCAATGACCCCATGTGAACCCCCTAGTCCTATATAAGTTCTCAATGACCCCATGTGACTCACCCTAGTCCTATATAAGTACTCAATGACCCCATGTGACCCACCCTAGTCCTATAAAGGTACTTAATGACCCCATGTGACCCACCCTAGTCCTATATAAGAACTCAATGACCCCATGTGACCCCCCCATGTCCTATATAAGTACTCAATGACCCCATGTGACCCCCCTAGTCCTATATAAGTACACAATGACCCCATGTGACCCCCCATGTCCTATATAAGTACTCAATGTCCCCATGTGACCCCCCTATTCCTATATAAGTACTCAATGACCCCATGTGAACCCCCTAGTCCTATATAAGTACTCAATGACCCCATGTGACTCACCCTAGTCCTATATAAGTACTCAATGACCCCATTTGACCCCCCCGTGCCATATATAAGTACTCAATGTCCCCATGTGACCCCCTTAGTCCTATATAAGTACTCAATGACCAAATGTGACCCCTCCATGTCCTATATAAGTACTCAATGACCCCATGTGACCCCCCTAGTCCTATATAAGTACTCAATGACCCCATGTGAACCCCCTAGTCCTATATAAGTACTCAATGACCCCATGTGACCCCCCCATGTCCTATATAAGTACTCAATGACACCATGTGACCCCCCTAGTCGTATATAAGTACTCAATGACCCCATGTGACCCCCCCATGTCCTATATAAGTACTCAATGACCCCATTTGACCCCCCTAGTCCTATATAAGTACTCAATGAACCCATGTGACCCCCCTAGTCCTATAAATGTACTCAATGACCACATGTGACCCACCCTAGTCCTATATAAGTACTCAATGACCCCATGTGACCCCCCTAGTCCTATATAAGTACTCAATGACCCCATGTGACCCCCCCATGTCCTATATAAGTACTCAATGACACCATGTGACCCCCCTAGTTGTATATAAGTACTCAATGACCCCATGTGACCCCCCTAGTCCTATATAAGTACTCAATGACCCCATGTGAACCCCCTAGTCCTATATAAGTTCTCAATGACCCCATGTGACTCACCCTAGTCCTATATAAGTACTCAATGACCCCATGTGACCCACCCTAGTGCTATAAAGGTACTTAATGACCCCATGTGACCCACCCTAGTCCTATATAAGAACTCAATGACCCCATGTGACCCCCCCATGTCCTATATAAGTACTCAATGACCCCATGTGACCCCCCCATGTCCTATATAAGTACTCAATGTCCCCATGTGACCCCCCTAGTCCTATATAAGTACTCAATGACCCCATATGACCCCCCTAGTCCTATATAAGTACTCAATGACCCCATGTGACTCACCCTAGTCCTATATAAGTACTCAATGACCCCATTTGACCCCCCCATGCCATATATAAGTACTCAATGTCCCCATGTGACCCCCTTAGTCCTATATAAGTACTCAATGACCCCATGTGACCCCCCTAGTCCTATGTAAGTACTCAATGACCCCATGTGACCTTCCCATGTCCTATATAAGTACTCAATGACCCCATGTGACCCCCCTAGTCCTATATAAGTACTCAATGACCCCATGTGACCCCCCCATGTCTTATATAAGTACTCAATGACCCCATGTGAACCCCCTTGTCCTATATAAGTACTCAATGACCCCATGTGACCCCCCTAGTCCTATATAAGTACTCAATGACCCCATGTGACCCCCCCATGTCTTATATAAGTACTCAATGACCCCATGTGACCCCCCTAGACCTATATAAGTACTCAATGACCCCATGTGACCCCCCTAGTCCTATATATGTACTCAATGACCCCATGAAACCCCCCTAGTCCTATATAAGTACTCAATGTCCCCATGTGACCCCCCATATCCTATATAAGTACTCAATGACGCCATGTGACCCCCCTAGTCCTATATAAGTACACAATGACCCCATGTGACCCCCAGAAGTCCTATATAAGTACTCAATGTCCCCATGTGACCCCCCTAGTCCTATATAAGTACTCAATGACCCCATGTGAACCCCCTAGTCCTATATAAGTACACAATGACCCCATGTGACCCCCCCATGTCCTATATAAGTACTCAATGTCCCCATGTGACCCCCATAGTCCTATATAAGTACTCAATGACCCCATGTGAACCCCCTAGTCCTATATAAGTACTCAATGACCCCATGTGACTCACCCTAGTCCTATATAAGTGCTTAATGACCCCATGTGACCCCACCATGCCATATATAAGTACTCAATGTCCCCATGTGACCCCCTTAGTCCTCTATAAGTACTTAATGACCCCATGTGACCCCCCATGTCCTATATAAGTACTCAATGACTCCATGTGACCCCCCTAGCCCTATATAAGTACTCAATGACCCCATGTGACCCCCCTAGTCCTATATAAGTAATCAATGACCCCATGTGACCCCCCTAGTCCTATATAAGTACTCAATGACACCATGTGACCCCCCTAGTCCTATATAAGTACTCAATGACCCCATGTGACCCACCCTAGTCCTATATAAGTACTCAATGACCCAATGTGACCCCCCCATGTCCTATATAAGTACTCAATGACCCCATGTGACCCCCCTAGTCCTATATAAGTAATCAATGACCCCATGTGACCCCCCTAGTCCTATATAAGTACTCAATGACCCCATGTGACCCACCCTAGTCCTATATAAGTACTCAATGACCCAATGTGACCCCCCCATGTCCTATATAAGTACTCAATGACCCCATGTGACCCCCCCATGTCCTATATAAGAACTCAATCACCCCATGTGACCCACCCTAGTCCTATTTAAGTACTCAAAGACCCCATGTGAACCACCCTAGTCTTATATAAGTACTCAATGACCCCATGTGACCCCCCCCCATGTCCTATATAAGTACTCAATGACCCCATGTGACCCCCCTAGTCCTATATAAGTACTCAATGACCCCATGTGACCCCCCCATGTCCTATATAAGTACTCAATGACCCCATGTGACCCCCCTAGTCCTATATAAGTACTCAATGACCCCATGTGACCCCCCTAGTCCTATATAAGTACTCAATGACCCCATGTGACCCCCCTAGTCCTATATAAGTACTCAATGACCCCATGTGAGCCACCCTACTCCTATATAAGTACTTAATGACCTCATGTGACCCACCCTAGTCCTATATAAGAACTCAATGACCCCATATGACCCCCCCATGTCCTATATAAGTACTCAATGACCCCATGTGACCCCCCTAGTCCTATATAAGTACACAATGACCCCATGTGACCCCCCCATGTCCTATATAAGTACTCAATGTCCCCATGTGACCCCCCTAGTCCTATATAAGTACTCAATGACCCCATGTGAACCCCCTAGGCCTATATAAGTACTCAATGACCCCATGTGACTCACCCTAGTCCTATATAAGTACTCAATGACCCCATGTGACCCCCCCATGCCATATATAAGTACTCAATGTCCCCATGTGACCCCCCATGTCCTATATAAGTACTCAATGACCCCATGTGACCCCCCTAGTCCTATATAAGTACTCAATGACCCCATGTGACCCCCCATGTCCCATATAAGTACTCAATGACCCCATGTGACCCCCCTAGTCCTATATTAGTACTCAATGACCCCATGTGACCCCCTTAGTCCTATATAAGTACTCCATGACCCCATGTGACCCCCCTAGTCCTATATAAGTACTTAATGACCCCATGTGACCCACCCTAGTCCTATATAAGTACTCAATGACCCCATGTGACCCCCCCATGTCCTATATAAGTACTCAATGACCCCATGTGAACCCCCATGTCCCATATAAGTACTCAATGACCCCATGTGACCCCCCCATGTCCTATATAAGTACTCAATGACCCCATGTGACACCCCTAGTCCTATATAAGTACTCAATGACCCCATGTGACCCACCCTAGTCCTATATAAGTACTCAATGACCCCATGTGACCCCCCATGTCTTATATAAGTACTAAATGACCCCATGTGACCCCCCAAGTCCTATATAAGTACTCAATGAACCCATGTGGACCCCCCTAGTCCTATATAAGTACTCAATGACCCCATGTGACCCACCCTAGTCCTATATAATTACTCAATGACCCCATATGACGCCCCTAGTCCTATATAAGTACTCAATGACCCCATGTGACTTACCCTAGTCCTATATAAGTACTTAATGACCCCATGTGACCCACCCTAGTCCTATATAAGAACTCAATGACCCCATGTGACCCCCCCATGTCCTATATAAGTACTCAATGACCCCATGTGACCCCCCTAGTCCTATTTAAGTACACAATGACCCCATGTGACCCCCCCACGTCCTATATAAGTACTCAATGTCCCCATGTGACCCCCCTAGTCCTATATAAGTACTCAATGACCCCAGGTGAACCCCCTAGTCCTATATAAGTACTCAATGACCCCATGTGACCCGCCCATGTCCTATATAAGTACTCAATGTCCCCATGTGACCCCCCTAGTCCTATATAAGTACTCAATGACCCCATGTGACCCCCCTAGTCCTATATAAGTACTCAATGACACCATGTGACCCACCCTAGTCCTATATAAGTACTCAATGACCCCATGTGAACCACCCTAGTCCTATATAAGTACTCAATGACCCCATGTGACCCCCCCATGTCCTATATAAGTACTCAATGACCCCATGTGACCCCCCTATTCCTATATAAGTACTCAATGACCCCATGTGACCCCTCCATGTCCTATATAAGTACTCAATGACCCCATGTGACCCCCCTAGTCCTATATAAGTACTCAATGACCCCATGTGACCTCCCCATGTCCTATATAAGTACTCAATGACCCCATGTGACCCCCCTAGTCCTATATAAGTACTCAATGACCCCATGTGACCCCCCTAGTCCTATATAAGTACTCAATGACCCCATGTGACCCCCCCATGTCCTATATAAGTACTCAATGACCCCATTTGACCCCCCTAGTCCTATATAAGTACTCAATGAACCCATGTGACCCCCCTAGTCCTATAAATGTACTCAATGACCCCATGTGACCCACCCTAGTCCTATATAAGTACTCAATGACCCCATGTGACCCCTTTAGTCCTATATAAGTACTCAATGACCCCATGTGACCCCCCCATGTCCTATATAAGTACTCAATGACCCCATGTGACCCCCCTAGTCCTATATAAGTACTCAATGACCCCATGTGACCCCCCTAGTCCTATATAAGTACTCAATGACCCCATGTGACCCCCCCCATGTCCTATATAAGTACTCAATGACCCCATTTGACCCCCCTAGTCCTATATAAGTACTCAATGAACCCATGTGACCCCCCTAGTCCTATAAATATACTCAATGACCCCATGTGACCCACCCTAGTCCTATATAAGTACTCAATGACCCCATGTGACCTCCCTAGTCCTATATAAGTACTCAATGACCCCATGTGACCCCCCCATGTCCTATATAAGTACTCAATGATACCATGTGACCCCCCTAGTCGTATATAAGAACTCAATGACCCCATGTGACCCCCCTAGTCCTATATAAGTACTCAATGACCCCATGTGAACCCCCTAGTCCTATATAAGTTCTCAATGACCCCATGTGACTCACCCTAGTCCTATATAAGTACTCAATGACCCCATGTGACCCCCCTAGTCCTATATAAGTACTCAATGACCCCATGTGACCCCCCATGTCCCATATAAGTACTCAATGACCCCATGTGACCCCCCTAGTCCTATATAAGTACTCAATGACCCCATGTGAACCCCCATGTCCCATATAAGTACTCAATGACCCCATGTGACCCCCCCATGTCCTATATAAGTACTCAATGACCCCATGTGACACCCCTAGTCCTATATAAGTACTCAATGACGCCATGTGACCCACCCTAGTCCTATATAAGTACTCAATGACCCCATGTGACCCCCCATGTCTTATATAAGTACTAAATGACCCCATGTGACCCCCCAAGTCCTATATAAGTACTCAATGAACCCATGTGACCCCCCTAGTCCTATATAAGTACTCAATGACCCCATGTGACCCAACCTAGTCCTATATAATTACTCAATGACCCCATATGACGCCCCTAGTCCTATATAAGTACTCAATGACCCCATGTGACTTACCCTAGTCCTATATAAGTACTTAATGACCCCATGTGACCCACCCTAGTCCTATATAAGAACTCAATGACCACATGTGACCCCCCCATGTCCTATATAAGTACTCCATGACCCCATGTGACCGCCCTAGTCCTATATAAGTACACAATGACCCCATGTGACTCCCCCATGTCCTATATAAGAACTCAATGTCCCCATGTGACCCCCCTAGTCCTATATAAGTACTCAATGACCCCAGGTGAACCCCCTAGTCCTATATAAGTACTCAATGACCCCATGTGACTCACCCTAGTCCTATATAAGTACTCAATGACCCCATGTGACCCCCCCCATGTCCTATATAAGTACTCAATGTCCCCATGTGACCCCCCTAGTCCTATATAAGTACTCAATGACCCCATGTGACCCCCCTAGTCCTATATAAGTACTCAATGACACCATGTGACCCACCCTAGTCCTATATAAGTACTCAATGACCCCATGTGAACCACCCTAGTCCTATATAAGTACTCAATGACCCCATGTGACCCCCCCATGTCCTATATAAGTACTCAATGACCCCATGTGACCCCCCTATTCCTATATAAGTACTCAATGACCCTATGTGACCCCTCCATGTCCTATATAAGTACTCAATGACACCATGTGACCCACCCTAGTCCTATATAAGTACTCAATGACCCCATGTGAACCACCCTAGTCCTATATAAGTACTCAATGACCCCATGTGACCCCCCTAGTCCTATATAAGTACTCAATGACCCCATGTGAACCCCCTAGTCCTATATAAGTACTCAATGACCCCATGTGACCCCCCCATGTCCTATATAAGTACTCAATGACACCATGTGACCCCCCTAGTCGTATATAAGTACTCAATGACCCCATGTGACCCCCCCATGTCCTATATAAGTACTCAATGACCCCATTTGACCCCCCTAGTCCTATATAAGTACTCAATGAACCCATGTGACCCCCCATATCCTATAAATGTACTCAATGACACCATGTGACCCACCCTAGTCCTATATAAGTACTCAATGACCCCATGTGACCCCCCTAGTCCTATATAAGTACTCAATGACCCCATGTGACCCCCCCATGTCCTATATAAGTACTCAATGACACCATGTGACCCCCCTAGTTGTATATAAGTACTCAATGACCCCATGTGACCCCCCTAGTCCTATATAAGTACTCAATGACCCCATGTGAACCCCCTAGTCCTATATAAGTTCTCAATGACCCCATGTGACTCACCCTAGTCCTATATAAGTACTCAATGACCCCATGTGACCCACCCTAGTCCTATAAAGGTACTTAATGACCCCATGTGACCCACCCTAGTCCTATATAAGAACTCAATGACCCCATGTGACCCCCCCATGTCCTATATAAGTACTCAATGACCCCATGTGACCCCCCTAGTCCTATATAAGTACACAATGACCCCATGTGACCCCCCATGTCCTATATAAGTACTCAATGTCCCCATGTGACCCCCCTATTCCTATATAAGTACTCAATGACCCCATGTGAACCCCCTAGTCCTATATAAGTACTCAATGACCCCATGTGACTCACCCTAGTCCTATATAAGTACTCAATGACCCCATTTGACCCCCCCGTGCCATATATAAGTACTCAATGTCCCCATGTGACCCCCTTAGTCCTATATAAGTACTCAATGACCAAATGTGACCCCTCCATGTCCTATATAAGTACTCGATGACCCCATGTGACCCCCCCCATGTCCTATATAAGTACTCAATGTCCCCATGTGACCCCCCTAGTCCTATATAAGTACTCAATGACCCCATATGACCCCCCTAGTCCTATATAAGTACTCAATGACCCCATGTGACTCACCCTAGTCCTATATAAGTACTCAATGACCCCATTTGACCCCCCCATGCCATATATAAGTACTCAATGTCCCCATGTGACCCCCTTAGTCCTATATAAGTACTCAATGACCCCATGTGACCCCCCTAGTCCTATGTAAGTACTCAATGACCCCATGTGACCTTCCCATGTCCTATAGAAGTACTCAATGACCCCATGTGACCCCCCTAGTCCTATATAAGTATTCAATGACCCCATGTGACCCCCCTAGTCCTATATAAGTATTCAATGACCCCATGTGACCCCCCTAGTCCTATGTAAGTACTCAATGACCCCATGTGACCCCCCCATGTCCTATATAAGTACTCAATGACCCCATTTGACCCCCCTAGTCCTATATAAGTACTCAATGAACCAATGTGACCCCCCTAGTCCTATAAATGTACTCAATGACCCCATGTGAACCACCCTAGTCCTATATAAGTACTCAATGACCCCATGTGACCCCCCTAGTCCTATATAAGTACTCAATGACCCCATGTGAACCCCCTAGTCCTATATAAGTACTCAATGACCCCATGTGACCCCCCCATGTCCTATATAAGTACTCAATGACACCATGTGACCCCCCTAGTCGTATATAAGTACTCAATGACCCCATGTGACCCCCCCATGTCCTATATAAGTACTCAATGACCCCATTTGACCCCCCTAGTCCTATATAAGTACTCAATGAACCCATGTGACCCCCCTAGTCCTATAAATGTACTCAATGACCACATGTGACCCACCCTAGTCCTATATAAGTACTCAATGACCCCATGTGACCCCCCTAGTCCTATATAAGTACTCAATGACCCCATGTGACCCCCCCATGTCCTATATAAGTACTCAATGACACCATGTGACCCCCCTAGTTGTATATAAGTACTCAATGACCCCATGTGACCCCCCTAGTCCTATATAAGTACTCAATGACCCCATGTGAACCCCCTAGTCCTATATAAGTTCTCAATGACCCCATGTGACTCACCCTAGTCCTATATAAGTACTCAATGACCCCATGTGACCCACCCTAGTCCTATAAAGGTACTTAATGACCCCATGTGACCCACCCTAGTCCTATATAAGAACTCAATGACCCCATGTGACCCCCCCATGTCCTATATAAGTACTCAATGACCCCATGTGACCCCCCTAGTCCTATATAAGTACACAATGACCCCATGTGACCCCCCCATGTCCTATATAAGTACTCAATGTCCCCATGTGACCCCCCTATTCCTATATAAGTACTCAATGACCCCATGTGAACCCCCTAGTCCTATATAAGTACTCAATGACCCCATGTGACTCACCCTAGTCCTATATAAGTACTCAATGACCCCATTTGACCCCCCCGTGCCATATATAAGTACTCAATGTCCCCATGTGACCCCCTTAGTCCTATATAAGTACTCAATGACCAAATGTGACCCCTCCATGTCCTATATAAGTACTCGATGACCCCATGTGACCCCCCCATGTCCTATATAAGTACTCAATGTCCCCATGTGACCCCCCTAGTTCTATATAAGTACTCAATGACCCCATATGACCCCCCTAGTCCTATATAAGTACCAATGACCCCATGTGACCTACCCATGTCCTATATAAGTACTCAATGACCCCATGTGACCCCCCTAGTCCTATATAAGTACTCAATGACCCCATGTGACCCCCCTAGTCCTATATAAGTACTCAATGACCCCATGTGACCCCCCCATGTCCTATATAAGTACTCAATGACCCCATTTGACCCCCCTAGTCCTATATAAGTACTCAATGACACCATGTGACCCCCCCTAGTCGTATATAAGTACTCAATGACCCCATGTGACCCCCCTAGTCCTATATAAGTACTCAATGACCCCATGTGAACCCCCTAGTCCTATATAAGTACTCAATGACCCCATGTGACTCACCCTAGTCCTATATAAGTACTCAATGACCCCATGTGACCCACCCTAGTCCTATAAAGGTACTTAATGACCCCATGTGACCCACCCTAGTCCTATATAAGAACTCAATGACCCCATGTGACCCCCCCATGTCCTATATAAGTACTCAATGACCCCATGTGACCCCCCTAGTCC